>NW_026712567.1:0-1200000 GCF_030625045.1 Achroia grisella | reverse complement strand
ATAGAAATCAGTCAAGCCGTTTTGGAGGAGTATACCATACTCCTCTAAAACGGTAACATTGTGACACGAGAATTTTATGTATAGATAAGATTAATAAATTCAACATCAACGATTTTTATGAAAAACAATTTTATGTACAGAGACGGCGTTATTGATTTCATTATACTCGTGTATATTAGACCCTTTTTATAGGTTACTAGCGGTGATGATACTTGATGAAGTAGTATTCTGAGATAATAACATTCTGACTGGGAAGGATGAATATTGTATACTCTTCCCAATGCCGCATCTTTTTTTATGCCACGGTGGCCAACTACGTCTTGCCCACGTTTCCGTCTAGAAAATTTATTGTTAGCATTGAGTACTGTTGTAGCAAATCACTACTGCATAGGTTGATTTTCTACTGTTCTGCATGTTTTCTGTTGAGATGTCTACTCGTTGTCCGTTGCCTAAGTGTACCGCTAAGTGTATTACGGTAGGGTGTCTGTCATGTGTAGGAAACTCTAACAACCTCCACACTGTTCAGATGGACTGATGTATTCTGACACTGAAAATAGCTTGATCCGATGAATGGAATATACACCTACGATTTAAAAAATTCAAAAGTAATCTGCAGGGATTGAAACAATTTTGAATACAAAACAATTTATTTGGATTAGGAATGAATAACATTTACAACGCGACAGCTTTTCTTTTTTTCTATTTCTATAAGTTATTAAATTCGTAATATCTATTGAATGGCGTAGCCGATTTGAACAATTCAAAAAGTAATATAGATAAACTGAAACAGTTTTGAAAACAATATGATTTATTTAGATAAGAATTTAAACAGAAGTATGAATAAGATAGTGTAATTTTGGTCGGTATTTCGATTAATTTTAAAATGTAAAAAGTGGTTATTGTAAAAGTGGTTACATAACGATAATAGTTGGGCATATAGTATCGCGAAGTTTTTTGTAGTTATTGATAACGTGATGAACATACTTTTATTCTATCACCAATAGTTTTCGTAGCGCACGCGACGAAATATATTTTATAGCATTTTTTTACACCTTGAGTTACGTTACAAATGTTTTAGTAAGGATCCCTAATATTTTCTAGCAATAAATAATATACCCTATGTTACTCAGGGTGAATGTCTCTCAGCTTTTTAATGAAAGAATTTTTAGAATCGGCAAAGCAGTTTTTGAGTTTATTCATTACAAACATACATATATACATACACAATGTCAGTTAGTTCTCTCATTCACTTCAAAATATGGAATTAGTACGTTGACTCTAAGAATTATAATTATAAGAAGGTGAAAAATCGATCGAGGAATCCAATATTATATTGGATCGAAATTGTTTCCAAAGAGACAGCTAATTGAGCTAGTGCTGCCTTCTTATTGTGCTTATATTGTGTATTATTATTACTCATATGTACTACTAGCATAAGCCAAGATAAAGTTACTTAATGTTACTATTATTATACTTAACAATTAATGTTGCTTAATGTTTTGTTTATAATTTATGACAAAAATTGAGCAAATATATGAATAGAAAAGATCTATTTAAAACGTTAAGTATTATAATTTGAAATACTATCAAAATAGATTAATTTCGTAGGTATAAAATATAATAAGTGAACAACAACACGATATAAAATATGTAAAAAGAGTTATAAGTTCGATTAATGCAGTTTTCTTCTAGTAAGAAAAATAATTAAATAGGTTAAGTATTTTTTGAGTTCATGTATCACAAACAAACATTGAAATCCTATCTCTACCATAAGTGTAGATGACTGAGGCGCTAAACCTAATTATTTATGAAAATGATATATTAGTGTGCTATAAACCTCATAAATATTTATAAGCTATGTGTGATTTTCATTGCATCAGTAGTGGCAAAGTGATAACCGAATTGATGGCCCACTTACTGGCACGTGCAAGAATTCGTCTACCGAGCTGTTTGAATGTAAATGAAACCTTATGATATTATAAAAAAATATGTATCATCTATTTATTATATTATACGATATTCGTTCTAATAACCTTCAAGAATATGTGCACAAAATTTCATGATGAACGATTATTTTTTTTTGTGTGAAATCGTAACAAATATCCTTAATACATTTATAATATTAGTAAGGATTGCACAATGACGAGTGTACTAGTGACAAGTTTAATCCCTTATGGTTATGGCATTCTCTACCAGCTAACTTTTCGGTAAAACTAGAAAGAGTTGTAGGGCAGTGATGGAGAAATACTGTGAACCTTTTTGTTAATTAAAAAAAAATACAAAATACTTATTTAATAAAGCCTCTTTAAATTATTTGGAAGACGACCTTATATGGCGCTACTTATTCAGATAAGGCATTATATATTTTAAATATGCTAGACATAAGATACTTAGACTACATACCTAATATTTTAAGATTGTAATATACTAAAAAAACAAAATGTATACAAGTTTAGTTTCTTGCGAGTTCTTCTCAATTGAAGTAGCTGAACGAAACATCATTTAGAAAAATAATAGGTTTACATATAAATATTAAGGACAGGAAAGGTATAGAAGGAAAGGCAAATTACCTACAGGAAAAATCTACCTATATTTTCTTTATTGATTGTTTTTTTTTGTGTGTATATTAGACAATTTTCAACTTCCTAATAATTTCTTTAAATGTATTAATTTGTTATCTTTGAATAGCTTAGTACCTATAGCTGATATATCATAGATTAGGTATCTATTATTTCATAACTTAAAAGGCTCTCCTTGTATTCAAACTCCACAATAATATATTTTAAGTAGGTATCCATCAACTTAGAAAATATTACCGAAATCATACTTTTATATATAGTAGTTTTGATGAGTTTTGATGTCATTAAATACAATGGAATATCGACGATCAAAATATATAGAACTTAGTATATAGGTATCATCTAACCTGATTACGAAAACTAGTTATGCAAATTTCAACTAATCGAAATGTAATTTTTTGTAATGAAACCGTTGATTTTATAATTAGATTTGCAGTTGTGTTTTTGATTTTTGTTAATTAATTAGAATTATAAGTTTTGCTTACCTATAATTGGAAATTGGAAATTGTTGACTACAGACATGAGTGGAAGATATGACGAATGTATCTTAATCTTAATCTGCAATAGATATGTATTTGTAAAACCGATTCACAGTATACGTACATTTGTATGAAAAAGAAGTTTTGCTTGATAAACATTATAATAACGTAAAGATAATATTAATTATAAGATTTATACATATTCGTATATTATTTTTTTAGATTATTAAAATTATGTGCATTTGTACAGTACCGGTATAATTTAAATTGTTCTTAGTGTTACCAATAGAGTTACATTTTTTTTAGCATTTTTAATTAGAATAGAATAGAAATAATGTTTATTCAATAAGGAATAAATACTTCGGATTACTATTTTTTATAATTTAACTTCATTCTTAATGTTTAATATATCTTAAAGAGTCCAATGACCTGGACACCTTGCCTTTTATTTGTGTTGTAATTCAAACAAAAAGATAATAAAGATAAATATTTATAGTGCAATAACTTTTAAATGCACGATTCAAGCTCAAATGGAACTTATTACACGAAAAAACTAAATATCTTTCAGGCAAACACTCGACTTGAATTTAATAAAAAGGTAAAAATATCGAATGTATAACATTCATTGAATGAATACAATTTCAGACCCTGACAGTGAGTGACCCTGCTGACACTTATTTTTCTTCATTTACCCGTGTATAATATAGTAGTAGTAGTAGTGATGAAATGCTATAAATAAATTAAAAGAAACAGATCCACCTCTAAATATTTTCTTTATTTAATTATATTAGATCGAACGTTTATAATTAAGTAAATTAGTCATAAATTCTTCATAATAACTGAAATTATGAAGAATTTACAAAAAATCAAGGAATTAAAATTAATTTAATTAATTAAATGTATGGTCTCATATTTGAATTAAATAAAGGATTTATTGAATTTCATAATTATAATATACTTAAGTAGGTAAAGGGGAATATTATGACCGTTCACGTCAATATAATATTATGTTCCTAAAATTTGATACGTTATCGACACATCTAATCATATTGACAGAGTACAACCACAGCCAACACAGCCATATTTGAAAATTCTCTATTTACATATTTATTTATCTTAGTTCTGGGTTGTTGTAATATATATAAGTATATTTTATTTTAGTTACCAAAAATAAACAGACCTAAATACTTAATAAATAATTATTGAGTAAGGTCATTCTTAAGGTATTTGATAGTATTTTATTCCCATATTCGTCCAACTCCTTTTTTTCTTCTTCATTTGGCTGCGGTGGTTTGTGTTGAAATGAAGCATAAGTTCGAACTACATTCATAATAAATACTGAGTTAAACAATAAAAGAAAAATTGAAAATAATAACGATCATAGCGTCAAGAACAACTCTACATCTCTACATGTCTATCGATCTAATATTAGCCAGCTAGTATTTTAATTCTTTTAACTAATTAATCAATGTTTACAAACTTGGCAAGAGACAATCTTACAATCGTCTCCGAAATCTTTTGTTCATGTTTTTTGGTAGTAGTAGAATATTATATGATGTATCAAATATATGATATCATTGTTTATAATTTTATTTATTTGATCGTATTAATCTTTAGTACTTTTCAATAACCTATTAATGTACTCTGTAGAGACGGTACAAAATTTCATAACAATGTCTTTTGAACGTCTAATATTGTTCATCACATTGAAATGGTTATGTACGTGTTATGTCGTTGTATACTATTTTAATATATTTTATTCTAAATTTTGTATAGCCTTTAAGTTGTAGTATAGGAAAATAGTTATTGTTAATACTTAGTCAAATAGGTATGTTTTAAGGTTTTCCGCTTGGAATTCGCTTAATAAAGTCTTTTAAATAATATTATATTTTAAAATTATATTGTATGATTCCACGTATAGCTAAGCCTATTTTAGTTGTTTATTTATTGTATTAAAAATAATATAACTAGGAAATTGTATGATACCTATTTTCAAATAAATGTTCTTACTTACTTATTAGCTACCTAAACTAAGAACTAGTGATACAAAAGTATTTAGATAGTCTTTTGATAGATACGTATGTTTTTTTATTTAAACTTTAATCTACAGATACAATATATAAATGTACATATGGGGAATTTAACACCAAAGGCTATTTCTCTATCAGTGAATATCAGGAATACTGAGAAAATAGTAAGCAGTGCATTGTAGTTATGTAACGTAACATTCTTAAATTTTTACTTTTTCTTAAATTTAAACGTTCGGTATTCTAGAACCTTCGACTTAGTTGTAATGGTATTTTTATAACTTTTAACGCTGTAAAGCAGTGTGATGTAAATATCTTTTGTTATATTATATACCTATTATTCGTAGTTTATGAGTTTTCTTAAAGCTCATCTCTACATTTTATGGATTCTGGTAGCAAGTTTAATGTAAGGTATATTAAAAATAATGTATTTCATTTTCATTCGATGATATAAATTGAAGATTATTATATAAAATTTCGATATATATTTGAATTTACAATGTCAATTGATATATATTTAAAACTACGCACTACGACTAGTAGACTTACTCAAATGGTACCTAACGTAGATAATAGCTGTACCTATCAGGCGGGAACTAATAACACTAGGGCTCTTGCCTTCCGTTCTAATGAATGACAGGTAATCTAAAAGTCTTAACTAATTGGAGTAGCAGTAGCAGAGTATGAAGCCGACGTGATTCGCATTGGAGTATATAATGTTAAATGTATGATATACTTCATGAATCACAAATTTACGATTATCATTTTTGTTATACAGATTTGGTCATAAAGTTAATAAAAAAGTTATAGTTCAGTACTCATATTCATGAAAGTGAACAAATTGACTTAGGAATTATATATATAATATAATACGCGACATCTAAAAATATTCTTTATTTATATAAATAATATTCAGCTGTTTGTGTTTTATTTAATAATACATAAACGATTGCATGAATGGGAACGAAATTTAGTACTTTTGTAAAGCATCGAGATAAAGTAGTTAATATTGAATCAAACAATAACATAATAACGAATTTTGAATACGTATTTATATAAATAACTGATAAAATTATTACCACCTGTGTGGTTGAGCATGTGCCTGATATTCTTTATGTTGTGGTTGAGTCCAATATGAATGGAAGTCATAACCCCTTACTCCATAGATCAATCAACACGTCGTTTTGTAAAGAATTGGCACCGCTAATATTGAGAATTGAACCATAATTGATTGTATATTAATCTTATATGCTTCTAAAAAATAAAAGTTTGCACAATTTCCTGTAAAACTGTAAAGAATTTTATGCTTACATATAAAAATAAGATTTACATAAAAACAAAACCTTCAAAAAGAATCTCGACGAACTATTGCCTGAAAATATTGTGTTCTGAAAATAAAATTATTACATTGTCATATAAAATATATTTTGATCGTATTTATATGTATTTATTTATAGAATTAACAACTATTGCAAATATGTCAGACTGTCCGCTCCAGAGGAACTAGATATCGTTGCATTGCTGCGGGCCCAATACTTCTGGACGTTGACTCAGAGATATATATATATATAAACTGAGAGCATATCTCTATATATTATGATTAACTAACATAGTTTATAAGTTGTTTACTAACACAATATGGAAGTAATTCCAATTATCTAAACAAATAAATAAATTTATACAAAGCTGTTGCGAAACATATTGTATTATACAATTCCAATTAAAAATAATACATTTAATCTCAAATCTCAACTAGTTGTACAACAAGTATTTGCAATGTCTAGAACATTGCATATACTCGTTGTACAAGCTGTTAATTTGAAATTACTAACTTCAATTTTATTTATTTATTTATATTTGTCTCGCGAAATTTGGGATAGTTTTGAAATAATTTCTTCATTTAAAAGAAAGTTTTAAAACACTCTAACACTACAAATAGTATTGTATGAAGTTTATGGAAAAGATGTATATTATATTCTACCTTTGCATTGCAACAATAGATTTTTGCATTCCAAGTACATGTTGTTATATCCATTTTTCTGGACACTTTGTAGACACACATACCTTCAGATATATATTTGAGTTTCATTTATAAAATTGATGAAGAAATAATTTTGAAGTCGATAAAATAGCATGATTGGAGAGAGGTAGAGAATGTCATCAGGCATAGATCCCCCAGTATTTTTGAAGTGGAATTAATAAGTAGCTATTGTAATATCAAGATTACCTTAAGTATAAACTCAAGGTAATCTTGATATTATTATTATAATAGTTATTGATCACAATAATGTGTTCAATAACTATTGTGGTAGTGATCCCATCAATCAGTTCTGTCGATTGTTATTAAATCATTTACTCGGTGAAACTTTTAGTGCCTGAAGTATTATAATAAGATTTATATTGAAAATTATAAACAACTCAATATATTTTTTCTCAAATATCTCATAGTGGGACGATTGCACATGTTTAAAATGTCGTTCTAAGGTTTTAATTACTGTTTTGGTAGCCTGACGTATAAAATGAAATTAGTCAATCTACTTAAATAAATTAAAAATGGTACATGTAATGTAATAGTATATATAATATATATAATGTAATAATAAGATTGTTTAGTTTTTTATTGTCAATTAGTCATAGATACACTAATTAGTAGATAGTAATTAATAAGGCATAAAACATCATTTTATAAGAATAATAATAAGGCCGTAGACCTGGCTATTTAAATAATGTTTCGCTTTCACTGCCTATGAGACAAACAACCACAACGTAAACAGACAGGCAAATATTTTTTTTTGTATGTATGAATGGGCGATAGGATATACATGTGGTGGCATCGTGCCGAATTCATCAGAAATTAAACACGATGGTTTCCAGGATTTGATTTGTTACATGGTAGCATGCGTACGCGCAAAGCGTATTTATTTACAGTGTAAAATCCTAGAAAAAAACTCTGTAATTTTAATTAATTCATACAAATAAGTATGAGTAGGGGAAAGCTTATTGCAAATGTATTTGCATTGAAATAAGACATTGTATACAGTTAGTCGCTAAATAACTAAGTTTCGCAAGCGTTTAGCGAAAGCACGAGGAGTGGCGAGTTCTTGTCAAGCAAGTTCTTCTAAGTAGGTACAATACAACTTATATTCTGAATTTCGACGTGTACATGTGATATAGGTGCATATTTATGGGTATATATAATTTAATAAGAGCTGGCCATTGATACAGAAACTAAGGATGCCAATTCAGGGAGGGATTGCTACCTCGGGAACTACCTCCATGTGGCATTTTGACATTTCTTTGTATTATTTTACAAAAGATAAAATAGCTAGCTAAATAGCTCTTACTCGCGACTACACCTACATTCTTTAAGTTAAAAGATAGCATGTTACTGTCCCTGTGTGTACAATCTAAGAACTGACAGACGAAAAGCCTATATGTATATGTCGAAGCAGAGACAGTAAACGTAGTTTTTAGATAAAGTGACGTCAGCTACTTTAATGTCACTTGCACTTATTCTCTCTATTCCTTTCATTATAAAATTAGAATGATGTAGGTAACGTGGAACATGACTGTATTTTCGTATAACATAGTGTAGGTGCTATGTGCAGCTTATACAGAATATACTACGTTTTACCTATTTCAGCCTTTAAGATGTTAGTTGGCTTTGTAATATATGTTTCGGTTGAAGAGTGGCATAATAAAGTTACAGGATACAGAGGCATGACATCTTAATCTTCCGAAACGGTAAAAGTTGAGTGGGGCGACAAGAGTTACATGATGACGCCTATATAGGTAACTACATGGTAAATTTTATAAACGCAAATAAATATAAATATACATATATATTTATTTTATCTAACTCTATATATATATATATATATATATATATATATATATAATATATAGAGTTAGATAAAATCAGCCAGTGGAGCCAAGCAACGCGAAATGAGGTTGAATGTGATAATTTCTCGGAACTACACGTGTGGTGTTGGTATTTTGGTAATATAATAAATGTGAAAGTTTGCAAATTCATTTAAATGCAATATTTACTTTTATAATATAATTTGAAATTTAGATAGACGTCCTTCAATAACATACATGAATTTTTGCAGGTTGAGATTGTTACAATCCAGCTGTAACAATGCATTTTCCTTTTTACCTGAGGTAGACTGTAAGAAGTCGTCTACATCAGTCTCACCTATTTAAGCCTACTTTGTAAGCTGTTTCGGTTGTAGGATGCAGATAAGGTAGTCAAATTACAGGATCTGTTGTAGTTTGTTTTTTATACATACATAGATATAACCCTTATACTTGTGATATATCTCTATGTTTTTTTTAATCTTACAGTAGAAAAAAGGTGACAAATAGTCAAATAACTTCCACATTTTTAATAGTCTAGACCAGTGTTTCCCAACGTGGGGCCCACACTCCATAGGGGACCAATTAGATTAAAGGAGGCAATTAGAAAATTGACTCTTTATTAAAATTATATGGAATGTGAATTAAAATTTTTCAATTAATTTTTAACATACTTAATGTTTAGAAATTTTACTTACTGCTTCATGAACAAATTCCTAGTGATTTCTGCATTTCTTTATGTTATAAATAATGTCTGTTACTTAGGGGAAGGGGGGGGGGTTAAAAAGGTTAGGAAACACTGGTTTAGATTGATTTTATGTATTTATTGATGCTGGACTGGAAGTGGCGGTTTTTAAACTAATCATATGCGTTGCTTTCCTTTCATTATAAATACGAACGGCTGTGGCATCGTTGTTATTTCAATTGAAAAATGAATACAGCAAGCATCGGAATTGTAAAAAAGGCAATTATCTAGTAATACAAGTGTCTAGTAATACAGGTACAAATGATATCTAAAATACATAATGTACTACATAAAATATGAACCGACAGACGTCGTCCTGTCTCACAAAAGATTCCTTACCTGTACCTTCTACAAAAGATTATTTTTTAATGAAAATATGAATTACATCGGTAAAGTCGTTCTTTTCGTTATAGCGTGACCAAGGCAGTTAGTGATCAAAGCAATCTTAATACATAATATGGGCATTTCTATATGTAACTTATGTATGTATGTATTTCAACGCGGTCTATGGATTGAATCGATGGAAAAACTATTAAAACACCAAGTCGTTGGAATAACTCTAAATTAAGGGGATTACAATTCGATGTGTAAAATAGTGTACTGAAATAAAACAACTACCGATCGCTACTGAACGTCTAGAATGGTCTATTTCAAAATTATCTAATAAAATGTGTAAAAGGTTTTACATCTACTATTATTACTGTTGGGGTTCGCAATAAACTACAAACTACAAAAATACCTACTTTTTAAATGTAATTTGAAAATAAAAGCAAAAAGTCTAAATATTTTTTGTTTACAATGGATAGGTATATCCAAGATAATACTTATTCGAATTGAATTACTAGACTTAGAAAGATACATTATCAGAGGGAGGGATAGTGGTATTTTATATTTAAAAGACAGTTATGTACAATATTGATCACTATTATATTTTTTTATGTACAATAGTTTATTTCTTATACAAACAAAAGAACTTGAATTTTATATTATCTTTATTTACAATTTAGCTATCTCTATCTGTCTATTTCATGTAAAGTAGCGACATGTAATATAATGTCATGTCTTAATAATTTTCTTCCTCATTATTCATAAAAAAAAAACTATAAAAATTACTGATAAATGATACTCTTATACTGTATCTAGAACAACGAGGGCAGAGAGGACGTTTTTATGTGGAGGGTAATAATCAGAACCATTTAGCTTACTTGAAAAAAAACTTATGTATTACAATATTAGACATCATTCCCAAGCATAACATAAGACCATAAAATCTGATTCCAAATTTTTCGGAGAATTTAGTTCCGTAAAGTAGATTTTTTTTGTGTGCATCTATAGATATTATTCTTAAACATGCAAGTTATTTAGGTAGGTACACACTGTTCAAATCAGGTAAAGTTCATTATTGAATATTAAAATTAAGTAAATTTTGGAAAATCTCGTACATCAGTCTCACCTACTTTAGCCACAAAGCAGATTGTTGAGTGGCATCTCTAATATATGACCCTAGTGCTGTTAATGTACATACGCGACGGGTTTTTTAACAAATTATTATGAATTGGTTCACCCGCTTGCGCTAACGGTTTACGCTGACTGGGCAGCAGTGGAAGATGATAAGATAAACATGAGGTCAGGTCAGTTAGCCCATGGTGACAATTGCACCAGATATTTATTGAGGAGCGTGGAGGTCAACTTGACTTGGTGCATTGCTAGCGATGGAGTAATTAGTTCACGTTACTAACAACCACTGAGCCATGGGGGACGGTCACCATTTACATTTTCAGATCTTGTTTGTTATTTAAATTTAAAAAACATACGGCGCCTACACATTGGAAATACTGGTTTTAAACTATTTTCGCCCCCAAGTTCTTTCAATAGTCTTGATTTATATAACTTAGTTTTAACATTGTCAGGTAAAATACCATCTAGATGGAAACTAACAGGTTGTTAACGAAGCAATTTTATAGGTTTTCAGCGTATTTAGGTTAAGCGAAGAGAAGGTCACGACCCCGTTTCAGCATGAAGGACGAAACGAGGACAGCTGAAATTCACTTTTCATGTAGATAACACAGAAAACGTTACAAATACAATTTAGGCAAACATAAAACCCAGTTATTAGACACATACATATCTTTTTCTAAAAGTGTAGAAGATATATCTTAGCTGTATTTAGCTTAATATATACCTACTAAAATAAATATAAAAAGAGCAACACAAGTTTCTTGCTCATTCTTCTTGTGGTGAATCTGCATTCCGAATGAGTGGTAGAATCAAAATATGACTAATCAAAAGTGCTTGTAATGAGTTTATTTGAATGAAGATTATTTCTATTTCTATTTCTAAAACATTATGTATGCACAGGCTTTTAGGCACCATTTTATTATCATCCATTAAAAAAATTATAGATTTACTAGTAGCGTATTCTATCGGGTCGACCGCCAAGATGTCGCCTTCGAAATCATTCTGGGTTAACGTTGGGTTAACAGACAAGATTCATGGTCATACTATCGTATATGTTGTATATGGCCACCAGTGGACCATGATAAGCCAGAGTACAGTTAAACCTATTTAAAAAAGACATCTCGAAATTAAGAAATGATTAGGTATTATATTCTTTATTTATTATGCTACACTATTATATAAAGTTAGGAAATGGATACATAGTTCGAGAACACTGTTTTTTTAGTCGTTTAGCGACTCGGCGATAATAAATAGCAGATATGAATATTTAAATGATTTGTGTTTGGGTTATATGATATCTTTGACAAACTGTAAATTGATATTTGTTCATTCGATGCACATTTAAGTATTTTGGTAAATGATAATTCAACACTGATTGATTATTTTTTTACTTACTTCAAAAAAGAGAATATATTACAGAAGAATTCGGTAGTTTTTTTTTTCAATTTTATGACCTCCCCAACTTGTGTAACATTTATACAATTAAAAACTGATTTCGATTTTTTTGAATTTCAAATAATATGCATGCAGAAAGTTCTTAAAACAATAATTGTTGATCGAAATTGTTTTGCGTAGTTTGGTATTTATTCAAAACAATGATAAAAACATATCATTTACTTCAGTTCGAATGCCTACCTTTCGACATTTTCATCAGATGAGGAGTGATGAAACGTGTTTGTAAATGATGTAAATTGACAAATTAAATCTTAACTAAGTTTTTTTTTTTCAAATAGTGCACAAATACAAATTGAAAGCAGTTTAATTAATTTGGAATTGGTGGAATCAAATGGGATAAAATCGATGAGATGCTTATACGAATAAGAATTCAGGCAGGAGTTTGCCTTTAGCCGATAAATTCTTCCGCGGGTATGGTGTACCTCATTATTTGCCATCACTTTTGTCTGTTGAAGCTGTAAAGGCCCGCTACAGCCAGCAGCATTAGAATAGTTCGAAATAATTATACGAATATTCAGACATTAATCGTAAATGATTTATAAATTGACAAGTAATGATATAAATACGCATTACTACCGTTATATATATACTATATTTTGATTACATTTGTCTGGAAATATATTAGAAGCAGAAGCTTTTAAATAAATAAAGATTCACGAAATCAATTCATTCAAAAATACTGTTGAATTAAAAACTCCTCTTTTTTTGTAATTGGTCTAAAAGAGTTGTGTGTGGGCAATAGGCAATTCTATGTGTAGATACCATGTATAGATTAATACGACATGCAATTTTATATGTCGCATTTCTTACTTCCTTTCATAAACATTGCTATGTCAGCTATAAATAACTCACAATGAAAAATTGCAGCGTTCAGAAAATGAAATCACAGTAGGTATATGCGCATTTATAGAGGATTAAAATATTATTTACGCCAAATTCAGTACATTTCCTGATTTCCATTTCGTTGATTTTTTTATGTAATTAGATTGGCATGCTGACCTAAGCTACCCGAGTTTACCTATTTGATGGTAAGTGGTAACCGCCATCTATATATATAGGTACATAAACAGCAGTATGGATACCACCTGTGAGATTCATGAATATTTTTTACTCCAAATTGCAACTAAAGCAGAATTTGTACTTTCATACTCTTTCTTCTCATAAAAAAAATACGAAATTAAAAGACGAAACTATACAATGAATGTGTTGTATAGTGGATACAACACACTCTCATTGTATAATCTTGTTTTTTTAGTCCACATTTAACCTTAATTTTAAGTTTTACACTGGATTCCGTATACCTACCAGACTTAAACTTAAAACCCTTCTGTTGAAACTTAAATGTTTATAAATTTCAATTGTTTCTTTCCCTATTTTGGGGACAACGAGTTCCGTAGTTAATATTTTTGTCTTATCGAATGCTTCAGGCTTGAACTTATTAAATGTTCAGCTATGGCTAATAAATTTAAATTATCATAGTAAATGCAATTAATAATAAAAATATGTAAATATTTTACATAATATATTCAAGGATCATTGAATTCAGTTAAGAATTTCTAATATTAACAATAGACCAAGTGCGGCTAATCTAAAGTTCGTTAAACAATACCTATGCTCCTAGTACGAGTATAAAGCATATTAAAGCGATGATTAATCGAATTCGGCCATGAGTCAAATGATTTTCTTAGCATTTGTCGACTTTTTTTCTTTACGAATGCAACTGTAAAATAAAAACGTATTTTACTTATCATTTCGGTTTGAAGAATATGTGATATTTTCCGCTAGCGTATGGCTAAAAATCTTTCTAAATTTAGAGCTTTAAATGCTTCAATATTTCGACACGTACCTATACAATGTTAGGTTAGGTTAGGTACTGGTAAAGGCTGGGGCGACGTGGTCGGACAACCTCCAAGTATGGGCCATCCATTGGGAGGCTTCCCCATCCTCGTGGATACGTCCGCGGGGAACGGTGGCCGAACAATGGTTTGGTTCTGGTGCGCCCTGGGCGGGATAGTAGTAGTTCCTTCGGGATACTGCTACTATGTCGGCCGATAGTCCGGCGAGTAGGAGTAGGCAAATCTTTCTCTTTGACTTTGTCTGTCTTCGTCTTTTCTTTTCTTTGTCTTCTTCTTTTCTGTCTTTCTGTTTTCGTTTCCTTTTTCTTCTTTGCCTACTGGAAGCCAGGTCTGGTGGGTGCTTAACTGCGCAGCCGGACAGCACTTCAGTGCAACTGGCTTCAAACCGTAAACCTGCACTGGGTGTCGGTGATCACGTCTATCGGCCCAGTGTAGGAGCGGGGGCTCTTGGCTTAATTGCCCGGGGCCGCGAGGAGTCAACCTCTATAAAAAACCTCTTGTCTAAGCTCGGTGCCTGGCGAGGGACAGGTCGTCACGCGGAGCACGCTGCTGGAAATTCCTTTCAGTTAGCGTGTTCCCCGGGGCGGCCGGGTCGGAGGAGTAACTCCGGCCGCAAGCGCACCAACCTTTGGGCACCAGCCGCACCCAAAGTGTATTAGGCCGCAGTCGGTAGCAGGGGGCAACGCCGGCTGTGCAACCTTTCCCCCACACTCGTGGGAACAAAAATGGATGACAAACACAAAAAACCCTTTGATGAAAGGTCCGAGAAGGACGGTGTGACGAAGGAGTCCGTGAAGGACGGTGTGATGACGGAGTCCGTGAAGGACGGAGGAAATGCTGGGTCCGTTAAGGACGGTGAGGCGATGGAGATGAGAGGTCTAATGAGCGCGGAAGATGCGGCGGCGTTCAGCACGTTCGCTCGCGAACTGGAGTTGGCGGAGCGCGAACTGGCGTTGGGATCGGATTACCTCTCCAGTTCCTGCATGTCGCTAGTCGAGGATGAGGAGGCCAAGACGTCGTCCATAGGTACTCGGAGGTCGTCGCGGCGGAAGAGACGTCGTACGGATCCCAACTCAGGGTCGGAATCCGAATATAGTGGGCGTTCTACTCCGGCCCCCAAAAGGGTTGGGCAGAGCCCCTCGGCAGGTGTGGAGGCCCGAACATCAGGGTCAAAGGGATCAAATCCCTCCCAGGAGTTTGGCTACCGGTTCTACGAAGATGAGAAGTTTATTGAACCGGTATCCCTGCCACCAAAGAGGAAGGGGGCTATATCCAAAGCCATAACCACAGATGGGAGTAAGGAGGCCAGGGCAGGCCTAAAACAAGTCGTCGTCAGCCAGGAGCGATTACGGGACTCAGAAATCGAGCCCCCTCGCAGTAGTGAGCAAGGTGCACCCGCCCCAACAAGCGGTGCTGAGGCCAGCCAGGCTATTAGGTCAGTCAGGATGCAGGTCTACCAGCATGCGGAGGAGATCACCGAAGTCATTCGGAGATCAGCAAATATAAAAGGGACCTGCGTCAAAACGATGAAAGATGGGCTGGCCAGCATCAAACGGCTGGTCGATGCGCTAGAGGCGAGCTTAATCCCGAGTTTTGCGTCGCCACTTTTGGCACAAAACATTCGGCTGGAGCAGGAGGTGGAGTTTCTCAAGCGGGAGGTCGCTGAACTCCGTGCCGAGAAGAACAAAGCCGTAAGGGCGGCTAAGAAGGCGGAAGCTCCCGCCGCGAACACCGGAGAAGTTCAGGGACCGGTGGTGGGATCTGAAATGAAGGCCTGGAGGGCACAAATTATGAGGGACGTCGACGGCATAGTCAAAAACCGCTTGTCGTCCTTCATGTCGGAGATGAGGGAGTATCCCTTCCAACATCCGTAGATGGGGTCGGTTCCACCACCGGTCATAATGCAGGAGAAGAGCTGTCAGGCCGCTCCTGCCACTGCGGTTAGGGGTTCTGCCCCCAATGCCCAAGCTGGCCCGAAAACCAAGGCCAAAGGACCAGGGCCAAAAAAGGCCCTCACCCAGGGAGATCACCGTGGGCCCAGAGAGGAGGTGGCGCAGTCGGAACTTCCGACGACGTCATGGGCCACGGTTGTAAAAGGTAAAAGGGGCAAACTAAGTAGTGTCCCCGAGGGGCTACCCGGTGAGCCGTGGAAGTCCCAAAAGCAGGCGTCTGGAAAGCAGCCGAATAAAAGATCGGCACCGGCCCCATCCAAATTGCGGCCGCCTAGCTCTGCGGCAATCATCATAACGATGGACCCGCAGGCTGAGAAAGAGGGAGCGTCCTATGCGAATATCCTCAGGGAGGCAAAATCCAAGATTGACTTGGGGCCCCTGGGGATAGACGCTCTCCGGTTGCGAGTCGCCGTGACGGGTGGCCGCATTCTGGAGATCCCCGGCGTTGACAGCGGGGAAAAGGCGGATGCCCTAGCGGCGAAGCTCCGGGAACTTGTCCCGGAGGAGGTAGCACGGGTCTCCAGGCCCACTAAACAGGCGGAAATGCGTCTAATGGGTCTGGACGACTCCGTTGGCGTTGAGGAGATTGCCGCTGCCATTGCTAGCGCCGGGGATTGCCAGGTCCAGGACGTTAAGGTGGGGGACGTTCGCAGGAATCCTACCGGTGCGGGGGCTTGCTAGTTCCGCGCCCCAATACGTGCGGTGAAGGCCATCACCACCGCGGCGAAACTTAAAGTTGGCTGGGTGGTTGTCCGAGCTGAATTGCTCAGACAGAGACAGCTGCGATGCTTCCGCTGTCTAGAAGAGGGTCATGTGCGCGCCCAGTGCACCAAAGCGGAGGATCGCAGCGGTCTCTGCTATCGCTGTGGGGAGAGCGGCCACAAGGCGGCCTCATGCGCGTCTGCGCCGCGGTGTGCGGTGTGTGCCTCTAAAGGCAGGCCGGCAGACCACTGGGTGGGGGCGAAGAACTGTTCCCCGCCCAAGGGTAAAGGTGTCGGCAAACGCTCGGGCCCCAAAGTCCCCAACCGTGAGAGCGGGCCGAGCAGGATGGATTCCGCCCAGTAAGGGTGGCTCCATCCAAAGCGATCCGAGGTGGAGGGGCGCATGGGCGCCTCAGATCGCCGCAAGGGCCTGAGATGTCACCGCGGGGGCGGTGGCATCTCCAAGAAAAGCCCGAGAAGGTGGCGCGCGTATCCCCGCGCGCCTTCTCAAGAGAGGTGGGGTGGACACCCAAAATAAAAGCGAAGGGGCCCGCAAACTAAAGCGGGCCGACGCCGCCGGAGTTGCGGTGGACTGACATTTTCTCCAAGTAAAAAAAAAAAAAAAGGTACTGGTAAAGGCTATAGGCCGAGCTTAAAGGCCACGAAGAATAGTCACGTGAAAAAAAATACTTCTCATATGTGGGGGAAGAGAATAATAGAGATGCCTTCAGGTTGTGTTATTTGTCCGGTTATAATACCATGGTGAATTAAATTTCAAAGACAAACTGACCTGACTTTGTCTATGTTGTTACGGTACACCTATGCCAGTGCGGGCCGGTAAGCCATCAATTAAAAAAAAAACTAATTTGGGTAAGTTGTTAAATTTCATTAATTACAGGTTTTTCGCTTTGTATACAGGCTTACTTACCATATTTATAACTTACAAATATTGTAAAATAGCTCAATTCATTTAGAATTGGTGGTATCGAATTGGTTAAAATCCACGGGATGTATACAAGTTTTTCGCTTCCATCTACCTACCATATTGTATATCGCATTTTTCAAATATTGTAGGTGTACAAGTATTTGCGGGAGTAACAAAGTATTTATAGTAAGTTTATTGAACAAAGACTATTTCTATTTAGTACTTATGACAATGTAACTTAAATTTTACTTCTGGACTTTATAATTTCTTATTGATTTCTGGAGAAATACATAATATTTTTTACTGTTCATTTGTTCTTTTATTGCTTCAATTCATGAACTTTGTGACATTTTGTATGCAAATAGTATTTGAGTTGTAGATAGGGGCTTTCTATTCCCAGACAATCAGGTAATCTTAGTCAAATGTATAGCAAACAAAAAATAGTAGAAAATATTATAATCATTATTATTACCAACTAATGAACAATTAGCGGTATTTCTATACAGTTGAAACATAAATATGTAATGGTGGGCGTGCCATCACTGCCAAGTCACTGAAATATATAACAACATTAGCTCTATATTTAGCATGGAATGGCTATTTTCAGCTGCATCTAAATGACGTACTATTTTCCTGTGCATCAGTTGATTTTATAAAATAATGTTACTTATCTTTATAGCAAACCAATTACAATAAGTAGTGACTCAGAAAAATGTTAATTTACATATTAGATAGTCCAGTGTCCTTCGGGCCTTTTCTCTATTCAAACTTACATAGGATGTATGTTGTCCAAAGACACCAAAAGACACCTGGCGGTACTTACTGAACCTTTCTGTGGAATAAACATTTCCCATTGAAAAGATTAAAGTAACATATCAGATATTAATAGCTATATGTATATAAATGATAATACGTATAATACACTACTTTGATATGTATAAGTCTACACTAGTTCTAATTAATTCTAAACCTAATTAATCCGAGGAACAGTGATCGATTCGAGTATTGTTCCTTACTGCTATAGTCCTATTGGGGTACCCATAGAAAAGAGTATAAAGGGAAGGGCGAAAATGTATATTTATTTACTGACTTGTGTAAGTGTAATTAAAATTGTTTTATATGTTATTAGAAATGCTACAGCGTGCACACTGTATCGGGTGTGAAAAGAAACTGCTATTTTAACACGAAATATATTATCCCTCTGGAATGGCAACGCATGTGATAACGTGATGCGCTTTGTGCTATTCATATTCATATATAGGCGACAGTAACCGCTTACCATCAGGTGGACAGCCTTTTTTGCCATTCTCGTAACATAAAAAAATGTAAAAAACCTATTTTTCTAATCGATTTTACCTTTATCTAATCTAACAATGTATATAGCGTCATGCGCGTCATGCTGAAACAGGTGAGTATGGCTATTAAACAATAATCTACTTTTGGTTTATAATGTACTAATTTGGGAAAGGGGATTGTTAATAATGTGGACTAATACCCCTATTGCTAGGAATGTTCCATGTCAGCTTGACATCTACGTGGTTCCTCCTGCAAATTATCGTGATAAATTCATGGTGATTTTACCACGATGGGCTAACTGACCTGACCTCATGTTCATCTTATTATCCTCCACTAGTGCCCGCCAGCGTAAATCATTAGCACAGGCGGGTGCATTCTATTGTCATCCACAAGAAAAAAATCTAATTATTTCACTGATCATTCCTACCCACACGCTCAAAATAGCAGGAATAAAGACAAAAAAAAAAGAAAAGAAAACGAAATTTATTTTTTTCAATTTGTTTATTTAAAACTAAATGCAAAATTTTCTCTCTTCATAATATACATCTTAGTACAATAGATAGTTATTTACTGTTGATAGTGGAATCGCCGACATTTAACAAAATGTTATAAGGTACAGAATACATAAATTAAGGAGGTAAATGGACTAACTACGTACGTTCAGTAACACTACGTAAATTCAGGTTTATTCTTTTATTATTAATTACAAAAACGTTATACTTAATTATAAAACCTGGTAAATGTTTTAATATGTTTATTACTTTGTAAAAAGTCTGCTTCAAACAGCTTGCTTTGATGGCGGTATTCCGCTTTAAAGGCTGAGATACGCCAGTGAAATTGAAGTGTACAGAGGTAAAGCTAGTCAATAACAAGTACTAATGTCATACATGTTACTATGTATTTTACGACGTGTATATAAGACGCAACCACATTGCCTTCCGTGGGCCGTCACTTTTAGTTGCCATTGCAATTTTTTTTATTACAGCTCTATGTATAAATGCCAGCGAAAGGTTTTAAGACTTAAGATCATAGATTTTTATTAAAAACAAAATACTACAATCACAAAATTTCTCAAACATAGTTTCTTCATTAATTTAAATGTGTAATCAATATAGCAAGTGTAATCAAAAATATAGCTATAATATTTTTTATTATATATATATAATATTTTTTAGATTTAATTTTTTTTTAAGTATAATATTTATTGTAGAAACATAAAAATTTTATATTAGTAATATTGTTTGTATTAACAAAAGGCTGTGTTCTCTAGCTACATAAGCCGAATCCCCATATTGAGATCAAGATTGCAAAATTACAATGGATATTTATGGAAACCTAAATCATAAACAACTTTAATCCGAACACAAACCCATATTAACATATTTTGATTTATAGTGGTCAATATAAATACCCATAGGGATCGTATCTATATCAGGATTGTGGTGCAGTATTAAAGGGCTAATGTTGACCATGCCTATTCACTATTTATTATTTATAAAATAAAAAACAGATAAAGTTGTAAATAGTATGCAAATACGTTTTCAATCTGGGCATAATAAACTGATAGTCTGTGGCAAAGTGTCATCTATATTTATCAAATGACGTCACATAAATAATGCAGAAAATAATATTATCGCAATTTATTAAGCGCTCTCTTGATTTAAATTAATTAAAGCAAGTGTATTCCTAGATACATAGACATAGTCATAAACTTAGAATTCTCATATTGTATAGTATTGACATAAAAATCATCGTATATATTAGAACAAGCTTACATGTAGCTCTTCTAACAATCTTCTCCATAATCAGACCCTGGTTACCATTTTTTGGGCCTACTCATCGTGAAAACTCCAACAAGAAGAAACAGACGGGCATCATCTTGGGTACTTAAGAAATTTTTGAAATATAACGACTTCTTTCGGCTTCATTTTTATGATCAGTTTTATTTCGTATTGTAATACAAAACTGTTCTATTGTTATTTGTTACTTACATGTACCAAATACTTCAATCGAATGACAGCGACTCTTTTAATCGGGACACAAAAACAATGAATTCAAAATGTAGATTCATTCGATGTATACGATAAATGACTGAAGGAATAGAAAAGGTTAATAAATTTACATATAAATAACATACCTTAAGCACTTATACAATTAATTGTAAGTTTATTTTCTTAAAATCCTTCCCATTTCCACTAAAGTTAAGTAAATAAATAACATTCAGTCAAATTAATTAACTAGAGGTATGTAGCAGACTGACTTTTCACAAATTCGATTCTCTATAATCCGTATTGTTTTGATCGCTCAAATAAATTCAATAACACGTAAAAATATTTAGTATTGTTTTAAAACTCAGAATACTAAGTACTTGTACTTCAAATTGTAGTTATGATGTTAAAAGAAAATTAGCGTACTGATGTCATAAAGTAAAACAATTTAAGCGCTTAATCATAACTAACCATCCACTAATAAGAAAATACAAGTGCAAGTAGGACAAAAGACTGTGATCTTGGCTTAAATTTGTGTAAAACTTAGTGTTAGTAAGATCAGCGGCCACAGAAATTAATATAAAAACATATGTAAAACTACATATAGGTAAACCAATATTGGTCCATATATGTATATGAAGAAATCGACCATCTGGTATGTTCAATTTATTCGAAAAAAATTAGAACGCAGGTTGAAAATTTTAGTTTCATCATAGGCTCAGTATTTCTTATTTATATTACAAATAAATTTAAATAATACAATATTGTAATTGTTAATCAAGTTAATATTTACAGTCAAAATATGTACACCTGAATTAACATATACCTTGAACACTAACAAATGTCGTAAGCTCTATCATGAACATGATTTTCTATGATGTACGTAATAATTATGTTAAGTTTATGAAGGTGTCTCATAACCAGTATATATATATATATGTCTATTATCATTAGGCAAATTAATTACTTTAGCAAATAGCTAATAACATAAAAACATGAAATGGTAAAATAGGAATATCATATAGTAAATGGAGCAGATGACAGCTTAGTTTGTATGAAAAATCTATTTCTTTTGTATAGGCCTGTATACGTTAAGGGCATAAACATTCACACAATGAATTAAATTCGACTCCTATATAAATCTAAGGTTACAATCGTGTGATTACTTCGCTCTGTGAACAATGTTTCAACTTGTATATATGCTCGACCTTGGAAAAGAGTATTGGGATTTAATGGCAAAATATCTTATATAATACATACATTAACTATGTTGACAGATCTTCAGGTTTATATTTATTGAAACTATCGATGAAGTGCGGATTAAATTTTTTGGTACACCATTATTACATTGAAATACATCTAATGACTTTAATTAACTCTACATTTAATTTATATCGTTTAAGGTCGTATTTTGCATGTTTTTACGCTGGAAAAAGAACATTGAATTAATTTTGTTCGGCAAACAGTTTCATTATGGCCGCTTTTCAACAAACACAATAACGTTACCCGTGAACAGTAAATAATGCAGCAAGAAGACTTTAAAAATGAAACAACAAATCGAAAATATTACTTACACTGAATTTATCAATAGTCATTAAATTTATTCAGCCCTTTCCAATAATTTCCTAACTAATCTCCAGTCCTCCATTATATCAGCATCAGGTAACATATAAACAACGTACGGTGGAGACACTGTAACCTGTCTCTTACGTCTCTTTCTGCCCCATTCAGCTCCGCACGACCAAAGGTCTACCGTATGTCTTTCCTCTTCTAATTTTCGAATTTTCTCTAGGATTTCTTCTTTTAGATTTTCGAACGCCAGCCATTTTTCACTCTGTGGACAAAAGAGAATACGCTTATTATCATATTTCAAAATGACATTTGAAACGTTAAAAGTAAAATTTACATTTATTATAAATTAATTGAACCTTTTAGTCAAAGTGACATTGTCAGATTAAACATTATTTCAGTAGATCTAAGTAATAAATAAAAATAAACTTTATCTATATCTTAGGCATTTCTATGCCTAGACTTTTATATGTAGACATTTATACTATTATGATTAGTTTACATTGTAGTAAACGAAATGTGCTTTAACTTTGATAATTATCACAATGACAAATTCTCTGAGTACACAACATAGGAAATCTGTCTCACCTATTTCAGCTGCTAAGCACTTTTGGTATGTAAGTTGTGGTTTACTTGGAAACATGAGATATTCCAGAGGAATACCTCTGGAATGACAACGCGTTAGAGATATTAAAGACGCTACATGATGTGATACTTTTACTGTTCATAATCATAGGCGACGTTAGCCACTTTCTGTTAGCTGTTTGGCATTGCAGTAAATTAAAAAAATATCTACTAAAGCCGAGTCCCCTCCCTGATAATTTATTTCTAGTGCAGGTATAATTATATTTATAACCCGTTCATGAGGGTAATAGTCGACAGAACCGGTTTCAAACGATCGTTTACAATACGAGTAACTTGCTTAGATGATTTTGGGCAAAATTGTCAAGAATTTGGTAAAACAAAAAAAAACTATTTTATCGAACACTAGTGACAATAAACTTTCCTTATTTATATATATTTAGTGAGCATAATATATTATATTATGGTTACTACTATATTAGGCTTATTCCCCGCCTACTCCAGGAGGAGACAGGAGTAACGTGGATACGTATATATTTAGCATCAGCTAGGATATTAGAGCTAAGTTTATTATACTGCTAATTCCATCGTCAAAAATAAAATTTTTTTTCAATACAATAATCTACGAATGAAAAGACATTAATAATGTTATTTATACATTTGACTCTATAAACAATTAAATTTTAGACGTTATACCTGTAGCTATTAGTTTATCCTGCAAAAAACAACAAAATAGCATAATTGAATAGTTTATTGAAGTTTGTACAATTACAATGGATTAAATTAATGTCAAGACAGACAAGGTAAGGTCAGTGCTTAAGTACATACATATGTTGTACCTACATATAATATTACATATACGAAAGAGCACGTCAGTTTGTTTGTTACCTTTTCACGACTAAGCGGCTGAAGGAACTTAATGAAATTTGACGTGGACGTCAAGACAGACTGAATCACGAGGTCGGAAATAGGCTTTGTTTTATCTAAAACAACAATCAGTATTTTTGATATAGGCAATGAAAGTCTATTAATGCAGATGTCAGCTAATAGGTTATTTATGATTTTAAGAACAATTCAAGTCAAATCAAAACAAAAATCATCAAATTTTCTAGGACATTTTAGCAGCTTTGGACGTAAATTTTTTCTTTGTATTATGGACAAGACAATATTTAAAAGCATATTCCTTTAACATAATCCATACTAATATTATAGATGCAAAAGAGTGTCTGCCTGTCTGTCTGTCCACTTTTGTTCTTATTACCTTTACACTTTACCTTTAAACGACTTAATTGATCTCAATTAAATTTGACATGAATATTATTACTTAATAAAAAATTGTTCATCGTCGCAGCACATAATGAACGGTAAATTTTTATCACAAAATAATCTGGGAGGGTGAATCAGGGGATAAAAATGTGCGAAAAATAATTAGTATGTACTTAAACAAAAAAATAATGTAGTAAAATAATAAAGTGCTAGTAACACAACTAATTCCTAGGCAAACAAACAAGATTGTCTTTAAATCAACTCACTTTTGTAGTTTTTTAAGCTGTCTGTGTTCGTAATAGACACCTTACTCTAATGAAAGCGAGTTACGTGGTATTAAAAGTTTAGTTCTTTAATTTGATTTAGTTTTCAAACGTGTTAGTGAAAGTACAATTTTTGTATACAGAAATAAACTATAAACTTTTCAAGACCGCTGAAATTAAATTCTGAATATCAATACGATAGTCTACTAAAATAACAATTTGAGACTCACATATTAAGTTGCCAGGAACGACTTTGATAATTATTATACGCTCATTTTCAAAGTTGGTTCTATAAAATTTTATAATAATATAAGTTTTGCTGACTACTAAAAACAAATACAAAAAGCACATTTTGTAAGAATCTACTTAATGAAGGCCGCCTTATCGCTAAAAATAATCTGTTACAGACAAAATAAAGGTAATATATATAGAATTTTTGGTATTTTCAATTTTTCGGCCTGTAATTCTTTAAGTATAAAAACATTATTAAATATGTAATACATCATTCATTACAAGAAAACTAATATAGTTAGTAGTAACTCATTTAAAATGTCGTTTTAACATGAAAACGTATTTTGTTTTAAATATCATTTAAGAATACTTACATAAATTAGAAAAACAAACGGTAATGATCTATAGTAATTATATATGCCAATAATTCCAATGATATGTTTATTTTAATTTAATTATAGACTAATCAGAATGACATAAATATATTAATATTTAAGAATTAACTTGAACGTCGTTTTAGGATATTTTGGTAGGGTTAGATAATTGCCACAACACATAAATATAAATGATATATTATTTGATAATATATATATTCGACAATATTTTCTGATAAGTAGAATGATAAGTGCTTATTTAGGATTAGCTCAGACCGACAGATAAGATTGCGTTTGAAATAACTGTGGCAATGCTTAGTGAAGTAAAGTGCTTAAAATTAAAGTTACTAATTTTAAATGAATAGTCTTTTATTATTATTGAATAAATAATGGCTATTATTTGTATTAATATCTGAAACAATTTTTATATTAGTTACTTGAGTTTGGTATAATTTTAAAATTTAAGCATATCTATTTCCTATATTATAGACTTGCGACAATCCCTTCAAGCTATCTCCAAAATAAACTATTTTTCTTCACCTTCTTTAATTTTCTAGGGCCAGTTTAGTATCTACGTAGGTCAGATTCTCATTACTAGAGGAAAAAGGAAAAAGAGTTATTTCGGACTATCTATATTATCGAACCAATCTATTCCATGATCAAAAATATAGCTTTAGTATTTTATGAAATATTACGTCAGACTTACGACACTTTTGGATGGTATCATAAAGATATATATGAGAATGTTTGAAAACTGCGAGGTAACAGATGGACTTGGTATGGGTATATTATGCGGACGAGCGTGGACCATGGCTTTAAGAAAGTATTAAACATGAATATAGACGGATAGAAAGGGACAGGACGACCAAAAAAGATGGATGGATTGTGTGAAAGAGGATATGTGTAAGGGGAGCAAGCTCAGATATAACGGCCGAAGTGGAAGAATACAACATACTGCGCCGACCCTAAATAATGGGATAAAAGTAAGGAATGATTACATTTGCTTAATAAGACATTTGTTTTATCTTTTTAATCCATAAAACTAATGTACAATTTAACTTATGGTTTTATAACAATAAATTGATATATGTACATGTATACTCCTGTGGTGAAATTATAACTAGTAATATGTTATACTTATTACTAAAATTATATTAATTGTATTTTAGTGTTAACTAGCGACCCGGCTTCTCGCGTGTGTACAGTACATATATATAATTGTGGTCATATGTATTATAATGTGTATGTATTACATATAAACCATCCGGAATAACTTTTCTAAATGATATTGAAAATCGCAATTTAATTTAGCTTGGTTATGAATTGATTTGTTTGATTTACAAGAATTAAGCAGAGGAATAGGTTAACTGGAAGAGAATACCATATGCCATTAAATTTTGTACTATTTATAAACCATTACTTTAATTTAATATAAATGCTACATAGTAATACAACCTGTATTCCTCTGGCATGTGCAGGTATCTGATATTAATTACTTAACGTGAAATAAAATTCTATAAAATAAATATGAAGGGGTTCCCCTATATATTTATTATTCACAATATTTTAGTCGATAGAATGATAATTGCAGTTAAGAACAGTCACAAGTAGATAATTTTTGTATAGTGCACATCTGGACTAAGAAGGGGCTTCCCGAAATAACTAAACAAACGGTAAATAGCTCAATATAACAAAGAATTATTTGTTAGAAACTAAAGGAAACGTAATTTCATATATTGTTTACTTATAAAGAATTTGATTAATTAAGATTCGTATTTCTTTCCAATGCACCATAAAAAAAGCGAATACCACACTTTAGTAATAAACACCTAAATATTGATTAGTATTTACTGAAAAATAGAGAAGGACAAACTAGTTCCTAAAATATTTGGCTATTAACACATACAAACATTTGAACATAACCAAAAAATCTTTATTTTTAGAGTAATTGACTTATTTTTGCTTTGCAAATATTAGATAGCAATCATACATATAATAAAATCGTGCACGAACTATATCTGACATATAAAAAATATTTGAATAGCATTTATATATATTAATATAATACAATAAAGAAATGGATATTAAGTAATAATCAATAACTGATTTATTGCAGCTATAATCGATTTGATTGGTTTCTGTCATGTATTTCAATTCCAAAATTACAAGCTTCTTGGTAATTAATAATGATTTTAGCACATACAAGCATAAAATTAGATAAACATCTTTTATTTCTATATATAATAATAATTCGTATGTATGTTAGTCTATAAGGTAACTATAATATATAATAAATAAAAAAAAATTGAGTCGGAGGCATAACTAGTTTTCAATATAATTATTGGTAAAATAAGAGTAATAAAAAATGGTCGCCCGTCTATAGAATTCGATGGATAACTGTAGGGTGCGTACCTCAGGTAGAAATGGAGTATAATGGAAATTGTTACATAGACTAATAATAATTCGAGAGTAGTGTCGTGTATAGACGCCATTAGCTCATGGCACGTCGTGTGACTTACAGATCAGGGTTGCCGAACTTAACATTTAGCCTCGTATGAAGAAATATGATAAAATCTCGTACAGCAGCTGACTTTGACTGTTGTGATTTTGTACAGCGATCAAACCTTCCTCGTAAATATAAAAAATCTCGTATTTGTAAGAGGATTTTCGTACTTCGTATTTTGTACTGGTATCCCATCCCTATTGCAGATTGTACTACACGAGGCATTATGGAAATGTATTCGGTCAGGCTGATCTAATAATAAACATTAAATGATTGCTATAAATAAAGATATTAAAACACTTGGTAACACACAAAACAACGAAACTTATCACAATATAATGTACTTTTATACTTACTCGAATTAATTTTAATCTATTTTTGTCAATAAAGTCGCAATTTGTTGTGTGTTAGTACAATTAAATAATTATTCACGAGCGGGTTAAGTTACCATATTATACTATTGTGAAATACAGTCGATTACTTTCTTTAAATACATAACGCTATCACAAAAACATAAAAAGATAAACACAATGAGAAAATATTTAAAAACATTGTATTCGGTTCAAGCTCTCATGTGTCTGCCACTGCTCTCTCATATACCGACTAATGCTCTATCTACATATTTAAAAATATCATAGTGGTACCTAGACGTTACAAATTCTCATTTAAAGAAATCAATAAATCTATCGAAAATAGAAACTAATATATATCAAAACAAGAACGTTATTGAAACGTCTGACTAAACGTAAATGCATTCTTTGTCCTACATCTATAAATTTGTATATTTCTAATTCTATGCGTACCCGTTTCTATAACATAATTCATGTTAATACTACTTTGTATTTGTAACTTTATAAAGACATTTGGAAGTTACTTAAATACGGTTCAACGGCTGGACGAATTTCTAATAGAATAATTAGAGAATTCTGGGCGCGCACATTACATACTACACGCGCAATTTGCCTAACAGCTTTATCAATTAAATCGATTACAGCATTCCACAGTTATGGTACGTCACCACGCGAGAGTTTGTCAATAACAAGCGCGGGCGCAGCGGACAAAATGGCGGCGGCGGCCATTTCCGGGAAACGAGTTGGCGTGGAGCGCACCGCGAGGTCGCGCGGCGATGCCACGCGTTGTATCTATATATTATAAAACAAAATCCCCCCCGCCGCGTCTGTTCGTATGTTTGAGATAGTCCCAAAACTTCTAAACTGATTTTCATGCGGTTTTCATACATCTCATCTCATCTACAGAGCGCTTATTATAATATAAAATGATGTATAGTTGTGTATGAGAAAATCTATATCTAGTAGATTAATAATATTAAAATTACCTCAACGACTATTATCCCAGATGGGGTAGTCAGGGGCACTATCAATTATGGACTGCATGGTGAACGCAACATTAACAATGTTTAAATTTCATTAGATATATTTGAATATAACATAGCACATCCTGCCCTGTTGTATTGAAATACATATATCAAGCTTAGTAACGTTTCTTAGATTAATTTTTGTCCATGTTTCTTTCACTGGAGAGTAAGTCAGTAACATACGATACTGACATACAGTGTTTTGTTAATGCTGTTCAGATTTGAACTTATGGGTGTAAGTCGGTGAAGGGTATTGAGATTACTAGATATATATAGGTTAGATAAGCCATATAAAGTTATAATTTACGTAGCTTATATTTGTTGTAGGTTACATTAGTATGTAATATTTGTACAGATAATACATTTCTTCAATAAAATGATGCAGAAACGTTATTGCGTGTGATAAGGTATGCTGAGTACACATATATTTGTAGTTTATTTATAATCTAAGTATAGGGAAAATGTAATTTTATATTTACTCATTTACAATAATGCTATATTCTGTACCTTACATTGCCCATGAATCGCTTTAGAGCAGTTATGAGCCATGTGAACAGAGTTGAATGGTTGGATTTGGAAGAATGTCAAGTGCACTACAGTGAGACTATTTTATTTAAGTGAAATTTTTTATCGTTTAACAGAATTAAAAATAATCTGCGTATTTATTGTATTATAATGTCCATATTGCAATACAATAAATATGCAGGTTATTTTTAATTATGTAAAACTATAAAAAAATTCACTTGAATAAAACATTCTTTGTTATTTATAACATAAATATTCATTGTTAATCTATTAGAATATCCACATTGTAATACAATAAATACGCATATTATTTTATTATTTATCTCGATTGTCCGTACTTAGCATCCCATTTCGAGTTTCTCATGTGCGTCGAGAGAATTTTTTTGTTCAAATAATATTAATTTCAAGATGTTAATTACTAAATTAAATAGTTTGTTGTGCACCATCAGCACAACCTTTATCACCTAGGGGTATGAAAAATAGATAGTAGCTGATTCTTAGACCTACTGAATATGCATATAACATTTCATAAAAATCGGTCTAGCCGTTCGGAGGAGTATGGTAATTAACATGTGACACGTGTGAATTTGATACGTAATAACAATATACAAATAACTGTCCACTGCTAGATATAAACTTTCTTTAACGCCATCCACCACCATTTTCATTCCAAAACATAACTTAGCGTTCATTTAAACTGAACCAGAACTAACTTTTTTTTTGTTGTTATTTATTTAAAGTCTGCCAATTTTTATTTATATTATTTTTATTATTATAGAACTAAAACCTAAGCTATTTTTTTTAATATATAATTGTGAGTACGATTATCTTGCTCGACAGATAGATTGATATTTTAATATTCCCTGGAGGCTAAATACGCTGTAGAATTTGTTTTTGTATGATGTTTGCACACACATTGCAGGTAATATGGGGTTGTATTGAATAGGTATGGGTAATGCAGCTGTTTCGCTTGGCATTGTATTCGCTTTCTGATGCACGCTGTACGTGTATTCCACAATACAAATGCTCTTAATTTTTATCTCTGTATGAATACCTCATTCGATAGGGTTGTATTTAAAAACATGATAATTATAACTTATTCGCATTTCATTCGCGATCGCAAACGGCCATTAGGTATTTCTAAAAAATAATATAAATCATTTTAAAAATAGAACGTTGAACATAGAGCGGTAGAGCGATATAGTAATGTTTATTTTTGTAAAATTGTACACAAATTTCTTTTAAATTTCACAACATACAATATTCTTACAACAAATTGCATTAAAATGTTTGAAAATTGCCGATATCGTGTGCCTTCCCTGACAAAGCACCATAATAAAATTTACAAAAATGGTACTTCAACATCACTAAAATTATTCGATAATTTATTTATTTATAATATTTCCATATAAATAAATTTCAATCTCAATATCTTCTAACTACTGCAATGAGTGGGTCAGTATGAAATTTTTAAGAGTACCTATCTATGTCTATGTATATATAAACCCAATTTGGATGTGGTTCATAAACCCATCGAAAAAAAAAACCAAGTGGAGAGCCATGTTGCGTTATTCCACTTTAGGGGCTATCATCATGTCAAAACTATTCTTGATAATAAATATATATATATATATATATACGATATATTTGGTATTAAAATAATTGTCTGTAAACTACTGCTTTCGCTGTATGAACTAAGATATTATTCCACTATTATAATAGGTTATATTATAGATGTACGAAAAATATTGGAAAATTCGAGGTATTTTAGCCATAAAAGAAACGGATTTAGCAAATTCTGTCTGGATTGGCAGTAACTTTGTTAGATTTTTTGTGCAACTGACTATATTCCCAAAATCAATATGTAATCAACCTAAATTGTGCCTAAATATAAACGCAAATTCGACAGAATACACTTTCTGATTCAGTGAATTTGGCGGTCGTACAAAGAATTACACTGTGAGCCGTGCAAGCAATCCAACGAACTGTGACTCAGGAGTCGACATGAGCCAATCCTATACAATTGTTGGCGTAGTATATATTGTATTCTTTTAGTTTTGACGGCCTCGGTGGAGTAGCGGTTCAGCACACCGCTTTACTTATGTTGGTCGCGGGTTCGATTCCTCGCACGGTGCAAACATTCGTATTTATGAGTATGACTGTATGATCTTGGATTTCTAAGTATTTACAAAAAAATACATCTAAGCACTTATATCAGTTGTCTACTACTCATAACACAAGCTCTGCTTACATTGGGATTAGATGGCGCTGTGTTAATTGTATAGGGTTTTTTATTTTATTTCTTTATTTAGTACAAAAAAAGATATTAAAAGTGTTTAAGTTTATTCAGTAACAATTTAAATTGTGTTTGCTGCTAACAAATTCATCAACACTATAAAAAGACCGTCCTATAAATGTCCTTAAAAAGTTTCCCATTGTGTTATGTCTTTAAACTATTGGGCACAGAGTTATAAAGCCTTACTGCTTGAAAACCTTCATCGTATTTACAACATTTAGGGTCGGTATTATAATGCTATTTAAATCTGGTATATTTAGAGGTATTGTAAACAGTCGTTGTCACTTGTTTTATATTGAATCCTATGTGGCAGGGGACGAATCTACAACCCATCTCTCGGGTTTTAGTTTGTTATCGGTGTTTCGAATACTGAAGTGTTAATGAAAAATATAAACAGTATCTTTGATTTCTTAATAAAATACTTTAATAAAGTATTTTATTACTAGGCTATCTCTATGCTGTGTTTGTCTGTTCTGTGTTTTTCCTAAAGTTTAAAATAAGTATCAATTAGGCACTAGTAAAATAAAACTATAAATAGTTGTAGGTTTTTATGAAATTAAAATAATAAACAAGTTGAAAGTGATAACTGTCACTTATCTAACATAGGCAGTGAACATCACATCATCCTATAGTATGATTGCTACCAGATTTACATTGGCAGGTACAAGATTTAAAGGGTTATACCTGCGTACCCTTTAATTTGACTGCCATAATCACACATTTAAACCGAAACATAGCTTCTTCTTTTTTTGCCCAGCCTTAGTTCCATTTATTTGAGGTCAGCCCGTCTGGTCAATCATCGCCAGTACAGTCTGTCCTGGGTCGTCTGGGATGTTATTTTTTGTACTATATTTTAAACCGAATTGTGCACAAAAAATAAACAACAGGCCGCAGAAACAAGTAAGATAAAGGAATCCAAGTAGAAGACTATGTCTGAAGCTTATATTGATAAAAAAGGTTTTATCAAATATATATATAATAAAACACAAACATATGTCATATTAACTTCGGAATATGCACACGATAGTGTACACTTGCAGATAAAATATAATGCACAAGGCGGGCGTACTAAGAAAAGAAGGCAAAGGAAGCAGTGAGTCATGTACCGCGACAATCGGACCGAGCCGTGACGTCATGGGATATTTCTGTCTTATAAAGCACAATGCATGACTGTATGCGATGTTTGTGTACCAGACCAGATAAGGTAATAAAGTATTAACGATCTGATTAGTATCTGCGGTCATTTATTGAGATTGATTTCAGCGAGTTTAAATTGAGATTCAATTTTGTATCCTTGCAGGGCTCGGTCCCTGCAAGGATACATGTTTAATATTTATTCTTTAACTGTTACTATATGTTTACTTACTATATATTTACTGGCTATTAAATCTATACCGTCTCTTACTACATGCATATGAATATAAATACGGTACATAAACCAAATTAACATTTGTTACAATTTTTGTCTGTCCGTCTGTTTCTTCCGGCTAATCTCTGAAATGGCTGGACCAATTTTAACGGGACTTTTATTGGCAGGTAGGTGATGTAATAAGGAGTAACTTAGGCTACTTTTATTTTAGAAAAATAAAGTTAAATTCCACGCGGACGAAGTTGCGGGTACAGCTAGTATATGGTAGAACATATAGATATGATATCTATATATTATAATAATAGGAAATTTCAACTTAACAAGTCTAATTTAAATATGCCACACGAAATGCATTGCTATTTACTTAATTATAAATTCAAAGAAAGAATAAAGAATAAATTCAAATACGTAAAAACTGAAATTAAATATTATTAAAATTAATATAAAATAAAACAAAACACTTAATAAGTAATATAGTAAAGGCCTCATATAGGTTTAATAAATAATATAGATATCTTGATGGGTGCAATGATTGACCATTGTCAATCATTGCACCCATCAATTCATCATTGTACAAATAGGATAATATATAACAGAAAGGATTAAACACCTCATAGCTCATTAGCAACGAACCAATTAAATCCATTTCCAGATGGTCCTTGTTTCTAATTAATTTATTATGGATTGTAAATTTACTTGGCTGAATTGAAATATAATCTTTTATTAATGTCTGGCCAGCGCATATATTTAGAGCAGGAGCATCATTGAATTATTTTCCATTAAATTTACATCCTAGACTTGACGGTCCGGTGGTCTAGAGATTTAGGACTTCGTCATACTTCCAATGGTCGCAGGTTCGATTTCTCGCACGATACAAATATTGAATATTTATTTAAAATATTCAATATTAATATCTATTATTTTATACTCATGTATACAATGAGATTTATTATTTATATTAGTTTTTGTGTTTTGGATATATATTACGTATGTATTTACAAAAATAATATGATTTTAGCATTTACATTATTTGTTTAGCACTCATAGTAGAAGCTCTGCTTAGGAAGTACCGTCTACTTCCTAAGCAGAGCTTCTACTATGAATTGTGTGAACTTCTCCGTTACATTAATATTATTAGTATAAAAATGTATAAATACTGAAATAAATAATATTTTATACAATAGAAATCCTTGTTATCATCACAGGAATGGAAACCTCTTTCTGGTCGGATAATTATGAATGCTCAGTATGATTTTAAAACTACGCGATTGAAACAATCATGCCACGCCTTGCCATGCCTTGATACCATTCTACGATGTCGGCTTCTTCTTCTTCCACAGATCCTACTACCTGCTAAATTTAGTAGTTAGCTAAACTCTGCTTTTATGCATATCGTCTTTCACACTATCTTCAATTTTTTGGTCCTCCTCTCCCTTTACATCCATCTTTGTCCAGTGATGAAACATTAATGGCATGTACGTTATCAATTGGTCCAATTTAATACAAATTGGCTGATCGAAGTTATTATTAGTGACACCGATTATAGTTATTGATCAGATTTATGCTATACTAGTTGGGCACAAGATTTTATACGTGCGGTATTATGATTGTATATGGGTTGTAAATAATAGTATACAAACACTAAATACTACACGAAGATAAATTAGCACCAACCTTATTGAAATCGGCTAAGCCGTTCCTGAGATAAGACCGTACTCACACCACAAATACATAAACAAAATATAAAATATTTTGACCTGAGATATACGTACTACAACTACTGTAACGGGTTGAGGGGAGGGGATTGTTAGTAATGTGGACTTTTGACCCCATTACTAGCAATGTGCCATATCAGGTTGAGCTCCACGCGGTTCCCCCTGGAATCCATCATGATAAATTCATAGTGAATTTGTCACGATGGGCGAACTGACCTGACCTCATGTTCATCTTATTATCCTCCACTGGTGCCGCGCCAGCGTAAACCGTTAGCGCAGGCGGGAGCACCATTCCATTATCATCCATAAAAAAACTACTGCAACGGTTCGTTTATATTTTTATTATACGTATGATTGAACTATTTATGTCGGAGGGTTGACCTCCACGTGGTTGCCCCTGGAAACAATCGTGATAAATTCTTGGTGAATTTACCACGACGGGCTAACTGATCTGACCTCATGCTCATCTTATCATCCTGCACTGGTGCATCGCCAACGTAAACCATTAGTGCAGAAGTTGTATTAGAATGGATACAACTTTTATTATCTATGTAAAAGAAAACTTTTATGTTACTGCAGCTTACATTATAGATAAACTTACTTATAATATAATCGCGAAAGTTTGTGAGTATAGATTGATGTTTCTTACTCTTTCAAGCTAAAACTATTCAATTGATTTTGAGGCAACTTTACAGTAATTTAGCTTATACATCAGAATAACATATAGGCTATAATTTAAAATTATATTTTGTATACTGGGCGAAGTATAATGATAAATGCCATGTAAGTGTAATTCAGACGAAGTTTGCGCGGGTCAGATAGTATAATATATTACTAAATATTTAGTACATACCTATACATTATACAGAATTTGACATAATATTATATATGCTTACTTATGGATTTATATGAATATATAAAAAATACCTAAGCTAATATATATATATATATAGATCATAAATATATGTATATACATATATTTACAATATAGTATTTATTTATAAAATTTGTTCAATATGTATAAACGTTTTCTCATTATGTATATATTTTGTATGATATATATGTTTTTATCTTCTTTATTACATATTAGAATATGGTATTTATATTTTTACAACACTCGTGGTAATTCTACTGTCTGCAAACTACCACCACAGTGTTAGATGGGCTGGAAGAGATCTTTGTCAGAGATAAGCCCCCGCTTGCTTACATTTTTGTATAAAAATATTAGTTATTTTATGTCTAAAAAAATGTAAAGTCCAAGAAAGCATATAATTATAATACATTTCATAAACGTCCATAAGGTTTTTTTTTTCAAAAATGTAACGGTTAACGAGATCTGATTACCAAATGGTAAGTAGCGCCTAATAGTAAGTATATATAATACATGAACAGTACCTCGGGTATCACAATATCATGTGATTCTGTTATGACTAGATGTTGACTTTACTCCATTGATTTCACTGCCAATTGAAACGAAATTTACAAATGAAGCTGCTAGGCCGGGGAAATTGTTGACAGTCAATTACCCACGCAAACAATTTTGTAGAAAGTCCAACTCTGGTATTCTATGTAGATTTAGTTTCGATAAATAATGTATTATATTTTTATTACATAATATAGGGCGAACAACCCCTGGGCATGGGGCTTCTGATTCGTTAGAGCAAATCAAAGTCAATTATGGAGGCTTTTTTAGCACGCATATCACATAACAAAATAAAATGTTTTTTTAATGTTTCGTAATAAATCTAGAATAAAAAAAATCTCGTAGCACGTCAAATGCTACGAAAGTGCTACGGCCAAAAGCAAAACTACATCTATGTATACATTATTAAATTAATAATGTCTAATTAAAAAATATTTAACTAAAAATATAAATTGAGTAATAATTTTAACATAAAGGAAAAATTAATATATTTTTTTCAAATTATTAATATTAATAAGCTAATCGGAGATATTGTAAAAGTAGTAATAATTATATATTATACTGTTATGTATATATAGATACATGTATACAGTATACTTCGTAGCATCAATAGAGCTACGAAAGGTCTACGGGCTACGAAATGTATACTTTATGCGTCTATTAGGGATAATTTTTTTACTGAGGCAGACATTGTAAAAAATCAACATTAAAGAAATTTGTTTTATAAGATGTCTTTCGGTTGATAAATGAGATAAGGCAGTGAAATACTGGATAAGAGTTATGCCATTTTAGTTTTCTGGAATGGCAAAGTACGAATATCACGTACATCACTAGATAACGTGACGACCGTAATACTGTTCATGTAAATAGGCTACGGTTACCACACAAGATCAGGTGAACCTTCAGCTTCCTTCCTAACCCAATTACATAAAATAAAAAAAAACATAAACATTGAATGAGAATATAATATAAAAGAAGCCCGACGAATATAAGATCAGTTCAAGAAATCACAGCTCGAGTGTTGCTAGTACAAGTAACATACCGTTAAATATGTAGGCCTTCCATGTATTTTGATTACCTCGGTGGTCTAGTAGTTTTAGTTAGCACACCGGCTTACTTTTAATGGTCGCGGGTTCCATTCTCGCACAATATGTATTTTATTTGTTTAACTTTTGTATTCATCAGTACGTCATTAAATTTGTATTCATCTGAATATATTGTATAGTTTTTTGTATTTAAAGGTTGCTGCTTAGTTCTCATACCAGAAGGTCTGCTTAGTATGGGACTAGTGTGCGCTGAGTGAATTGTCCTGGGTTATTAATATTAATATTCTTCTATTATTATATAATAATAGGATAAAAGAAAGAAATACATCCAACAATCCGTAAATAACATAAAATTAAAGCCTATAAAATGGATTCTAAAACAATAAGCAACGTAACCAGTCCAATATAATATTAGTTATTCAAAATAAACAGTTTAACTTAGAAAACTATGTTCTCTTAAACCGTATGTTAGTTTCAGGAAATTAAAATAGTTACGTGCTCCATGCAAATTGTTACTAATTTAATTTATTTCATTCCATTATCCTGTACTCTTACCGCGAAAGTTTGATGCCAACATAGTAATGATTTTATCGGTACATCATAAAAGTTACCTAACTAACTTGCAGAACTAATTACATTAAAAATACTTACTTGCAACTATTATAACATAGAAACTAGTATCGCAATGTAGCTTAGGTATAGGTTAGGATCGTTTTCTGTTCTCATAGTATTTTAGTACATATGTATGAAAACTAGCATGTATGTAAAATATCCTTACATTTACACTTTCTTAATCTTATGCTTACCGCCACTTCTTAGTCCCTCGTTTGTTATCGGTGTTGTTCACGGGAGAATAATTGACACAATTTTTGACACACGACCTTTGAGGAATATAAGTCAGGGTAGTAAACAAGGCCACTACTTTGTAACCAATTTTATTAGATAAATATTTGATTACAATATGAGAATAACTTATGAAAACCACATATATGTAAATAACTAAAAATACACATACACACTACAAAATTAAAAAAGACAGCCTGACATCAAAATTACATAAAACACTGTCTTATTACTTTTGTTTTATATTTTGTATAAAATATTAGATTAGCTTACATTTGATTAAACCTTAGTGATTTAATTAAACTAAAAGAAATATTAGGCTTTAATAGTTTAAAATACGCTTATGACGATTGATTGGGCTTGGATCTATTTCTTTCATATGGATGGGTTGTTCATGTAAAATCACAATAAACATGTAAATGATGGTTATACAACAAATATATTACATTTTTATCTGTGAAATATATACTAGAAAAACTAATGCAATTGTTTTTTGGTTGATTTTATCAATTTATCAGAAGCCAAAACAATTATTGTAAGAATTTGCCTGTCGTTTGTGCACGATATGGTTTGGGTGTAGTTTTTATAAATACATTGCGGTAAACTTTACTTAAAATTAACTGACATGCACTCAAATTCATCTTCATAACATTTTCCCCGTTTTTACAACATTTTTTCATTGTAGATCGGCTATACTGGTTGTTGCGTGATGTTAAATAGCATATAATATTTCCTTATAAATGGGCTATCCAATACTAAGGGAATTTTCAAAAAACAATCTCGATCCAGAGATTATAAAGAGATAAAGTTTGTGAGGTTGTAGGGGGCTACAATCTCACAAACTTTATATCTTTATATTATTAGTATTTGTTTTATTCCAATCTAATTATATACAAAACTGTTATACAAGTACGAAGTAGCGGGCTTAGTTATTTAAAAATATAAGGTATGAAAAACCAGTGTTGACACTATGTAATATCGAGACAAGAATGCTCCATTTCGCTCTCCGTATGAATAGGGGTACAATTTACTGATATATATGTATATGTATAATAATGTACACTTACATAAATTGCGAGTTGAGTAGAGGATGTTACTATAATGAAATAAATTTATTTATGACTGTTTCCCATGGTTTTGAATTATACTTTCAAATAAATTCCATCCACATGCATCCTTCGAGAGAAATAGTAAGTGTATTTCTATATGGAGCGTTTTTGTACATTTTGATAGATGTACTAGATCTGATTATGCTCACAAAAAAACCATAACGGTTCGTTTTGATAGATAGTTCATTTAGCATAGGATCATATATAATACCAAAAATGAAGGTAAATTCAAATACCATAAGTATACGATTGTATAGATCTAGTACATTTATCAGAAATGTATAACGACGCTTCTATATATATATAGCTTCTATATAGAATACAATTTTGTATAAGTAATTTCAAGTCAATTTATTGACTATTTATCGAGTTTTGCCAATAGAAACATACCAAAATTAAATATAATAAAAATCTATAGCATCAATTTACTTCTATAATAATGTAAATTACTACTATAACTGTTGGACGGCCTATAAAACATATCAATTGTGCTATAAAAAATCTGTTTTAAGAATAGATACTCATCAAATCATACGCCGACAGGTCATAGATCAAATGTCTAATCTTCTTATACCTTCTCTTTAAATATGATAAAATTCTAAACTTGTGACGAAGCAAAATCAGTTTGTTTATATGTATGTGTATTAGGGTTTCACGTAAACACATATAGATGTATAAATAATACCTATATGAGGTACAGTCATTAATTATAAATACTCTATTGTTAATTAATTTAATCATAAAATATACACGGCGTTGTATAAATACTTTATGTTTATCGTTTGATTATCGTCAATGGATGGCATCTACAAATGTGTATTCGAAGTCGTAGTCACTACTAGTCTTATATATAAAAATCAATATTTGTTTGTTTGTATTCTATACGCTGCATTACCGTTTGTGATAAAAAAATATAAACTTATTACTCGCACTTGTACGTAAGTTATTGGCATTATACCATTACTTATCTTACAGTAGGTAAGTACGTATTAGTTAATAGTAAGTAGTCAATAGTATCGTACCGACGAATTTATTAGAGAAATCATTTGGGATTAAAAAAGTGGATGGGTAAGTAAGGGTAGTAGCTAAATAAAATAACCATAGATAGTTTTACTGTACCTTTTTCGTTTTCAAAGATCGGCATGAATTTGAAAGTGATGTTTTCAATTACATTTGGCCAAGTTGGGTATTATTTGTTTTAAATGAAAGGATATACTTTATTTAAATTAAAAAATCTATAATAACTATTCTGTAGTAATTTACGTAATAGCAAATGCAAATCTATGCGAAAAGAATCGAAAATAAAAGTACGCTTTAAAACATTTCGATTGAAACGGAGTTTCGTGTGAGCGGTCGAAATTATTTACTCGTCCTGTTGAGCGCTTTATATATCATATTATATACCGGCTTATGTACTGAGAACATCTGCATCGAGCGTCACTGACATGCGCAGTGCTCCGATCGATTCACCATGACCACGCGCCACGCCACGTGGTCGTTGGGAAATTCTTTCGAATGTGGGTTACTTATAGTGAACATATTTATTTTATTTATTAGTTTAGTTACGTCTGCTTCCAAGCAGATTGCTTTGTAAATTTTCGCCTGGGATTTGGAAGTGGAATTATAGGGTACGGAGTAACCAGGACGACATAATGACTGTTCATATATCCATTTATGCAATGGTTGCCATTTCCATCAAGTGGACTATCAGCATCTTTGCAATTTCGTATGATAAAAAAATATTTATGTAAAAGAAATACTTAATTAACTAAGTATTTCTTTTATATAAAATTTTTTTTATTAAATAAAGTCTATTTAGTCTATATAAAGTTATAAAATTAGCTTAAGATAAGTTAGTTAAATTACTGCATGAATCAAAGAATGACAGAAAGATAATGAAAATTGAAAGGAATATACTCTATAAAATAACTATTCACAAATTACTTTGGAAACTGTCTGTAACGGCCCTACCTTTAGAAAGTACTCTACAAAGAATATCTTAAGAAAGACCGGATCCTTATTCAACTATCTGTTTGCATGATAGATATAAGACTTCGTCTTGTAATAAAAATTACATAGAATTAGAATATATATTTTTATCTATTTACCGCGGCATGCCCTTTACCAATTATCTCTCAATCCTAATATAAGCTTTAATTATTATATATATTTTTATATACGAAAACCTTTGTTATTATTTCACAACAATGGAAAACAATGTGTCTTAACTTTCAAGTTCCTTAAAACTTAACAATACATACACACAACTGAATATTGTTGAGATCGACTTTGTTCAAAGTGGTCTACATGACATACCTATTTTAGCTGCCTATTGGCTTGTAAGCTAATTAGTTTGCTTTGTAAGCTGTTTCAGTCGAAGAGTGAAAAGTACATGTAATTTCAGAGTACAGAGGTACGATACCATCGTCATTCAGAATGCGAGTGCGTCAGGATAGTGTATACGGAAATATAGTACCATAGTTGGATCATTAGTATCTTCAATTACTCTCAGTTATATACAAAAAAACTACATAATGTATCTTTCAATTCACTGTTCCTTTTTTTGTTCACTAAAGAGATACTTACATAGTAAATTCATTCAATTATCTACACAATACGTATACAACATCCATAGTCACATTACATCTATGTATTCATATCTTTCAGACCGAGAACGTGTTGTTTACGCAGGCGAATCGGGAAAATCTATTATTAATCAATACATAGTTGGGTGATATTAAACACGTCTATTTACAGGTGATATTTACATAAAGGTCAACTGTGGGATATAGTTAAGCCTTTAAGTAGGTATATGGTTTAAACCAATTAGCAATAACATTACTATTAGATACAAGACTGTAAGCTTGACGGCTGATAGGGATCAGTGGAAGAAGATAACATACTGCGCCGACCCCGAATAATTGGATGAAGGCAAAACAATGATGGTTATTATTAGATACAGTACAATTACTATGCTGTCGCCACCCAATTTATTAAAACATTTCACACAGTAAATACTATATAAAATAGTAAATCGGATATTTCATCCAAGAATAGTACACAATAGATGTTATTGTGAACTTTTCTAAATTTAGATGTTTTGTCTTTGCGTTGAACTTGAATTGATGTTAATATTATTTACAAATATATCTATTTGGTAAGTTCAATTTTATTTAAAAAAGAATCGAATTTTTCTTTCGTTATGGACAATAGCACAAGCAATATTAATAATGTATTATAAATTCAAATTTAACAAGTAAATAAATAACTTAAACAAGTTTTCCTGCTATAAATAACTGTAATGAACAATGTTCCGGAAATTATAGTCAGTAGGTCTAGAGTTTAATATCAATATCGATACAATCCAATCCATTTATGTATTAATATTTTGTAAAATGTAATAAATCAATAAGAATGTCGATTAGTTCTTCCATTGATCATGAAATATAGAATTAATACGTAATTTAAGAGTACAAAAAGGTGCTAAATGATGAAATATTACGAATTATTGCCTGATACAATGATTCATTACATTTCATCATTAGTTTAAAGAGCGGCAAGTCAGCGTCGAAACTTTAGTGGCACTAGGATTATACTACTGGTTATGTATTGCACTGATGTGAAATAATGAAGTGTATAATTTATACCACATTGCTATGGCTTTTGTGTAATTGAAATGCCAAACTGATGCTGATGGCCCAATTGATGATAAAGTGGTAACAGTCGTATATATATGAATAGCAAGCAGTACGGAGATCACGTCAACATGTGACATCTGTTTGTCTTATTGAGGTATTCCGGAAGATTACGCTATAATGCAAATTATAAAGGAAGCTATTTGGTGGCTGAAATAAAAGAGATAGACTTGTTTGATAATGGATACGTAGACAATACAATAGTTTTGCAATAACAAAAAATATAATTATTCAGAACTTTGCTTTTTACAAGTTATAATATACTTATCAAATATAATTTATACAAATAAATAGCTAGTTTCGTACACAATTTTTGAACATAAATACAATGAAATGCCACAATGTGTTTTTCTGGTAAACGATATCATAGAAAGACGTGTTGATCAACACAAACAGTAATCTTCATTATTTTAAATATTTTTATTATGTGGGGCTATTGGAAATATACAGTGTGCTAATGCTATACAGGTACAATTATGTATTCTTGTTCGAAAAATTCAATTTGAAGGAAAATTACCTACAGATAGATTATTAATATAGCTATGTACATTACATGCATAAAATCACTGATAGACATCCAATAAATACTCAGTACCCACAATTCGTAAACAAAACGTAATAGTTTAAACAACTCTACTTTTAAAAGCAAAGACATTTTTTGTTCTGGTATTTAGTTAAACGATTTTTTAACCCAATTCAAAAAAGGAGGCCACTAATTTGTCTGCTATTTTTGTATTATGCATATATTTACCTCAATAGTTCTATCTACATTATCATGCCTATAACAGATAGTGTAATTCTTAGTTCATAGTTCAAGATGTAGTATATGAGTAAAATTTTATCTTTAATTAGTAGACTTGTTTGTAAGACATCCAAGAAATATACTTAAATTGGTTTATAATTGTATTGACAATACTAGCAATGTTAATTTTGACAGAATCAAAGCGGGCTCAAATCGAAGCCGTGTGTAAAAAATGGTAATAAAACGAGGATATTTCTTTATCTCATTATTAAATATTTTTTCAAACTGAATTTATTTTACTCATTTTTAATTAACATTTCAGAAGCATGTTAATTAGAATAAAATGTTATGAAAAAATATTTTAGCTATTAATGAAATAACGCACAACCAATCACATTTGACCACATGCATTGAGAAGTCGAAATAAGATTTTGGGACTTTATTAACTGTGAAAATATATATCACTTATGATTTTTCTTGGTAATTTAAAAAAAAATGTGTATTGTAGTTTTTATTAGTGGTAGTGCTTGCTGAGATCTTTATAAGCAAATATTGTTTTTTTTTAATCTTTTGGGGTCCTTGTGACATAGGTCTGGTTACGGCCCCCGTGCGCTCTTATGGTAAAGTCGGCACTGCATGCTTCCATATGATCTGCGCATCATTAGTCAACACTCATAATCTCTGGCCTCGAACGAGTAAATCGTGCTAGTTTCTCTCGTAACCTTGTGAGAAAACTGTAATAGTAATAAAATTCTGTGAATATTGCTACGTATACTATATACTTTAGTATAATTTCTTACTATGTGATCTCGAATCCTATTATAATAAAAAAAATACATACATACATGAAATGTTACTTTAATATTGCATTCTTCACACTTCGTTTATGATCCATAGATGGATCATAACTAAAATGGAAATGAAGAAATCTAATACTATTGTATTGGATTACATAATTATAACACGTGTCGTACTAGGTGCCAATATACGAACCATTGTTAAATTCCTTACTATATATAGCAACTTCACCTAAGATTGTTGGTAGGAATAAAATCAGTAAGTACATAACAAAAAATTCTTCGAAATATACGGGGAGGAGGAGGGAAGACCGTGATAGGAAATAGGTCTGTACATTCGGGCCGCTGGCTGGCAAGACATTCCCTATTTTTAAATATTTATATTTTTATATAAATATTTGGTTGCTATGGTTTTGTTGTGATGGAAACATGTAAATGTCACCTGATACACTACAGATATCACAAAATACTTTAGGACTCCTATGATCACTTAATTATATCTGAGTATTGTGATGTTATGAGTTTCTTTCGTATAATTTTACTACCATATCTCAATTTTCTAAATATGGAACAGCACTAAGCTGCTCGCTACATAAAAATATAACACAAATATATTCAAAGTTCTAAGAAATTTATAATCTTCTGGAGAGGTACCGAAAATAAATTGTGAACATAAAAAAGAAATAACTATGTTATTTCATACACTTCAAGAAAATACAAAGCTATACATTTACATCTATTTATAACGTTTTATTTACAAATATAGATACCATTAATAATTTAACAGGCTAATTACTGTAAATGTTCTTAATTTTAATTAACTAAATTAGTCTTCTTTGAGAGCACGTAAGTCACATTGAGTACACATACTTAGAGTGTGTATGTGTACAATACATACCATCTAAAATGTACTAACTAAATTTTTATCTAAAAAAAGGTGGACAAATAAACAATGCAAATTATATTCTGTGCACATACATTTAAAGTTACTGCAAAACACTATAGTGTTTACAGTATCTACTTTAACAAAGTAATATGTATAAAGACGGCAGCAGTCCAATAAGTCAATGCATCCATATTGACGAATATATTATAGTATAACAATGTGCATGTACAAGACATGTATATAACAAAAACAATAATAGAATATAGAATAGAAAATAGATTATAAAAGTTATACATAGTTATGTGAATTATCAGGAATCGTTGAGATCTTTCTTTTTGGGAACCGTCACCCGACATGAACAGCGCACTGTGTACCCATGGTGGTTCTTATATAGTGTCATTATCCTGATGATGGGTTAAGCATGTTGCTCTATTTTTAATTCATGTTATATATGACTTCTACTACGGAAAGTATTCAGATTTCAGTATATAAAAAGACTTTTACCTAAACTAGCAGATTGATCGAGGAACCGACTAAATCTCCGCCTTTTATTAAAATTTTAAAATTTTGAGTATAAATTCCTTTGAATAAGTAGACATCCTTACTGTAAGGTTTTTTCGAAATTTCCACGGGAATTGGATAATGAGATAGTGAAAACAGGGTACGTTTCCTATTGGGCTACGTATTCACTATGCCATCGCTTTGTTAAAAAGCTAGAAGGGTTAATATTTAACTGCATCCAGTTAAATATTAACCCTTCTAGCTTTTTAGGTTAATTAGTTAAAATACTTATGTATAATTTAAGGTGTTGTTGAAATGGCGATGAGTTGATTAGGTACAATTAGCGATGGTAACTTATAAAAACTTGATTTATGACCTATACCTAAAATTAGACAGAAATAGGTACGACGTCCATTCACGCATAATGTTGTAATCGTCCTAATTAAATGTTATTTTTCCACAGAAATGCTTTCGTTACTAATATTTCCTAATTTAAATTTTAATCCAAATAGGTGAATTAGAATAAATTTATATGTTCGTTAAAAAATTACTTTCCAACAGCTCGTCCCCACTGGATTCGAACCCGCATCTCTCAGCAATCCAAGGAAGTATGATAATTAATTAATTAACGTTTTAATTCTGTATAAACATTTAAAAAAGACTGTGTTAATTTATTTGTCTTTGAGGAGCAATCGCTTATTACTGTTATTGTACATTTAAAAGTTATATAAGTATATTTTACGTTTTATATGTATTTTGTATTAATTAAAAATAATTACATTAAATGTCATATTAGTGCTATAAAAGAGATATTAAAGACATGTTATATTGTTAAATATGTGTTAGAATGTAACAACCAGTGTGTGAAAACGTCCGACAATATAATATTGTTCAACGCGGAAACCCAAATTAGGATCTCAAGGCCGTAAACCAGTCGAGTCTGCATGTCGTTTAGATCCATGAAATGTTATTTATTAACGAGGATAACAAAACATTAAATTATTTGAATTAAAACGTTGAATTTGTATTTTATTGTAAACTGCTAAACATTTACGATGTAAATATATAAAATTAGATACATCTATACAGTACTAGTAACTTAATGGGTTTAACATCGCAAGGTTGTAGTTATTATAAGCATCTTTACTTCTTTTCTTCTCTATACCATTCTATCTTTTTTTCTTTATACCATTGTATTGATCCATTTTGATCGTATAAGACTATTTTTTGTGTATACATTTTGAACAGCATAATCTTTTGTAAGAATTAAACGGTACAAAAAATATCTATTTCACATAACACTGAAGAAAACAATATAAAGAGTCTGTTCTTATTATATATGGAATTTGATTACATTGGATATAAAGACATAGAAATAAGGATGATACTGAAAATTACTAAACATTAATTGTATTAATTTTTAAATCAGTTAATGTACTGATAATAATATCTAGAATTATATAATTACAGAACAGAGAACGAAAAATTCATATGTGTTTTGCATGTCTTCACATGTACTTACTATGTTTTTGTCTTTCATACAGTACTCACGCTGATGAAGTCGAAATAATTATCGCGTAAGACGAAAGCATAGTAAATGCATGATATTCTCATACATAAATCATCATCATCTGCTTCTAACGTATACCATTTATTTGGGGTCGGCGTAATATGTTTTTCTCTTCCATTCTTCTCTGTTTGCAGTCATCTCGTTATTTACTACCTTTCTAACCATATCACCTTTCACACAGTCCATCCATCTCTTGTTCGGTCCTCTGCTCTTATAACCATCCACATTTATATGTAACACGTTCCTTAGGATATGATGTTCATTCCTACGCATTACATGCCCATATCACGATAGACGATTCCCATACATAAAATATTAGTGCAACATGATGATGAAGTTTGAAAATGCTTTGTTTAATTAGTGGTTTATATTCTGAAAAAATCATCTCGTTTTCTCCCTTAAAATAGCTAAATAATCCGGCCAGAATTACCTGAATCATTTAACAGATTAAAAAAAATACAGTATATAAAATCCAACAACAACTTCCAACCTACTTTTCGTAGTAGGTTGGAAATAAAGCGAAAGTGTGATACCTGAATTGTTGTTTGGAATCTGTAAACGTTTCCAAACCCAAAGTCTACTTATCTACCATATGCATGTATACCCCTTATGAATATAAAGTAGTTTGGTGAAAACTTGAGACTAATGGTATTCTTTTTGTTGGTGTAATACGAGTATTATATTATTACATAGTATAAAAGAAAGTCGCTGTCGCTGTCTGTCCGTCCCTATATATGCTTAAATCTTTAAAACTACACAATGGAGTTTTCTTAATAGATAGAGTGATTTAAGAGGAAGGTTTATATGTATAATACATGTACACCTGTGTGAAGCCGGGGTGGGTAGCTAGTAATATATAAAAGAAAGTACAAAATACAGTAATCGTATTTGTACTAATTATAAGGTTGTTAGTGCATTATAGCCGTTCACTATGATCATACTTAAAGCAAAAACTACTCATCTATATATATATATATAACCCAAAGGTGACTGACATAGTGATCTATCAACGCACAGCCCAAACCACTGGACGGAACGGGCTGAAATTTGGCATGCAGGTAGATGTTATGACGTAGGTATCCGCTTAGAAAGGATTTTGATTAATTCTACCCCCAAGGGAATAAAATAGGGGGTGAAAGTTTGTATGAAATTTTGTCAATTTTAAACCGATCGGGCTGAGACTTTGCATGCATAAATCTACTATGACGTAGGCATCACCTAAGAAAGGATTTTGATAAATTCCACCTCTAAGGAGATAACAGATAAACGCGAGCGAAGCGAAGTTATAGCAAAACCTAGTTTTACTATAACTACGCGGACGATGAATGAAATTTAGGACAGCTTGGTAGGCTTATGTAGGCAAAGAGAAAAATCCTATTATTTAAGGTCGGCGTAGTACGTTATCTTCTTCCACCGGTCCCTATCAGTCGTCATATACGAGCTTATACTCCTTATAAGCCTATGTATATACAGGCATGCACTTGTATTCATGAGTATGATTATTTGTATCGGTGTTTTCTATGTATGTATATTATAAAAAAAACATCCAAGTATTTATATCAGTTGTCTAGAACACACAAGCTCAGCTTACCGTGGGACAAGCGAGCGCTGTGTTAATTGTCCAGGATTATTTATTTAATTTTTTGTTTCCAATATAATAAATAATAGAATCATACAAGTCGAGCTCAAGATTTATATATTACTCAAGATTTATATATGATTCCACTGGGAATCCTTGATATAACCGAGTGATTGGGTCGTGACGGTAGGTTAAAGTAAAAAAAAATGCCTCTGACGGCGAAAAAGTTATAGTTATAGTGTGAATAATATATTCAATTACACATAAAAATATATTAATACAGCTCTTATTGTATTGATTACAATCCTAACAATCATAAACTTAAGTACCTTTTACTACAGGTTCCCCACTTCACGAGATTCACATGTTTTGACAAAACTAATTTTATCAGGTTCGTGCGTAATTTTATATCATCCAATAAAATTTGAATGTACACATATTTGACACCGTTTAGGGTTTCGTATTATATAATCGAACTTATGGTAGATTTTGACATATCTCATTAGTAATATACCTACAGTAATAAAAATATGATTTGGTTTGATATATTAAGATTATATTAGTAATAAACTAATATATATGACATACATGTGTAAAAAAATAATAGCCAATTAATTATCTTAATATATTTCTGATATATGTTATGTCATGCGCAATATCAGAGTGTCAGCCGTCTTCATGTAATGAATGCGTTTAAAAATTTGGAGCATCAGGCAGACAGCACGGATCTTATTTTATTATTAGCCATTTTTCTTATCTTTATGATGTTTTATAGGTAAAAGGTTCTTGATGACTAAATTCACGGATTCAACATCCCAACTCGTTTCATGTATGCACACCGCTTCTGAAGACTTCTTATTCATCAATTTTATCCGTGATAACACTGCGCATGTCTAAAGGATGTAGTTGTAACATATGATCATGCGGGCCACAAAAATTATATCTATTACAAACAAACAAAGACTGTAAATAAGATAAACAAACTTTTATTTGAAATCCTACAATCACTGTTTGTTTTAGGAAGTAGAAAGACTTCTTCATAGTGTTAATACTAATAATATATGTAATGTCACACGTCACATCCCATCTTCTTCGCCACTGTAATGTCTAGAAAATACGGGAGCACAGTAATAAACACCTGTAGTTAGGAACTAAAATTCATGTACAACTACTTACGAATAACCGGTTTACAGATTACCTTATTACAATATAAAACAAACAGACATGTAAAATAGTAATATATAAGTGTATGTTTATTTTTGAAATATTAAAAAGGTCTAGCACATCATAGCAAAAGCGTATAAGTTATATGTACGTCTATAGTCGGCATGTTACAATTTTAAACGTTATTTCGTTGAGTGCGCCATTTGCATGTAAAGTGCTCAAGTTAACATTGAACTTTCATGCACCCTACTTGATTAAAGAGTCGCTGACCGATGACTCTTAATACTGAATGTATTACAGCTAACTCTGTATGTATTATCAGCTTCAAGATGCAAAAGATGTATTATAATTATAATTCTACTTTATCGACTTTGATGACAATTTTTATAGATTCCCGGTTTGCCACCACACTTATTTAAATTATTTATAAAATATTAATAATACTATTCAATTTAAAATAAACAATACAATCATTATACGTGTTATTCATATAATGATTGTATTATTTACTTTTAAACTAAAAATATTAATTATTGACAGAAATACTTTTAGTTGTAATACATAATTACTATGAAAAATTTATATTTAAAACAATAAAAATGAACACATACCTATATAAGGAATAATTGTATAATAATTTAGATTAATTAAATACTATATACAAAATCTTAGATTACTTTTGTGATAGCATTTATTTATGCATGCTTGTTTTATTAAATGCCTAAAACGGTAAAATGAATTACTGAAATATTATTTAAATTAACTGCATTGAATATCATAGAATTGAGTTCATTTAAATAGTTGTAAATTTTTATATAATTTACTAATTAATCATGCACAGTTCGTGTATGGTTTTGATAGTTTATTGTTTAAGAATTTGTTTATTTTGGTACATTTGGAAATTTCTAGATAAAGATCTAACATCTTAGTATTCAGGAAAAATGTATGCATGAATAATAGGTATAACAAAGTACTCATGTACTGGGCACTGTATAATATGCTTTTTGTACTGAACTAGCAAACATAAATGTCTCTACTAACTCTACTAAATAACTGGAATAAGCAACACATTAAAAAGTATTGTAAGATCAAAGAAATGTTTCAATAAGTATTACAGTAAAAGTAATTACTTAGTTTCGGCCGTGGAAATTGTGCCAACCAGCTGTTGTGGCGGTTGTGCTCATTTTTATTATATTATCAAGCACAGTGTTATGTATTGCTGGTGTGACGTATACATTATTATGGTAGGTACAGGTTTCGACCTAGTTCAGAATCCAGACACTACAAGGAAACAACATTGTAATGTTCGTTGTGAATGGCACACAAACAATATAACTATAATTAAATAAATAAAGATTACCGTTGTATATATATCGTAAAATAACCATACAAATGACTTTTTCACAAAATGGTTGCTGAAAAGCAAACAGTACACTATTTTCAAAACAGTAGTATGTACAATATGGCTTAACCAAATAGACCGAATAAAGATTCTTTGATCGATTTATTCTATAACAAGATAATCTAATATTGCATGGAATATAAAAACATATCGTAAAATAGTTTCATCATGCCACGTACGCCGAAGAAGTTTTCCTGCGCAGTGACGATACAAAATGGCGGCGATAAAATACGATTTTTTTAATTAATATCATGATAACTTAAACTTAGAATGTGTATTGTCTACATCTGTATGGGCATTCTACTTTATCTTGTATGTGCTTTTGTATTGGAGTAGAAATTACATAAAGACGTCTATGTATAGAAACTTCTGTCTCACCTATTTCAGCCACCAAAAAGATTACTTTGTAAGCAATATTGTGCTTTGAAGTATGACATATGGCAGTGAAATTAGAGGATACAGAGTTATGATACCTTCGTTCCAAGGAATAGCAACGGATGAGGTGTATTGCATGACGAGGTAATATCCGTGGTGCTGTTTATGTACAAGTATATAGGCAACGGTTATCACTTATCAGCAAGTGGACCGTCAGCTTGCTTGCTGCATTTACAGACAAACATTAAAAAATAAAGCTGATCGTAAATGAAGAATTTTTGCGTACAAGGAGGTTCAATTCCTATGGCATTCCAGGACGCATTAGCAGGCTATGGTATTCCTTACCAGTCAATCGTTGCGCTGAATAGAAAGTTTAAAAGGAATGGCTGCAACAGTATAAAAACGTTTCTTTCCCATATCAAGTATGTACAGTAGTATTCATCGTCGTACTCAATAGGAACGGTCTTGTGTACAATGCATATATATACAAAGATAAGCATAAGAATGCATTTGTTACTTACATATTCTAACATTAACGATAACACTGTAGACATAAAAAATCTACTTATGAATTAAACTTTTCAATTCTTAATTTAGAAAAGATAAATTAAGTTTTTACTTTTGTATAAATTAAGTTTTTTCTTTTGTATGTTACATAAATTAAGTTTTTACTTTTGTATGTATGTAACATACAAAAGAAAAAACTTAATTTATCTTTTCTAAATTCGTATACCTATTTGTTAAGTAGGTATGTATTATTCATTGGTTTGGAACTTTAATTAATAAGGGTTTAGAAAATAAAAATTTACGAGTACATATATTAGTAAGTTGATTACTTTTATGAAGCGAAAGTCTATCGTAGTGATTTCGCGAACGTAAGCGATTTGCCACTTCGGCAGATTTGTGGGGCGAGTGCAACGGTGCAACCTACAAAACTCGGAATTCTAACTGTATACCGTCTACTCCATTGCTAACTGCGATAACATACTAAAGTGGATAAGTAAGTTCCATATCCAAGTATTACAGATACCACTTATTAGACATTCTGAATGCACAAAGGTCTACTTATGTTTGTTTTAAAATAATTAAATATATAACTAGGCTAGAATTAGTAACATCAGATTTAAGTGAGAATAAATAATCTAACCCAACGCGTGACCCAGAAAGGGTGGTACGATTTTCGTTAAAAATAGCTGACAATTTTCAACCGGTCGCTAAAAGGTAAAGTCGAGGCGCTGTCCTTTATAATGCATTTTTAAAATTAGATATACCTATTTAAAAATCTAAAATGAACATGATTTCTGTGATTTTTTTAGTTTGAATACCATAGACTTCGACCTTACCTTGCGTATATATATATTATATAGGTTAAAAAACATACCTCAATCAACATATTCAAATATAAACGAATAATATATAATATTATTATGAGTTTTAGAATTATTATATATTTAAGTGTAAATTTGGTTAATTAATTTATTTGGTGAATTTGTTAAACATTAATTTGGTAAATAACATTCAAAGAATAGTACAGTAAGTATAACATAAACAATATTTTATACACTTTAATAAATATGAATGGTATAAATTTAATTACCAAGGTTTCTCTGTGATCAATTGATCTCAACTGCAACTTAAGATAATGATTTATTTTTATACAATTGTAAAGGCATATATTATGTATGTTGACGGCCTACATGATGCTAAGTGACAATCGGTTCGGCTAAAAATGTACATTAATAGCACCGCGGTATTCTAGAGCTCCACGATATCATGCCTTTGTAATTTGTAATTTCACTGTCATATTTTCGCCATTCAGCCGAAACATAGTTTTATAAAAGAAATTACTTAGCTGCTGAAATAGGTGAGCCATATACATCCACGCAGACAATTTTGTTTAAAATGTACATCGTTTTATTTATTATTATTAATAAAAATGTTTATTTGAGTCCTTACCGACGTAGGGTCTACAAATACAAGTATCGAAAGAATTGAGATTCCGTTCTTTAAGTTAACAATCATCGTTGATCATTGACAGAAATTATAATTTCAACTTTTTGTCAAACATTAGTCATATATACACGCTACCTAGGGTAAGAACTAGTATTTTACATTATGAAAGAATTTATGCACCCTGCGAGGGTAATACAAACTTCGTTTTATATGATAATCGATTCACCGTCAAATAAATTCATCCCGTTTGCGCACACTATGTACCAGTATCTCTTTCCTTCTCTTCCAAGATGATTTTAACGCGGAACAATGCAGTGGAATTAATTAAGTATCCACCTACATTCGTCAGTCTGTTGTGTCATTATGGGTATTCTTCTATTTTATGGTTATCCCGTTTTTAAATGTAATCAATATTATCGTAAAACATCCCTTATTTAACCGTATTATACGTTTTTGTACTATAAGAACTATTAAATCGTGTACCACTCTGCCTAGGTGACATTGTACACGGTTACATTTAATTGGAAATATACATTACAAAGTATATTGGTATTGAATATATATATATTTATATATAAACATGATTTTGAATATTTGACGACACTTAAGTCATACATGCAGTTTACCCTTAATTTAAGTAACTAATAAATAAAATAAATATACCTACAGCTCATTTAGAGGTATAAAACAGAGGAAGAGAGCGAATTTATTATATTTACACCCAAAATAAAAGGTAAGCTGAAATAGCGACAATAATATCAAAATGAGTTTTATAAATTTTCGATATAAGATTCTTCGAATATTAGTATAACGTACATATTTTTTTTTTTAATTGCCTATGGCGTTCAAACAATTCGTTTGAATCTAAACTCAGAGATAAATAAATATTTCTATTCGAATCGGAAATAGTGAGAACTATTTTGAGTGAGAACCAATGAAACCTGGTTGAATGGGTATAGTTACCAACTTAATCTAAATAAAAACTAGTCTAGTCAACTATTCTAACCTAATTGGTGGCTAATATATACGACAAAGGCCTCTATATTAGATGTATTGGGTAAGATTATATCCATAATGAACAGTTTAATTTACATAATAATGCGGTAGATTATAATTGAAAAATAAATTAAAAAATTGTTTAAATTGACATCAGATCAAATTCAGAATTTCATCCTTTCAGACATCAAAAGCGACAGATATGGAAAAGTCGGTGTGGGAAGCTTCCGGATCGGGGGCGAATCGTAGGCGGAACGGATGACGTCAGACTACAAAACTTGGGCGGAATCCACCGGTTGCGTCACGAAGCGTTTTGTTCGTTCACTAACCAGGTTATGAGAAGATCATACTATTCATCAGTTTAAAGATTTTTTATGCAATTGGAATGACAAATGAGCTAACGTCCTAAGCACCAACTAACTCTTATATACATGAATGCCATTTTAATGAATTCGGATTTCATGCCTCTTATTCTCTAATTTCAAGATGAATCATGAACAAGTTTCTAGTGATGACTGAAGGTGATCCCCTAAATGTTCGAGGATCGCACTCAAGAATAATTAGAAAGGACTATAAAATCAGAAATAAAATATGTCTTAAGCATTTCTATTTTTATTTATCAAATAAAACCAGAATAGCCATCCAATTCTCTCATTTCAGCTTCAGCGAACATCTCTGCAAGTTTAATTTTCAGCTCTGCTTGCATTCTGGGATTGAATTTTTTAAAAGTTTCTGCATAGCTTGCAAATAAAAGGTCTACAGAATCACTTTCCTTTTTAATGTATGATAACATTTTGTCCATGTTGCTGTTGTCTGGCTCCTTATTTTTTTTTACTTGTAACGTTGGTACTGCTACTGGGCGTATTAATGCTTGATGCACTGTGGTTGACACAGAATCTATTGACATGTCTTGGTCTGATTCTAGCACGTTATGATCTACAGATTTGGATGTACATTGGATTGCTGGCATTATACATTGAATACCTGCAGACGCGGCAGTAGATGCTTCCGGGGAACTAGATGGAAATTCATCTATTGCAATATTTTCAGTTTTGAGATTTGTTATTGTAAAACGGTCTTGGGGCTGTTTATCTAAAAACTGCAGATGAGGCCCCCATATCCAATTGTAATATTTTCCTTTCTGTTCCGTTGTACATTTTGTCTGTTTTTTATATTTAGTATAACCATCCCGTAGATTTTTCCACTTAGTTTTCACTCCTTCACCTGAAAAAAAATTAAATGTTTTTAGAACACCACGTTGTTAAAAATGCACTTAAATGAATTTAAGTAATTGATACTTGAATGAATTTAAGTGTATTTTTATCTAATCTTTAATCGACGTCGAGAATTATCATGATAAGTGATTGGATTGGATATCAGTTTTGTCATTAATTTTAATAATAGACTTAATTAGTTTTACAAATAAAATCCAAATAATAAAAGAAAGAGAAAAAATAAATTAAATATATTATCAAATTTTTCCTATAATCTTTGCTAGATAGTTAGTTTTCCATTATTTATATAGTTGACAGCAATAACATTCAAAGTTATTTAAAGTAGCGCACATGCGTACTACGCAAGACAAAGCACACTCACCCGACATTTCATACAATCGCTGTCTGGGTGAACAGTTTCTGTTCGTGATATACGAACTTCTGATCGTATAGAAACTGTTTAGCTTCAAGTTTTTACTAATTAATACATAGCTTGATTTTGCATGAACTGTTATAATACAGATACGAAAATATAAGGCAATAAGACAACCATGTCAATCAAATGTAAATAAATAAACGATTACAATACTTACTGGTTTCATTTAATTCGTCAGCAATTTGTTTCCATACCATACTTTTTGTCGTGATGTTCTTATACTCCTTATCGGTTCTGTCGTATAAGCAGCGGTAAGGTCGAACACACTGAATAAGTTTCTCCGTTTTATCCATAGCTTACGTGTTCTTCTTTTAAAAATCCGGAATTCACTACTGACAGGCTTGGGGTTCGCGTTCGTACCGCCCCGCGCCCGTGTCGCCCCGCGCCCGGTCCCGTTTTAACCGTCTAGTTTTATACAATAGCATAAATATAATGCCGTTCCCCGCCCGCGCCCGGCCCGCTACTCGGTCGCTTGTTGGCGGGTGCACCCATCAGGGCCCCACACGAACCTACAGTAGTAGTAGTAGATACAGAGTGAAAGCTTTTCAGTGAGTGCTCAATATGCAATCTGTAACCTGTTGCAGAAATACAATAATTATGACGGATACTGTCACTATTACGGGTTAATCTTTGGTGTAGTGGTGTTGACTGCATTTTACGTTTCATTCATGTCTTATTAACTAAAACAGCCTTCTGTTATTCTGCAGATTTTGCAGTCTTTCTTACCTGCCGTTATCTTACAAGAGACTTACGCAATTTAATCCATAGACACACTGTCCCATGTGGCTTCTGCAGATTTATTTTAATTAAGCGTACAAGTTTCAATTGTTTATAAGAATTTAGTTTACAAGATTAGACTATGTAAAGCTTAGATTTCCAAAATCACCAGTGAAAACCAATAAGTTTTATCTAAATGCTGTTTGTATTTATTTAAAGCCACTAGAATCATAAATCACGATTAGATAAACATCATCAATAATTATTTTTAATACCAAGGCGTATGTCCCATCTATAATCATATTAATGGACAATAACAGTGATTAAAATCAAATGGTTGTTACAAATATGTCTCTATGGCCTAATTATAAATTACTTAAATTTATTTTCTACATTAATAATTCATGTGAGATAACAGTTCTATATAATACATTACTCAGTATATCATAGTCAGATAAATTTATGAATCTATAATACAGTTTTAGTTATTATTTACCGATGTAGACTAAATATTTTACGATCTAATACCACCAATATTTAATACCACCAGTAATAAAACCATTAGACGTAGATAGAAGTGTTAAACTTTAGAAGTCTTGCTTATACTTTACTCGTGGTGAAAATTTGGAAAACACAACGGGAAAGTGGAAATTTAATAGCACTCTTTTATGAATACGATGGCAAATAGTCATTAGATATTTTTCAAAAATAAATTTAATTATTATAAATTATTATAAAATAAATACACATTCTTCGTCTACATTCTGTTTTTTTAAGTTTATATTCATAGTCCAAATTTCGTGTTCATATTGGGTTTTGAAAAGTGACGTCATGTAACTTAGATGACCTCCCACCCCTTGTCAATCAATGACAAAATTGTGACGTAAATAATGGACGAGAACAAGATGTGAAAGTTAGTTTAAAAAATGATATTCCTTGATATACATACTAAACGGTAATCGATTTTTTTTAAATATTACCATGATTCCACATACTCGTGGGCTTATACGTCACAATTGGAGAGGAGATGTACGTCGTAATTGGATTTCTATATAGAAAAATGTTAGTATTGTACGTATAGAGATGGTTTATATCTATAATTTAGTATTAAATGCCTGAAAGAATAGTGAATGTAAATATATTCATAACTAATTTTCGTTATTACATGGTATATGTTTATGAACCATACTTAATAATGATTGAAGTAGTATAGTATTATATATATGTATTGAAATAGTATCTGTCAGACATTAGCCATGCGTCTATTTAACTATCGAAATCATTACATTGTTTTATAATTCATGGGTTTAATTGATAAAACTATTGTGAATCTCAGAAACAAAACAGATAATTTATATGTATATGTATATTTCTACCTTATTCTATAGAATAAGGTAGAAATATATATACCAATATAAATACTAATATAATACTACTGATACCTTTCTGGTATTATGTATTCAATATGTATATATGTAGAGCTATAGCTGTACATATATACATATTGAAGACACATAACAGAAAGGTATCAGTAAAGGATCTGATTCGCAAAGTATATTCATAAACTAGGATCAGCAATATTTATTTTTCAGTTTTTGGTTTATGGTAAAATATGGGACTATAAGCTGATCTAAGGATTTGGGTAGACAAAATGTTATTTACTAAATTAAAGACATCTTCTGGTTTTGAATTTCATTCAGGCTTATAGAATGTAGAATAATTTTCGTAAACTTAAACATATACTGTATAAGCTATTTTCTAAAATATTATGACGACCTCGGTGGTCTAGCGGTCTAGCACACCGCTTTACAACCGATGATCGCGGGTTCGACTTCTCGCACGGCACAAACACTTGTATTCATGAGTATGTGTGTTTGTATCGGTCTGGGTGTTTTCTATGTATAATATGTATGTATTTACAAAAAAAAATATATCTATGTATATACATCAGTTATCTAGTACCCATAAAACAAGCTTTAGCTAGCTTAACTTGGGTCTAGATGGCGCTGTATGAATTGTCCTGTGATTATTATTATTATTAAACTACTTCTCCACATTATTGCGGTAAAATTGAGATTCGATATGGAATTTATTTAGGTAAGATTAAAAACAATATGGGTAATATTCATTAACTAATAAAGAGGACAACAGATATAAATTTAGTAATGACAGATTAGGAATGTACATATTAAATACAAGTTCGAAATAAGTGCTTTTAAAAGAATGTCGACTTCTCTATTTAATAATAATTTTGACTCAAGTAAAAACCTTTACTTTTATTTACTTAAATGTATATTAATGCAGGTTCTTTATTCATTTATCATTATATTTAATATGTAAAATACTTGATCATGTCGAACTTCAAATAAATAAGAAAAAAATTGTCTATCATAAGTTCAAAAATATAAAATAAAAAATATGTGCATGATGTCAACCTTAATAGGCTAAAGAAACCGTAGTTTAGAATAGTAATTACTCATTTTTGTGAAAAATCGCAATTAGTTAACCAATTATTTATAAAAGCTTAAGCTTTAGTAGCTTATATTTATAAGTAAATATCAAACAAAAATCTTGTTTAAAATGAGATGTCTGTCTTTAATCTGTTTTGTATAATGTAGTGTAATATATAATTTTTTGAGCTTGTGAATAGTTACTCCATAAGCTCGAGAAATTCAAAAACACTCGTAAGCTAATCAAAAAACTTTCATTCGTTTCAACCATAGAGATTACTTATTTATTTACTTAAACTTCAATGCAAAAATACAATATATAAATGTGCACATGGCGATCTAAATACCTAAGGGCGTTCTCTATTACTCAAACGTAAGGCAAAGATAAACATCATCAAAAGTAAGTATATAAGAAGTAGTAATAAGAAGTTAGTAAGCGGAGTATTATAGTTTACAAACACCCACGTGGTAGATTATGTAGTAGACCTAATTCTGTTTATATTTAACAAATAAAAAAATATTTTCTTGACAACAGATTATAAAATAAAGACAATACTATCTCGACATAAACAATTCTCTTATACTATAACTACATATGTAAATCGCACATCTGTAAAACAATTTTATATTTGTATGTAGGATGCTTTGGGCGCAAATATCATATACCTACCAGTACATATGTTATCTCTTCGTTTGTCCTGGACAGTAGCCCACAAATTATAACATAGTATATCTCATCAACACTTGCCGTCTTGTCTATAAAAATATCTGGGAGCTTTTAAATGGGTTAAATCGATTATAACATCAGTAGATACTATAATCAGAATAAATAGATAGTAATTCTACCAACACTAATGTCCTCGATCGATAATACGCCCATAGAGTATCTAGTGTCCTGCTGTTGGTAAATAATATCAAGGATATTTTCTAGGTTCAATGTACGAATATTAATATTGATGTGGATTACATGTTTTAGGCTCAAATGTATCTTGTTTTATTGAGTATTGAGCTAAGCATCTAGCGTCAGAACTAAGAAATAATAAAAGAATATATAACGACAAATTATAGAAATGATTGCTAATTTCATAATTTATTAAACTAAAACTTTTAACGCATCATGTTATGGCTTTTCATGATATAGTTTAATGATCTAAACAACCAAACACGTGGCCTTAATTATATGGTCAAATATTACGAGAACATTATTATAATTATTCAGCGTTAATAGCGGCATATATTGAGTTCTTTAACTGTATGTTGACGATAACGATAAAATAACGGTGATTAATAATAACGACTCCCCTGCCTAACAATGAATAATGCGGTAATTGTTGAAAAAATAAATTATTTTAATACATAATCTAATTATAATCATTTTCTAAGAACTAGTAAATTGAAATTTTATTAATGTGGGCAAATGTCAGTTAACAAAACAAGCAACATTGCATTGCAAAATAAATAGTCAAGAAAGGTTGATGGCGCGTGAAATTCAACACTTTCATTAAAGTAATAGATATTTCAATGATCAACTTTACTAACCTGTAAATTTATATAAATATTTTGAAATGCCTTGATACCAGTTTTTTTGTAAGAGTGATCACACATGAGTGACAGACTGTACCACAACACACTAAATCCTTGAAACTAGTAGTCCTCTGTGTCGGCTCTAGTAGTCTACTAGTAATCTGGCAACTATTGCCAGAAAACAAGCCAACACAGAGGATTTTGAAAAAAGTCGTTAGAATACTTCAGTCTCACCTATTTCAGTCGCCAGGCGGTTTGCCTTGTATATTGTTTCTATTAAGAGAGATAAGGCAGTAAATATTACAGGGTAAGAGGCATGATATGTTAGTTCTACAAAATGGTAAAACATAATTGCTATCACCCGCGTCACATGATAAAGTGATGTATGTAGTACTGATCATATACAGGCGGTCCATTTATCATCATGAAGGAGCGTAAGCTTGTTTCTCATTCGAATCACTTACAATAAATCGATGTGTATTATTTTGAATATACTAAGTGGAATCGATACAGCTTATAAGGCTCGCTATAATACTGAGAGTTATGTACAAAGGTTTTACGCATTCTTGAGAGCATCCACTGCAAACATTTGCAGAATAATAAATAGGATACCTGCTCAGATTATTTTATGCCGGACACTGCCATTCAAATAGATGTATTGTATTATTCTTTAGATGCTATTTTTAGATACATACTGAAATATAGTTTACACAAACAAGTATCCGTCAAAACATTTAGATGTCATCTGTAATAATACAAGCTGTGCCCGCTGTGTGTGCTCATGTGTGTTTTCATGAAATTTAAAGCCTATGTATTAGTCTGATGTACCTATAAGCTATATTTCTGTAATGTTTCATCAAAATCCGTTCTGTAGTTTTTACGTGAAAGAGTAACAAATATCCAATTATCTATCTATCTTTCCATACTTACAAACTTTCGTGTTTATAATGTTAGTAAAATTTATTGGTAACAACGTAATTTATTACACCAAACGTTGTTTTGGCATACAAATTATTTCTAGATAGGGTTACCCTATCTATTATTACCTAAGGGTATATAAAATAGCCTTATTCTCAAACCTGCCAAATGTAGATTGAAATTTTATTGAAGGTCGTTAAATATATCTATTATTTTGCAACAACAGTGATGACATTTTTTTAATTCTGATAACAGATTCAATAAAATGAGTAAAAAACGATTACTTTTTTAGCAAATTTAATGTTTATGTTAATTTATCACAAACAATAAAAACTTAAAAATCTCTATATCAACTAATACGCGTGACAATAAAAGTGCTGCCTATGTAACACGATTCTATTAGATATTTATATATATATATATATATATATATATATGTAGGTTAGATTAGAACATATGAACTATCACAACTCTCACAGTTGAAGTTGGTTGAATTTTTCGTGGAATAAAGAAGTATACTTAATATATAAGCATTATATTATTATTTATATATAGCTGTGGATGTATAATATAATAATGTAATCATATATGTAACTGTATTAACATTAGCGAAGACTTAATATAATGTACAACTTTAACATTAACATGTATGTTAATGTTCAAGTTGTTAACACGTTTTCCTAGACTTATAATGAAAATTAAGAACACGAAGGTGTTATAATATTAATATGGCGTCATTAGCGCCATCTATCGCAGCCGCGACCCTCTTGCGACATGAGACAGCCAATGTGATGCAGAGAGAGCGATGTTTTCATAAAATGAAATCGGTACGCTCTCACGCGACGGCCGTAGGAATGTTAATAAATGGTTGCTCCATAGCCAGTGTTGCTAGATCACCATCTTGTTTTGCCCCAAAATTTTGCTATAATTTCTTTTAAGATCAATGTTTTGAAGAAAACTCACCCCAATAAAGAAAGATCAATATTACTATTACTAAAATACCATAAGCATCCCCCCCTCCCCAAATTTTATCCTATGGCCCCAAACTCCCCTCAGATTTAGGGAAATCCCTATCATCTGGCATTACTGTCCATAGCAGCTTCTTTGTCTATATATTTGTTACGTAAATTACCACGTATAAAATCAAACACTAAGTGACTTATGAAATCTGATAATACAAAATAGATAGGCACTCAAGTATTTATACCGCAAACATTATCTTTAGACGGTTTAAAAGCCGTAAACAGGTTTCAATATCAAATCGTGTGTAAAAATATCTATGTAGGTCCATTCAAAATCGCGAATGACTCTACCACAGTGTTACTTTATATACCTAATTATCATAATACTATAAAATTTTGATACCTATCTGTTCTTAAGACATTGAACTTTTAAATGTGACTAGTTTATTAATACATGCAATTCTATATTTATTAGAATATAATATAGTTAATTCAAGTGTAAGTCAAATGTAAAAACAATATGGGACTGTTTACTGTATGTAGCTTTTTCACTCAATATTTAAATATATATTACAACATTACAACTTAGAAGATATCTAGAATCTGCTAGGCTGTACGATAAAATTTAAATAAATATTAAATAACAAATGAAGATATTTTATATACAGAAATACCATTTCTTTTCATTGCATTGAATAATTCATTGAGTCGAAATCTCTAAACTCTAAATTGATCTGACCGCATTGTAGCAAATCATCAGAGACAGACACATAAAACTTAATCAACACACTACAGACAACTATGAATCGAATAAACATTGCATTGATTTCTAAATAAAAGCACAAAAGGGTTACATGGCATGACACGAAATCATTTTATTTTTTATAATAATAGTTCCGTCCTCTCTACCAAACTGTAATTTCCATTCATTACGCGTCGGTTTCTAAAAAGAAACCATTCTATAATCTGAGTGAAGCCAAGTATAAAGCGACTATAGTATACATACAAACGTATACATATTCGTACGTTCCTTGAAGTGTATACGAGAGGCGACGAGCCGAGCCAAGTTAATAATAATAAAGAGAGAAAAAACGCGCCGACGGCAACCGAGGGGTTAGCGTCTTCCATCCAGTAATGTAAATAGAAGGGTAAATGCAAAAGCATCAAAGTGCACACATTATTTACGGATTATAATCGCAAATTATATCATTAAATTGTCAAGTAAAGTCGTACTTTTTTTTATATTATGTTACATGATATGTATTTCTTGTAGAATATGTAAGAAAATTTGAGTTTAAAACTTGTGATTACAAGGAAAAAGATAAAACAAGTCGAGAGATACACATTCGCGGTATTGTAGTCGCGGTGTGGTGGCACGATCGGGTGCGGTCGGTAATCTCCGTCGGCTGTTCGGCTAACGGCTCTTTTCCCCGAGTGTGCGCCAGCGCTGACTTTCGCTACAAAAATAAACGCTCCTTGGCAGAATATCAAGGCGAGCCTTCGGTTTTTAACGATATTTAATGTTTATGGGCGGCTTGAGTACGTTTTGATAGGTCGTTATGTCGTGACAACCACGTTGGCGAGTTATTATTTAGGAGTGTAATTACTGACTACTTATGTTTGTTTAGGTTCGATACCCGAAGTATTTGTAGAGAGCTGATAAGTCACGGTAAAGGTCAACCGGTCAATATTTAATACACTTACGCATTTAATACGATCAACAGCGGTCTGAACATCACTCTATCTTGTAAAAATAATACAAGAATAAAAAAGTATCAATATTTTTAGTTCCAATAAAAAAAAATAGCAACGATACTCCAGAGTTTTATAACTTATATGGCCTAGTAATATTCTTCAAAATGTGAATTCTATTTGTAATTCAGAGTCATAAATACAGCTTAGAAAACAAAATTGATATAACCCTATTATTTATAATCTTCACAAGGTACTGTAAAACTTTACAATAACATTAAAAAGGAATCAATAGATCCGATAACTCTACTCAACACTTCCTATACCATGTTGTATTCGGTTGACTTCTCTCTTATAAGTTCTCATTTGTTAAGATTTTTTCTAATATATTGAAGTATGTTACTTCAATTTTGTATTTTAGTGCAATAATATATATAAATTCATGTACTTTAATTATATTTGATAATATAATATACCCAAATATGTTCACATCACGCACTTTACGGGTTAAATAAAGACTAGTGTATAAGACTGCTCTATATATATAGAGCTGTCTCTACATGTAAGCAGAATTATTAACAAAGAAAACTAGTAACATTTCGTACTTATAGAATAAGGTACTTACTGCAACCATTTCGTATATGTATGTATAATCAAATTGACATCTGTATACCAATATATATACTACTGTACTGTACACTATGTGTACTGTATACACGTCTCGCTTATATTTTTTTAAATTTATCTTCTAACAATTAAATTTTCTTATGGAAGAGCAGGATGTACCTGACACATTGCTATGCTTAATAGGTCATCCCAATACTGTAATGTTCAAATAGAATTGTTTTTGAGTGGAATATTTTTTTTTCTATTCATTTGTATATTATCAAATATATGTAAATAAATAAATAAAGTCTTAAGAACGATAAACATAGCGTTATATTACATACTTGACATCGCAATTAGAATTCTGTATACAACCATCTTGAGTTGTACAAAATCGTAAGAATTACTTCCCATACATTTCTTTACAATACAATAGCCTTCCTATATATATATATGTAGTAAACAATTTTAATCGAGTCTATCTATTTGAAATTATAGTTGCGTCAATTTTGAAATGGAGTACACATTCATATTGCTATATTCAAGGAATTACAATTAATGTATCTTCTGAGGATTTTGCCAAGTTAATGAAAACTAAATTAGTTCAAGTATTTTGGAGTTCAATTACTAATATTATAATAAACTTATTATATTACTAATATAACAGAAATGGTAATAATCTTTATTCAAATATATTTAACATCAGTAATTTTACCACTCATTCGGAGAGAGATTAAATAAATGTTATTTTATTATTAATTAGAATATTGTCCGTTTTTTTTAATAAAAGATAGTTTATATCCTTCCGCATGATAGAATCTACTTCATACTTTTCATTAAGATCAGTTCAGTCTTAAAAAGGTAAAACAGGCAAATTATATATTTAATAATATAAAAATTCGACACACTTTCGCTTTTATATTATTAAATATAGATATTACTCCTAAATTAATATACAATGGCAGGTATAGTTACGTTTTACAAACGCATATAAAGTTATGAAATAAATGTAGTAATGACATGACGATGTTTGATCACACCACACCGCGTTGAGCGCGATGGATTTGCGTCATACATTTTACATCTTATCAGTTAAGGCCAGAAATTCTACAAGATAAAGTATCTGGAGGAACTATAAATATTAAGTCGATATACATAGATAAAAAAGTCCAATACGAAGTGAATTGGTAAACCTCCAATTATAAAATTTTATTACTTTACAGTTAATATTTTTTAACTGCCGACTTTTCTATTAATTTATTAGTGTACCCGACACGGAAACTCTTGAATGCAACTGTCTTTTCGTTTGTTACATCGCTGTATTTCAGATACTATTATTATAGCATGGATTATATTTGAAATTGTTTTTGTTATAGTGAAAATGAACTTGACGAAATATATTTATTTTTTATAATTAAGTTTGCTGATCTTTACTTTCTTGTTTATAATTGTTATATTAAGGTCAACGTAATTGTCAATTTTCAAAAATTATAAATTATATTTATAATTCTGAAATCATTCGAAAGTATTATCTGATCCCCTAAAACGTTAATCACAAGTTAGATAGCAAAACAGGTAATTTCAATAATGTATTCTAAATTTTCTCTTGAAAATTCTATAGATAGCTTGAAAATTATAAATTATTATTATTTAGGGGAAAGTTATTTAGTTCGCTGTAAATGTGAATTAAGAACGAACGAACGAAATTTAGTATGTTATAATACAACAATGTAGTAAATCCACGGTTAACACTGACACTTACATTTATTTTCATGAAGCTTAACTTGTTGGTTTTATCAAATAACATCTTCACGAAAAGTGAAAATATGAATATAAAAATATATATAAGATATATAAGATATGAATCTTATACCTATATTTTATATATCTTTAAGTATCACAGGAGTATCACATATTACATGTACAATTAACTAGTAGTTTGTTCCCTACATTACTGGAATTTCCTTAATCGAATCCTAATTCTCTATTTTTTAAGATCTTTAAAATAATATTTAGACATCAGCTATAATAACGAAAGGTGTAATTGTTAATTTTTATAAATAGACAAAATTTAATTCAACGTAAATTTTAATTTGAAATAATAAAGAAAAATTTGAAATGACACTATTGAATTAAGTTGGTTCTTAATTCAACAGTATCTTTGCAAAATTTAAAGCAATTTTGGTTTATATTTGTATTAGTTCTATAAAAAAATACACGGTTGGTATACGATATCAGATTGTTATAGATAAAATATACCCTTGTTTAAGTTACAGGTACAGTTATTAAGGCGTCTCGTCTTTGCTATTTGATACGAGAGATGAAATACTAATATGTGTGGAAGATATTGTTAATATTGTCACTTATATATTCATTAAAAGGAAGAGCTATATGAGATGGGAAGTTGCCGCTATAAACTATAAAGTAAGGTAAGGAATTAGTAGTACATCGAATATGCTGCCCCACTCTTCTTCTGGCTACGCTTCGAAGGGCGATCGGTCCCTGACCGCGTTATGTTGAAAAGAGTTCAGAATAATAATAAAGATGGAAATATATTTTTTTATACTACGACGTTGGCTAACAAGCAGCGGTCACTGTAGCCTATGGACGCCCGACAAACCAGGCTTGTTACGTGCGAGTTACCGATCCTTAATAATGTAGATTCGCCACGAAATGCATAATTTATATGTTATATTATATTAATTAGCATGTAAATAATATGCTTATTAATTTATAAATTGTATATTTTTTTACAGTTACATATTATTCTAACTTATATATTTTACCCTGGCCCGCATTATATATGTAATATGTGGCCGATGAATGAACCAACTACGAAATTTAACGGTCGACCGCCGAATACGCAATCCCTCATAGGCACTATTGCGCATACGACGGTCGCCATTAGCGACCACAAGATTTTTTTACTCAGGTTCACACAATAATTTATAATAGGAGAGAAACAAATTATGTAGGTACGACAATTCTAAGGAAAGTTTTTTTTTGGAATAATCTAATGCTGTTGGCCGCAGCTGGCCTTTACAGCTTCACCGGACGATAGGGGGCGAGTGCAGATGGCACTCCAAACCCGCGGAACGACTTATGGAGCGGCTGAAGGCTAACTCCCGCCTGACGGATACGACTTCAGTCTGAGGGCACCACTAGGGGTTCGAACCTCGGCTCTAAAGGATTTCTATGTGTCGCCATAGCGGTAATAACATTGATATATTTCCTGAATTTCTCAAAGGACTTGGGCGCCTTGCTGATGATATCCTTGATATTCAAAAGTGCAACTCTTAGCATCCAGCAACAAATTTTACGATCGAGGCGTTTACCAAATATTAGAGGTTAAAAAGCGATGGATACAGTGCACTGAGGAATTACTTGGACACTTATTATAATCTGTGACGTGGAACCGGTAATTTTAATAGAACACAGTTACAATAAACAACACCTGTTATTATTTATTGTAACTGTGTCCTATTAAAATTGTGGTCAACTCAAAATTTGTTCAAATATTCCCGACTAACATCGTCAAAGATCTCCATTTTATATAATAGCAAGTACAGCACAGTTACAAGTACATGTCTACCTCCTGGCGGTTTCTCTGGGAAAACTTTGTGGGGTAATTATATTTTTTTTAATACACCAGTGTACTTTATTAGCGTAGGTTATGTCAATATTCCATAATTTCACGAAAAAAATTACATTGTTTCATGTAAATTTGATTAATCGATTTTCTATTGAAACATCTATTTGATTAGAAAGCTTTATCTATGTTTAGGATATTGAGTTAATCAACCAGTCCGCCGAGGATTAATCTATTCAGCTGTATAAGGGTACCTCCTTTATAGTAGTCGTAGGATAAGCTTATTGATTATTTTATCTATGTCTATATTTAGTTGTTATTATTAACAGAAGAAATCAGAATTGGATGATGATAATAGACTGAACTATTGATACGCGAATATTTGCGTGTAATTTTATTTTTGCTAATTATTTGATACATTTTAGATCTATTCTATTATCGGTTCCCATTTAATTTCGTCCTTTGTCACGTAACATTAAGAACAAAACTTATGAATTTTAAAAATCAAAAGTAGATTTAATACTGAATCCAGGAATGTCAGTTTTACAGTTGCTGTTTATTTGTTATTTTTTATTTTTTATGTAATGGGTATAAAAATATGTAATTAAAATGTCAAACAAGCTGACAGACTTCATATTATATACATTACCATTCCGGAGGTCTAAGATATGATTCGCTTATCCTGTAATTTTACTATTCTCTCACCCTGAAGCCGAAAAACAGCTAACACGGTAAAGTACTGCTGAAATAGTTGAGACTGAGGCATCCATGCAGGCAACTTAATACAACACACAGGTGACATATACAAAATTATATTCTATCAACAAAATCTATTAAATTTATACTTGATGTTTTGTTACTGCAGTTTTTGTTATTAACTTATTAGAGAGTTGGTTAGAATGCATGGCTATTTTTACGCCTATTATACTAAGATAAGAAAATATCCGACAAAAGATAAGTATTTATTACAATATAGATTACATTTACAAAGATGCATAGAAATCTAGGTCTCGAGTAAGTAACAATATTCAACATGTAAGACATATTATAAAGGAACAAATGAATTTTGTACAAACTAAATCCTAAGGTCTTCAAAATAACTTTTCCGTATGTTTTATTCTATCTAGAATCTTAGTAGCTATTGATGCTGTGATCCTAAATGAGCTGTGCGCATTTGCTGATCAATGACTTACCTACTTTCTACAGATCCCACATTCGACATACCCATTACCTACCTACTCCATTTTACCACAGACAAGACTGTCAGAATGTGGTATTTAATTACTGTTCTTGTCATTGTTATTAGCAGTTTAGTATTAAGTATTAAGTAGAGAATTAAGTAACGTCAATTAACTGTTAGACAACGTATTGGGAAACTATAATGTTCAATAATTAATATAACAAATTAATATGTACTACAAATACTAACAAATTAATATATATATAAAGTAAAGTCTTTGAAAGATATTGAATAGGTGATGGGTTTTGAATGTGAATGGGTTTTGAAATTAGTATATGTATAATACATACATAAAATACCAAAAGAATAGAGAAGCATAGAAAGGAAGCATTTCCATTTTGGAGTCGATAAGAACTTGTTTTGATGAGTGGAAATCTTAAATCGTAATATATTTTTATTAACTCTTTTACGACAAAAACCAGCGCCTACAAATTATATATTAGTAGATAACTGATGTTATTTCGTGCTCATCTCATCTTCCACTAGGGCTAAATTTACTCCAGACAGGAATAATATTTCATCATCCATGAAAACTGACATCACGATAAGGTTAAATCCTGTAAGGCTATATCGAGATCCTTTTTGAGAATAACATTAAAGTGACGACAAAAAATATTATACTACCTACATTAAGTGTTAAAACAATCGAATCGAATCGAAGATGAATTCGGAGAATCAATAATGTAAAGAATTAAAGGAAATTTATGAATCACAAACGTACACGTTGAGGAAAACAACCAATAGGGACGGCCGGTGAAAGCTAAAAACAGACGGTGACTTCACACTATAATTCCTTTTCATTGCTATTGATTAGGTTTAAGGTGTTTACATTTGTTTGTTTTATTTATGTATTTATGGTTTTATATTAAAGATCTTGTTTAATTATATAACTTTAACAGAACACTTAAGTCTTTTTTAATAACATAAACCTATTACTCGATTCATTATATTGATTACATTGATGATATTTTTATTTTTTAGTTTTTTATTAACAAGTATACCAAAATCTCTATTGACATTTAATATTTCTTATTTCGTTTAAATATTTTTGCTATAAATATAAGCATACTCACTAGGGCGAACAAGAGCTCGAAGTATTTTATTAGAATTCATAATTATACAAATTTGTACCCATATTGCGTAAGTAAAATACTGAATTAAATATGATAATAATTAAACCTACGTGAAAGACATGCAAAGTGAGTTGTCTTTAAAGATGCTGAAGAAAGCTCGCTCCAGTGTTTTTATGACAATATTACGAAATATATTTGTTTTTATACAAATAACTAAAAAGCAATGCATAAACATTATTTCTTTTTTCGTTCCTTAATTCATACGTGATACGTACATCAATAGGTATACGAATGTACCCGTATTATATTCGTAACATATTTAAAATTCCATACATTTATTATTTTACAAATAATTAGATTTAGTTGTATTATTATTTCTATTTAGATTTCATGTAACATGATATCTAAATAAAAATAATAGTGCATTGTTTATTCGAAAGGAATGGATCTTTCGAGAAGAATGACATGTATCTATATTTGGTTGAATACAATAAAATATGCATTTCATTAGATTCATTTTACGTATACGTTAATATTACTCAGGCAGAATTTGAAGTATAGTATTGATAAGACTATTTTTTTTAAATAAAATCGGCATACTCATAAATATATAAATGTTTGACATGTAACAATTCACCACCACGAAATTATACCTTTCACCGGTGCCAATATTTTAATGTTACATAATAATTGTAAGTTATACAGGAGTTATGATTTGTTAGTGATGATATGTGGCTGATAAATAAACAAAATCTCACCATTAGTTACAGCTCGCGCACTTTATATTCTCGTCTATTGTTAATCAAAGTATCTCTTGCCCACCATGGAAAGATTTTGTCCACTGCCTTCTAAATAAATGAATAATCACTACACAACACAAACAGGACGTAGCACAATCTAGCCCCAAACTAGACAGACCAGACATTTGGTACTAAACAACTGATAGAAAATACTTCGGTACATCTTTTTTTCTAAATGCATAAGATACAAAGATACAAACAAAAATATATACATAAGATACATACATAAGAATGCATCCAGATTATTACATTTATACTCAAGCATTTACTTATATCATGCGAAAATCGATCCCGTGATCATCTGAAGTAAGATGTTGCCGATGCCGTTAAGGGTGTATAGGTTCTTAGTAAGAATAACAACAGGGTTGACTATAACGTGGCCAGGTACTTGTAAGGGTTGACTAACAACAGGTTTTACAATAACATGCATAAGCACTTGGTAAAGCCTTACCAAGCCTTACCTTTACCTTACCAAGAATCTGTGGATATTATAAAAGAAGACTTGTTAAGTAATAATAGTGATGTTAATTTAATAATACTAAAATAATAATCAGCAATACATAAAATAATATTCAATACAAATAGTAGCCGAAACTGTCCTATAAGATTAAATAGTTTTGACTTTGAATATACATGTAAATGCACTCTAGTTATGCAGAAACCATATCACCCAATGAGTATTACAAATGACATTATTTTTAATAATTGACCTGATTATAAGTGGTTGTTAGAAATGCTTATGGGACTATTTGTACGTGAGTAATACTTTTAATGTCTATATTTACAAGCGGTAAAATTAATGCTATCGAGAAATGCTAAAACTATTTGCTAATGATAATGCAAAAAAATTCAGTCCGTACGTCAACATTTTCTGCATTTATATAATAGATTTATTAACCAATTTTTACTATAATTAGATAACGTATTAAATAATTTTGACGAAAAGAAATCTCAAAGTAGGTGAAATTTAATTCCGGACTGACAGATATTGAACTATACAATACTTTAAATTTTAGTTTATATTTATTAAAATTCAAGTGGTTAAAATTATTTTCAAATTTATGTTCTACAAATATTTAGCAAGTTTAGAAAGATTAATTTAAAGACTAATAATAATTTCGCCTTTAATTTCACTAACATTTCGAATGCCAAAGTGTGTATGTCTGTCTGTCTGTTTATTACATGTTCACGATAAATCGACTGAACCGGTTCAGATATTTTTTTTTTAAAAAATAGATATCGTCTTTACATCAAAAATAAATATAATTATCATAAAAACCAGACGAGATGGCTACTGACTAATGCACGAAAGACAAAAAAGTTACTTTAAATTGTGCAATGATGGTGACTATACCAGATGATTCATCATACTTGGCTAGTGTGAACATCCCCTAAGGCTTTTTAGAAGTGATTCAGCGCGGTATGTATCGCTGTGTTATCTTCATATAAATATTGGTTCGGATTGACTGATATACCATATAACATCTAAGTAACTAAGATTAGGAACTTAAACTTTTCGAATATGGTTTACGTTTACGAAGCAGTAATAAATATAAGAGTAGATGACGATTTGGTGCGCGGGTAAATAATTATTTAGTTTTATAAAATGTTTTCTTTGTAAAAAAGCTTATTATAAAATTGAAGAATTTATAAATGATAATAATGTTTTTGTAGAAAATATCTAACTTAAAATTCATAGCGCTGACAATGTTATCTGATTGAACAGAGATTAAGTGAGTAGCGGTTTCTATGTTGATTGTCGCATGCCTAATCCTTGTTGTTAATTAAATATAAGTAAATCAATATTTATTTAAAAGAGCAACACACAATTTTTTTACTTATTCTTCTTGAGATGAATCTGCATTCCGAATAAGCGGTAGAATAAAAAAACTCGACTATTCAAAAGTGCTTATATTAAGTTTATTTGGATAAAAAATACAAATTTACATTAAATATATAATTATATATACATATTTTGGATTATGCAGTACAATAACAATAAACCACTAGTACTACATATAAGACTACTAACTACTACATATAAAGATACATGTCCTGTCTACTATTGAATTAACAAGGAGTCTAAACCATTGGAGCCTATATTTTATTTGCAATAAGAATGTAAGATATGCTAACGACCCACCTAATTATAAGCTGTAAACAGTTCCTATATACAAGAACAACAATATTGAAATAACGTTATCATATGACACATGCAATAATCCGTGCGTTTTCATTGCAGAAGACCAAGATATCATGCCACCAGTCCCATAATTCGGTACGCTTCAATCTTTCTTGCAGAAACCTATGCCTTAATAGATAACAAAGAAGATCGTAGTAGGTACTTTTAAGAAAAGTAATTCTAAGCCTTAACTACATCAATTAGAATATATACATTTATTCGGACAGCCAAGCGCTCTGCTAGCACCTCTCTCGTCCGAAATCTCCATCTAAACTCATTAAAAACTGTATCATGCTACTAAACGAAGAAATAATATTATGTTGTGGTCACTTAAACATTACAGGCAATGATATTGCCGACCAACTAGCAAAATTAGGAGCAAAAACTCTTAACATGGCCCTAAACCCTTCTGTGGCGTACCTCGATGCTTACAGATGGGACATCCCTAATAACCAAGTCACTAGCAGAATAGGCCAGGGTTAGTACATTCAAAAGCCCTATTAACGGGCTATTCGAATCAAATCTCTATATAGACGAATGATATTGAATAAAAACAATATATGTATTATGTTAGAGCTCTTACTAGTCAGTGCAAATTAAATAAACACATGGCAAACTTAGGGCTTCAACAATGATTTGATGATTTTGCCATGTGGACAAAGGAACGCCAATACACCTCCTATTGTTGTTGTAGTTCACTCATGCATAAGCGAAATATCTTCTTTGGAAAGTTCACATGTATATCTTGAGGAGATAAAAACCATTGCTCCTCAATTATAAATATGTCGAGCACAATAAATAGGTGGGTCGGCCCAAACCTATTAATAAGAAAAATATCTCATAACTTTATTGCCTAACCTCACCCTACACGAAACATTACAAAGGAAGTTGGTAGGCGCCTGAAATGAAAGTTAAAAACTAAAATAGTTTTCAATGATGAAACGTACGAAAACCAAGACAAGTTTTAGTTGAATAGACTGCCTTACTAGTACGATATTAAGTATTTAAATTGCGTTAAAGGTTTCCAAGCAATTTAGGTATGCCATTAGGCAATTTTCATATTACAAGTATTCATTGCTTTTAAACTATTAAGTTATTTCAACAAATTACTGAGAAATATTACATTCTATTTATTCTTAGTGACAAAGTGTTTCGCCACGCCACGCCATTAATGAAATTGTATTAAATACTCTACCCGTACTTAGATAAGTGTCATGTAGACACTGGTTTTAAATAAAAATTTATTTATTTTGTAAGGACTATAAAATACTGATTTGTAATAGAAATTGTTCTTGAAAGTAAATTATATTAGATTGAATTAAATATGAATGTTAAGTTCATTAATAAATGTGTGCAAACGGCACAATTTCATTTACAGAACAACGCGTTCTATTTACGCAGTATCTTCGGGCTCTTGGGGCATTAGGGCCGTGGGGTCACGTACTCGTGTACCGTTTCGCTATCAGTACCGCCATCTATTAGTAATTAAAAGCATTTATACTCATGTTCATAGCTACCAAATGAGTACATAGTAATAACCGACATATTTTAGAAATGCAATGGACTATTATCTATTAACAATGTCTTATCTACTAACCTAAAATGTATTTAACGTAATATGGGTACTACTTATAGGGTAACATGAGATAGATACAATTTGGTCAATTTATAAATACGGCAATCTAAAAACACAAGAACAACAATAATATATTAGAAAATGGTCACGGAATATGCTATTAGTAAATACCTACTACTAAAACAGAATTAGTAAGATTTTTCTACAAAACTTTAAATTTGGATTATTTGAGCAAAATTTGGGTGAAAGCGAGACAGTCATCTGGCAACATAGAATATGGAAATAGTTCTTTACTTAATTATAACCTGAATTTTGACTATTGGAATCTCTAAGTAGATACCAACCTTTTATTGAAATAGGGTAATAAACATAAACTAAAAGCAAACATACCTATTGACGTAGATACTGACGCAATGCAATGGCTATATAAACTATTATTATAAACTCATAACATTGTGTTTTCACATGTTATATTAGTAATGGTAGTAATATATTTATCGTTAAAAAAAACTTCATACTATAGAAATTCAAAGTTAATCCAATTTAGTTATTACATTTGTCTCTTATTTCTGTTTTAAAAAAAATGTATTTTTGGCATTTGGGTCGTTCTTCTTTTTAACCTACAAAAAGGTGTCTTCATCAGTTAAAAAAAAATATAATCGAAAATTATCCGTATTATTTTATTATTAATGTTTCAATATGTACTGTACTAAAAATGTAACGGCTATACACGTTCACAATAAATAAACATTTATATTTTTATAATAAAAAATACGTTACAGAGTCGTCAATCCGCGTGACAGAGGTGTATTTCATACAAATCATAGCTGTCTCCCGCTACCTGAGCCTGCGTTTAATTCATAATGGTACGAAAAAATATAAAGACAGTAGCAAATATAAAAGTATTTTTTAATTCTACAAGATATAGTTAATTTTGTTGTACTGACTAAAAATTTTTGACATTTCTAATAAAAAAATAGAAAAATCTTAAAGTCTTGTCTTTCACTACAGACTGTTTTAATAGGTATATTCGGTCACATGTTTTTTAATTCGAGCGACGCGTATACGCGGGTCGCTTTTGTTGCCGTCGATTGGATATTTAGTCCTTCCTATCCCTTGCTGAGATAAGCTCTCTAGGACTTAGAGATTGCGCGTAAGTCGCCCGGAATCTGTGTATGGAGGTGCGTGTGTTTATTCGGCGACAACTTCGTCACGTAAGTATTGGACAATAATATATCAATTACAGTTAATTCTTATTATTTAACTTTTGCGTAATAAGAAACACTTTCATGCCAACCTGTTACATTTGTATTTTGTGGTAACGTTTACATATTAATAATTTTGTAAGTAAGATTTACCCCTCCGTCACGCTACTACTTCGTCACAATAAAATTGTGACGGAGTGGTAAAGTACGTGACGGATGGGTAAAAAATACTTGCAAAGAATATAATATTTATTTTATCTCATAAAATATAAGAATCTGTTGAAACAGGGCCAGTACTTATTATGGCAACTATTTCGATATGAAGTTTATCTAGTGTTTTTCTAATGTTTACGGATTTATTTACATATTTTCTTTCTCAAGATATTATTATGACGAAAAAGAAGTCATTAACAGCAGAAAAACAGCGGCGTTGCCGTAAGATACGAAAAAGTTATACAGAAAAGGTAGCTGAAGTAAAACGCAAACATCTCGAGAGATATCATACTCGTAAGAAGCTTGTGGCTGACATGACTGTGAGAGAACGTCGTATGATGAAGAGAAAATAGCGACAAGAAAAGAAAAAAAAACAAACGCTTGAAAACATACTGTTGAACACGCCGGCTCCATCCCCATCCAGAAATACGTCCTCATTCTGCAACACCAACTAATTCAGAAGTGTCTAACTCAAGAGGGAGGAAGACAGTGAAAAGAGATAGAACACAGAGAAGTTATACAGAGAGAATATTAGTTTACAAGATAAAATAGAAGAATTAGAGAGGAAAGTTCAAAAATACAAGAAAAGCTTGTACAGAAAATCCAAAAAAGATAGCAATAGCAAAGATGAAAAGAACAGTAAGAATGAAAACAAATATAGTGTCCTTTCCAATGTCATTAAAGAACGATCCCAAACTTGCATTTTTTTTAATCAGGACATGGAAAGGGAATTGCCAATGGTGTTGGTGGAACTTTGAAACGCCAAACTGATGCTATTGTAGCAATAGGAAAATATTTCGGAGACGTGTTAGAATTCTTTTTCTCCATTCAAGATACCAGCAAAATTAAATGGTTTTTGGTGGCAGACGAAGACATGACAATGGAGTATCGACTATTCCAAGCAGTATTTTACCCCTGAAAGGAACCATGCAAATCCACCAACTGTTCTCAGAAACTCGTGGAATCTTAAACTTTAGGGTTCTGAGTTGTTTTTGTGAACAATTCTGTTCGTCGTTTCTAAAACTTATTAGCGTCTGCCTGAAACAGAATCCAATGTTGACAATATTTTGGACTAGTTGTTTCCTAACGAAAAAGAAGATGTTGCAATTCATGAAGTGGAGGATTTGTCGCTCACAATATTACGAACAAAATTGGGATGCCTCGAAAAAGATTTTATGATATTATGTATGAATCATCTGAGGAAGATCAGCCATTGCACACATATATGCAAGCAAAGATTCCTCTAATCCAACGACCTTTTCTAATACTTCTTAAGAAACACTTCACCTCAAGGCCTTTCATCATAGGAATATAGAAGACGGTGTACATGTACTCGTTAAAGTAAAATGTGAATTAAATGATCAATATACATACGTCACATAGGCGATGTTCTGGTGATATTCTTGAAAACAGTCGATGATTGTGGAAGATTATTTATTAGTGGAGAATGAGTTATCAGATGTTCCGTATGAGGATTTGATTAAAATTCTATCAAATCAAAAAGTAGTTAAAAAAGGAAAGAGAACATTTTTTGAATTTGATGAGCTTTTGCCAGTGTTCGAAAAGTAAGACTGATTAGGACAAGTATGACTGAAGAAAGTAATTTGTTGATGATGATTATTATTTTATTTTAATTTTTCAGTCAAGTTAGACATTTTTTTTATTTGAGACTAGTTAGATGTCTTATAATTTAATTATACTAATACGGATCTCATTCCAAAGGAAGACTGTCAAATATTTAATTATTCTAAAGAAGTAATAAATGATTCTAAATAAAATATTCATTTAAAACTAGTTTTATTACAAAATATAACCGGATATTATATAGAATAACAACTCTATCACATACTCTACCACTCTGTCACGATATGTCTCCTGGTTTTAAAATTTATATAGCCATTTTAATATTTTCTTATGAATAGTACAATTTCGGAAAAATTATATTAAAAATAGTTAACTATAATATAATCTACGACATTAATATTTCTGTGCTAGAAGTGGTTAAAATTGAATTATAGCAAAAATATACTTCTAAAAAACTGCAATTGTGACGGAATGGTATAAGATTAAAAATATATATTTATTGTTATATACAGAAGTCTTGCCTTGTAAGTTTTCTAAAAGGACCATTTGATTATTATTGTAAAAAGTAATTTGCAAGCTATCTGAGTTAAACTATTTGATACAAAAAAATAAAAGATATTGTGACGGAGGTGTACAATTATTCGCCCGATCCTGCTTTAAGGCCTCGAAAATCGTACAAAAATTTGTAAACTTCGCGGCCAACAACTTTTTCAGATAGAATAGACATTCAGCTATCACAAAACATACAAGATTTGACTAGAAAGCGCTATATTTTTTTTTGGAAATTTGAGTAAAAATTTTAAGATCATGTAGGTTAAAAAAAAGAATGACCCATTTGTAAAACATGTGTACAAAATTATCGTATATCTACGTTGTAAGAACATTTACGATATATTCCATATAATATACAAAAAAATATTTTACCTATTTATACCTTTTATAAATAACGAATGTTTATCTTCTATTCGTACACTGTTCAAGCTGAATAACATTGCATGTTAAAGAACTTATATAATTGAAATTCATATAAGTTTGAATGGATCTGAGACCCTTTTCCTGTCTCACAGGACTTACCTTCTCATACTTTATACCTATATACTTCTATAGCAGACGAAGCCCCTACAGAATTTTAAGTATACCATAATTTACTCTGAAATATATTTAAAATCAATAAGTACTGCTTCGTTTTATAATAATAGTGTGATGGAGATTCTCAGACGGTTTATAGTCGCCTAGTAGAAGGGGGCTGTAAGTTTTAATATTATTAACATATCTACTGGTTTCTCCTCATATCAGATAACCAACAACAAACTAGCTGACTGCTCGCCTGTTGGGAAGCGGTAACCGCCCCATATATACATGGATATCACTTATCATATGACACCCGTGATAGCACTCATGTATTGCTATTCCAAATGACTAAGATGTCTTATGTAGTAACTTCGCTGCTTAATCGCACCTTACAACTGAAAGATACCTTACAAAACAAGCTATTTGATAGTAGAAATAGGCGAGACCTTCGCTGACGACGTTTTTGTTCTACTTCTCTAATAATGTAAATGAGATTTATTTTGTTAAATGTAGTTTTTATTGAGAAGGATATCTAAATATCAATCAATATGTTTATATGACGTGGACAAATACATAAAATCACAAGTCAGAATAATAAAACGAAGTTATAAAATAATTATAATATGGTGGAATCACGACAACGTTTACGTAATAAGTCTTATCTGCTATGGTATGTTTTCATTATATTACAAGCGGATACTATTTCTAGTGACACAGAAAATTTATTTAGAGATAGGTATGTGGGTGAAATTAGGCGACAACTAGTCCAATATATCTTCGTATACACAGTAGAAATATATATTTTGATTTGTTGTCATCACTTTATTTATATAAGCATATTTAAAGCCGTGGAATATTATTTCTATGTTCCTATAATAGCACATTAAGGATATGTAAATATTATTTCATTTATCTAATGACAAGTCAACACGGCGTTTATGGAAATTTTATAATAACGATTAACCATACTATGACAAAGCTCCCGTAAGTCCTTTAAGTAAATGTTCTAGAAAAAATATAAATATCAAATTAGCTGTCTCAATTTGGCTATTTTCGCGCTTACTTCTTCTATAGCACGCATTGGAGTATATTACGATTTGCATGTACATATGTAATACATATTGTGACTTATATAAGTCACAAGAGCCTCCATTACATACATTGTACAATTGTGCGAAGCCAAAATAGATCGCTATTGTTATCATCATCATCTGCTTCTGTCTTATTCCATTAATTTTGAGTCGGCGTAGTATGTTTCCCTTCCAATCATATCTGTTCGGAGTCATCTCCGATTACCGATAAATCGTTAGTATATCCATATTTATTTAATTTCATCTTAAAACATCACGACTTAAAACTTAAGACATGTAGTACTATATAGAAACAGATGCACTATATAGATTTTTATATAATAAAGTTCATTCTTTATGAAATAATGAATGTTAATATTATTATCATAATTAGAAGTTTTGAATATACACACACACTCTCAAATATTTTGTCGATATTTATGTTAATTATTGCTTGCTTACTTTCATGATATTATAATTCACAATATAGACAAATTGGGACGACCCTTTGAACTCAAATAGGTGTCCAAATACAATCCCGTAATATAATTTCATAAGCCAAACCGTGTACCCAAATTGAATACAATTTACATCTTTAATTTTATCTACTGCAGTGTTCTTAATACTCACTTAAGTTAGGTTCTATTCTATTTGGAGAAAGGTTAAAAAGCTATCATGTATAAATAGAATATTTATACTGTGATGTCTAGACAATTCTCAAGTGTTACTATTCCTGAAGATTACTTAAACTACTACTTACCGTAGTATCACCGTTCAAACAAAACCAAGCTTAATTGCTGGTGGAGAAATACGAAATGACAAAATTTGTCGTATGGCATTGAATTCGGAGCTTGTACATATTTTAACGTAACTAGAATATCAAACAAGTTCATCAGCTTAAGGGCCTTTGCGTCGTACACCTAATGGAAGGTATGATATAAGCAGAATCATGGACATTACAAAATATATATATCGAAGCACAGAAATTCGTTGTAAAGATGGAAATAAATAAAAGGTTGTCTTAAAGTAAGCATTTACAATGATATTGAATGCCTTAATCGTCAGCGGTATCACATTATCACTCCCGCCTTGAAGCCGCCCGCCCTACGTGTACCTGGAACTACATTACTTACCGTAAGGACACAACGCTACTGACGAATCTTCTGAATTAAGTACCACTATTTCAGGGCTTTTGTTAATCAACGAAATAATAATCAATAAAAAAATATCAATCGTCATTTGTTCTTTTTTATATTCTATAATATAATATGTATTTCAATTACCTGAAACAAAGATAAACATAATTTTAATAATGATGCTACAAAAAGAACATATTTGACAATATATTAGTTGCAGTTTAGTTGAAAGCTGAAAATGGCGAAATTGTCTTATATCTTTACATGTATAAAATGAAGTCGCTGCGCTGTCTGATCGGTTAAATCCTAAAACTACATAAACGCACACTCATATAAACCTATTATATGTATATTTTTTATAATAAGGAAACTAATATTTGTAATAATTATTATTATGAAAATTAGTGTTTAGTTTTTATTACAAAAACTTACAATTACAATTTTACTATACTTTCTTCTCCAATAGCATCATTGTTAACTTTTAAGGTAATGAACCGACCATTATTATGGCCGCCATTTTGTAGCGTCAACATGCAGGTAAATAACATGCTATTGACTAACATTGCTATCGATAAATTAACTATATTTCGCTCAGACTATTATTTCACCATATTATAAAATAGTCATGTCTGTTTGTTTATATCGTCATTCGTTTTCTATTACACAGATATGACCATGATATTAAGTCAACTTAATGTATACAAGAAACTGCTAATATTTCAGGAAATGGTCGACTATTTGATATTAATACGACATATACATAACATACATTGTCTTCCTTTTGTGGTTAGAGTACTTTTTATGGTAATTATAAAATGTCCTCCCGCCTGTAGTAACGGTATAGTCGAGCAGGACATCACTGGAAGCTAAGGCTGAGGATAAAATTAGGTCAGTTAGCTCATTGTGGTAAAACCAAGAGTTTTACCAACCACGATGAGTTAATTGACCTTTTTTGAAACCCAGATATACCGGACATCCAGGTTACATTGCTAACAATAGGGATAAAATGGGTACTTCTTTACTAACAATTCTTTTCCCCTTAGTTGAATTACTTGAAAGGCGTCAAAAGACTTGTGACGTATGATTAAAGATGCGAATTATTCGCGTTGTTATTCGCCTGTCGCGACGTCTCACTAGTTAGATAAAGATAATGAAAGTCCAAGGTCCGAGTTACACAAATAAACGAGCTGCCCCAGCCTGTTTACATATCACACTGTACCAAAATCATACATCGAATAATATCGTATACGAGCCATGTGTGTAGACGAAATATATATACATACATATATATTTTATGGATGATAATGGAATGGTGCAACCGCCTGCGCTAATGGTATACGCTGATGGGGCACCAGTAGTGGATGATAGGATGAGCATGAAAATTGGATTAGATAACCCACCGTGACCCGTGATTTTTAACCACGATGATTTCCAGGAGGCGACCGCGTAGAAGTCGAATTGACACCAATGTTTACAATATTATTATTAAGAATCCATTCCCCCTATGAATACATTAAAAAAGAGAACAATTTCTATACGTTGGACTTATTCATTTATTCTTCATTGCACTATTACATATGTATGATAGTTGTATTCATTTCAGAAAACTACGACCACCCATCGATAGCTCGTCTATGGAAAACCTATGACTAATCCGACTTAAAACAGCATTATAGATTATGAGTAGTATTGATTCTCTTCAGGTAGGAGGAATATTTCCCTTGCCCCATGAATGTCTCCATGTATAGATGGTGTAGCTATTATAAATATGAGGTTAATAACAAATTAAGCAAATTTAATAAGAATTACATAACCACATTTATACATTACTTTTAAAAGGTTATCTGAGCCGAGTTCAATTCAATTTATTCCTTTTCCAGTCTAAACAGGCGATAGTTACCACTTTCCAATAGGTTTCTTTTATATAATATATAGCCCGATGGTTATCGCTCGTTTTACTCACTATTTATAGACTACGCATACAGAAAAAGAACTATTATTATAACACAAGTACATATAGTAAATATATAGCAAACACATAGTTATAACAGTTTATTCCGTAACATTTAATCAGGATGGAAAATAAATTATTTTATTATGTCACTTGAGAACAGATAAAGATTTAATTTTTATTCAAATATACTTAATATACTTTTGAATGCTCAATTTTTTTATTCTACCACTCATTCAGAATACAAACTCATCTCAAGCAGAATGAGCAAAAAACTCGTGTGTTACTATTTATTAATAAGAATGCTTAGAAATTTCAACCTGTATACGTAATTTTATTTATTTATTAACTGTTTATTGCACCAGCGTTACAAAGAAGACAAATTAGAGTAATAAGGTACAAAAGGCGGTTTTATCGTATAAGCAATATCTTTCAGACAACATTTAGGTAGAGAAGAGAAAAAAGAAAGTTGTAGATGGAGCATGAATTTAATATATCAATAAAAAGGCACAAGTACAAATTAATTTTATAATACGCAATGTGTCAATAATTATGAACAAGCTTCTCGTAATTAGGATATAGCATAACACAATAAAAATAGTTGACACCAAGAGATATTGTGATTTAATAGTTCTTGAAAATGGGTAGCGGTGGTTATTCGTAGCTAGAATTTGGATAGAAGTAAGTTTCTGGAAAGAGCTATATATAGCTAGAGCTATAGCTATGGAAAGAGCTATGCTTGGAGTTTCTCTGAGGGATAAAATCCGAAATGAAGAAATTCGCCAGAGAACTAAGGTCACCGACATAGCTCTTCGCATCTGTAATTTGAAGTGGCAGTGGGCTAGTCATATCTGTCGCAGAACCGATGCTCGCTGGAGTAGGCGTGTTCTAGAGTGGAGACCGCGAATTGGCAAACGTAGTGTAGGACGCCCCGCAGCTAGGTGGAGCGAGGGTTGCGGGTAGTAACTGGATGAGAAGGGCTGAAGATCGTGCCCAGTGGCGTGCCCTGGGAGAGGCTTATGTCCACAAGTGGACTGCAGTGAGCTGATGATGATGATGATGAGTTTCTGAGAAGAACAGCTTCTACAGAAAGGGATTTACTTTAGAAAGAGGATGTATGGAAAGATTGCAGCACTGCGTAACACAATATTTTGTACCTCACCGTGAAATAAAAATCTTTCTATAAGGTAGTGAAGAGTATTTGATTAAAAAGAATGGAATGGAGAAGACAAAGAATATGCCAGTCTCGGCGAAGGCGTATAGGGAGCCATTTCAGCTGTGAACAATCAACAAATTTCAATACAGTTCATTTCATTAGCCTGTGCCAATTAATTCCAAGGTTAGTTAACCTTAGTACTGCTAATAGCTTATTGGCAAACACTAGTCATAATTTTACAAATTGTATATTTTTAACCGACTTAACAAATAAGGAGTTTTTATTCTACTATTAGGTTTGTAGTATTATTTTACTACTTAGTAACTAGTGACCTCCATCGGCTTCGCTACAGTGTATGAGCACTTATTGTATACTTTATAGTTATGAAACTTTGTGAATTTTGTATACATTAATATAATATGTATATAGCGTATTTCACTCTATCACTAATGTACATTTCAAAGAATGAACGAATTTATTAAATCAGAAGTTTACGTTATTCACAACAAAAGCACATTCATACTTAGAAAAAAACGTTTTTCACGTTAAATACTAACAGCTTCATGATTACAAATTTTGACGCGTGGGTCATCACTACAATACGTTACTAGTCAGCTTAATTCAGCAGTGATGAATCATGATCATCTCTATAATAGATGTAATTATAATTAATATTTGCATCTATTATGGATGTTATACAAACCCTACCTATTGCATAATTAACCTCTAAAACCATGTCCTGAGTAAACTAAATTTGAATTACAATTTACATCGATCTCTAAGGCGAATTATTTCAGTTCATACCAACTTGAAGGTTATGATGATGATGAAAGAAACAAGGCGTTTCTCAATTAGAATGTATAACATTATTCAATTTTGTTTTTTTAATTAGAAACTGGAGTTTCTCATGTGGTGCATATGAATTTTATCAAGATCTGACTAGTCTTTGTGCTATCATTAATAATTTGTAGTATTGTAGTATTTTTTTCAGCAGTACAGATAGATATGATTTTCACCGTAATTATTGCCCCATTGGTAGTTGGGCACAGATCTTTCCAAATATTTATTTATTTTTGATACACAGATTGTAATTTCCGTGCTATGCAGATTTCATGCTCTATTATGTAGTAATAATTACTGTAGATATGTCTACATACACATAAATAAAGAGTATATTAAGTAAATTCCAAACACAAGTATCTATTGAAGTGGTCGGTAAGAATTTTGTGGGTGGGGTCCGGATAGTGTGGGAAAATTTTAACGAGGTCGAGAAAAAAACAACTGATAATAATTAAGTGCTACCTACTGAATATTTTGGTTAAAAATTCTGAATTATAAAACAATACCTAAAATTAAAGTGAGTAACTACACCGAGGGTCTTGAGCCAGTTCTATGTTGTTTTGTACTCGAGAGGAACAGCAAGTTATAAGAGTTTTCTATGTGGGCGACTATGTTATATTAGTGGTTGCTCATATATAAAGTATTCTACCTATGTACATATTGATTTAATGTGTAACACATCAGAAGTCATCGTATTTCATTTTACGTGTGAATATCTGATGCATCAACTAAAAAAAAACATATTTTTTATGTTTTACGTTGATACCGACGTAAAGGAAAGGATAAACTAATACAAAATACAGGGATAATAGTTAAGCATGACGAACCTTTTTTATATATTGTTTAAATTTTTCTGTCTATTATTAAACATAGAAAAATATTTTATACAAACTCTTATTGCATTCTTATTTTCCATATATGTTTTGCTTCTTAAGGTTACTGATTTATTCCCTAAACACCATCTATCCATAATAACAAAGTTACCCATTAAAATTTTGAAATTTGGATATAAATTACAGGAGAAAATGAGGAGGATCAAAAATGTGAGCGACGGGACTGTATTTACTTTTTTAATATGGACAGGCGAAAGAGAAGGAAAGAAATAGGCAATTTTATTAGGAAGCAAAAACAATAGTCACGAAACTGCACTGTTTTCCCTGAAGAAAAGGTCGTTACAAAAAATATAGTATCTAACAATAAATAAATTATGTATTTATCTTTTAATTACGCGCGAAACAATTTGACCACTAAAGTATAAAATGAAATAGTAGCAATTATCGTAACTAACTAATCGCGTAATGTTCTAGGTTCATATTATTATTTATTCTTTATAATTTATTTGCGTACAAATTTGTATCACACTCTTGACAACAATCTTCATTAAATCTCTGTACACTAATAATAATTCTTCACAAAAACAAGTATTTTTATAAATATTGGAGTAAACACGTACCTATTTGTATTACGAAGTGTATTTAATAAAAATGTAGTAGACCCAAGAATTTTACCTTTAGTTGCGTAGCTCAAATTTGAACAATCGTTCAATAGTGAAACCATTGTTCAAAACCTAAAAGAGATGATTGTAACTTCTGCCGATAGACCCTTTTATATTATCGTAATATCATATAGAAAAATTATTACAATAGTCAGTTAAAGGTCGTTCTGAGTCATATGAATGTAGAGCAGACAAAGGAATTATCGGAAAAGGATAGTAACAATCTGAAGGTAAAATAGATCTTCAATAACGAATTTGTATTCGTACAAATTCAGATAATTCCTCCATAACCACTAATACCTATAGCTCAAGGGCAAATTGAAATAATAAGTAGAATAAATACATGGTTAAAAAAAGTGTCCTTATTCAAATGCGTTGCGTTGCATGCGTTATAAATACTTTAAAGCATTAAATAAATTATTCAATTTTAATATCAAATAATAACTCGTTATGATAGATACCATCGTCGAAACTATTTTTAGCATATGCAGTTAGGAGTTTGAAATATATTAATTTAATATTTGATACAGAACCACAACATTGTCCTAAGACACGGCGCTGATAGAATTATGTGTTGCTCAAAGTATTCTATGTATGGCAATCTGTCGTGCTTTTTGTATAGTAAACTTAGTTTTATAGCAATTTCGTTCGCATTTTTTCATGTAATTGCAATTGTAAATAAGCGCCTGTTGGGATGCGGTAATCGTCGCCTATATATATGCATAGCACCTATGTACATTGCTTTATCATGTGATAAGAGGCATCTTATCCTGTAATTTCTCTGCCGAATATGATTATGCAATCGAAACACAGCTTAGAAAGCGAGCTGCTTGGATGCTGAAACGGGTAGATAGAGGTACCCACGAAGTCGACTTTTCAGTTTACCACTACTCATATTGAAAAAACCAAAACCTAACTCAAAACCGAACCTTATTCCATTCCTTCAATTTTATTTCTGCGACAAAAGTAGTATATATACTTTTCTTAGTTCAATTAATTTAAAACTCAAAAAAAGTTCTACAGTTTAAGAGCGAAAATGTATCAAACAAGGTATAAACAGTTACATAGTTCATACAGTGGCAATATGCGAATATCAACACACTCACCATATAAAAATAACCTATGATTTCGAATTTATTGTTTTTATAGTCAACCTTAATAAAACAATTTTCAAAATAAAAAGTCCCGCTTTGACTTCGTATTATGATTATGATGGTGTTATTGATAACAAATAAATAGACATTTATAATAGATTTTTTAATATTAGGTATTATTACTATGGTAGAATCGGACAACTCATTGAAACTTCCAAAAATGACCATGAGTCTAATCTGGTTGAATACTCGTAGATTAGGAGTAATTCAAGATAAGCCTTTTATTTTAGTTGTTTTGGCAGATATAAATATTGATCACATCAGATTGATTTTATTGCAATTTAAATAAGTATACATTAGCAGAAAAGTTCAGGGTAGGGAGAGAATTGTTAGTAATGGGGAATATTGAACCTATGTAATAATGTGTCATGTCGACCTACATGCGACCCCCAGGAAACCATCGTAAACAATTCTTGGTATTCATTATGGTCTTCATGGTTTGTTTCTTAATTCAGATTCGTCACGATGGGCTAACTGACCTGAATGATCAATATATCATCCTGGTGCCCCACCAGGATGATATAGTGAGCATGAAATGAAAACCAGCATTACAGTTAGTAAATAGCATACTAACAAAAAATAATAATTTATATTGTCATACAAAACCATTTAGATTATTAAAAAAAGCTATACGTTTTCCTTTTAGTATTACATATTTACTTAACACTAAACTAAAACTACGTAGATATTAAATATGAAATATTTATATATGTGATTCCTACCAAAATATTTGCGAGTACTTTAATACTTGTGCTGTACTACTATCAAATAATGAACTAACAAATAGTTAAGTAAACTAGACATATATATACGCTAGGGATGGTAATTTTACCGTCCAAATTTAGATTTTTATATTACAATACCATTTACATTACATTTCATTTTAATGATAGTGACGCATTAAACATATAGGCCATTTAATAGTCCAAATGACGTCAAAATACAGACAGGGGCGTAGACCGCTGGCGGTGTTCTGTGACAATCACGTGGATGATTTGTCATGTATCATTTATATGTTGAGTGGGAAGGTAACGTAACAGTTTCCTGACAATATTATTATTACCGGAAAAACTACAAACAGCTCAAAATAGTAACATTTAAATCAATAGTTCAGGTTACGAACACAGATTAAACTTTTTGCTTTTGCAATAGAATTTATAATGAATCGGTATTATTGTAAACATTTATAACATTTTTTAGAAAAGAATACGAGCTGTGTTTCATGTCAGTTCTTCTCATCTCGAAATCATTTCGAACTGACGGTAGATTTGACATATCATAAGAATTTGTAATAGACCTACATGAATAAAGATATTTTGAATTTGAATTTAAATAGAGTATGGTTACATCCATCTATGACGCCATTTATCTTACGTTGTCGGCAGACAGGATTGAGTGACATTAATATCTGTCCTGGCCACACTAGAGACTAAAAGAGAGAGACAGATAAGTCTCTCTTATAGTCTTTTCTTCTGACTGCTCCTCATCGTTAATAATGTATATGCAGGGCATATCCAAGTTCATTTTTCCTTATTACCTTCATTCTTCTACTTCCGCATTGTACATTTGTTTCGTCAATCTTTCATTCTTAACATTTGCCCTTAAAAATTAGGAAGCCTTATTACATGCACCGATACTCTTTTTCAATCCTATTTTCCTACTTCCGTAATTTAATGCATTTGTTGGCAGAGTATGTTGTTAAATTGTGCTGTTCCTAAATTCTACGGGTACAGTCTTATATCGATTTGTATTTCTCTATGTTTATTCTCAATAACTATTTTAATTTTTTATTATGTCATATATAACATCCAAAATTATTATAAATCACCGTTATTAGGTCAAACTTTACTAATTATGAATCAAGCTAGAATTACTTATATAGCTTAATTATTTACTTAACGGTTGCCACACACTATTTAAACGATGATATCTTGTTTCTAATGTAATAAATTATCAAAATAGCTAACAATGTAATAGACCATCTAGTGGTAATCCTATAATAAGAATAGAGGATATCTCTATCGAGGCATATCTCTTGCACACCTACAATCTCGTGGTTGTGCTTATTGTGTAACTAACTTGAGTAAGTATCGTCTTACACAGCGTTTCCAAAACATACCCACAAGACCCACATTTAGTGTATTAAATTATCATGAGTACGCAACATGGGATATATGCTCTAAAATTATATTTCAGGCTCCAATAGGCTGTAATAGCCGTTTACTATCATATGGACCGTATGCATGCTTGCTACCATTTTGATATAAAAAAGAAATAGAGATTTGGATATCTGTAATTCACATACGTCAGAAACTTCTTTAGTGACAAGCATTTTATTCCTAACTCGGGGTTACATGTGTCGCGGTACATACTCAAAATATTTTAGAATCTTACAAATACGATAAGCAATTGAATCTTTAACTAGAATAAATTGTTAACCCTTAGAAGTGTACACCATAAAGTATAAAGCTTTTTTGAGGTGTACGTACGATACACGTACACCTCAAAAAAGCTTTAGGCAAATGTAGCCACCGTTATCAAATTAGTCAAAAAATGGCAGTGCAATATAATTAAAGACTTGCACACTAATTCAATATTTACTGAAAGATTTGTAAAATATCAGAATGAATGAAAGACAATAGACACTTATCTAATTTCTAGCCACTTATATATCCTCTATCTAGTTTAGAAATATTCGTTGCAAAAGGTGATTATTTCAAAATGATCGTTTAATTTATATTTATGTATTTAAGTAGACTATCAATGTTTGAATAAGTTCGTAATGTAACAATTATATTTTGATAATTACTTAGTTAAGCAGGTACTTACTTACCTATTCCATTAATTATATCAATATGACTTTCTAGATGACTTAAGATATAATACAAATCTGTTGAACAAATAATGAAAAACAATTTCCTTTGTATGTGTATAATAGATACATTACTGGGAGATTATAAAGAATTAATTACAATTCTCATTTGATAAATAAGTCTACAGATTCTTCATGGCGAGTGTGGGGGAAGATTGCCTGTATAGGGATGTAGATCCATTGCTAGCAATATATCTAACTTAGATCTTCCATGCGGTCCTCCCTGAAAACAGTCGTGGCTAGTATTGAGTGAAATAAGCACGATGTGCTAATTGACCTGATTTCATGCTCATCTTATCACCGTCCACAGGAGCTCCGCCATCCCATAAAAGAAACTACACTTTCGCGACTATGTATTTTCCGGTTGCAATTGTGAACCGTATAAATTAGATAGTAACTTCAAAAAGATCGTGTTATTATTAAGAGACGTTACTAAATGCAATTTATTTATTTCTATCTTTCATTATATAATAAAATAATCAATTTCTAACACGTCAGTATTGTTTGAGTTTACCAGGTATTATATAATGTCGATATATTTTTTGACATGACGTGCTAAGTGACGTAAACACATATTCGTCGTATTCTATTTTTTTATTTTAACTTTGTTCTTGGTATGGTATTTTAATGATTTCTAAATAGTGATTATCTGTTTCCTAAATCATGCATCATCCGAAACCATTCATCCAATATTGATGAAATTTTAGTTATCAATTCCGCATAAAGGTTTCTGCTAAAAAAAAATATTATTATGCCCTTTATGTATTTTGGATGGAGATTATATACTATCAATAAATATATCCAATGTAACCCAAATGAAATCGCGTGCTTTATACAGTAACAAATATATATCTACTCTTCCTTGTCTATATACAAAGACGATGATTCTGCTATCAAGCGTAACTGAACCAAGTGATGCCATCTGTCGTTTCATTTTGCGAAACATGGCCTAGCGGATTGATTATAAAATGACATCAACTACAAATTCTATGGTACACTATCAGTCTATATAGAAATATTTTATTTTATTCAACGTTGTTAATGGTAAGTATAAGTGAAACATTTAGAAGTAAAATATTTTTCAGGTAGGTATAGCTTATATTAAAATAACCTCTAGTAAAAAACCGTCCTGGGTCTCATAATTATCCAGGGGAATTTATTTCATAAATCTATATCTATCTTAATATTTACAAATCAGTAAATATGTACATGAGTGACTATAGCCTCTTGTATATAGCACGTTACTTTAAAAATTATTAAGTTTAATGCTCTACTTCTATGTACATACAGGCATAACTAACCTATACTTAAATTAAAATATAAATATTATTCAAATGTATAATATTTTTCAAATTATTTAACTACCAAATTGTAATGAAAACAAAAGTTATTCACTTACTTAATATCTACATGACAAAACTAAACTTCGAATCATTATTAACTATTTCCTTAAAAGCCGCTCTAAATTTCCATAAAACGACAAAGTAGCTATATTTTATGAACTCTTATTGTATGTACACTACGTGACTCGATAGTCTAACGGTGCACGTCATCAACCTCTCATATAATCTAATTCTAAAAATAGAACAAGCCTTCACGCCGCTCTGTACGAGCTAAAAGGAAAATTAAAAAGTTGGCATAAGCATTCTGCACGTGTAATTTCATCACCGCGCGAGAGGTTCCTAACGCTATGTAAATGGAGTTTGTACATAAAACAAAATGGCGGATTCGGTTGTCCGGGCCGCCCAATGCACCGCGTTTATCACTCGACATATCGAGAGGCGACTTGGCAACGCTGCGGCCGCATTCCTGCAGCCATGCGGCAACGTCGCAATCGCAAGCGCCTCGCGAGCACTACCCGTGCCTTTGTTGATAATGACGTCGTGAATGATGATAAAACATTTGCAATGTGAAAATGTCCGGTTTCCGAGTGCACATACAAATGCATTCATTTTAGATTGATTGAAAATCGATTGATGATCATTCACATGAAATAACCCAACTAGGTTACTTGCGTAGCTGTCGTGCTGCTTTTGTGTTAGAGGGGTGAAAATCTTATATTTGGAATTTGACATGAACAAAAGCCATATAGCACCGAGTCGCAGTTATAAGTGTAATCAACAACAAGTTATTTATTTAAAAATAATGATTTTTATTGACTTTAAATTCTATAGAATTACTACGGTAATTTGTAATTTTTTATGCTAGTCATTTAGTTAGAAAATGAGTTATTCTTTGTTTCATACATTTACATTACATAATATCACTTGATTTATTATTTGTCCAACAAAAAAATAGTTTCTTGATTCAAAATATATTTTTTAATATTATTATAGTAATGGGGGCAAACGAGTTTACCTCACACCTAATGTTAAGTGATTACGGCCGCCAATAATCACCTGCAACACCAGAAGAATTGCAGGTGAGTTACTGGTTTTTAAAGAAGAATAAGCTCTTTCTTTGAAGGTTTGGATCGGTTCGGAAATACCATTGGCTAGAAGGTGATTAGGCAATCTGGTAGTAGTAAAGAAACTTTTTAAATAAATGTTATGCCTTTTAGAAAAGATTGGGCCTATTTAATGCAAGTTTAACTAGGTTAACAGTACATGAGTCAGTTTTTAAATAAGCGTTAGTTACGACTTTTATTTGTATTTTGATATTAATTGTTGTCTCACACATTACAAAGAGATTTAAGCTACTAATTACCTCAGCGCATTAGTTTAATTAGCCGTGCAATGAGGAAATGCTGCCATCGTGTTTGTAAATTCTTGCACTATATTTTTAGATTTCTTTAATTTGTTTTATTCACTTAACATTTTCTTCTATTATATCTTAAGTTATTTCTCCAAGAATAAACGCTACGGTAATAACAGTACGGTAACGGTAATAACTGATACCAATAAACGAGTCACCGAATTATTTATATTTAATTAGTTATTGATCCGTGACTAGGTCTGCATTATTTTTATAAAATATAGCATAATGCTTGTAAAACAGTTTCGTGAACTAGGTTGTAGTCAAATTTCAAAAAGATTATTTCAGGCAATTTAGCGGGAAAATGTAACTTTTATAGATGTTAACAGATAGAGACATACGCGCTTTCACATTTACAATGGACCTATTAATTAACAAAGATATGGAAAAAAAAATATCTGTAAGAACGAAAACGAATGAACAAGGTAATAAAGAGTTGATTTTGATAATATTTTGTATATTATCAAAATAAAAAGATATATTTCAAATCAAATCAATATATCTATACATGTAAGTCTAATTTAAAGATACTGATGATAAATCAAATCTACCTCGGTTTGATCAAACCTACCTTGAGAAACTTAATCAGTTGTTATAAATTTTTGATATATACATTCATTTATCCACAATTCTTTGTTGACACCGTGTTTTCAATACTTATTATGTAAAATATATTATTATACAACATAATAAGATCATTTGTGTAGTTTATGAAGGCGTACGTATTAAGAATAGAGCCCTAGGGAATGCCTACGTAATTACTTACTGTACATGGTCTACATACACAGTATAAAATTACGTCGTATCAATTTGCTTCTATCTATGACTGTGTGAACGGAAAGCCAATGAACGAAAATGGATGCGGTTTTTACAGTTACCACACAACATTCATACGCAGAGGAAGTTTACGTACAGACAACTTTATCAATTGCGTTGATGTATACAATAACGAAAAACAGATATAACATTTTCGCAGATTTGCTATGTAACATTAAAGATAATTGACACTAAGGATGAAACTGCATAACGAGAATATGTACACGTCGATAATAATAAATCGTAATTAATAGCAATTATATAATATTAATTATGTTTTATTTTGACTAATAAGAAAGCAAAAGATAACTTATTTCTTAATTTTGACCACCATGAAATTTAACTGCGTAATTTAAATAAATTTCAACAACAGTTAACAAACATCTAATATTAATGTAAGATGTATTGTATTGTGTTAGTATACCCTAAAATTTATAAAAAAAATAGACAAAATTTATAATAAAAATATATTAAATCCTACTTAAAGCGAGCAGCGATACAAACGGTCGCTTAATTAAATACATTACTATTTTACACAAATTGGAATTCAATTGCATAAACAAATAGAACATATCTCTGGTAATACTTAGACTTTACATCTTTTATTACTCTAAGCGAGTGAGATTTCTCAGATTTCTCTTGGAAGCAAAACCTTGAATCATGTTTGCAAAGGATAGTAATTCGCAAAATGTGTAATATATTTGAGTTTAATGTGAAAGTGTGTACACTAATATAATAAAACATTAAAAAAATTTTGGACAATATTAAAATATGGTCTTATATGTGATTTATAATTTCTTCTCCACCTGAAATCATTTTCCTCATTATACCGTTACAGCCGCGCCGAATTACTTTCTCTCTGACTACATCCCTCCATCTATGTCGGTCTTATGTCGTTTCCTAATTACGTATCGATTCTTCTTAGCTTGAAAGCACTCTGAACTGACGGTATATTTGAGTCTGTATCAAATTTACACGAATAAAGATATTTTCTTTTCATTGACTTGATATGATATATGTAATCCTTACATTTGTCCTACTCAAATAGCTAAGGAGTTTTCTATATAGCAGAATATTGTATTAGTAATCAATAAAAAGAAGGTATACTTGAAATGTTTACAAATCTTAGAACTCGCATACGGTTTGTTACATAGTTGTCAAAATGCAAGAAGTAAAAGTCAATGTATAAATTATAATACAATTGTTAAGACTAAATATGAAATAAGTATTTATCCAATTAATATATAAAATATTACAACAGTGTTGATGAAGAAAACGATGAATCGAAATATATTTTGTGTCTTATATCATAAAAATCCGATGTAGTAAATTTTTATTTCACATCTATGTACTACAGTTAGATAAATAATTAACAACTATTATTTTTCATCAGAAAATAGAGTGGGTAAAGCAAAAAAGATTATTGCAAACTTTTCTGTAACTTGCCATGTAAATTTTGATATTTCGATTTTAATAATACAAATTATATGTATTTACTCCTTATTTTACTCCTTATTACTGATTTAATCCTTAAGCGTTAAAAGGTCAAGTCTCTTTTCAAGTTTATGTTTATTTTGATCTCCATTATCAAGCATAAAACGTACATATTGTTAAATAGTCATCTTTACAATTCAGAAAGAGTTCCCATTACAGAAATCAAAACAACAAAAATAAAACAGACTTTAAGTTGATTGTACTATCTTAGCCTCAAGAATTAAAAAAAAATCTAAAGTCACATATTTACAGTTTAGGCTTTATCCCAAACTGTAAATATTTTTGTTTATTGCTAGTAATGTACCATGTCAATTTGACCTAGATGCGGCTTCCCCTGGAAACCATCGAGATAATATACTTATAAATTTCTCACGATGGGTTAACTGACCTAATCTAAAGCTCATCTTATCATCCTCCACTGGTGTTCCGCAAACGTAAACCGTTAGCGCAAGCGGGAGCACTATTCCATTATCATTCGTTAAAAAAAAGCATAACTGAGACCTAGTGTTGGCATTTGCTTATTTGGATTCTAAGTTACAATATTACTAGCTTCTACTAAATGTTTAAGAGCTCTGGTATGCTGTTTTACTATTATTTTAAACTATTATAATGTTGTTGGCCGCAGCAGGTCTAAATAGTTTCATCACATGAAAATGCGGGTGAAATATGTGGAAGGACTTATGAAGCTGCTGAAGACAGATTTTAAATTTTCCAGGTAAACAGGTCTGAGTATATAGCTCTGTCTGCTCTATCCAAGATTGCTGAAATATCTGAAATATGTTTTGGTTTCACAAAGGATTTGGAGGCAACGAATGAGAGGTACAATGGGTATCAGATAATGACATGATGTCTGTGTTGTTATTCAATTACATCGACGACTGTCGCCATTTACCTTCAAGTGTGTCAAAGCCTTAAACTATCAAAGCCAATGATTGTAATTTCATAAAATAGAAAACAAGTAAGTATAAGACAATAAATACGTACGTATGTTAGAATAACCATTTTAAATATAAATGGACAAGAATTAACAAATATTTTTCTGGCAATATCAACAAATACTACAAGTTAAAAGAAGACTTAAAAACCTCCTGGTTTTTTTATGTAACTGGAATGGTAAATAAACTGACGACCAATCTGATATTAAGTCGCTGCTTAGCCTTATATAAATGAACAGAACTATCGATATCACTCGTAATACCATATGACACTCAACCCTTACTCTTTATTACATGAAACTAAGATGCCTATTATACTATAATTTCCTAGTAGGACGCTAGGAACAGAAATACAGCTTACAAAGCTGCTTGGCAACTAAAATTGTTCTGAGATACTAATGCAGACTAGTTTTTACAATCTACTACTGTCTATACATTCTGTTTGCTTTGACTTATTTCTACGTAATAAGAATAAAAGACAATTAACACAATCGCCTTCTACTCCCAAGCAAAGCACAGCTTTGTATTATGGGTCCTAGACAACTAATATACTTAAATAACTTTATATGTAATGTAATAAATAATACTTAAATACTTTTATGTAAATACACATATAATATGCTTACAATGCACCCAAACCGATAAAAATAATCATACTCATGTTTGTGCCGTGCGAGGAATATAACCCACGACCATCGGTAGTAAGCAGAAGTATTAAACGAGTAGACCACCGAGGCCGTCATAATAACTACCTAATAGCTAATTTCGAGTGTAAGAAGTAAGAAGAATTTGATAAATTTAATAATATTGACTGTATCTTTGTAAAACCGTCTCCATTTCCCGTCACAATGCACTTTATCTTTTATCTTCATCTTAGGGTTGTCTTGAATAAATATATAATTGTAGTAATTATAATGGTAGGTCCATTATAATTATATACTATTTTATTAATAAATCAATAGGATTTAGCACCTAAATGAAGCAGCGTCTAAATTTGTAATCTGTTTTAGGCCTGTAATGGAAAGGTTGTTACATTATTGTATAATCGTTTATCGTCATTCTAATAAAAAATATCTAAATCTGATACATATAATATTTTTTATATAACGAACACTGAAAAAGCATTCGAAAGTATTTTCGATAATACAAGATAACTTACGGCCATACTTTGAGATTTACTTTGTAAATACACACTTAGAATACAAAGAAAGACGCCCAGGCAAATACAGACGTACTCAAGAATATTTGTATTATGCGGAGATCAAATGTGCGACCACAGATATTTCGAGTGTTCAATAAATAAAGATGTTACAGAAACCCTATTATCCTCTTATGGTGCGTGGACTGCAGTTTGACGTAAATGGGTTTTTATGGACGGTTGTATTTCAGAAACACTGAACGGGTTAGCAATCGGATCATTACCTACAAAATCATTGTTTTAGACAAATGTATTAAAATTGCCGCAGACTGTAAAAAATGTCACAGGCCACGAAAGAGTTGACTTCTTGGCATTGTTAGGGACGTTAAGGATAACTCAAAAAGTATCGATCACATCTTGATCAAATTTATACGAGTTCATATGAAAGGTTTAAAAAGACTCTTAAAATAAATCATTAAATGAAAGAATTATCAAAGTAGTTCATCTAGAAAAGTTTGGAGATTCAGACACAAGATGAGAAGCACCAGCCTTCAAGTAAATAAAGAACCAATAATCACCAGTGTCGGTTCAACTGCAAAAAAGTTCAAAAGTCCCTTACTAAATATCCTTATACCCCCTGTTCCTACATAGTTAAAGATTGACAAATACACAAATACACTTTACAGTTACTATTTCAGTGTTTTGGAGAGTTATCAACTGGAGGTACTGGGATACTACTTCCAGGATTAATGGTGCAGAGGTAAAGTACGAAATTTTTATAACAACATGTTTTCTGTTTTCGTGGACATTCAAGATAAATGCTTACATCATCTACCTTTATGTAAGTTGGTAATTCCAATCCAATATATTATTTAATTGCATATAATTTCAAATATTATATCTAAACACATGAGTTATACAGATGAAATATTGATTTATGATTTGTAATGTATATACCTACTTAAAAAATATAGACATGAGGGGCTCCTTTACCACATAAAAACATCCACGATATTTATATACATACTAGCTTATACTTGTTAGAAATAGAAATAATATTTATTTAAATAAACATAATGTAAGCTCTTTTGAATAGTCATTCGTAAATAGTAAATAGTCATTCGTTTTTTGATTCTGCAAATCATTCGGAACGCAGACAGACTCATCACAAGAAAAACGTTATAGAAAACTCGCGTGTTACTCTATTAAATACATGTTGTTTAGCATTACATTATTAAGATTTTGTGTGAATACAAACTGCCAACCAGCAAAATTCGCAAAAGTAAATAAATAATTTGACAGCCTCGACGATCTAGCAGTTTAGCACACCTGTGGCCGATAAAGGAAACCAGGGAATTGTAGGATATATATATTGAATATTATTATTATATTATAAAGAAACACTACTAACTAGGGCCAGTAAGGGACCGAAAGGAACAATAGAAAGCAGTAACAATTTAAAATAGAATTTTGGTATTCGAAATATAAAGCTTATAAAATAGATCATAGGACTAGTAGTAGTAGTGGCCTGTATTCCACAACACCTTTATTTCCGATGGTCGCGGGTTCGATTCCTCAACAGTGCAAATATTTGTATTCATGAGTATGATTGTTTGTATCGGTCTGAGTGTTTTCTATGTATATTACATATGTATTTATAGAAAAAAAAATCTAAGTATTTATAACACAAGCTTTACTTACATTGGGACTATATGACGTTGTGTGAATTGTCTAGGGGTATTATTATTATTATAGTTAACTTGAATGGATGAATATATCGGTATCTTTGTCAGTGATCAAAGTAGACCAGTCCCTACAAACAGTACCCGTTCACGAATATAACTGGTGAGGATATTGTATATTGAGGTCAATAAAAATATCTTCTTCCATCTTCTAATTTAGGCCATATTAAATATTTATGTGGTGGAGCACGTTGTACCTATCAAAAGGTATTTCCTAATTACACAGAGTAAGCAAAATTTCATAGGAATTGTTTGAGTAGTTCCGTAGTATATCCCGAGGGTGCAAATTCAAAATTCAAAATATCTTTGTTCATGTAGATCTATTACTTTTACGCGGGATATACTACTGTGACTACTTATTACTACGATGACACTATTACTGGAAATATTATGAACTTCAAAAAGAATATTTTCTGGGTTGTGATATAAATATAACTAATTAATTGTAGTTATTTTTTTTATGTATTTATTTATTTTTAATCAGGCTACTAATGGCCCATATTATAAATAACTTACAGAAAAGCATACTTATGAATAATATTAGTAATAGAAAAGTAAATATGAATTGTCTGTGTGATCACGGCACCAATGACGGTAATCTGACATTATATTTATATCACAACTATATAGTTTATTATAAGAGTTAATTTGGTAAACATTATAATTGAGGTTGCTACTATATATGTACAATGAACGAATGTACAACCGGGTGACCGTTATCAAATATAAACAATAGTCATTGTTCAATCGCGGCTACACTAAGTTATTATGCAATAACTACATAAATGTTGAATACTATTAAAATAAACAAAATCAGGATTATTTTGTATAACATATTTTTTATCTAATTTTATACTATAAAAGAAACATTTAATTATGTTACTTGTAAAGTTATCAAAAAGTACTTAATCGATTTGAAAAATTGTTTCATTATTGAAAGTTTTATTATCCAACTATATTTTCACAAATAAAAATATTTGAAAATAGTATCAACAACTGCATTTGTTGCAGCAATTTGGTACCCAGGGCGGGATGCTATTAATTACCAATTAATGTAGAAAGTAAAATTACTATTTCTGAAGATTATTAATTGGCATAGGATAATTCAATACGATGAGCAATATGTAAAATTAAAAATAAAATAAAATTAATAAATAACTAGTAGCTCCTCCGCTTGCACTGATTGTTAGTAAGAAACCTTTTTTTTTAATTGCAATGGCCAACAAGCTGTCGGCGCACCTAAAAGTGGGAACAGCACAGTTGCCATTCCGTAGCATTAAGATGGCATACCTGATTTCCTATAATCGCAATCCTTCAACGGAAGCAAGCTGCATGGTGAATGTAGTAAGCGACACCTTTTGGAAAATATTCCTCGGTGTAATATCCGGAGACAAACCAAAGTGATTGAAAAAGATTAGAAAATTATTGGAGATCTTATGCAACGCTTTATGCTCTTACGTACCTAATACTAAATGCAAGTCACATTTTATTACGTCAGCTGTAATCCTTTTTTTTATTTAAAATGATGGAATGGATCCTGTCTGCGCTTACGACGTACGTTATTTTCGGCTAAAATAACTTGGGATGACATACATTAAACTACCACTGCAAAAAGCACATTGATTCGAAATAAATTCTTCTAAATTATACCACAACATCCGTTTTTTTTTAATATAAAAATCCAACATTAGTATAAAATCTTGACGAGTAGATGCGGGCGAGTGGTGGTGTCCTTCATATATGAAAGTAAATAAAATTTTCTGATTTGCTAGTAAGGTATCACAATATTAGAGAGCTAAACATTTTATTTTTTCTAATTTTTAGCACATTAGAAAATATAACAATGAGAAGATGAGAAGATTACAAAGAAGATACAAAAAGAAACGATTATTTCTTTTTAGTGTCTAATATATATTTTTTTTTATTTTGCTTACAAATACCAAATTTATTGTTTGTTATTATCATCTTTTAGATCCGCATTACTTCAATGTGGAATTTGGAACGTTATGCTAATAGTTTCCACTGTATACACTGTGCCGTATTTCTTTAATCGTAACTATGTTATATAAAGTTCATACTAAATGAGCTCTATTCGCCTTCTAATTAATAAACTCAATTCAAAAATTCTCATTACTAAAGTAGTATAACTTAGTTCTAAAGATTGTAGTCATAAAAATTCATAGACTATTATAAAAACCAATCCATAAATACTCTACTTGCTTAACCTTCATCTACTTCAATATTAATTAATAGATAGCACTGAAGTGCAGCGTTTTATTCAAGGTTTAATATTGCTGGAATTATTACAGTTACAAACTGAATAAGTAAACAGCATTATTACCATTGTATTTGTATATATACATAAATAAAAGGTAACCCAATTACTCGTTTTTTATAAAAAAAATCAATGAAACACTTCGTAAAATGTTATTTTTTATGTCCATGAGCAGATAGTGTACATATACTGGCAATAGTTGTGCCAGTATTAAATAATATAAGATTCACTGTAAGTAGTACCATAGAGAAGAAATTTATTTTTTATTATTATTGAAAATAATATCCATATACCTTTTTAATATGCCTCTAACATTGAAATCAATAAATCTATAAAATGATAATTATAACGTTGCTGTATTGGAATTATTATTCTCAAGTTACACTGTAACTTTATGTTACAGTATTTGATTGATAATTTCATTTATAACCCAATAGCACGGTTATTTCATGCCATACATCTAATTAAATCATCCTAATAGCAGTGCCAATTAAAAAATATTTCGCAAATTGGAACAGAACCTCGGCGCATGCACAGCTTGAACGTGACGCGTCGAGGGTTCGTCACCTTGACACGAGGCCCCACGGGGTACTGTATTTATCTCTGTCACTTAGCCATGTAGCCAATGTGTTGGAACGAGATAGAGGCGTCCTGTAGACGGACGCTTTCAGAAACGCTACGCTACGCGGCTTATTCTCGGCCGCCATTTTGTTGTTTCGGTGTAATTAGATATTAATATTGTACTGTACGTATTTCACAATAAAAATCTATTGACATTTACATATTATTTATAGCGTCTCGTTTGTGGGTCTGTATTATTTAATTTAACTAATGAATGGTAATAGAATGAAGATTATTGCCACACACTTTGTGACACGAAACAAAAGATTTTTATAAGCACTATGACGACTCATGATTATATAAACGTGCACAATGAATAATTCATTAATACAGCATACTAATGTTGAAAGTATTGAATAAACCTAGACTTAGTTTCAATTTTTATACCATTATTAACCTATTTAACAACTATTTGTTGCTAGATCTCATTAGATTTTTTTCTAATTTATCATAATTTTACCCACCTAGATGTATTATTACTGTTCATAATATATGATATATAATATGAAGCGACATACATGGAGTAAGTTATTTGTACATAAACAAATGTCAAATGTACATAACATCCTGTTCGAATTAATGATAACTACCACATAATGCGCAATTTCATATAGAATAACAATATAACATTTATATAATGTAATCTTCAAGTCTGTATACTAAAACTGATAAGATAACGTCTTTTAAACCCTTAAGCATACGCTATGTAAAATTATAATTTTGTCTTTTACGTGCATAAATAGGCAATGACGCTGTACGTTTCGATCAGATCGTTCATAACATCAATCATATAATATAACAATCTTACAATGTAACAGGGAGTAGGAACCAGTTTTAGATGGAACGACATTAGCTGAAAATAAAATAGTGAATCATAATCAAGACCAGTAGCGCCATCTATCCGGTAACTTGGTAAACATAATGCTCTTCACAAGGTTATTAATATAAAGCCCACGTAACCTATATTTTATTGATGTCAGAGTTTTTAATAATATAATGGCCAATGTGTTACCACGAATGAAATTGTAGGTTAAATTTATATCAAAACCTACTTTGCTAGTTGTAAAAAAGTAATAAGAATAATATCAACATGACGATATTGAATTCTAAATAGGTACATGCGATTAAAACAGGCTAAATACATATCATAAATGCAACAGTATCCCTGAATGTCTGTATGTATATTTATTACCTTTTCACGGCTAAACGCATTTCAAACTTTTGATATAAAGATAGATCTAGCCTATCTTTTATCTCAAAAGAAACAGACGCAGTCGCCGGTAACAGCTAGTTATCCATAAATATTTATCTATTTTTATAGATTAAATGTACGGATATTAACGTTATATTAAGGTCTTTGTGTAAACTAAAACTTATTCAATCATAAACTCTATATAGACTTGTAATTTCTTTTTTATTTATACATAATCAAGTCTAAAGAATTATACTAATCCACGGGCGATCTATCAAGTAAAAGCCTGTGAATGAAATATATAAAATCTAGACATAGGTTCTCTCTATGTTGTCTGTAGGTATTTACTATGAAATCTTTAAATGAATTTGGAAAATCAACCCCTGACCGGACGAAATATGCGATAATACAAATATAATTTCAGCGAATAAAAGTCCTGAGTGTGAACATTTATTATGAATGATGGATATAAATAAAAAAAATACATTTTTATAGACAATTAATAGTTGTTTATTAATATACACATACTATACTTTTAAAGCGACATGGGGTTACGTTAAACAGAAATAAAATTATAAGTCTATAAAATAACAGGCGACCTAATCTCAAAAAGCGAACATTTCTCAACAATTTTTTATTATATTATGATGGAAAGGAATACGGTAAATATAGTCAAATTAGTAAAATATATGTAGACTTTAATATGGGTTGTATCTCGCGGCGCTATCCTCGTGAATACGGCTAAAAATATTCTATAATAAAATTAAGAAATGATCTATGCACCAAATACCCAAATCGGTCAAGTAGTATTTGTATCAATTCATTCATAACATTTATACTACTAAAAATTGGTAAAAATATTTTATGGCTACAACGAAATATAGGCACTGCCTGCGGTAACGGTATAGACTGGCAACCAGTGGAAAATGACAAGATAAGCCTGTTTTATTACATTTATAAAATTAGTTCGTGGTCAAATCATCAGGAATTGAACTCGAAGATATGGAATATAACATTAGTAATAGAGTCACTAGTTCCGTTCTATTAAATCAAATGAAAGTATCTATATTCATGACCATTTAACAATAAACCTATTACAGTCTTATAATATGTCAAATCTACCGTCAAGAATGCTTTCGAGCTTAAAAAGAACTGACGGACAAACTCGGTTGTTATTCTTTTCAAATCAGCATGTACATTATTACAAAGTACAGATTCATGTTTAAATTAAACTAGGGAGAATCTAATGACCATCAGCATATATTGCATCAACAATCCTTTTCCCCTTCCTTCACAAACGCATAAGAGACTATAAGTTGGAGAGACAAATTGCTATGAATGAGATGATTTACGAACAGCAATAGTACATACATCGTGATATTCGTCAAAGTTCTAATATGTCAATGTATACGCATATTAAAGTTATTTACAGCGTTTACTACACTGAAATTTATGACATATCATTATTTATTATTAAGATGAAGAATTCTAAAATACTGGTAACTCTGTGTCAACAATCATTATCATCATCATCTGCTTCTTCCTTATCCCATTTATTTGGGGTCGGCGTAATATGTTTTTCTCTTCCATTCATCTCTGTTCGCAGTCATCCCGTTATTTACTCCCTTTCTCACCATATCATCTTTCACACAGTCCATCCATCTCTTTTTCGGTCTTCCTCTACCCTTATAACCATCCACATTCATATGTAACACCGTTCTTAGGATATGATCTTCATTCCTACGCATCAATCATACGTCTACAATCATTATATAAACTTAAAACAGTTATTCTATAAGTTATAATAAAAATATAAAATAAATAAAATATCTAAACATCTGATCTATAAATCATCACCATCTAATAAATAAAAAAAAACTATTGACTTTATAAAATACTACCTAATATTTTTTTACCAAAATTGTCGTAATTTTGTATATATTATTTTGAGTTCCTGTTATATGGGTGTAAAATGTACGTTAATTATGAAAAGGAGTATGAAGTTTGTGCCATTATGGCCATTTGTTTTATGAACTTTTTCTATAAAACACTCTCATCATTTGGATAATTCTCTTCATGAAACAGCAACTTATTCAGAAAACTGTCACGTGTCAGTAAAACTATACCGTGCGTTGCTAGACTCTTGCAACAATCTAAAATTTCCTAAAATTAAATTTACTTTACTTAATTTAGTTTCAAAATAACCTATGTATGACATGAATTCATTTATGATATTAAAGAAATAATATAACTTTCTAATGTTGACATTGATATTGTTCTCGCTATTACTATCCCAAAACGCTTTCTGATTACCTTAAGGTTAGCTGAGAGGGAATGCTATAATAAGCTCGCCTTTTGTACAAGAGGTATTGTTCAATAAATAATAATATTTATTTTGTAAAGTTTTTGTATGCCAGATTCTGGTGCATCACTATTGTGCAATGTAAAAATGCAAATAACTATTTACCGAATTTGCCAGCAAAATAAATTATTCATTAATTCACATGAGTAGACTCATGTGAATAAAAAAATAATTTATTTTGCTTTTATAATAATATCTACTAACAATTTTTTTAAAAATACAAACGTAAATAAAAGAAGTAATGACACGACATTTTCTATTCAAATACTAAATCAAAACTATAGTATTATTAATCTCATATTTTGCAATAGCGTGTTAATTGTAAGTAATATCAAATGACAAACACATGGATGACCATTGATAAGTAATAATTTGCATGACAACGAGTCATGTTATGTCGCATCGATTAAACGCCATTACAGTTGCACAGCACGCATAAAACAAATAAATTTTCATGTATTGTAATGTAAGCACTGCCATTCATTATTATATCTCTAACAAATATTCTAAACTTTTGAACTGTACTTAAAAACAAGTACATCTACAAAGGAATGTTCGTTCATAACTACGTGTATAAATTCTTTAAATCGATTTCATGGTTTATCGAATTAACCAGAACCAAATAACCTCTTTTTACACAGTATTCGCGTGTTATTTATACTGATAATAAAAATAGTTCCTGCAGGTGGGGTGTAATAGATAATGTTGAGATAGTCACCTAACACTGAGCTCCTGCATAATTATCCTTAAATATTTAAGACGTAGTGTCTTTACGTTCGATAGAAAATATATAGGTAAAAAAGGTAAAATTTCTACAAAACCTTTTTTTTATCAGAACGTATATTATTATATTTGCTTACATATATCAAAAGCCTTTACAGAACTAACTGTTTTCCTTCAAAATCTACATGATTTATTAACTTAGCATACAAGGATTCCAGTTACACTTCTGGTATGTTTATACATTGTCAATCCAGCCATACAACATAACGATGTTCGATGCAAATTGCGTAAGCATTTCAATACGATATTCTTAGGGGAAATAGGTATTTCCAAATAATATTAACGACGATTATATTTGCTAAACTATTACTGGCTTCTTACTAAATAGAGTACCAAAAGATTACTAGGAAAATGGAGTTCAAAATTGGAAGTTCGATATATTTTTTATTTTAGCCTAAAACACATTTATGTATTATTATCCTTCAAAATAGGTAAGCAATATTGTTTGTCACAAAATGCTGGCGGGTGAATCATGTAAACCGTCAGCAAGGACTGGGTCCAATTGAGTGACTCATCCCTTCGATATTTTTATTGTTATTTCGATTTTCAATACTGGAATTAGTTTATAAATCTATTGTATGCATATTCAAATAATAATCTAATGGCCGCGCCAATAAGTTTACATTTTTCCCTATTTATTAGAGCTTAATAGTGTAACCCTTCTCCTTAATGAAACGAACGTTAGGTATACATTATATTATAACCCACAAAGTAAATAGTCGAAAAAAATTAACACTAACAAATATTTATAGTAAAAAGAACAAGTAATGTCTAAAATATAAAACTCAAAATCAAATGATTTTGAGTGAACCTTTCGGCCATCGGGTTATACACAGCATATTTTTTATCACTATTCATACTGTACGTAAAACATTTCAATTTACTTTATTGATGCACTTTCGTTAATGAAAATATATAAATATGCAATGTAACTGAAACTCTACTTAACGTCGTAATGCATATTTGTATTTCTTTCGATTATTATCCCTATTACCCAAGGGAGAACATTCTTAGGATCGCTTCGTTTACTAATTTTGTTCAATTATTTATACTAACAGCCAATTACAATGTAATTCATATTTATTTACAAAGAAACCGATCAGCTTTGTCCTGTATTCAAAACATACTGGCTGTAACCTACGACGTGATTTACAGGCAACGTCATCATTTGTTAATCTCAGATAAGAAAGATTGTTGTCAAATACTTTTGAAATGTTAGTTCAAGTTCAAAAATACAAAAAGTAATAATCATATATTTTCGTAATATAACATAAAAAAAAACACACGGCTGTTAGTACAAATGCACGCACAAAGGCTATTAGCCTAAACGGAGAAGTCAAAAGTTTTATCAACTGTCAATGTAGTGGAGAATGCAACACGGATGTGTAATACATCCAAAGTGGTATAATATATATATTGACACATATATTTTTTTTATTTTGCAATATCTTAATTAACGGATGTTCATCATGGGCGTAATTCAGGGTAGCAAATCACTAGGCCGCGACATTCTCAAACTCCCTAAACTACTAACATAATACTAATATATTTAACGATCAGAATAATGGTGTTAATCACATACATAGTTTCAAACTACACCTGCTGCAGATGTTAATTAAACGAAGATCTCCTATTTCGGGTACGGAACTAAAATAGTTCGTTTATATCAAGAAAACTAGATAAAATTTGGTTTCAATTGTGTCAAATCTTTAAATAGGAATTAGTTCAGGGACTGATTGCATAGGTATATGCGGGTATATAAAAAAACATTTTATCATCATATTAGTACTTACTTGTATAGGTACCAAGTAATACTTTTGAGTAGACCTTCATATATTCAATAGATCAATTTGAAAAATTGTTTTGTCATTTTTTCCACGCCACAAAGCTAAACTAAAAAAACCTCAAAGATTGCTGTGGTGGTACCGTAACTAGTATCCGCCAATAAACTAACAGTGGCCTGCAAATTAAGGCATTACTATACCTTAAATTAATAATTAATTATTATTAATTTTATTAGATTTTTTTTTATTATCTTGTTCTAATTAATGCCAATCACACGAGATAGACTACGTATAAACCTATAAAGTTGTTTTGTCTATGTAATATGTATCCTTCTGTTAATAATCTGTACAATAAAGAATTACAAAAAAAAGTAATCTGTGTGTACCTCAGTCTCATCTATTTCAGCCGCCATGCAGCTTGCTGTGTAAGATGGGTTTTGGTTAAAGAGAGAAAACAATGTAAAATTATAGGGCATGTAGTCTTAGGTTTCCGGAATGGACCACCACCAAACCATAGATTCCACCGCCATCACGAGATGTACATGATGATGTGTCCGTGGTGTTATTTATATATGTTTATAAGCGACGGTCACCACTTACCATCAGGAATGGTAGACAAAATGAGGAGTCACCCTCACCTTTGCCGTCCCAATTACTTAAAAACTAGTAATCTACTAGTTTATTCTGTTGACAACAGTTTTGTGTTGATAAAAACTTTTGTAATATTGTACCTGACAAATTGAATAGATATATGTATATTTAAGAGTAATTTATCAAGATCTGTTTTCTTTGCATTACATTACATTTATGATTATAAAATGTATCCTCTATATTACGAAAGTGTCATAAACTGTAACGTATAAAATATTTGTAAGATACGAAGAAAGCTGTATTATATATCTGAAAATGTATGGCGGAGAGCGTCGACCTCCAGGCCGTTGAACCGATTTGAGGGCACGGTACAGTTCGCACTAATTTAGGGGGTCATTTTAATAGTTCATATACCTACCTTAATTGTTTTAAGGGCTCGCTCGTTAACGTGTTCCTCGTAATCAAATATATATATATAGGGATCTGAACTAGAATACTAATATCCAGTAGTCACTTCTTAGGAAATTTAACATACAGCAAGTGTTATATACATAGTTAGTCAGAATATTAGGAAATCAGGCAACGCCTGATGTGAAATTAAATGAAATTTAACACAGCAATTTAATTATATTCTGCAATATTCTTGTCGCTATTCCATCTGATGGGCTGTATATTTACCATCCTAGCCGCTGAAAGGAAATAGTTTAGAACTATCTATTTATCTGTGTTCACGTCAGATCATTTACATTTATTTTTTACTTATCTCAAGCATGCACGCCGGTTCCGGAGTCTTTACCTAATCCTCCGAAGTCTTAGATCTATAATTATAATAATTATATGATAAAAAATTATAGTATAAAAACCTCATTATATAATTTTATTTAGTACAAATATGATCCAACTACATCTATGTTCTATTATATAGCCTAATAGTCATTAAGTTAAGCAAATAAGTCGTGAAAAGGCAAGTAAAATATAGACAGACATACAATATTGTTATGGGTGGCGAATATACATACACCACTGGAACATTAAAAAGTACAAAAAAACTTACAGATCAAAATTTCCGATTAAAGTATTAGTGCAAATATCAGATTAATATCAACTATAAACAAAACATAGATATGTCAATAAACGTATAATATATAGTCAGAACTATTTGGTAGTAAGAAACAACTAATGGGGAACAATCGTGTATGTGTCACATGCGGATTTATATTATTTGTGAGGGTTGGCTGTTGAAATGACGCACATATATAGAAACCACGAAGAAACATCGTACGTGAAAATAAAACTGTTAGTACGTGGCATACATCAAAAGTATTACCTACGCTACGTTACATTACATACATTGATTGTAAATGACAGCAAAATGACCAACTAATGGAGAAACATTTATTAAAAACTTGGGTGTATGTAGCCTGAATGCGCCTTTAGCGATTATAATATATATTTTATTCAGATACATTACTTTTTACAGTTACTGATATAAATAATAATAATATCCCAGGACAATCCACACAGCGCCAACTAGCTGAGCTAGTGTTATGTGTACTAGACAACATATAGTATTAGTATAGTAGCAGTTCAGCACACCGCCTTATTTTCAATGGTCGCGGATTCGATTCCTCGCACGGTAACAATAGTAATCCTGATTTCATGTATTCTAATATGATTGTTTGTATCGGTCTGGGTGTTTTCTATATATATGTATGTACAAAAAAAGTATTTATGTATTTATATCAGTTATCTAGTACCCAGAACAAACTCTGGTGGCTGTTATGAACAGCCATAAACAGCACTATGGACATCACGTCTAAAGACGCCATTCATGCGGTGCCACCCAAAATACAGCTTAAAAAGCAAGTTGTTTGGCTGCTGAAATAGGTGAGACTGAAGTATCCATTCACGACAACAAAGATTCTGAAAAATACACCGTGTTGTACACGTACATTCGTCTTTCCTTTGTCTATGTATAGTTCCTCACAAAACAATAATGTAAATATTTTCCATTAGTCCTTTACCTACATGCAGTAAAAAGTAAGTCAATATTTGTTAATATTGTATAATCATTTGATTAAATGGCATACTATTTTGAACCTTAAAAATATTGTTTGTAGTTAATTTCGAACGGAACTTTCTGAAAATGTGATTTAGCTGCTGTCTTAATTAGTTGTGATTTATGACATATGTAGATTCATAAGTATGAAATTTCGCACTCGTAGATTATATAGATTTTTTTTTAATTTTGGAAAATAAATACTTTAAATCAATAAACGAAACACTACCATTATATTACAGTACTGATAACAAAATGTTAATATTATTAATTGTTAAATCAGAGAATCGAGGTTTATTTCTGTGTTGTTATCAAAGTAATCTGCATATTAATGCGTGAAGCAAGTTTTGACATCTATTGTCCGTGTATTTACCTTAATAATGCTGAAACTTATAATTGAAATTATTTGGCTACTTAACAATTTTCTGAAATATATTTTATATTTTTTGTAGACTTATTTAAAACCTCCTACAATTACCCAAAACGTCGAATTCTTATGTGAGGATCACTTTGATGTAAGTATTTAGAAGAAATCAATATGTTTGATTTTCCAAACATAAATAAAACCTAACCTAACTTAATAAACAAACCTAATTTCTACCTAATAACACTTTGTTTCTCTTTATAACATGGAAATATATACCTAATGATATGGAAAATTACATCCAATATTGGGTCTATTGGTAAAATAAATATTAAATAATAAACTCGGCAGAACAAAAATCAGGATTACAGGCAAATTTGCATCTATTTTGCAATCTATTATGGCCAGATTTGCATTATCCGTTTTAATATATATTTCGTGAAACTTTAGACAACACAACTTGAAATATTTGAGCGATTTTTCTCAACAAACTATAGAACAAATGACATGAGATTACTTAACAACGTTTTGTTTATTGAATTATGACGTCATAAGATGATTAATCATGGCAGCTCCATGTCAACCACAGATAAAAAAAACTCAGATTTATTTTACAAAATAAAATATTAATAATGTTTTTAATGCAAAAAACGTATTGTATGACTGTTTACTCAGAAGCTACCATAAAAAATAGTTTTCATAATTTATTTCTACAACTGTCAAATAGCCAAATATGGTCAAATTTCGACCACTGCGCGTCAATAGTACATAGAAGTGTAAGCCAGTGTCGACATTGATCATATAAAATGATCCATCATAGCTTATGACTATACAAATAAGTCTGTGAATTAATTGTCTAATTCAACATATACAATTTTAGAAATAAACATTTATTATTGCGTGAAAACTATTGACTGTAAACTAAAACTAGATCAAGTGTTGAAATTGATTCCATAAACTTGGTTCCTACGAACTTTATCGCTTGCATTAAACTTTACGATGAAGAAACTTAACTCTACCACTATAACACAATTTCGAATAACTAACGCAATTTACGAGCATAATATAATTATAATAAAAAATATTTATTCAACATTATTTCGGTATCTGTAAGGTTTACAATAAATGTATAAATAGATCATATGATATAGTCCAAAATAAATACGATTGCACTTTTTTGACAAACCAGATAAGTTACCGAGTTCCATCGCGAGCACAAATGAGAACGTCAAGAAAACAGGAATTGTTCGCTATTAACAGATGTCGTACAAACTCTGGTACTCGTTCACCAATTAATAGAATTGTTAAAGCATATAATTATAAGTTTTCTAATATAGATGTATTTACCACTAGACCATCATTATTTAAAACTTATCTTAATATAAATATATTAATTCATTTTTATTCTTAGTAATTCCTTTTTTCTATTATTTTATTTTATTACATTTTATACATATTACGCTTTCTTTATATTAATAAATAAGTTGCATTTTGAGTCTATATTTGTAACTTTGTATAAACTTCACCACTACTGTAAACAATTTTGCATGATTATATAATTATTGTCTTTAGTAAACTGTGCTTAACGACGTTGGTACAACATTACTCTTTCATGTCATCACATATTGTATATATAGTTATAATATGGTATTACTGTTTGTTAGCCCTAAATAAATCTTATCCTATCCTAATGTCTTGTATATGTAATTTAACAATAAGTAGCAATTATTTTTATTTATGTATTTATAGTGTACCTACGCATCTGAGGCTGTTTTTTGCTATAATTAAAGGAAGAAAGAGATTTCACTAACGATAAGATTCGCTTATGTTCCTAGGTTTCCTATTCCGAGCTGTTAATGTTGCCTAAGCATGTACTGTAAATATCTTTATCAATACATAGTATAAAACAAAGTCTCTATCGCTGTCTGTCCCTATATATGCTTAAATCTTTAAAACTTGGCAATGGATTTTGAAGCGGTTTCTTTTAATAAATAGAGTGATTCTAGAGGAAGGTTTATATATATAATAAATGTACACCTGTGCGAAGCCCCCGGCTTAGCACAAGTGTACATGTATTATATATATAACCGAGTAGCTAGTAATATTATAAACGCGAAACTTTGTAAGTATCGATGTTTCATGCAAAAACTACTGAACGGAGAAATTTTAATGAAACCACAGTAGTATAGCTTATACATCAGAATAATACATAGGTTATATTTAACGCGGGCGGTTATATGCGGCTGAAGTGAGAATGAGAGGTACCAACGGAATCTCTCTACAATCTACTAAAAGATCTTGGCCGGTCTAGAGCTGCAGTAACTTCTATACTAGAACGTATATTTAAAGCTGCACTAGGAAGCTCATGTCAGATTTGGCTGGGAAATTCGAGAGGTGAAGGTAAGTGTTGGCGCATGGACCCTGGGCATGTACTATATTAGGTTGATTTCCAAGTGTTTCCCTCTAGAAACCGTCGAGATAAATTGCTATGCCACGATGGGCTAACTAACCTGATATCATCCTCACTAGTGTCCAGCCAGCATACCATAAGTGCAGGCGGGCACAATTAATTTTATTACAAAAAATACAGTGAAGTGAGTGTATCTTCTATTGTATTCGAGTGTATTATACTTCTGTCTCCATATTTCATCCCAGTCGTAAGTAATAAGGGAAATTATTATTTATTATTGGTTATTTATACAGGCAATTTAGATAACTGTAAGTAGATCTAGAGTTAAAAACAACTTCAAACTTTTATTTATTACCTAGGCTATCTAGATGACCTAGCAGGCCTTGTCAGTAAAACGCTTATCATCAGTCAAGTTAAAGAAAGTTATAATTAAATGTATAGTGAAAATATATAATGCACACACAAGGCACAAGTTGCGAAAGTAAAATGAAGAAAAGTTGCTTAAGCTGTCTAAACTCAAGAAATACGATTTTCGTTCGACTCCCCATATAAACTAAAGTAAAAACTTCTTTAAGGACAGTATTTATGATTGAAGCCCTATTGAAGTATACATATTAAATTCATAGTTTATATGAATTTAATAAGTACACTGTAAACATTAAAATATCTTGTTAAATATTCATATGATTTAATACAATACCTAATTGTGCTATTCATTGAGTTAGCAATGAATGTATCTAATAAAAGAATAATAAAATAATTATTTTATTAAGAGTACAAAACTAAATTATTTATGATGTCCTTATGTACATACGACAAAATGGCGCGTATGCACACGCATGGTACAATGCGTCGCCGCACCGCCGGATGTGACATCACGACTTCATGAATGGCTTTAGTGTCGATGACACACAACGTCCGACCATGTGTTCCGTTTATCATCCACTGTATCATTATCGTGTTATATGTTGTGCATTGACAACTTTCTCGTTTATTTATTGAATATACATTTAATATTTATATATTACATAGCGCTTGTTGTATTACGAAACTCTAAGTGGTTCAGTAAGCATGCTATGAAGAACGCTACTCTACTCGTAAATTAACGAAGCCAAGCCACATGAAACTTCTTCACACACGGCGGGTCCATAAGTCATAACTGACAACTTTCTTAAGTTAATTGGAATGGTAAACATGCACTATAGCTGCTTATCTGAAGTTAAGTGGCAACTTACGACTATATTATTAAAAGACTGAGCTTTTAGTGAAACACAAGCTGTATAAAATAAGTTGCTTGATGGTAGAATCTGATGAGATAGAGGTATCCATACAGACGGTTCTCGGAAAAACAACATACCTATTTCGAATTTTGAATTATCAATATTGTAATTATATTAAAAGAACCACAAAAACGAATACATAGAGATAGATAAATTAACAATTTATCTATGTCTATCTATTACTATCTTCACACCAAATACTGGAACATTTTAAATTAAGGAAACTTTTTCTTCTATATAAACAAAACGTGTATCTATTTTTCGAAACTGATGTTAATATAAAACTAAAAATACGTAATTATGCGTTGATATAATTACTAAATAATTATGACAAAGTAGTTAGCAATGAATTTTTATACAAAATTTAATATTACAGGTAAATAATTTAGAAATACAAACTCGTTCGTAGATATAAACATCATTAAAATGAGGCGAGCGGGTTAAAACTATTGTATCTAAAAATAATCTAGTCCTTAGTCCTGGTTATAATTAGATAGACAATGTCAAATGAACTTTACAGACACACTAATGTTATGAAAGCTTAATTGTGTAGAGCTGTGAATAAATTTAACATGAAAATATGTTTGTATGGCGGGCACGGACATTTATCTCAAAAAAACTGACAAAATTACGCGTAACAGGTAATGTTAATAAATGATAGATATATACAAATAACATTAATGCTTGAATTATATTTTGTTTTGATACATGACAGTTCAGAAACACTGCAGGATTAAATCATATAAACTTAAAAAGCAAATTTACCCATAAAGCACATCTAAAGTTTTTGATGGAAAGTGTAAACAAAGCAACTCTGATGGATTGTTTTTTGTTTTCTAAATATTCTAATGTTGCCCATAGCTGTTTTTTTTTTTTCAACTTTACCTGACGAAATACGCATGCAGAATACACTCACAACCCGCGTAAGGGAAATGGAGCGGCTGAAACCTTAACTCCTGCCTGATCTCCATTCTTGTAGAAACAGTATCATTCTAATAAACATTCTTCGAATCTAGGGATGAAATCAATTAGGAGTAAAGGATCTAGGTTAAGCAGGTTAAAACTGCACTCTTTATTGATTTTGATCTAAAATATACACTTGATCTCACAACCCTAACCCCTATAATAAAGGATTAATGGGGGTGACATCCCATTATTCCCATTTGCATTTAGCAATGTTAGTTAATGTATCCTTCCCCAATAGTAACTAAAGTAAAGCAAAAGTTAAAAAATATTTATTCAGATAGGACCTTTCAACGTTACATCCAAGTTATAATTTTTTATTGCTATTCCATTACTGCTACGATAGCAGTAATGGAATAGCAATAAAAAATTGAATAGATCAGACCGAATTCTTGGTTCATGTAATATCATAACTCGTCTCAAGAATACATGCCCGTTCTCTTCTAAAACTAGATTTTGATTTAATTTTATTTAAATGTGTTTATTTTTTATCTTTTCACTACAATGGATTTTAATAAAGTGCATGAACACAAAAAATGATCAATTAAATTAATGGAGTTAGTCTAGAAGTAACGAACGAAAATTTAATAACAATCAATGTTTTACTTTTAAGTACGATTAGTTTGTCCGTCACCACTGAATAAATACTAATCAATATTTTAGTGATTACTTCAGTCCGGTAGTAAAAATAGACTGTGTCATGTAGACTAGTATAGTCTATGTTGTATATAAGCTCACAAAATCACATGTAACGTCTAATTTAAAAGCTTCTAATTTAGCTTATTTCCCTTGACAACTGGCTTGAAATCCAACTAATACATTTTTTAATGTTACATTTTATTACGTTTCTTTGTCAGTTTCAATTTTTAAATATTACATATCACTGAAGTAGTATATCGTTGTATACCAATAACGCAAAAAAAAGATCATTCATTACGCAAAATGACATGATAACACACAGGTCAGGTCAGCAGACCACGATGTTTTCATTCGACATTTACATCTGTTTATGCGTAAAATAGAATAACCAAATGTTAAGTTTAAGTTCAACTTTCGTACAATTAAAGAGTGTCAGGTGCGGAGATCTTATGAATTAAAGTTAAATTTTATTCGTAAGTACTTCGCACTACCACACTATATCTAATACATTAATTGAATATTGAAATTATTTATTTGCAACGGTAATCTTACCTTTCGGTAAGATAACCGACTTAAAAAATAGTTCATGTCTATAGGCGACTAGGGGATACAGGTCGAGAAATGGTGCGTCTTATTATGTTTCACTGGAACGAAACGTTAGCGCCGAATACATTTGTAGCAGCGCCATCTATTGAGGCGGTATGAACTAATGCATTATAAATGCTTAGTTTATTTTTTGTAACACATCAAGCCATTTAGTTGTAATAATCGTAGAAATAATCCATGAAATCTAACGACATGTGATGTATTGCATGATTAAAATTTAAGAAATAATGTTTTGTATTAAGAAACCATATATGTAAATATTGTAACAGAAATATATTTCTATGATGTACCGAAAGCATATATTTAAATTTCAAGAAGGATATCAGTATATAACTCTCATTGTTATTATATATATACATACGGGTGATGTAATCAATAGTAGTTGCCAAGGGTGACGAATTAAATATCAAAGTTATTTAATTAAAAAATACACTCGTCTATTCTTTTTTCATGTATCTATATAAAAATATTATTATATTATACCTAGTAAGACCCATGGCTGTTTAATTTCTGGTGAAATCGTCATAACTGACTTCATTGTCATAATATCATGTGCCATGGGTGCTTCATTAGCGCAGACCGGAAAGCCATTCCATTTCCATCTTCATCCATTGTAAAATACCAACAATAAATAGTTTCAATTACTTTTTATTTCATTAATATTCCAAATGCACAATAACTACTGAACGGGTTCGTCGTTCGTTCGCTGATAGATATCTTAGATTAACACAAAGAACTATTTTATCACTCACGCGGGCAGTTCTGCAAGATACTATAATTAATTTATTCCTACTTTATTTATTTATATTTTCTTGCTCTGATGTTCCAGGGTTCCAGGGTAAAAGCAATCTCGATCCTCATCAAACCTTCTATGGTATAGTCTATAATTATTTTTCCATAACATACAGTATGTCATCACCCCATATTTTACTATCTTTACCATACACTTCTGTTTTATGTCTTGAGTCTTGCTATTATACGTTAATAGAAGAGTTCCTCCGCTATCTTTGTAAGTTGCCCTGCCCAACTCCATTTCTGTTTTAATCTAAATTGGAGAGCCTCTATCAATTTAGTCCTTATTCGGATTCTGTATTTGAGTCTTTTAAAGTTTTATGTGTCTAAAAATACTTTATTTATTTTTGTATGTTTAAAATATTTCTCTACATTGCAGGATACAGTTCAACGTAAATACTAATTATATGAACAGTTGCTTGCGTATTACACAAGGTTTACTTTAAAAAGAAGGCCCTGAAACGTAGGAAGCCTTTCAAATGTGGCAATGTTTATGAAATCAATACTACACTAAGGTTATTTCACTTCCTTGAAATCAGTAAGATTCTTTTTTTAATAATAACCGGATCTTACTATGTTTTATTCGATATTTGGGACGTGTTACAAACGCATGCAAGCGTTTGTAACACTCGTGATTTGTTTTTATATCTTGTACAAGTAATAACAGTAAAATTTGAAATAGTGTCCAATTAAAAACGCAATAAGAAATATTTGGTAATGTTTATTTTTCTAAATCTCGAAAATATAAGTTTTGATAGAATTAAAGATTTTATAAAAACAACTAAAATGCGAAAGTTTTTGAGGAAGGATGATGATGTTTGTTACTTTCAAGCAAAATCTACTTAACGGATTTTGATGAAACTTTACAGTAATACAGCTTCTAGATCAGAATAACACACAGGGTATAATTTAAAAAGATATTATTCAAATTGGGTGAAATATAATGATAAATGTCAAGTAAGCGTGATGCAGACGAAGTTGAGAGGGTCAACTAGTGGTCTAATAGCAACTATACCTATTTATTACACAAAAATATAATTATTAAACTACTGTTTAATTATTATAAATGTGTGCGCGTTTTTAACAAATTAGTTGACGCAATTATTTTATAAATCAGTTGGTTGATCTATTCTTTTCTATATATATAATATATATAAAGCCGTATATATTAGGTGATTTTCTTTTTGATAATACTCACGTGAACACCCCTATAGATCAGTCCTATAAAATAATATAAAATGTATCTGTTGTCCCGACATTTTGCTTTTCGAATGTCGTTTTTAAGACATGAGGTACATCCCTAGAGTAAAAAAGTTTATCTAACCATTTGTTTCTATTCAATACTAAGAACCGAGCAAGTATCGCAAGATCCATTATATATCAAACTAGCTGTTCCCGCGACTTCGTCCGCGTGTAATTTAACTTTATTTTTCTAAAATAAAAGTAGCCTAAGTTACTCCTTATTACATCAGCTACCTGCCAAAAAAAGTGCCGTCAAAATCGGTCTAGCCATTTTAGAGATTAGCCGAAGCAAACATAAAGACAGACAAAAATTGTAGAAAATGTTATTTTGGTCTATGTTACATAGTAACGTATTTATATTCATATGCTTGTAGTAAAAAATAGTTATTTCAATATTAGAAATAGACACTCCAATTTTATTTATATGTGTAGATTAAAAGAAACAAAAGTATCGAGTACCGACCCGAATTTACGTGTATCAGAATATCCTTACATGTAGCTATAATTGAATTACTCTCGCACGAGCTACATAAAAATACATCGTATGGAAAATAATGATAAAAATTACAAACCAGCGAGAGTGCCAATATTGTCATTACAATTGAAGCTACTACTACATATTGGCTAAGAGTATTATACAAATATATACGTTATATAATTATTATTAGGTTCATTAAACTCAAAATTATTTATTAACGTAGGATTTTGGACTTTAATTAATTATTATACAGACAAAAGAGAGACACAGTGCAAGTGCGTCATAACGCAATCACAATCGGAATAAGGACCGCCTGAAAACCAGTGCCTTATAGGTGCACCTCATTGTGGTTGTGCAGCAGAGTCTAAAGCAGGCCTTGTTACCAAAATTGTATGTTTTATTTTATTATTTTTGTGTATACTTTGTAATATGTTAATGCTGGCAATAAAGGTTCTATAATAATAATAACCCTAAGCTGGTTACCCTGGCAAAGCTTGTGTTATGAATACTAGACAACTGATATAAATACATGGATGCATTTTTTTTAAACAAATACATATTATACATAGGAAACACCCAGACCGATACAAACAATCATTACTCATGAATACAAATGTTTGTACCGTGCGAGGAATCAAACCCACGACCATTGGATAGCAAAGCAGTGTGCTAAACCACTAGATCACCGACGCTGTCTATCTACCATCATTTTGAACAACACAAGCAACCTTAATTATTTTATACAGTTCAATAAAATCTTCGTTATATCGGTCCATACATGGCGCATTTTCTTCCACAATAAATGGTGGAAGTAGTGCAAAAGCCGCATAAAAAGGTTTGATTTAACTTCAGCTAGTACAAAATTATTTATTATACCAACACAACCATTTGAAACCAGCGCAATAAGAGCCCAGACATTACTAATCCTAAGATCAAGATACACATACATATAATCGGCAACATCTAGGATATTTTTCTTTTTACCACGAAGGTGCAACAAGCATACTGCCCATGTGATGGTAAATGGTTACCTTAATCTACTGGCTGAACACCGTGGGTATCTGGTGCTTGTTACCGATATTTAGAAACCCTTATATACCCTTATTGAATGCTGTAATCTCTAGAGAATCTTAGTAAGTAGTTTATTCCACAACCTAAGTGTACGCGGGAGGCAGCTGAAGAAAACCGTCACTGTCCGAGATTACGTTAAAGCGTGCGTGTGTTAACTGTTTATATAAAAGCTGATATAAGCAATATTTAATATCCGCATACGTATAAAATACTACCATCTACTAAGAATTACAGACGCACGTGTAATGTAATAACGTGTACATATATACCTATATCTACACCTATATATATTGTTAACTATCGTGTGACGCACCATTAATTAAAAATGGTAAAGTCAATAATCATGTAACCTGAAACGGAACGTCAGAGGCCAGAGTCAAAGTAATCTATGTGACATTGACAAGTGGATGACGGACGATTGAACGGAGGCAGCGGGAGTTTTGGAGCGAAAGTGTTGATATGATTATAACAACAAATAAGAGATAGATAATTGTGAACATTGTAGGCATTGAGGTGTTTCTCTCCCTGACTAACCGGCATTACGCCTAAGTCGTCAGGATACTAGTGATTTTAAAAGTTCAGAAGCGGTACCAATCCCGCCTACAAATTCGACTGTAAGGTAATTCTGACTAGAAGTTGTGGTAAGTGAATTTACGTTAATAACACGCATACCATTAAACGCAGTTTCTCACTTGTTTTATTGAACTTTTGGATGAATTGCTTTCTACATATTAAATAGATTTAGTATGTACGATAACTTGCGAGAGTAATGACATGACATGTAGCACGATATTGAGGTATACAATATACCTAAGAAAGAAGTATTATGAATACATTAAGTATAGAGCAACATGGCTATCTAATTAGTTTAAAATACAGAGTAACTATTGTTATGTTATTAATGCCTATGATAAGTATGATAGGATATCAACAGATTAGAAACAGTTACATTAACTATGTTGACATACAGGTTGAACATGAGAACACATACCATGTTATACATATAAACAGTGTAATGGTATTGCTGAGTTTGTTGCTAATTCACAGTAAATTAGTCAAACTTACTGTTCAGTTTTGTGTGTTTGTTCTGTGAATTGAATTGAAGAATTGTTATATTTCTTTACATAGGTACACATATATGTTTGATGATCCCATTTCAGATAAATGACAATCACAGGCATAGTCCAGGTATATGTCTTGATGGTGGTTATATTCCCAAATTGAGACACTGTCATATGTATATATATTATATTGGTTGATACTTTGATATGTGTTTATTAATGAATTAATAAAGCATATTAATATAGATAGACACAGTATATTGTTGACATAAACTGATACCAGCAACATAACATGTTATATTTCATAATATTAGATATTAAAGACATTTTAGATGCTATCTCTTGATTAGCTGTGAAGCTCTCAGTGAAAATAGTACTTAACTCTGATAGTACAATTATTATATTTATTTCTTGCTGTGTTTTGAATTTTATATATATATAGCAATGGCTAACAATTGGTAGTAAACTCCAATGTTAAAAAACCGAATAACTGTAAACTATTATTATTAATAGTTCCTTATTTAATCATTATTTAGTATAAAATCCAATTGAGATCTATTAGGATCCTCAAGGTTATCATAATCATATGATATTGATTATTAATGTGTTGAAAAAGCACCTAGAAATGATATCCAATTCCTCAAAGGTGTCATATTATGCTGGAATTATATATTATATGTATGCTCAGATTGAATGTATTATATGTTTGAGCAATTGGTTCACTTCTTCGATGCTTCTCTTGAAATTCATTAGAATGGCCCTTAGCAGCCATTGTTGATCAATAAAGGTACTTAAAGGTCCTGTGCAGGTACCTGTAGCTATGTACATTGGTCATTTGAGACAATGTTTAGTAAGTGAGTGTTGGAATTTATAAGCACCACATTAATATGTGACATGTTAGAAAGTGATAGATTACAGGTAAGACTATTCTTACATGGTTCAGTTTTATAATTTATGAAGTTGTCTTTTAACCTAAAGAAAAGCTTTTGGTAACTCCAGAAATGAATGTTGTTGGCTCTTGATTGTATTATTGATTGTACAAGAAACCTGTTGAATTTTCTAAACAATACTTGAGCAACAAGCTTGTCTTTAAATTTACTATTAGTGTTATGAATATGAATAAAAGTTTTTGGAAATAAGTTAATATTTGTGTACATACAGAATGTTTGGATATATATATTGAGTCGCAACAGTGAGAGTATTTGCCTTTTGATGAGTTATAACTCTCCATACAGTAAATTGCACAAAATGTCATGATTTTATAATATGAATATGTACAACATACGACAATTGTTATCACAATAATGAAAATAGACTATTGTAATATATTGCAATGTATTGCTATATTGTCCAATCTTGTGTAGTGCATAAGCTAATGAACTGAAGATTTGCTGCAAGGATCTGAGCTTAAGTTATCCATTGAGTTTTATTATTTAGTGTCATTTGTAGAATGACAGTACTAAGAAACTATAAAGTGGACAGATACATTGTTAAATCTGTATTGGAATTGAAATGTCAACCAAGAAGGAAATCATAATTGTTTAAATTCAAATTGTATTATATATTTGTGAAGTACAGATAAAAAAAAAAAAAAATAGAATATATAGAATATATTATTGAATATTAATATAAATAAATGTATATCAGAAGATGATAATAACTGATTTAAAGCATTCATGAGTTAATAATGAACTCATCTTGAAGTTAGCACATGGATTGTGTCAAACAGTGTGGTCTAGAATTGTGAAATTTGGATAATAAACTTTATAATTCAGATATTATGGCAGGAAGATGGAAATAAATGAGTGCATAGCACTCTTTTGTTGTATATAGGTATGGACAGATGGGAGAGAATTAAGAGAATACATGTAAACTGTGATATGGTGAAATAGAGGAGAAAGGAAAATTGGATACTATTTTTAAATGGTTTATGTAACTTACCTTTTATGTATTTGTATACTACAGGATTATAAAATATTTTATGATTTGACTAATGAAGTTTCTGTATATTAATTAGTTATTATTAAATAGTCTCTGTGGGAGGCAATGTTAAGATATTCAAAATACATAAGCTTTAAAATTATTATAGAAGAAAATTATGAGACACAGACAGACAAGATTGTTAGGAAAGTAAAGAGATATGGATATTCTAGAAAACTTTGCTGATGACCTTGGTAATGTGGTTATTAATAGGTTGCATAACTTTCCATGCATGGAAATTCGTTCCCATTCTATACAACCGTTATATATTTATGAGAATTCCTGATTGTTGGTGTTTTATGCTATGCCTTTATAAGCATGTGGTTTGTTTTATTTAATATAACTTTGTTACCAAAGAGGATGAGACTGAAGTTAGTCGGTTTTATGAAGATAGCACTTCTATACTGTGGCAAGCTTCCAATTATCTTCTGTGAATCTACTGTACTGTAGAGGACAGTGCATGGTGATTTCGGTATAGCTATGACAGGAATATATAAGTAAAAAAAAAAAAAAGGAATAGGAAAAATCCTCAATATCTTGTGAACACAAGTTAATCACTGCAAATGTAACTTAGATTGAAAGTGAGATGTTGGTATCCGTTGGGATGAACAGTGATTCACAAGTACAGTATCAGTATAATTTATAGAAGAAAAAAATATATAAATAGTAATGATTCAAAAGAAAATTGTATCATATGTACAGGTATAAATACATATAGTAATGCCTATTTAACATTTAAATAGTATTGTGATTGATTGGATTGTAGGACGCCATATAATGAAATGAAAAATTTATAAGCCATATATATATATATAAGAAAATGGCAGAGACAACAGACAAAAGAAACGTAGGACAGCAGAAAAAAAGATAAGCAGATGACATAAGAAAAAAAAAGGAAACAGCAGGAGAAGACTGGATGCAAACTTCCATAGAGAGAGACATGGATAGTCAGTATGGACGAGCTGGTTTATGAATATGGATACTGGCGTAATTTATGAGATTTTTATATGGTTTACTGATGGATAATAAACTACTTTATGAATAGCATATATGTAGAATGAAAAATAAATACTGCATGGTCTAAGTTGTAAGTTTTACATGTTATAGAGAATTATTTGTTGAGAAAACGTTTGCGAGCTGAGCCATTGTTCTTTAATTATAATGGTATTATAGTGAATACAAATTTAAGAAGCACAGGTAGTTAAAAGAAAAACAAAAACAAAAGGACAATTGATTGTTGTTAAATGTATGAGCATTAAAGTTTTGAAAAGTGTACATGGGTATACTAGATTTAAGTTGAAAGGATCCTATTGAACCTATAACTGTTTTAAGAGACCTTTATATCCAATGCAAATAAAATGAGAGACAATATAAGTTGTGGAAGTAAGGCTATATCTGTCAATTTAATCCCAGGAATATATAAGAAAAGTTACTAGAGGATATAAATATAAAATAAAGATATAAGAAAGTTAAATATTGTTAACAATAGATTACAGTTTACAGTTATAAATTACTGTTGTAGATGGTTTTGCCAATTTTACTAATTTCTAGTTAACCTTTGTTAAATCTTGAGATATTGTATCTATTAAGATTTTAATTGGTTGAAAAAAAAAAGAGTATAATCGAAGCGTATAATGCTAAATTAACGAGCATGTAAGAATTGTTGGTATACATGTTGACTTAATTGACTAGAATATGAGATTGGATGTGTTGTATTTAGACCATTGTCACTTTTGACATAACTGTTGAGTTGAAGTAAAATAAAAGTGTTAACTAAGGCTTTTAATAAACAAACTCATCAACATATAAGAATTGATGTTGTCACTTGCATAGCATACGAGAACGGATGTATTAAATAAGTGAGGGTGTTTTAATGTTGAATTGTACAAAATTACAGGTGTAGAGATATTGGAAGTTTATAATAATAACGGTGATGTTGTTTTCAAATATTTGGTTGATATTCATCAGATAAATAAGATTGAATTAAATTTAAAGCGTTGTCTTTGACGACGACTTTTGACGACGGCTGGGCATTTGATTCCATAGATTAGTCTGAGCACCTATATGCACTTGTATGTGTGGCTGAACGCCCTTTGGAGAAATCGGATTGACTATTGTACTAACTAAATAGTTTAAATTGAAATTAATCCTTTCAGAATTGATTTTATGTGTCTGTTGTAATTAATGGGAAATTAGAAGAGGTGCTAATTTATAGAACCCAGACACCGTATACAGACACTTTAGAAATATTATGAATAAAGCGCTCGAGGGGTACAAGATAGTTACACTGCAAGATTGTAGTAAGGACGATCACAAGGTAAAATTTGATACACCTCTATGGAAAATAGTCGGTAAATATACGCGGTGAAGAGTTGTACATGAACGAATAGATCTGAAAGATTAAGGAATGCTAGTGATACAATGATGAGTTACAATCGATGACAAGCTGAATTATGAGCAAAATGGCTAATAGAACGGGCGGGTGATATGACAATGAAAAATGATTTGCAATACTTTGATGAAATTATGAGATTAATATAATAATCATATGACTATGAATACGATTTATGGATTTTAAGGTAAATGATGGTGATTTAGATTTGATGATATACTGATGAGATGATTGCGCTGAGATCGCGGCTGATGGTTCCGTATACGTTAGTTCACGGAGAAAATGGGGATCCGCGTGTGCTCAATGCGACGTACAACGAACGACTCGCTTTTTGTTGATGCTACTCAAGATTTGGTAGATAATAATAGGAGTAGGGTATGTGGTAGTAATATATTGCATGTTCGTTCAGAAATTGGTAGATACTAGATATATATCAACCAGATATATAATTCGAATTTGGTACATAATTAAATTGAATTAACTTATGATTAAATGTTATAAAGTCCTTTAAAGCGTTGGAGAAATAGTAAAATGGAACCAGGAAATCCAGTTCTTAAAGATATGTAATAGAATAAAAAGTAATAGTAAATTTTGATGGGAGTGCATATAACCCATAGTTGAGTTGCAATGTAGAGCACTTGAGGCTGAAGTAAAAATAGCATAGTACCATAAAGAATATGACTAGTTGGAGGCCGTAACTCCTTGCGTGCGCAAGCGGTGAATGCCTCATTGAGAAAATGACCAGTTGTTAAATATTTGATGTGTTTCAGTTGGAGGCCGTAGTTCCTTGTGGCGGCAAGCAGTGGCTGAGTCTAATGAGAATCTGACCAGTTTGAGGCCGTAGCTCCTTGTGTGGGCAAGCGGTGGCTGAGTCTAATGAGAATTTGACCAGTTTGAGGCCGTAGCTCCTTGTGCGGGCAAGCGGTGGCTGAGTCTAATAAAATCCAGATCTGTTGAGACCGTAGTCATAGTGGGCAAGCGGTGGCATTTTTTTAAAGTTTTGTTTTAACAGGTATTTCACTAATTAGCTAGGCAGCCGTGTTTGCAGAGATGCTGACTAGTACCTGGTGTGAAAAATTAAGTGATACAACTTAAGGCGGAAAAATATAACAAAGACTGAATTCATGATGTTGAAATGTAATGTGTAGTTGTCAGTGGCAACTTTCATATTTTAAGTATGTAAAGTATCTCAAACTAAATTTTATATGATTTTAATTTTATTATATTACCCGATGTTAACTGTTATGATAATATCGAATGAGGCCCTTCGATAACGTTGGATGGCCGAAGTGGCTACGAATACCATCGATAAAATATAAAGTGAATAGTAGGCTTACTAAACTCACGTTCGTTTGACGAAAGTTAGTAATTCGTTTTATGGAAATTGCGCAAGGTTTTACAACAAACTCCCAGAGTCTGTACTCAATTTGCCAGAAAAAGAAATCAAATGTGTCATAAAATATTTTCTTTGTAAAAAAAAAAAAAAGCTTATTATAAAATTGAAAAATTTATAAATGTCATCATTTATAAATCAGTGTTTTTTTTAGAAAATATCTAACTTGAAATTCATAGCGCTGTCAATGTTGTCTGATTGAACGGAGATTAAGTGCGTAGCGGTTTTTATGTTGATTGCCGCACGCCTAATCCTTGTTGTTAATTAAATATAAGTAAATCAATATTTATTTAAAAGAGCAACACACAGGTTTCTTGTTTATTCTTCTTGTGATGAATCTGCGTTCCGAATAAGCGATAGATTCAAAAATCTTGACTGCTCAAAAGTGCTTATATTAAGTTTGTTTGAATAAAGATTATTTCTATTTCACATTAATCTGGAACAGTGGGTTTTGGTTTATGTTAAACTGGTGTTGTAAAGAAAATTGAGATCAGTATCTACAATCATTTATAGTTCCCTAAATGTACAGGGTTCAAAGGGTGCAATAGATTACTTGACCAGTGAGCTGATGGTATTGTTAAGTAAATCATAACTGAAATTCAATGAATTATGTTATATTAAAATAATTCTCTGGTAAATCAAGAGTATCGTCGAAGTAAAATAGTAGTAGTAGTATTGAGGGTATTAGAACCACTTGAATAATATTGACCTGTTATTTTCTATTGGTTAGGTGAAGGCAGGCAGCGATTTTGTTCTAATTTTATGTCACGAGAATAATACTTTCTCTTTATATTTTTTTCTCTATATATGTAGGTAATTAAGTTTTACCTTTTGTAATGTGATATGTTAAATTTATCCGTTAAAATATTCATGATGAGAAATGTCAAGTTCTATTTTGGAGGTATAAAAAAAAATGCAATGTTCATAAGATCGGAAACTTACATTGTGATGGTGATATGTTACAGTCTGACTCATAGAAGTCAATCACCGCCAAATAATTGTTTGTTACTCTAAAAGGTTGTTCATGTTTTTGGGTGATTTGGATTATGTAAATTAATATATGTTATGTTATATTTTGTGCATTCTGAATGCATGCCGAAACTTAGCTCTGTTAGTATTGATTTTAGATTGTAAACCTTTGACAGTATACTAAGATAGTCAATGTTATGAAAGTAATGTGTATCTTTAGTTTATTTAGTTAAGTATTTGTTATATGATCCTGTAGACACTATATCCTTTGATAAGCATGACTACGCTCATCAGTTACCTATGTGTCTGGGCCAGACACTATTGCAGGATGGCCGACTGTTAACTATCGTGTGACGCACCATTAATTAAAAATGGTAAAGTCAATAATCATGTAACCTGAAACGGAACGTCAGAGGCCAGAGTCAAAGTAATCTATGTGACATTGACAAGTGGATGACGGACGATTGAACGGAGGCAGCGGGAGTTTTGGAGCGAAAGTGTTGATATGATTATAACAACAAATAAGAGATAGATAATTGTGAACATTGTAGGCATTGAGGTGTTTCTCTCCCTGACTAACCGGCATTACGCCTAAGTCGTCAGGATACTAGTGATTTTAAAAATATGAAGATTGTAATGATGTAAATCATTAATTAGTATTAAGTAAATGAGAAGTTATTTCATTGGTTTCATTGTAACCCTTATAATATAAGGGTTTAAGTCTAAAAATTAGTGACGTTGTATTTCAGTCAGGCTTTGGTGACAAAATAAAAGTGAATTTGAAATAATTAGACAAAAAAGTGTAGATACACAACTATTCCACGGCTGAATAAAGACGCGAACATAATCGCGATAAAAACTTTAATTTTAAATGGTTGTGACATATATGTATGTATGTATATGTCACAAACATTTAAAATTAAAATGAGTGTTTGTAATTAAGTATTTAATTTTTCTTTTAATACTTTCTTTGATTTTTTCGTCTATCTGTTTGGTCTTGCTAACCTTTGACGGCTGGACCGATTTTGAAGGGACTTTCACTCACAAATGGCTGATATTATAAGGAGTAACTTAGAAAAAGATACATTCCACGCGAATATAGTCGCTGGTAACAGCTAGCAATAAGATACTGAATTATGCATAGTTATGGATTTCAATATTTGTTTACAGGTACCTATACCATATTAAACATTATTTCATAAGATACTTTTTGTACTAATTAGTAACTAGCACTACTTACTAGGTCCTATTGGGCGCTATGCGTTGAAGTCTTTTACGTGAGTTCCAGAACCTTCGGTGATCATTCAATTGGAGATAAATCCAAAGCATATTGACTTATTATATCTTAATATTAATATATCCATAACAACATCCTGTTAGTATTATAAAATTAAAAAATATATGACTATTTTTGTATGTTTAATTGATAGTTAGAAACATAATTCTGATTTAAACAATATTCTAGATTAAATATTATTAAAATTCAATTTATGAAATTCACACAAGTGTATAAACATTATTTTTATAGTAAATAATATATGTCTGATTTAATTGAGGATTTCTCAATTTGTGACATTGTGTAGATAAATTTACACCAAATTTGTTTAATAAAAAGAATAAAAGAAACGAACAAAAAGAGTCGACAATAAAATAGAAAGAGCGAAATAATGGAAATGGCCGCTATGATTGCCAATCTCGTACACAGAACGACGCTAGAATAAAATATGAAATGCGACAAATCTTTATAATATATGACACCTACTAACTTGTTATTAAACGATAATTTTCATATTATCGCCGTTATATTAAAGATATTATATTACCGTATTCATTTTATTAAATTATGTAAACTAGTTATGTGCAAAATATTACTTCTAATTTTATAGGTAACATCAGTTTCGAGACAAGTAACGCCATCTTGCGGCGAACCGGAGAACTATTCAAGTCCTCGTGCTACTCTACAGAGCTTGCTACAAGATAAGTAAGTAGTTACCAGCTACAGTGGTGCTACGCGAGAATGGGCAGCAAGCGAATATATTTCAATTTTCAGCATATTCAACGAAATGTTACATGTTTACATATAAATACTATAACAGAATACATTTTGCATACTATTTTGTAATCATTGCATGTTTCGCAATGTTGTATTATTAAATCTAGGTACTTGAACTTAGGACAGTTTTTTTGCTATAGTAGTTTTCCATTGTAATAGTGCCTACCTTTTAGTTTTGAGTGAATTAGCTATGTTATTAGATACATAGTATGTTGATGTCTACTAAATATGTTCAATCCATAATGGGCTTGCTCTATACATTGTAAATCATTGCACATATACATCTAATTGGAATATCCTTTCATTTAATATTAAGAATGAAACTATATTAGAATAAAATTGGAAAGTTACTTAAAATATAAAATTTAGCACTTATTTATAACGTTAAAACATCACAGGTTTTAAGATTAACTATGGAGTCACAAGGGACTTTTAATATAGTATAAAATACTACAAGCACTACAATTGCGGTCTTACAAAGAAACATTTAGTATGTAAAAATATGTGGATGTTTTATTATAATCGTTGTTATTTGTGTGTATAAACAATTCCCAAACAAATTAAATATTTAAAACGACGCGATTCGTGCCTAACTTTATGACAGCGCGTATAAAAGCATCTGTATCAAAATTTGTAATTATATAAATTGGAATATAAATGGATTTGTTAACGTATTGACTATGTAATGAGATTTAATAAAGTTTTTCTTTTCAAAGTTCAAGTACATCAATTAGCAATGTAATTATTACAGTTATATCTATGAATCTATTGCTAGTTTAGGAACTATCCCGCATGCCGTGATTTGCCACGTGATTTGCCGTGTGTAACAGTTAAGTAGTTACTAATATTTGATATTGCTGCATATAGAGTCCATATTACATTGAATTCGACACGCGAGTTGTGAAAGCATTGTAATACACGCATTAGATTATATTCTTTTTTATTGCTACGTGAGTATAGTCCATGCATACAAACTAGTTTCGTCTTCTTGCAATCACTATACTAAGACTAACCTTAAAATGCTGATGGGCTGCTTGCTCCTCTGCATCATACTTGTGTTTTATGTTTTCATTCCTATACTGCTTCAATACACCGGCCACTTCGATCCTATAACAAAAACGTAGTATGTCTTTAAGCTAAGATATTGTATTTATTAGTAGAAACTATTACGATAATATTAGGTTAAAGTTATGCCCAACTTTATATAATATTTTGGACCCGCCTCAACTGATTCTCAAGGGGGGAAGGGGCGACCTAACATGTCACATTGTTAGCATTGGGGTCACTAGTCCCCACGTGATGTCAAGTAGACCCCACTAACATGAAAGGAGGACCTCTATGCAATTCCCTCTGGAAACTATTGTGGTTAACTTCTAGTACTTTTATCACAATGGGCAAACAAACCTAAGCTCAAGCTTATCTTTTTCCACACGTGCCCCGCCAGCGTATACCGTTAGCATAGGTGGTTGCACCATTCTATTATATCCATAAAAAAACAATTTTCATGATAATTTTTTAATCAATAGGAGTCAACAATACCATTTTCCCTCCCTCCCTCCCCGTACCATACTAATTTTGTGACATCAGTTTTGTATAGAACAAAAGTTCCTCGTCTTATTGTAAGTTCAATATGTTTACTTTTTCTCGAAGGGTCCTTCTCACTATTTTTCAACGACCCTTTCATGTACCATATGTTAATCATTAACACCTTAAAGAATACTTGCTTGAAGATACAGTACTTTAATTGTTTATATTATACAAAAAGCATTAGTTTGCATACCTCATTCTCATATTCTCCTGAAGTCTCCGCAATGGGACCTGGTACTCCTGTGATCGTCCACCACGCACCTCAGCCAGTTGGTACTCCACATGCTTCATCCTTTCGCAGAACAGCTGTTCACGAAGAACAGAGAACTGACGCTCCAAGTTGGCTGGAAAAATAGTAAATTTTGGATAAGAGAATTTGTTACGAGGCAAGAATAAATATTATATAAATACTATATTATGGGCCTGTTACCCATGTGTTTTATAGATTTTATGGCTGTTTATGAAGACATACAAATTAACTCAATGAAGACATATAAACTCAATTTCTACTGTTTATAAATTACTAGTTACTCAGTCTGGCTATGCATGGGTGTACATGTATAATATATATACCCCTTCCGCTTGAACCACTCTATCTATTAAAAAAAAAGGCCTCAAAATCTGTTGCATAGTTTTAAAAATTTCAGCATACATAGGCACAGAAAGCGACAGCAACTTTGATATGTGTGTTGAATTTGAGATGGATATTTGTTACTCTATCACTCAAAAACTATTGAACAGATTTTGATGAAACTTTACAGTTTCATCAAAATCTGTTCAATAGTAATATAGCTTACAGATTAGATTAACACAAAGGCTATAATTTGAAAAAATATTACAGATATTAGGCGAAATGTAATAATAAATATCAAATAAGTGTGATGCAGATGAAGTTGCATGGGTAGCTAGTAAATTATAATCAGTATAACTGTAACACCAAAGGCTAGTGGCAAAATCTTCAGATGACACCCTCCCTATATTTTATAAATTATATAATAAATGTTAGTGTCTTCTCCTTCTTATGTCCAAATTTGCAGCTTTTAGCCTGACTATTATGACAGAATGAACCTATATTCAAAATATCACATTTACAGCTTAGTTTATTAGACTGTGTTCCTAGATTACTAATTCAGGCTAAATCTGTTTATAAGGATAGTCTGATCTATTATAAAGTAACACCTCATACTAGGTACTAGAAATAATAATTAGCCTATACCTTATAACTTAGTCCTGTTGCTAGTAGTTGAAAGTGTCTAAGAACTAACACCATATTTATATGACAAACCTTTGTTGTTTGCTCCATCCTTCCACATTTAAATGATGTTTTAGAACCAGTTAATATATAACAATTTTGTTATGATTAATTTCTACTATAATAAAAGATTGTATATCTTGCGAAGCTAGAAACTAAGCTACTTCATACTGATCATTTTATATATCATTATAAAAATATTGTTACAGATTCATAAGATTAGTTATTAACAATATTAAATTAAGTCGCTTTAGTAGTAAAGTAATTTTAGTAGTTTTTAGAATTTGTTTTAATGATTTGAGAGGTCATAAGAATTGAGACTATATAAGATTTATTTGTAAAACCTTAAAAAGCAAGCAAAGCTTTTAAGGCAAGTATTAAAAAGAACTTTATAAAAAATTTGGTCATTGTTAGTTTTATGCTATCTTTCTATTGTGAAATAACAACAACAAACATATCTATTATATGCCTATTGTGAATACATTTATTACTGATGTTGTATTAGAAGTCAGATTATGAGAAGTTGTATGTGAGGTCTACATAATTAGGTTTGACTTTATTTATAAATTAATAGACATGTAATTTTTACTGGCAAAAATGAATAAAAGTAACTATATGTCTGATATGCATTCGTAAACAAAAATAATAACGACCTACAAACCTAATTGTTTGTAAACATAACCTTATACCAGTACCTTAAGTGAATACTTACATAGGTTATCGAGGCATTCGTTTCTTCGTCTTTCACACTCGCTCTCATCCATTTCCGAAGAATCATCAGAATCAGGTTCATCAGCTTCCTCAGCGCTGGAATCCCGGTCTGGACCTCTGGACGAGCCTCCAGACCTCTCAGTATCACCACCAGACATATCGCCATCTCCGTCACTATCACCCTCAACCTTCATTGAAGGCATCTTTATTATAGAAAAATTAAGTAAAACCAAAAAAGATTTTTTGCGGGAACACGAAAACACTTTACTCGATAAGTTTGTCAAAAAGTAAATTGATAAAGAACAGACAAAGTGAGAAACAACGTCAACAATGTCAAAAATTGACACTTAGAAATTGTTATGTCAACGTCAAGGTCTAAACTTCTCACATTATTTTAGTGCTTTAAATCTCAATCATTACAATTAAAAACGGTATTGAAAAGAAAAAAACAAAGGTGATTACACTTCTATCAATCAATCTATATATGGGCTAGAATTAAAAATTATATGTAATTTCACGAAATTGTAATTACAGAACAGTAATTTATTTGTTAAGAACGCCATCTATGAATCTATTTTGGATTGAGAGTGTCTATGGCGCTACTATAGTATTCAAACTTTTGAGCATACAGAGCCATCTATTTCATTAACAGCCACAACATATTTTGATATTTAATCTGTAAGATGGAGGGGGTAGGGGTTTATGGCTTGTCTGGTTTGAAAATGTGACGGCAAAGATATTTTAATTTTTTATTTTGTTACTAGAAGAGTCCGCAACTTCATACCCGTGTCGTACGGTAAAATCCAACCAAAGTTTAGCCTATTTCTAAGAATAACTCGCACAAAGAGAAAAGAAATCTAAGAAGTATTCATGAATAACAAGTGTTCATGAACAATGTTCTCAGATTAAAATTTTGATTAATCTTGACGGCCCCGGTGGTCTAGCTGTTTAGCATACTGCATTAATTACAATGGTCGCGGGTTCGATACCTCACACGTACAAACATACAAATGTTTGTCGTCGTTTGTCGAATTCATGAGTACGATTGTTTGTATTGGTCAGGGTGTTTTCTATATATATTATGTATTTAACAATGAAATATCCTAAGTATTTATATTATAGTAATTGTCTAGTACCCATAACACAAATTCTACTTACCTTGGGACTAATGATGTTGTGTGAATTGTTCAGGGGTTGTCATTATTAATGTTAGTTTATAAAAACTACAATGATATTTTTCTCTTACATCTTCCATACATTTCTATATATTATATATTTAATTACATCATTGTCCCGAATTCATAGTGCAATGCAAACTTAATATAACCACAGATAATATAATATTACATAATATAACTTAGTTTAAAATAGGGCCGTGGTGTGCATTATGTACCTAATTATTTTATCAATGCCTTTCATATAATCTAATATATCATCACAGAAACGGTTTTTTGTTTACAGAAAATAATCTATATAAAAAATAAAACACACATTATCTGATATTAAATTTAATAGGTACTCTATTATGTACATTAAATTGTTCTATATTAACATAATATTTATATTTTATTATTTATTCAGTTGTTAATAAATTATATACAGGACTATTTATAAATTAGATAATATCAATACTGTGAAATCTCGACAAATCCACATTAGGTGCAACCGATTATGTGCATGAAAAATATTTTGATTATTGTTCATTACTTTTAAAATTACAGTAATAATTAAGTACATACGCAGATAAGATTCCATTCAAAATATTATTCATGCACATGTCGATTTAACAATAACTTAAAACACGCAGATTATAATAAAACAACATTTTGTTTACAAATTTTAGCACCTCACAGGCTACCACTGATGTATGTTTAAATACATATTCCGACTTACGCAACTAATGAATATTTCTCAATCAATCCAAAAACATGACACCATATCTCAAAATCAGTACACATAACACGAAATGGTAATGGTATAACGCACCTACAACATACATATAAAACAACTTTATTATGAATTAAAAACTTGTGATTATTAAAAAAGAACATTGACCCCACTATTCATCGTGGCCTTATGTATTTGGCACTAAATTATTTGGAATGCACAATCTATCTATGTAGATATACAAATAATGTAATCAAACTAATTTTGAATACTTAACTTCTGGACATTTAGAATATTGTGTCATACAATAATATTGCCATTATATACTAACCTCCATCTAATAATAATCTCTGGCAACCTAATCTACATAGTGCGGACCACTGCGACACCAGTGTCTTTATGTAGTGCCTACAATGGTTCGCTGACTAGGGTCGTCGAGTTATATCATTCGAATAAAAACACATAAACTGTAAAAAAAAGCTGAATATTCATATTACAAAGTAAACACACCAAACTCGTGACTATTCGTCATATTATTGTATCATAGTTATACTTAGTGGTAAATTTACAAAAAGGATACATAAGAATTCTATTGGCCGAAAATTCAAATAGGTATACTCTAAAAAACAGATATGTCGTTGTACAGTAGGAAAAATTGATTATACGGATATAAAATATTGCTTTTCTACTCACTATCATAGCAGTGTTTAATATAGGTGGTTTATTGTAACTATTAAAATTCTACCATCAAGTCATTCCACAAGAGAACCCACAAGAATACTACTGGAGAAATTTTTCAAAAACCCTAGTATTTTATTTTCTACCGTATAAATTTGGCAATAGAGAAAAAGGTATTTTATTGTTTTATGCATCATATTTATTATTCGCTATCTATTTTAAATTGCAACCTATAAATTCCTTTGCATTATTGTTGATAGAATAAAATCTTAACTGTAAATGATCAACATTTTTATAAGTTTAACATGCTTATTTAAAAAATTGCATCTTATTTATTAATGGAATTTATTATTTTATTTTATTATCAATATTTGTATTTGGAACATCAATTTTATAAATATTTTAATAAAACCGAGTAGATACATGGGAACAGTCTTCAGATAATACGACGAAGTATTTTAAATCTCATTAAGCAAGTAAGAGAGGCTAAAAGATTACGGAATTTTTGTATACTTATTTACTAATTAAAAACATTTTACGCTTCTAATGCTCTCCCAGAACAAAATCTGAGTACATGTAAACATACATGTACCAATAAGGGCACGGATTAAATTCTATTCAACAGACGCGATTATTGGATAATTACCATTCAATATTACAAAAACCGACCAGCGGAATAATTTAAATGAAAGGAATGCAATAAATTACCTTTAATTTTAAATAAGTTCAAAGTGTCTAATTACAATGATAAGCAGATAAAATTAAGTTGAACCGCACACTATTGCCTAGTCAAAATCTCAAGTAAAAATTTAAATACAATAACGTACTATTAAAACTACAGACGTGAGCATAAAAGTGTATAACCGATAATCAGTGAAACTTTTTATTTCCTATTTATAAAGTTTGTTAAAGTTATTAATAAAGAGACGATCGCTGAAGAAAAGCTCTACAAGGATATGACCATCTCTTCATTTGTAACTTTAACAAAAGAATTATTAAACTTTATAATTACTCAACATTCACGTATAAGGCAGTAGGTATATTGGTTATTCTAAAAAAATCCAACCGTATATTTTGAACGTTAAAAATGGATTCGTTGGTTCAAGTTTCTACATACGAAAATTTTATCACTAATATCAGACGACAGTGATTTAATTATTGCCAGTATTTTGATGTAAAGTTAATGAAATCCTAATAAATCTATTTATTAAATACGTAAATTTTGTGGTCTACCATTCGCATACGAATTAATAATATTACTAAATTTCTCTCATCCCGGCATTTCCGTAATACGAAACATTTCATAAGTATTTTGCACCTCACTTTATTTTTTTAAATTTACAAGATTTGTAAGTAAAAATATAAGTAATACCTGACATTGTCAACTTGTCACTAACCTATTACAATGTTAATGTGTAACATTACGACAGATAATCTGTTATAAATGTAATTTGTTTAGGACAAGTAGACGTCAGGTTGAAACTTGATATAATGTAAATATAAAAACCACGGCACTGTCGACATATTTCGTCACTCTTTTATTGTCGCAATCGAGTGAAACAAAATACACCCAACAATCGAATATCGAGCAACCGATCTCTCTTATTAGTTCCGTAAATGATCGTTAACTAAATAAGTAATATTTGGGAACACATTTCTAAATTCTAATTTTTCATCTACCGTTTCAGGATCGGAATCCATAGGTACTCGCGTCACTACGTACCTCGACACTATCATTAGTATTACCTACAGAACTCGTTTCACCATTCGCCAACAACCTATCTCTTTTTAACGCATATTTTCGCCGTCTATCGCATGAATTGATAAAGTAGAAAAGCAAATGTAAAACCATTTGCATAATTATTTCCAACAATAATACGAGCTTGAACATTCCGGTGTCTCTCTCGAGTGCGTGGTGCCCGCAGGGGGCGTGGGGGCGGGCCGCGAGGGGCCCGGGGGGGCCATCGGAGCCGTCGCGGCCGTCGGAGCCGCAGCTGCCCATCCCCTGCTAGGTGTGCTTCAACCAGTGCGCGGGCACCCACTGTGGCTCCCTTTCTAAGCTGTTGATTTCATTCAACAACTGTTGGTAGGCACGTTGTGTGTCGTTATTAATGATAATCATGTCGAACAAGTGGCCCCATCGTAATTCCATGTCTCTCGCTGTTGCTATTATTTCTTTTAACTCCTCCTCCTGAAGTGAAATAAAACAGTTGTGTAGTAACTATTTTAAGAGTCCACAAATTACAGAAATTGCTCAAGATATATAAAGGTAATTTAGCAATTATGACATTCAATATTTCAGAAATTTAAAACACATTGTTCAAAGTAGTTTATATTAAAACGCATAATAAAGTAATTTAGTAGGGAGCAAAATTGAATAGTATCGATAAATACCTTGAATGCTTCTGCATTCCTGATTTTCTTCTGTCTTAGCTTCTCGAGACTAGGAGGAGCTACAAACACAGTGTATGGCTTGAGATCGGAATTTCTTAAGATCTTCAGTGACTGTGGATGTAAGTTGAGTACACAGATTTTCCCGGAGTTGACAACTTCCCGTATCGCTTCTAGTGATGTTCCTGAAAAGTAAATATTTATTAATATTTTTTAAATGCTTCTAAAAGTAAGAGAAACTGCAGATCAAAAACTATCGTGGGCATAAATAGGATGTCATTGTTAAGTTGTAATCTTTACGAGTCAGTACATATGTCATATACCTACATAGTTTTCATGAGTTCTGACTGTAGACTAAAGACTGTTGTTTGTATCGATGTATTGTATAATGTATTATTAACGTATTTCGATAAAAAGTCTTTTGTTTAATACACATTGGACATGTTCGGTTTAGTTTGTGGTTTTGTGTAATTTATTTCTGTCACTGTGTAAATTATTGTTCTGCGTTATTATTTTTAATATTACCTCTTAATGAAAGAAAGAGCCTATTATATGCGTTCTAATTATTTATTTTGAGATATCTCTGATAAGTTTGATTGTTACACTATCTTATAGTGATATCTAATAGGTATATCTCTTAATATAAATACTGTATGTACTGACCGTAGTATGCTTTCTCGTATTCTCCGTGCTCAACGAACTTCCTGTTCAGTATATCGGCTTCGAACTGTGTACGTGATATAAAGTGGTAATCCTGCCCGGGCACCTCGTGGTCTTTGCGCGGTCGAGACGTATCTGAGGAAAATTAACACTTATATTTAGCATCAAATAGGTTTCAGTTGACAATATTCGGGTGTTATTTAAAAAATGTACAGAATATTTTAAACATTATTCTGTGCAGAATTGCAAAGCAAGGTAATTATTTATTTAAAAAATAATTCCTTATTTTTTGTTGTACTTATTTGCAATTCATGAATAAATTAATTCCATAATAATTCAATTTTCATTCAAGTCAATATATTAATATATTTACATACGTTATTTTATATATATATATATATATATATATATATATATATATATATATATATATATATATATATATATATATATTATATATATTGTTACTACAGTACCAATTTTATATAACGTAAAATAGATGAGTATGACAGTAACTGTCATAGAATGAATGGATTTTTTTCTATTTCGGCATTGGACAATAAATGGTTGAAAGTATAATGATGCAGTGTACATACGAGGTACAGCCGCGGCGAATCTGGAACTATCCTCCATAAGCCTCTGACGGAGTTCGTGACGGCCGATGTTGGGTGGCCCGATCAAGACGATGGGCCGCTTATGCGACGCTCGAGGGTAGTACAACGCTACCTCTTCGTATGTTAGGATCTCTTCTTGTTCGTATTCTGAAACAAATTGAATTAAGTGAATGGTAAATGATGGGGAAGGTTCTCGAGTGTCATATGATACTAAATGTTTCAGGGTGTCTGTGTTTTATTTGTTCGAGTCGCTGTTCATAGTCCACCATCTTGTGGTCCACGACACTTGAAAATCGGAAGTGATAAAAACTGTAGATTGTGATTTTATAGAACCTCCTTTTCAAAGTCGCTTAAAAATTGTAGTTGATAACCATATTTAAATTGATAACAATATTTCCTATTGATCAACGCAAAATTTCTGGATGGACGGGTACAAGTTTTTAACCCTTTCATGAAAAAAACTACTAAAAGGTTTCGAATGAAATATGGTACACAGTTATGTAACACATATAAATCGTTTACCAGACCGTTAGCGCAGACGGGTGCACCATTCCATTATCATCCATAAAAAAAAATGCACGCACGCAGGAAGGATATAGTAAAATATAAATCAATTAAAGCTTACCATCTGCTCCAGAAGTCGAATACAGTGGATATCCTGCTTCACTTGTGGCCTTCTTTCCTTTCTTCTTTCTAGGTGGCTTTTTGGCACAAAGCAACGTTCCACCTTTTCTTGTTTTATCTCTCGCAGCAACTTCACCCGCTAGCGTCAATTTCATTGACTCTCGTCTAATAAACAAATATATAATTCTCAGCTGTTCTCGTCTAAGAAACAAATTAATTATAATAAAATTCAGAAAGACAAACCACCGCTTTGGTTGACAGATTACGTTTGATAATGACTTTCAAAATTATTCACAATAACATAGTACTTATTCAGGCGACTTTAAACATATTAAGAAGGCCCAGTCAGGGCCTCTTATCCTGTTCACTACCTTTTTTTCACCCTGCAACCGAAACACAATATAAAACTTACTGATGTTGGAACGCTTGACTGGGTATCAGGCCTGCGAGTGTTTGGTCCTCTTCACCTTCCCGGAACGCTTGCCACCAATTCGGATCGTCACGGCTGATCACGTGTAACACGTCGCCTTTTTGGAAACTTATACCTGAAATCAACAAATATTTTGTTTAAATATTGTCACTTTGTGTCAGATACAAAATACAAAAAACGTACGGCCACATAATACGTTTGTTGTTTGAATGTTTACGAGTCGTTGCCATGACCTTTTTATACGGCGAGCTCGCCGGCTAAAATCAAAGTCACATTATAATAATCAATTAATTAGCATTTTCAAATCAGTAACTATATAAATAGATATTAATTGATATTTCTCTTCAATCACTTTAATTACTAAGATGATAATGTGTAGGTATTCTTTTGATTAAAATGATGGTTATAATAGGTACTTTTTTAAAATAATCATTGCAGTTATCATTTATATGTTTTAAAAAGAATGCACTATCTGTGTTTGTCTTCGTCGTTTGGTGCAGGATTTTGTTTTGTACAATCCATCATTATAATATATTCTTGTATATAACTTGATGTGATATATCGCGCGCTTTATTACCTGCATTAACACAAAAATTACAAATTCGGAAAATAGAACTTAACAACCTCATTTTAAAGTCGATTTTCCAAAATTTTTATTTATTAATTTATTGCATTTTATTAATAGACGTTGGACATATCAGGACATGAATTTCTAGATAAATACAGAACTTGAAATTTAAAATAACACATACCGAGCTCCCGGCAGGGTATGTAGACGTCATCCTCGGGATCGTAGTCGAAATGCGCGCGTACGTGTAGCACGCGGTGCACGGGCGGCTGCGGGCGAGTCGCGGGAGAGCGAGCCGGCGCGCGCGGCGCCAGCACCACCGACAGCGTGCCCGACAACGAGCCTAGCACCTGGCACACTTCGTGCACTGACTTGCCTCGCATCGCCACGCCGTTCACCTCCAGCAGCTGGAAAGTTAAAGTAAATTAGGTTGTATTGCTGGCATTTAGCGCTGATTATGATACGTTGTTAGTATAATGCCGAGACTACTAACATAGCCAGGTCCTAACAGAAACGTTGAAGCTTCGTGATATCTTTCTAGGGTTCTTGGAATGACTTCACTGTTCTATGGATTTGTGTACGTTAGGAGACAACTACTATTTGTGAATTACGTAAACAATGTTTCTTCAGCCTCGACAAAAAAAAGACTAATAATTGTCTCTATTATTCTTGTAAAGTTGTTTTCTATTTCAGTTCAGTAATCGTTTTTTCGCTAGAAACTAAATTGACTTAATCTGTAATTTTTAATATCCATTCAAAACCTTCAATATATATTAATGACCAATTAAAAAAATTAACTGGTAGCGAACTAAAGCCATAACAATATTTCACATAAATCTACCACTAAAGATCATATCATTTTACTATATATATACATTAAATTACAGTAATGAGAAACTTATTGCGTGATTTAATACCTAGTATGGTACCAGAGCCAGTTAAATAATCCACATAACATATTGTTTAACTATTAAGAATTGACAAGCAAACACTAATAACTAATGACATAATACGTGGTAAATAAGGATATTAGAATAGTAGTATTTTTAAAAAAGGATACCTAAATATATAGAAGTCCTACCTCATCTCCTTCGTGTAATAGACCTGATTTTTCTGCCGCTCCTCCTCTCACTATCCTTCCAATTATGACTGCTTCACCTTCATTTCTTACCGTAGCACCTAGAAAGTAAGGTAGAAAATCAATTCTTATTATTTAGCTCTATTGTATTAAAACATACATCGTACAAGTCTCTTACAACAATCTCAACAAGAAAATAATTGTAGACTTGTAGATAGTACCGTGACACGTTGTATTCATATTCCCACACGGTATCATAGGTTTATTTATGAACAAATTGTTCCATAACTCCGAGATTATATAATTCTTAGAAAAAAAGTCGTAACATTATCTAGTGATAACAAATATTAAAAAAAAAAAACAAAATCTTCTCATACTTACCAAGTGGTTCATTAGTCTTTTCAATTTTAATAATTTTGATGTGTTCGCTTGGATCGTCTGGCGAATGCGCAGTTAAAGCTTTATCGTTCTCTCCTTTGTGATTATAGTTGTTTCCAGTCTGGAATTATGCAAATATTATTATAAATCCAGAGATAAAATATAGCGGAAATGTATGCAAAAGAGATTATGGATGGTTTATCGAAGCAACCACTCGTGGGTCAGATTGTGTGCTTTAAGACATGATTGTGGGATTAAAGGACCGTAATGAAGATTTACTATTAAGTAATTTAACCCTCTTTCAGTCGTTATTTTATTTTTATAGCTCTCGGAAGTAGAATTGGCTAAATTACGGGTATTAAAAAGTTAGTATCAGTAGTGACTTCCCTAAAGGGATTATCATACCATTTTTATTGTTGCAATGGTATCTGATTGTGCACCTAATGGAAAACAGTAACCTTCGCCTATATACTACACGAACAGTACTACATTACAAATCAGGTTATAATGCGACACTCTTAATACCACTAATGTCATGTCATTCCAGAGGACTAAAATGTTATGTCTCTTATCCTGTCACTAACTCTTCACTAACAAACTTGGACATTACATTATTAGCAATTGTTGATTTCACCTTATGCCTCTTTCCCCTGTTAAAGCAGGCGGGATCGAGTAGAGCGGCTGCCTGATCGTGAGCCTGGATCAGACTTTCCAACTCCATGCCGCCCAGTACCGCGAGAAGTTCCGCCGCTAGTGCCGACGACTCGCTTCCTGCAGCCGTTTGTGTACTTAGTACGTCCATACACTGTTGACAAAAAATAAAATGGGTTTAGGTGATGACACTTGCAATTATATTTTAATGTACATCATTATATTTATTTTTTCTTGAACATCCCTGATATTAAGTATGTCACGTGCACATTATAAATTTTGAAGATGGCTTCCCCAGGACCTCTTACGCTTTATACAAATAAGTATCTACGTAAATAAAATTACCTATATAAAATTGATATATGATTGACGTACGCTATTGAAAATAATTTTGGTATACCAATTTCATTAAAAATTGTACTTTTTTAGTATTGACATTGTTAGAGTAGAAAAATTCTTTGTACAGAATGGCATATAAATATAAGTAATATATTATTTTATCAATGTGTTTATCATATTCTATAATGTGTAACAGAATATTGAAAATACTAATCCTCTATATAATTACAATAAAAACTTCTGTGATAACATAGAAACTAGTGTCTTATAAAACAAAGGCTATTAATAATATCCTGTATATATTTCTTTACAATGCGTTTTCATACAGTAACTAGATACTTTTTGTACTTACTCATAGAAACTACTACTTCTACTTACTACGTTAGAATGCTTGATGTACGCTCACAGGTTTCAAGAATTAGTCGTGTTTAAAGTAAAGCATATATTTCGTTTTTCTACTAGAACTCTAAGCAGTTTCAACAGGGTCATTAAAGAGAAAAATAAATGTTCGCCTATTTCCCACAAAACTGAATAGATTTTTTTTATAACTTGCACATTATTACAGCACTTGAATCACGCGTGACGTCTTGCTGCATTATGTATGTCGCTTGAATACGTATGCATACAAATTAGGAGCTGTCCTGGTTAAGTTCGCCGAAATGGAAGAACATTTACGGATAATACATGATTCATCTTGCTTTCAAATGATTATGTTCTTTATATGCAGCTAAAACATTTTATGTTGAATATTTCCGGAAAAATATATATTGAAGTTAAAGTCAAGTAGTAAAACCGTAAGGAACTTTTTATTTTGTACTAGATAAACCTCGCCACTTCTTACTCTGCATCATACTTACTTAACAGATATTATTATATTTCGCAAAATTTACACAATATATTTTTAAATTATAGCCGATGTGTTATTCTTACGTATACAACTATAAAGTGTCATCAAAATCAGTAGCTTTTGCGTGAAAAAGTAACAAATATCCATACATAATCGCAAACTTTTGCGTTTATAATATTAGTAATGTTTCTATTATTAGTAAAACTGGAAAAAGAAATTTAAAAATTGTGCGAACAGATTAATTTTTTAGATTATGATAATATGAGATAACAGAGATAGATAACTGTCTAACAAGAGCAAGATAATAAAAACTCACACAAAATTAAACATTATTCATTCACTTTATTATACAATAAAAAAGTTTGATATACTATATACTAAATAATGCTATATCAACCTCAGTAGGGTATACGGCTTAATAACCCATTTTAAATTTAAGATGACGCATGAATAGCTATATATTTAATATTCCATGACCCATCAAAGGTAGATGATATGCTCTATTTTACCTAATGGGCCCGCACAAATATCAAATTGGTTTCTAATCCAACGCGCCATTTCCCCCATGTCATAATATTATAAATGGATGAAGTTATCATCTCTTAAACAAATCGGAGATTTTACATTTGGCAGTCGCACATTTCTATCGATTAAACATAAAACAAACATACTATCATGATTGTTTTATGTTTAATCATATATAAGTAGGGTACTTAGACGGGGTAGTTAGAGGCATTGTTAACTGACGATATTGTGGTGAAAACAAAGCAAGTTATGACATATTCATATTTCGTTGAGTATATTTTCATCGAACTTTTTAACGAGGGAGCCTACACGGCGGTAGACTCGCTCTCTGATTATTTTTTTCATGCTTATTTTGGTGTTTTATGCGGTAAGAAACATGTGGCTAAATTGAAAATCATAGGAATGCATTTATGTGGTAATAGATGAAGTTACTTACGTCTTTCAACCTGTCTGTAGCTCGATGCGTATGCGGCGGCGATAGTCCTTGTCGTTTGTGTCTTACAGCGGTGAGAACAGCAGAGCGCGTCGCTAGCGCTGTTCTTAGCGCAGGACAAAGTAGTACACCGGCAGCGCCTGCGACACGCGCTGCAAGCGCTGACTCGCCATTTGCACCAAGTGCCTTTTGCACCCTTGATAGTGCAGCACATACTTCTTGATAATCTGTAATGAAAGAAAAGGATCATTAAGGGTATCTTCTCTTATCATTTTCCGTCCCGAAGCAAACTGGCGTTAAATACGGGGCGAAGTGTGAGTTGCTTTTTATGAAATTGACAAACATGATAGTGACTTTCCAAAATACCTCATAATGCCAATGTATACCTTCAATATAGCTTGATCACAAAGAATGTAAGTATTATCAATCTAAAAGAAAAAAATCTCAGATCCAAGTGTTATGGTATTCCTGAGAACAGAATGACAACATTCCTAGAGGATAGAAAGGATAACATTCCTTTCTTCTAAGGTACTTTTTCTGTATTTCTACCTACCTAGGATATTCATTGATAATGTGCAGTTAATAACACAGAACTGTTTTACTATTTTTAGAACAGATACGATGCAATTATATGCTATTAGCTGAGGTGGAATAAACTTGAACAGGTCAGGTTAGTTCCAGTTCAGTTGGTAATAGTTCGTTGATCGTGTCACATGGTTTATATTAGATCTGGGTCGAGGTGAATGCCATTAACTAAATACATTTCAGACTGACTAACAAAAATCTTATAAGCACAGGTTTCAAATGCTTGCATATTTAAATTGCGATCGTAAAGGTGACAATCTGCTTGAAACACTCGTAGAAATATCAACATAGTTGTTTAATATTTGAGTCGGTGTTAATGGATCCTTCGTTTAATATGCTCTGAAATATTTCAGAGTGAGATTGTGAATTTGATGTTTTTATGAGGTCCCGACTTTCATTTCAAATCGTACGAATTTTACATGTGCTTTGTCGCCTATTTTTCATAGAATATTTTAATTAAAAGTGTTAACTGTTAAATATGTTTATGCTGTTTTACTATTGGTCACAGTTAAGCAGCAATTGTGTAATGTTTAACATCACAAAAGATTTTGGCGATATTACCCTGCCTGCGTTCTGGAAATTTAGATGTTTGTCTACTTGTATACCCAGTAATTTCCTTGATATTTCTAACCCGAAATCAAAAGTGTGAAACTATCTAACATAAACAGAAATCGCCCTTGTTAGGGTGATGGTGGTCTTAAAATCCTGTTAAAATCACTCACCAACAACTGTGTAAAGGTGCGTTGAATCATCGCTCAAATCATCCTCGTATGCATCGTTGATAAATGCTGTCCCGGACGACGGCGGCGTCGACTCCAGAGCCTGAAGTTTGTGAGAGCTCCGTAATGACGTTCTAAGGAATTCATTTTGCGCTGCTATACGTTCTTCAACTTCTTTGCGTTGTCGTAGCTGTTCCTGGAGGAGATAAGTTTATGGTTAATTGCATTCATGGCAAGACATCAGCAAACTGGAGAAGAGACGAATAATTTTTGCATAAAATTGTTAAACTTCCCTTTATTCTTAAAACTAAAGCCTTCTAGAAAAAGGCTTAGGCTTAAGTATTCTCATTTTATGACTGCGTTTAATTTAGTCACATTCTATTGCAAACACGATAATATAAAACTGTAGTGTCTTTGTATTATTTTCAATTGAAACTGTATAACATTAAAACGACGGTATAGTGAACTTCATTCCAATTTAGGAATCATTGCGGTCAAGTATAAATGAGTAAAATGTAACAAAAAAATAAAATGAGTATTTTTTTAACTTTTTGAAAATAGATCTTATTATCAAATAACGTTGCTTGTGTACATGCGTACTGTATTTGTTCTGACAAGAGTAATATTGTCCAAAGCAACGTCGTACATGTATTCATATACGCAAAGCCGTCTCGGAATTTCCTCTACTGTAGGGCAACTTTAGTCTTTGAACAAGAAATTCCCTCTATTTCTCTTTTAAAATTCTAGCATTATAAATTTTACTGGTGAACATTTCTCAAATGAGATTTCGTACTACTTTTGCAGAAATTTTGCTTTGTTAAATTGCCACGGGATACATTCCCGACAAAATATAAGTAGAATAATATTCACACGATAATGGCGATATCAAATAGTAGAGAGGCAATCAACTGATTTACTTAAAATAATTAATTATGTTATGAGTAATATATAATTTATTTTATTTGTACTAAATATATTTTTAAGTATTCTTTCTGTGTTAACAATTTGGTTTTCAAATTTATTTATATACTAATTTATTTTCCAAGAAAACAAGCAGCATTCCTAAGATGTGTTAGTCATGTGACAAATTAGAATAAAAAAACAACATGGTAACCTCACAGTGTCATTTATTTAGAAAGTAAACAGAGTTGTAAACTATGTATAGGAGAAAACTGTTAGATAATTTAATAATATATTTGATCGAGAATAGAAAAATAATTGAATAAAATATTAAATTTTTTATACTCGACATTCGGATTCCAAGAAAATGCAGGCGACATCTAAAGTAACTACGTTTTATGAATAATTTCCTGTTGGATGCGGGGAACAGCGGTAAATTCCTATTTGGGGTAATGTGTCATTATAGAACTTCTGTGAAAGCAATTCTAGAAAATATAGAACAATTGTATTTTTTCTAATAGCTAAATTTGGTTTTCCTACATATAAATTTACTTTATTAAATATATATGTATATGTCTACCTACAAGCTGAATAGTTGCAGTGGTGTAAAGCTTTTGCTATAATGAGGTTCGATTCTCGTTTAGAACATACTAAAGTTACGGAGCAGGTTTGCATACAAGCATTACTACTTGTTCAACAAGTGCTTCATTAGCCAAGGAAATACCGTGCAAGTACACAAAGTTTGCTATCAATCAGTAATATCTCAGTATACTGTAACATTTTAATACGGTACCACAAATATAATAAATTATTTTTCATACACATTCAATATTCAAAACATCTAGTAAGTAATTTAATATTAAACTAATAAATCTTAACTTCTAACGGTAATAAATCAATTCAGAATATCTACAATTATATAAATAGACTTTTTTTATTCATTTCCAAAATATAATAAATTAGATATACGACACAAAACATAACTGCGTATTGTCCGTAAGTAGGTTAGTTGTAATTCATGGCGAGAATCTGTTCAATTTCATCTCTATAACACGGCCAGTGATCTCTAATCCAGAATATTCAGTGCATTTCGTACTCAACGGTCCGGATATCATGACGTTTTTATGCTTTTGTTTATGCCTCGGCCAAATGACGTTTTCATACTCTAATCGAGAGCGGAGAGAGAGAATTAAATATGCTGCTCAATCTTTTGTGTAGCCATTAAAGTGACGTCAATAAAATTTATGCAATTTTCATTAATAAATGGAACGCGACATGACGTTACGCAGCTTCTGTCACGTGAACCTGTAAAGTATACTATTATTTATATCACAAATATGCATACAATACAAATTTATATCGTAACTGCAGGTACTTTGCGTGCAGTAATTGCTCATAAATTAGGTGCTGTTGCATAATGCGGCGTAAATTTTAATTACTGAACGATCGATGTCCTTTATTATGGTTAAATAAAGTTTAGACTATAGGTAAAAATAGTATAACAGTTGGTATTTTAACGCTGGAACGGGTTTTATTACTAATTATTTATGTTCCATCAAGATAGGTAGGGCAAGTAAATTTATAATAAATTCATCAAGTTTTAATTCAATCATATAATACGCAATCATGTCACATATGTATGTAATCTATACAAATGATATTCGTTCACTAGTAATATCGATGGATATTTTTCAATTGATTTTTGTTATTTAAATACGTACACGTATCTGCAGAATATTAGCAGTAGTCGTAATTTTCAAATTTTGTTTTCTTTTATTTAAGATTATATTTTATTTTATAGTATGCTAGACTTATATTAATACCATAGATATACATAATTATTGTATACTTGGTTAAGCAAACATAAATCTTGCGAATAATTTTTATTTTATGTAAATGTGTATTATATAATTTAAAATTTACTGTGTTCCTCTTCGAGTACATAAATAAAATTAAGCTTTTACTATGAATTTATTTTACGATCCCTCTCAGTCATTCAGAGGTTGACTGGAAGAAATCCCAATGAACTCATTCGTTACTTAAGAAGATATTATTTTATCTTAAGCTTTTTTATATTGTAGCTATATTTATGTAGGTGTAATATAAACACAAACAACACTAATAGAATATAGTATATATACACATTATACATATATGTACACGAAGAGATTACTTTTTATAGAGGTGTATAAACGTTTTCTTATGATAAGATAGTATTCATATGCATAAAATATAATTTTGTAAATATAAATTTGTAACTACACAGACCGGATGCGCAAGTAATTCAGTAATTTGGCATCTTATTAACATTTCTCACATTCGTTCTTTTAGTAAATAAAAATTTACGTTAGCTATTGTGCATTACATACAATATATGGCAAGATCCATCTTCCTTTAGTAGCAATAATATAATACATATACTTAAAAAAAAGCTTTTAATTAAGATATTTGTGATAATTTTCTACGGAGTTAAAAAAATACCCTTGTAAAAACTGAAAATAAAACAATTTTATATAGATATTTAATTTTATTCATCATTAGAAAATCTGGGAGAAAATCAATTAATTTATATAATGGAATTGGTATTAGTTCATGATATTGAACTTTATCTCATTCTCATGTCAAGTCTCATTTAAGGAAAATCATCTTAAATCAACGAACATGTTGATTAACGATGACTTGAAACATCAACTATACTAAAAAAATGAAATTTTACATTGTGGTTTTTATACAGGTACATATTCTTCTTTTATATAAACGAGAAAGAGAGACAAAACAACATTAGTTACTCAGGTGGTTCTCCTATCTGAACCACGCCTAGTTAAACAATACGAAAACCTTAGTATCTATAAATCGCATATAACTGCCTACATTTCCATGAGAAGTAGTTGCCTACACACTACCTACGCCCTAAATACAGTTACTTTCTATAAAAACAAATCAACGTGTAGTATTACAAAACGATACTCACCGAGTAGGCCTTAATTCTTTCTGGGTCGACGTCATGTTGCGAACGAGTCTGCGCGCGAGGCGATGACGACACCATGATCTATGGATCACGATCTATACAGCCGTATTGTATAGTCTAACGGTTTATGCAGCACGTACGAATGCAGTGCGCCATTCCAAATGTCATTACATTCACAAATGTTTTATAAATATTTTTAATTTCTTCTTAGATGCACTTGCACACAATATTATCATCATTATTTTCATTTACACATCTCTATCTAAAATACAGTAATAAAATAACAAATGGCTGCATTGTGGTGTTACCATAATAAAGTAGATAATATAATATGATAAGAGTTATTCTAATTTAATTAAAGGTAATTAAATTGCAGTGTTCATACACTCCTACGCGTGTTAAAGTACATTTGTGTGAAGGCCAATTAACGCAACTTTATAAAATATTTAATATTAACAACAATACATATTATTCTGACAACATTGGAATCCGTATATTATCTACATTGAATACTAGTATATGTTACCTTGACAATTACTTATCTTTATCGTCTGTGCCTATTGTATTCATAGTTTTAGAACTAAACTATTCAATTCTAATCAAGGTTTACCAAATATAAAAATTTAATTATATGGCGTATGTTTTAAAAACTTTCAAATTGCACGCAGCCATGGGTAATAGAAATGGGTAATAGAAAAAGCGCACTGTTACCCCCAAGAAATGTAATGTCTATCTCAGGTTAAATAATGAGCTAAATTAATATTCTTAAAGTTTTTCTTAAGGTTTTCATAAAGATACAATCCACATCGAAATGTAGAGAATACAATCAGGTAGGTAAATGCTTTATATTCACCTTAATGCGTACATTAAGGTGAATATAAAGCATTTACCTATACCTATTTATACATTACAATTAAGTCATTAAAGTTATATGAAAGAAAACTGTACGGACTGTAACGCAAGAGGTTTAATAATAATGTAGCGACAGTATTTATAAAACTGAATAACATTCACAATGCATCGTAGACTGAAAAATGAAAATAGTTTTTCAACTTTCAGCGTTCAAATCAATTCTGTAACTACGATGAAAGGTTTAAAATTCATTTTCATATTCAACTCGTGTCCATTGTGAAAAGTTATTCAGTTCCAGTTGAATACTATCGCAAAAGTTTGTTGAATTAAGTCAAACAATATGTGTATCATGTCAATGAAACAGATTTTATACTCGCATAAAGAATTCTGTAATGAAACGTTTTCACAGACTAAAATAAATATACTGAATCAAACGAAGCTTTACTTTCATAAATTTTTATACATTGTCTCGAATATAATGGAAGCTTCAGTCGCTCTGCTTCACAATACAATTGTTCAGTCAGGATATTGAATTTGAGGTTCGAAGTCTAATAAAGATCAATAGAAACCCGGAGTTCGCATATTGCCATATTCGAGAGTTGCATATTCCATTCACAAGTACGATGCAGATTAGTATATTTTTTCCAGCAATATTTGCTGTTTTATATAAATTCAGCGAGCCATTTTTAGAGTGGCCGGAACTAATTTAATTTATACCCCAATATTAAATAGCTCTGCGAAATATATTTTACCCTATACCACTCTGAATCGGGAAGTGCTTAAGCCTCAAGCTATTACTATAATGTTGGAGAAATACATTTATGACGCATAGATGAAAAGGTATAGGCAGCATAAAAAAAACATCTTTTGCACTCCATCTATGCCTGGTAATATCCGTAACGTAATGTTACAATAGTTTAAAATCCAAGCCCACATACAAAGTTACAAGTGACTTTGTCTTTTTTTTTAATAATTATGATCATATGTCTTGTCTACACTGTAACTTGACATTAAATATTACTATCTGCCGTTTAGTCATGAAAAACTAACAAATATGACAGGCACACTTTCGCATTTATATTAGTATGAATTTACTTACTATTACATGAGGGAGAAAAACTTATAAAAATAATATAATTCTCAAAATAAACTACCATTTCTTAATTCAATACTGTTCTTTTCTTAAAAAATTAAAATGAACACTATGAAAAGAGTCCCCGCTTGTTACGTATTTATTTTGCTCAAATTTCTTGGAAGACCGCTCATTAAATGTGAAGGAAACTTTATATAATTTGGGTGTTTTTATAAAAGTTTTTAGGATAATTAGTATAAAATACACGTCAGTCAAAGAACTGCTAACCTATGTATAATGAATAGTGATAGAGATAAATACATTATTACATTTTCAGATTGTATTATACAGTGATGACAATATTGATTAGTGAATTTGAAATTCGTGAATTCCACAGTGGTTTAGCGGTTTACATAGTGTGCTAACTAAGGCAGGGTTACCATACTTGCCAATGGTCATGGGTTAGATCCAGCACAATGGATATGAAACATCCATTGTGCTGGACACTGTCACACCCATGACCAATGTACTCAAAATTCACTCGCGTATAGATCAATAATGTTGAAATAAGAAAAAAACGGTTATCAAGCGAGATAAAAGTTATCTGAAGTGCGGATAACTCGCTATCAAAAATAAGATAATGATCATCAGCTGCATTACATTCATATATTATGTAAGCACGATATAAATTTATATATTATTGCAGGCAAAATACAATACCTTAAAACACTTGTAAGTTATTCAGAAAATTTAATTTCAACAGAGTAGCTACAAATAACCGGGGAATTTTCCTTTCTCACATTAATATAATATTCATTATATGAGAAATAGTAATACGTTTTGGCGTCTACGTAGATAGACCCTTTTGTTAAACATTATAATCGGACCTATGATTTTATATTCATTAGAAAACTCACTTCAGAAGTGAGAATATTACCCAAATTGTAAAATTTAAACTGAGAATAAGTAATTTTGTCCGCTAGAATAATATCTGAGGACGATTCACACGGCGCCATCTAGTACCAAACTAACCTTATTTTATTTATACTAGACAACCGACATAAATACATTTTTTTAATAGACATATTTTTAAAAATAGATACAGTCATACTCATAAATACAAATATTCGTACCGTGTGAGGAATCGGACTCGCGACCATTGAAATAAGGCGATGTGCTAAACCAAACCACCGAAGCCGTGAATGGCAACACCTGAAGTGTATGACGAGAGCACATGATGACGTGATATCCATGGCACTGTTAATATACACGTGCAATGGTTGCCATTTATCGTTAGATGAACACTCAGCATATTTCAGATTCCATACAAAAAAATACAATCATTAAAAAGTAACCTTCGATACAACTTTATTAATGGAACTGTGTTCAGTATCTATCGCTATAAAACTATGTAATAATGCAATCGCAAAGTTGAATCGATACAATGCATTGACATACTTTGTGAAAATCGTTTTACAATGGTAAACATGGACATTATGTTCCCAACTTGTACTGGAAACACAATAAATCGAAGACAAATAAGCCTCCACCAGTCATTACAATGTATTATTAATACGAAAATGATTAAATTTTATACTCACGAAAATATCTGATTTATATAATAGTTGTTTTCTAATTTTATGGGCTTATCGACTTAATTCTACGAATTTCTTTTCTTTTATATAATTCATAAAATCTTGTTTTTAACAAAGCTACCTACACTTTTCTTCTAATTTCACTTCAAGGGCAATTTAAAGATTAATCGGAGAAAATAGATCAATTAGTCTAAACACGAGTAGATAGTTAATTAACAAAATATAAAAAATATTTTAAATTTCTATACAGTTGTTTTAAACGTATACTTAACTGTATATTTCCTATGTGTTTTTTAATGAACTTCAACATATTCCAGTAACAGGACATAATACGCTCGTATCTACTTATAACAAAATACAGACAAGATACGAGAACCCAAAGACATTCACAATGTAACATAGAACAATGTCGTCATATCACCTGTCGACTTTGTTAAGCATAACATATTTAAACTTTAAACAATTCACAATTACCTCATCACCATCTTCCAGTCTCCGACACAAGCAGAATTGTTTCAGTCTCTCTACCGACGTACAACATTTCGTCGTATCTAACAAATACGCATTCAATGTTTGTATTATTTTACCCATGTTTTCACTTATAACATTTTTATTACACTAAATTAGAGAAGCAGACAATCATTTTATAACACTAAATATTTAGTATTTTGGAGGTATTATCGTATCGATTTCCCTTTGTTTGGTGATAATGCGTGTGTGCGACGGGAAAAATGCGCGAGCACTGCTGTTATCAGAGGCTGGCTGGCTATCTGCAGTTTGTCACGGTAGATATTGTTACGATGTTGTGATGACGATAACGCCAGTACAGTCCACTCTGCTAACTCCTAACTCCTTGATAAACATTCCATCAAATTTACCGAAAGAAACCTTAAGAATGCTATGGTAGAGTAAAATATGGCTTTAGAGTTCACTGACTGGATCAGGAATTCTATCTAATACTGTTAAACGCGAAAGTGCATTTTTTGTTCTTTCACGTTAAAAGAGAGCACCGGATTTACATAGATATAGCTGGAGGGATGTAGAGATTTTTCTCGCGGCAAAATATTCCATTTCGTCGGGTAAAAGAACTAAGTGAGGGAGGGCGCGAAAAGTAGTAGCACAGAAATACATTTCTGATAAATGATTACATATGTAAACAGAAATTCTCAGGAGCACACGAATTATAATATCTTTTGATATAACTATACTAAAATAATTAGATACTATCGAGTGCAAATATTTCGCGATAAGTTACGATAACAGAAACGTATAAAACATATCAGATATGAATCATTTTGATAAAATGCGCGAATTCCATTGGATATATTCCATACATATTGGTATTCACTTATTTACTTAAATTTTCACGCAAACATCCCGTCGCAATAGGATAGAAAAATGGTATTAGTGTACTAAAAGGCGGTAATAAAAAAAAATTCTAGTAAAACAAAATGTCAGTTTTAATAAGATGATCTTAGTTCTAACAATCCGATAATCTAGTATAAAAGGATTATTTGCGACAAAACTATAAAAAAGATTCCTATAATCGTGGATTACATATCTATACATATAAATAAAATTGGAGTATCCGTTTGTAACATTGAAATAACGATTTTTACTACATGCATATGAATATAAATAACACCGAAATAACATTTTTTACAATTTTTGTTTGTCTGTCTGTCTATTTGTTCCGACTAATCTCTGAAATGGCTGTACCGATTTTGACGGGATAGTTTTTGGCAGGTAGCTGATGTAATAAGGAGTAACTTAGGCTACTTTTATTTTAGAAAAATAATGGTAAATTCCACACGGATCAAATTACGAGTACAGCTAGTATTCTAATAAATTTGAGACTTCGCCTGCTTTCTTTCGCAGACGTGAACAATGATATATGAGTACACCGTATACTAAAATTAAAGGAAAACAATCTGACATAGAGCTGTAAATAATCGTAGGATATGTTGAAATACAGGATTCCGTGTCTTCCACAAGGTAAACAGCAAGCGTAAAATAATAATAATAATTTTTATTACAGCATTTTACTAACATTAGATTTAAAATATGTTAATTACTAACACATGGGCCATTGATGCTATAATAAACACATTTATTTATTTAATAAACTACAAAACCTGATTGTAGCACAAAATGTTTAAAATTTTAAAAAGTAATATCCATTTTCTAATAACGATACATTAAAAAGTTACTAAAACATTTGAAGCATACAATGAACAATGAAATATGTAATTGAATCTATACATAGTAGGTACTAAACGGCTATAAACTAGTTAGGTATAAATAGCATAATAGCAGGTGATAGTGCCATATGCCGATTAACATAAGCGCAGATATCCAACCAGAGTTGTATTATGCCTTGACATGGCAATGTTAGCATTGTTCACATCTGCTTGTTTATTAAGTAGGTTATCTCTATGGCATACAAACAAACTACTTACAGTCAAGTGAAAACAAGAAACGTCATTGACAACAACGATCGAACATGCACATAACGTAATTATTTCTCATAAATCACGATCAGATCCACCGATATCAATTTGAACCACTTTTATTTCTTTTTCAGGTTTTCTACCTAGAACTTCCTATGAGTTGGGTATTATACCTGTTTGTCAATATTCTTTTACTACTTTTAAAATGACTATATAAGTTTTAGGATCAATTTCAGTTGTAAAAGAAATGTCATACGTTTGTATGAGAACAAATGAAGTATACTGTCTACGAAATAAGCCAAATTGAAGTCGACAGAAACAGCCCCGATTCATGAAACGAGTTATGATAGATTGGGGGATAAGATATGAAGGAGGGTTTAAAATACGCTGAGATACTCGTATCTATCCCGGCCAACTCTGATTCGACAGTATATTGAGAAAGTAAAATAGGAATTTTAAACCGCCATTACAACATGGTTGTACGCCTATTTAAAAGTGGTTGACCATGACAAATGTTACGGAAAAATTATTTAAAAAATAATCAAGTTCAAGGTCAATGTATTTTCAGAGGATAACAAACATAGTTAGTAGATACTAAGTTTCAAAGAATTTGTAAATAATTTATTTCGTTCCTTCCAACTAAAACGTGGTAATAATTTATTGGGAATTTATTTACGGTTTTAGATATACAGAGTTTCTCTTACTGCTAAGTGATTAATCAACATTATACCATTATATACGTATACACTGAAGGTACACAATTGTAAACAAATCTTATATTATTTCAATTCCCATAAGAACTGTATAAATGTATATATATACATACAGTAGGTATATACCAATAGTATATACCTACTACATTTATACATAACCATACCAATAGTACCGAAAGTTAAATAATAATATTACTTGACAAATTGAAAAAGTATAAATGGTATTATAATTTTTAATCTTCTTTTTAAGGATTAAACCTTCATTATAAATATTGCTATTTACTCTTTAAGACTGGTGAACCAACTGATTGATCAACTATTTAATTCTAAATATATATAGGTGCTAAGGACTATTTCTTCAAGAAACAAGAGTAGACATTAAGGGACATAAATAATCATGTGGGTAAGTAGTTTAAGGTCCACATTTTACGGTTCCACCGACGTTAGCTATATTTCACGGTTAACCTCACTAAATTGTGTAATTGGTGGTTTTATTATGAGCGTCGAAACATATCTAGATGTTACTTGTACTGCAGCGAATGTCTATTGACTTTATTATATAGATTTACGTACGCAATTCTAATAACTTATTTTACAATTGACTTTGCAAATGTTGGCACTTTATTGTGTTTTCCTTAAATGACTTTATGATACTTAATTATATTTTCAAATGTACATGATAGTCTTTATTGGTTGTGTGTAGTAGTAGTAAAAGCTCTTTTTAGTTTCGAGCTAGATGGCGCCCTGTGAATTGTACTTTATACACATGAAGTTTAAAAAATCAATTCCAAGCTTCGAGAACAAAAATATACATTATTTAATAACATGTCATCTAAATCCTAAAAATGCTGCAGCAATTTACTTATACTAAATATATTTTATATATAAATATTTTAAATATCTTTATTGTATTCTGATATACAGTATCAATTTAAGATAATGTGAGCAGAGGTGGTATTTAATTATTTTGACAATATTGCCCTGCAAATATTAATAATGAAATTATTTCCTCGTATATCCAGCCTCGCAAAATGCGAGAAATGTGGAGGAATTAAAAGATGTACAGACTGAGGCCGTTGGGTTGTCACTGCCTAACCCCTATGGAACATCGCGTTAAGATTATACGAAAAGACCCTTACATTATATTGAAAATCAAACGATATTATTACTGTAACAAATAAATAACTCTGTTCTGAAAGCAGTCCTCGAAATTGAGCAGTAAATGAATTTTATTTATGAATTGGTCGCAACAAGATATTTCCAAACGCCTTCCCGAGGGACTCCCATATCCTGATGTTTTCCTTTCTCCAAACATTTTCTTTTATTGCAGATATTACTAACGTAATATTTTATCAGTTTTTTGTGTACAGTAATGTACATTTATAACTCAGAAAGGAGTCAGGTAATTACCTATATCAACCCTTTTTACATATATTACGGTTTCTTTTCAAATTTATCGTATTTACTTGACATCAAAAAGTTTATGTCATGTATAAACATGACATAAACTTTTTGACGTTAAAATATATAAATTTGTATACAATAATGGTACCCTACTTGTATAAGAATACCAAAAATGATCCAAAGAACCCTTTCAGGGTCTACTATTTGGTCTACTGTCTAACTTTATATTTACAGAAAGTGGCCTATCAATTTACGTATATTTTTATAAATATCTAAGTAAATTCTAAATGTAATTTGCGCCCACATATAATATGCTGTATGTAAAATACAATACTAATATCTATCTAATAAAAATACTTTTTAATTACCTATAATACTTATTTAATATTAGGCATTAAGTAAAAATGTATGAATAGGACAAGAAGTAGGAAAAATATTTTTTGTATTGTAAAATAACTAAATAGCTATTATGTCATTTGTGGTAAAGTTTCCAAATATTTTAATACCATATTTATAGAATAGAATGTGTAAAATTTTGCCTCCCACGCTTCTAATTTAATTAACAGGTCATAATTTATTTAATACACAAATTCAAATTAATTTTGCCCCAGAAACGGGAATCCTAAAGCTCGAAAGCTCCTTTGAGGATATTTATCTTCAACTTTTTGTACAGCTTGGGAATTTAATTTTAATTTGTAACGTACTGCTATTTTTTTCATGTACTTAACCTAAAGAGGAAATTGACCAATGTATAACAAAACTGGAAGTTATTTCATTGAAAAAATATCAACAAGTGAGCTATATGATAAAAATATATAAATGCCTATATAAAGCCTAAAATAAATCGAACATAGGCATACGAAACGTAAAATAATACCTATTTCTGTTTGACTACAAGACAGATAAAAAAATAATAATTTGTAATACGATAAAGTATAAGTATTTATAGAAATAAATTTAAAAGAGACTGTTTGTTGACATTTAATGTGTAGATAGATTTAAGAGTCACTGCTGAAAGTCGGTGTGTAGCATAATGACGCTCAAAATTTACAATTTAGAAGATATCCCGGTTATCTCCAGCATTTTCTTATATCGTATAATGAAGTCAACGGTAAAATACCTAGTACAAGAATATACAGGCTGGAATTCAACCGAATGTTCGCCATCCGTTTTTACGATCCAACTTGGAATATTTTCTCGCAGTTTCTCATTCACGCTCGTTACTATCTAAAGAAGCTAAAATTATCACCGCTTCTTTGACTTTGTCAAATTCTTTGGAGAGGTAAGGGTTACTTCAATGTGGGCGATACCTTTAGCTTCGAATTAATTCTTGCCAAGTATTATTCGAACCTAAGGATCAACTATTTTCGTGGTAAAGTAATATGTTTTTATGTAGCTGGAATGGTAAAAAAGCTGGTAAGTGACTATTTCGCTATAAATAAAGAGCGCCACAGACGTGACGCTATCATGTGACGTCCGAAGTACCTCTCGCGTGTTGCCATTTTGAAATAAGTCCGTCACCTACCCTGTACCTACTTTCACTTCCATATCTCGCCCTCTATCGAAATAAGTAAGATGGACCCACGCAGACGATATATCGTACCTACAGATAGTATATCGTACTCATACAAATCAAAACACAATTATAAATTCTGATACCCGATGTCATGTTCCGTTGATCATCTAATTCTTGTATATGTGTTGAATTTCGAAACGCTTTTTACGTTGCCAGATTACTGTTACTAATAGACTTAGGGAGGTCCATCAATATATTTACTATAACCAGCCTTTACTTATTTATTTTTATTCTTATTAGTAGAAAATAAACACTAGTATTAAAAATATTATATTTTTGCTGACGTTTATAAATTGAATTTTAGTGGGCAGTAAATTTGATTACGGTGGCCAATTAATTTGTGTCCATTTTATTACTAGTAGAAAAGAAACATTGAATTTTAAATTAAATATTTTATATATATATATTTTATGAACTGTCCACGTTTTAGCTATGACAAGTAATTTCTTGTATTTTATTATCTTCAAACATAATAATGATTAGGTAAACAATTTCATATAGATACATCGTACAATCTTTGCAAATGATATTCTCTGGCACAGCCTGTAAGATAATAAATATAAAATTTCATTCCGCACAGTTTAAGAATATTAAACTCCCATAGAGAAACGACTGAGTTTTAATGAAGAATAATGTGACAGGGCTAATAAAACGATCCTACAGATATACTGATTCAATAAATTATCTTATTCTTATATCTTTTTGAGCACAAGGGAATTACGAGTAAAATGTATACATGTTGAAAACTCTCTAGAATACTTTATGTAACAGAATTCAGAATAATTCAAAATTCAAGTTCAATTGTAGTCTTTAACAATAAGTAGGGATAACGTTTAAAATAGATCGACAGATAAGTTCAGTGAATTTTCAAATAGACCAATCTTAGTGGTTTCCGCTTCGTAAATCCATTATCTTCATTACTCTGTGGTTGTATAGCTCATCTTATGCAATAGTTACTAAGTCGGTTGTTGGTTGTATATTTATTATTCACGATACATTAGCACACGTTTATAGAATGCGCGGGGTAGACAGACCACAGTTGTTGATATAAGCTCGTGACTTGCTTACATTTTTGATAACATTTGTTTCATGGTGGATATTGTTCTACCATGCCATTGTTTCTGGTTGGATACAGTCTGGGTCCAGCTTGAGCCGAAATGATAAGCGAAATGCGAACATTTTGGGCCGCAGTTGTTTTTATACTCTTTGCATTATTTATTTTATTTACATAATATATGAGGACCTATATTGTGAAATTACAGGATACAGGGACACTTGAGTCCTCCAGAATGGTATTACATGAGGGTGTACACCATGATGACGATGATTCATATACAGGTGGCGACTGATATTTGTTATTATGTCATTAACCAGCTCATTTTCAATTCTAGTTAGGTTCATAAAAGTGTCAATAAGTATAAATCTCTTGACGCGGTCGCGAGGGTGGAGGGAAGACAGAAAAGGGGTGGCATTAGTGATATCTTTTTGTTTGTCTATTTATAGCACCATGGCAACAATATTAATTAATATATTTTTAACAACTGGTTTAATATGAATTTTAAGTACTTACTCGATGAATAATTCCTACAATGATGCTAATTATACCTACTTTAATTGTTTTTATATAATTATGGAATTATTACACATAGTACCTACATATAATATATCTACTGCGTATGAATACTTTTAATACAAATAGGTATAAAAACACAATTGTTGCATTGTTTCTAATTATATGTAAAATTTAATTAGAACAATCTATCTATTATATCTATCTTCATACCACAGCAATCAAAATTTGCAAATAGAAACAGTTATTTTAATATTTTCATCACTAAATCGAAATTATAATTGAATTATTATCAGTTATAACATGACTATGAATACAATACTTTGTATGGTACTCGGTTGAACCCGCGAGCATCGGACAGGAAGGTATTTAGCTAAACCGCTACCACCACCGTACCATATACCATACCATACCATACCACAAAGGTCGTGTAATCTTGTCATTTAAATTTGGAATTGTTTGTGTAATGCACTACACTATCTACTTTATTCACTATAGCGTGTGAATCATAAAAATATTCCTAAATTTTTCTAATTTCAAGGTATCGTAAAAACTTTATTAGTTGTTATGGTAAACAAATATTTTCCTGTCATCATTCCTTAAATTAAATACCGCCATAAAGCACCCCTGATTAACGACAGCCTTTGAACGACGGATGATTGGCTATTTCCAGCACGTCGACATTAATATTATATTTTGTATTAATAATAAGTCTTCCTTCAACATTGTTAGAATCTTAACTTTAAAACGTTCGAAAAGAGATTAGTATATTTCAAGCGGCTTAAGTTTGATAGTGGTTTTGGGCTTTGAATAATCAAACGTTCGTAATGGTATTTAAGATTCCGATTTGATTTAGTATCTATAAGAAAAACCACGTATTAGCAGTGTAACTATATCCACGTAATGCCAGTATATTTCTTTTAAAACCATACAATCGGGTTTTAAAAGAAATATACTCAATCAATATATTGAATTGGTGTTTAAAAACCATGTAGTTCTAAAGCTGCTAAGCAATAAAAAAATTACAAGTTATAATTTAAATAGATTAGTTATAAATAAAATTTATGATCTTTAAATTAATTATATCTTATTTTTAATGAAATAATATAGTGGTTATTATGATTTATTATTATTTTGTTATAACAAAATAACACATATCTTTAATTCTAGCCAGTGTGAAAAACGTTACGAGGTGGAATTTAAATAAAGAATAGAATTAGAAATACCTATATTATAAATATTTTAATATATGAAATTATAATTAAATTTCGAATTCTTTCTATCCTTATCTTGCAACCTGTTTTACAATAGCATGAAAGCAACAAAAGAGGTAGGGTGTGCATTGATAAAATGAATAGGGCTACTGACCAGCGTTAAAAATCGGTAGCCATGGTGACAATACAGCAGTCACGTACTTCCCACTTCCTGTTTAATGTATGTATTCAATAGATAGCAACCCAGGCATTGAATGTGCAAAAGTTTACACGAGAAAAATCTTAAATGTCTTATTAGACATATTTCATATAAATCACTTTATTTCCTGGAATTTATATTGTTAACATTGTTTAACATGCGTTTACAATTAAATGCATCTAGCAATGATCGATTGCATTTATAAATTGTAATAAGTGAAAATAAGGAGACTTATATTTAGTAATCCTTACTAATATCATAAATGCGAAAGTAACTCTGTCTGTCTGTCACGCTTTCATGCCAGAACTACTGAACCGATTTATATAAAATGTGGTATATAAATAGTGTAGACCCTGAGAAAAGACATAGGCTACTTTTGAATGTGAAAAAAGAAAAGTTGTATGGAAGTATCGTCATTTTTAAAGTCAGAGGCTAGAAACTTATTTTTAGGCTGTTGATTAAATATAATATCTATAAACATGACATTCAAAGTTTGTAAAAATATTACCTTTAGGGGGTTAAATGAAGTTAGAGGATGAAAATTTGTATGGATATTCCTCATTTTTGAAGCTAGAACTATGAAACGTTTTTCTTTGGATTTTTGGTTCACATTATTAGATATTTTTTCTTTATTTAGTCAAGGTAGCAACAAGTATGAAGTCGCCGTTACAGAAGATATATTTTTGTGTAAGGATATTTCATTACTTCATGTTGAAATCGAGTTTCTCTCTATAAATACACATATAAACATTTTAAAAAGATTCGCACATTTTATTAAAAAATATATTAAGGGGAAATCTTTATTCATGTGACAAGTTATTTGCATTACCGTATAAAAGCTGCTGAATTATCGCTACATGCGGGCATGTTATCCAAGTTACTTGGCAACATATATATGAAACATTTAGTACCCGGCTCAACAGACAACATTTTGAACTGTTATGTTCCCAATTTGTTTAATTCAATCATCTGAATACAGTGAATATTAAACGTTGAACCTTAAATATTATACGTTAGAAGTTTCTGTCAGCTGTGATTAAAAATTACTGTATGAAATGAAGATATTATATATTATAATTGAACAAATAGGATAATTGAAGATCAAAGGACGAAAGCAAATATGAGTATCTTTACTGTAGTAAATATTTCAACACTAATGTCAGATGTAAAACAAAAGAATAACTATAAAAAAAACTGCAAATATAACTGTAAATATGTATAAAATAGTTTCCATCAAAATGTATCTACTAATTTTGTTAATCGAATTTCATATAAAAATAGCTATTTTATTAATATATTTATTTATTTATCTGTGATATTAAAATCAGTGAAGTATAAAAATAAATTCAACGACATTATAAAAAACGCACAAAAGAATACCAATTCGACTGTTGTTTGTGATGGTCACCCTACGTCACACACACACACGCACACATGTACAGCACGCGCAACCTGTCATGTCAGTCAGAACTGTGACAAACCGGAAAAGCCGGCGTTTGTATTGCGGACGGCGCGGCGGCGTATCGAGACGTCATTATAGCTTAAATCACCGAGTCGAATCGAATGATGGTCACAATCAAGGGCGTTTCCGATGGTTGTTTCATGACAAAAGTCCTCGCGAGTAGGTAATAGCATTTATAAAGAAATCTGCGCGGTCATCGGCAATTAAGTGTAATTAATTTAATGAGTTTAATAGAGGTTGAATAGGCAGAAACGAAAGTCGTTAATATGTATAGTAAGAGTTTAGTGTCAGGCATTTATTTGTAAGAGTAAGTATCATCAAATTTCTTTTTTATAGTGTAGATCCAGAGCGTGCGTTGTTTTTAAGTGAAACTCTATTTTTAAGGAAATTACTCATAATTAAGTAGATAGTTCAGTAGTATTAAGAAATTATATTGGCACTTTTAGAGTAAAACCTTTAGTGGTTTAACTCTAAAAGAGCCAATATAATTTCTAACATAAAACGTAAAACAACTAATACCCACAAATTGAATAGTATTAATAATGAGGTTATATATCTATACGTTCCTCTGGAAGGCGATTGGAGTCGATGGGTTATGCTTTCGTAGTCATCTCTTTTTTACTGATACCTACCATGTTAGGGAATATCATTATACACAGGCGGGATCACCATTCAGTCATCATCAATATCCCTATAATAGGCAATATATATATATGGAGCATTATGGGCGAGGCTGTATGTAACCTAGATTTTGAGTGAATAAAATTCTATCACAATTGAACTCAATTGGTTGATGAAATTTATCTGCCCATCACCGAATGAATGAATGAAAAACTCTTTAATTGTTCCTTAGACAGAAAGAACAGAAAGAAATATACTGAATATAAAAACAACATAATTACAATACAAAGGTATCAATGCGCGGCCTTATCGCTAAATCGCGATTTCTTTCAAGCATCCTTAGGATGTGCGTAGAGGAGTAATTAGACGGTGTCTGGTCGAAAATATTTTGTCATTCCCGTATGTATAGATGATCCCGTATGTATTTTATTCAGATGAACTTCCAAACTACTATTTTAATCAGTACAATTAAAAATCTAAAAACACAAAACCTATAAATTTTAGTTCATGAAGCAAATTCAGGACGTCAAAATCTCAAGTTTCTATTCAGTGTTTGGGTAACGAGATATAATAGAGTGTGTAAAGTATTACATTACTTATTAGATTACCCTTACCCTAATTAAATATGATCATTTTAGCAAACAAACTAGGAATAGGGTTTATTCACAATTCTTTAGTACCACATTCATGGACATGTTTAATGATTGTTACTCAGGTGCTTTAGCATCCTCGTAATCCCTATTATAGATGGAAGGCTCAAATTACATTACAAGGGACCACAATATACTCAAGTTATTAAATAATTACAGATAAGCTTAACAAATGGTATCCAATTTATTTCGTTTTAGTAACTCAGCTGGAACTCATATTAATTATTAGAAAATTTCTACGCACACCCATTAAGGCATTACGGTTGCTGATTTACCTAATTATTACTTTTTAACAAAAATCCAATAGCATAATGCTGGAGGTCACTACTTTCTCCCTAAATTAATGTAAACAAGGAACCGTATTATTGTACAATTTCATTTGCTTGAAAACTGGTGCATGACGGTACATTTGACTTATTATGTAATGGACCTCCATGAATAAAGTTTTTTTTTTATTGATTAGGACGTTTTTCTAATACTACTGACAATAACATATATATTAGTGGTCTCCTCGGTGGTCTATCGGTTTAGCACACGGTTTACTTCTGAATGTCACGGGTTCGTTCCTCGCACTAGGAATTGTCCCAGATTCATATATTATTATTATTATAAAACAAAATTTAGATTTAGAATATCATATTATCCGAAGACAAAGTGTACAGGTTGATTATTGACATAATCCAATAGGAGTCACGGCGAAATTACATGAAATTGATGGCATTTTTTCGATGGTATTTGCCCTTTTATGACTTTGTAAAAGGTTTATTTCACATATTTATGGTTTATATACTTTTTCATATTTATTATTTACATTCATGTACGCATGACTGGAATCTAGAAAATAGAACCAATATAATAATATTGGTTCTATTTTCTAGATTTAGAAATAAAAAAAAACGGATCCACCAAAGTTAATCGCGCAATTGAGCTTGTCATTGAGCACGGAAAATTATAATAATAATAATCTCAGGATAATTCACACAGCGCCATCTAGACCCAAGTTAAGCTAGCTAAACCTTGTGTTATGAGTACTAGATAACTGATACATACATGTATATATATAATTCTCGCAAATGTAACTAAAGAACATGAATTTGTGCGCATAGTCGGACTCAAGAATTTAGCAAAATATTTGTCACATCATAAACTATCCAAGACAATCTCAAACTTCTATCAAAAGGAACATTTTAAACTACATTAAAGCAACTAAGTATTCGAAACATCCGCGCTCCACTCACGTCGAGCCATACAAAAAGGTACCAACGCAGAAATATCAAAGGTGGAATTCGTAGAATTACACGTAGTTATCTATGTGAATGTGGTTTATTTTAAAAGCAACATGACAATATTAGGTAGGGCACCTGTAAAGCGTATAGAACCGGTCTACAGCGACCTGACGCCGACTAACGGAGTAACAATTTCAAAATACGTTTTGAAACCATTTTAAATTGTATACTTGATATCATAATCACATAAAAGTAATATTCGCATTACATAAGAACAAGCATAATATTTAAAACATCGTTAAGAAGATTTAAGATCGTTTGTCACACATTACAATAAATTAATTTATGATAAAGGAAAAAACATCTCCCATGTAACTATGTACGCCACAAGCAAATAATTCTCTTCCGCGGGGCAGAAGAAAATCGATGTGGATTGAGCAAATTTAATTTCGATACATCACCTATGTGCTGTTCATACATTATTCATATATTATTTTAGACCGGGAAAACCAATTTTCTAACACACTAACAGGAAGACAATAAAATTATTAAGGACAAGTTAACTGCCTCTTTTTTTTAACTTTTGTTTAACAGTTTTTAACTCTTTTTTTTAACAGTTTTTGCTCTTGTACCGACTCCTTTAGCTTACTATTTACTTCTTTCTGTCGAGAACAGCTTCGTGGTGGACAATTTAACGAAAATACAGAAATGTTTAAGTTAACATTTTACTCTAGGGTCACCTATCCAATTGATGAGAGTACTCAACTCTCCTCGACCCAATTTGTCGACATCGAACAAATGAGTGCAGCCGAACTACGAATCCTTTATCTTCGAAGTTGCTAAAGATAGCAAGCTTGAATATAGGAAGTCGATAACGGATTATAATTAGTGAACAAGATATCTTAAGAAAAACGTTGAGCCTCAACACATATAAATACGCAATCTGATCATTTGCACATTGATTGATTAATTATAAAACCTATAAATAGCCTATTTTTATTAATTTAGAAATACTTAGTTATTTACTGGTAACAGTATTATTGATATTAATACCACAGATAATACTAATTTAGAAATAGATTGAGTGTTAAATAAATTGTAATATTTGATAAATCACTACTTGGAAAAAAAAGTATAAAGGGAAAAACATTAGTATTAGGAAAACATGGTTTATATTAAAAAGAATCTGTGAGAGGAACAATAAAGAATTTAGCATTTCATGTTATATTTAGTTAAAAACTCAAAAGACCGTATTATTTCGTAAGTGTTGCAAAAAATTATATGATTTAATTTTTATGTATAGCAGAAAAATATACTAGACTATACCGGTACAACAACAATATAAAAAGCAAAATTAGATACATTCATAGTCAATACATTTATATTACTTACACAAAATAGGTTTTAAAAATAACACCTCTATTACGTAACCTAAATGAGAGATAGCCTTAAGGCAAAGATTATCTAAGGATATAAAAATATAAAATCTAATATATTTTGACGGGAATATTCTAAGTAAAGAGAACATTGAAGGCTTTTCCGGCTGTCAATGTTCGAGTAAGAGGTTTCAACAGACTCTTGCGAATCGAGGGATGGTTTAACTTGCAAGTGATAACGATTACAGTGCTTTGTATTTATATACATATGTATATACAATAAATGATCATTAACTTCAGTATTTAAAAGATACGTTTATTTTAAAAATATATATTGTTATAAACATATTTTATTAGGCACATTGATTGAAGTAACCATTGCAAGTGAAGTAACAGTTTGTATGTAACGTGCAACTGCAATCGGAACAAGTAAATTATATTTACAACTGTATACGTAATCCACTGATATCTTATATACATATGTATATATATTATAAAAATGAGAGATCAAATGTAATGGATTAAGGGACTATTAGGCACATTGTATTTAAATCCATCACATTTAAAATAAGTATTGTTGCTAGTAACAGTTTATTTAAAAAAATATATTATATTTACAACTAAACATAATTCATATATTTTTCATATATTTTTTTAAACTGTTAACAAAGAAAATTGGCAATACATGACAATTTAAAATGTAAATAAATGATTCGCAAAGTTTACGAAACTGTGGACAATTTCATGGACTAATATTCCTAATCTGTTTTAGTTTTAAAATATCTGTTAACAATATGCAACTTACAATTTGTTTATTTGCTAGGCACAGATAAGGTTATATACTGTTATGCAACTATTCCGTTACCGCTTGTTACATGGTACGTAGCGTTACTTGGAGGCCACGGATATTTCTGTCCGAGGAATGAGGACATCTGCTGGTTACGTAACTGCGGATTACTACCGCCTCCGTGGCCCTCCCCAGGGTCTCACTATATTGGCAGGCATTTTACTGGCCGCATAAAAAAGTCTTTGAATAAACATGGACGCTACGTGGATGTATATAAAAACACATAACTCACCATTTTGTGACGTCAGTATTACAATTTTTACTGGTTTTAAACACAGCACAAAAATAGGGTTGCTCTATAGTTTTTTTTTATTTAGTAGTGGTATTACATTTAGTTTCGAATTCAAATATTTGTTTAAACATATGGTATAACATTCCTATGGTAAACACAGAAACATAACATTGGAAAAACCTTTAACCATTTCAAAGTTAGTTTATTCCACTTATATGTACCTATATAGACAATAACGGGTGTTATACTGTTTGAAATAGAGACAGGTCGCTAGTGCATTACTATAATAACGTTATGTACATGATTATAAATAATAACATATAAGTATGATATGAAATATTTGCATGAAATTAGGACAAAGGTCCAAACCAAGGGTAACCTTTTCATGTATCGAATTGGAATGGTAAACAAATTGACTACCCACCTGATGGTACCTGTCATCTATACATTAATATGAATACGGACATCATATTACTAAGTCTCGTCTACTACCTACCAAAATTACTACACTATATCGATGTTATGCAAGTTAAACAAAAGATATCCGTTCACCTTTTTAATATTACCATATAATTTGGAAATTATTACAATATTAATATTACCACTGCCATAGAAAACAGTATTTTTTTCAGCAGCACGAATTCTTTACTAGCGACGTAATGAGGACGGTCTTAAATATCGAGTTTCGTTTACCGTCCGTAACGCTTACGGCAACCAGCGACGTAACTCAATTTGATACGAATATATCTGTAAAATAAACATATCCGAGGCTAACTTGATATTAATACTTGCGACGAGAAAATTGTGTCATTTGTGAGTAATAATTACAGGGAACTGTTAATTTTACGGTCTCGGTGGTCAGCGGTTTAGCGAACCGTCTTACATTTTACGGTCAGTTCTGTACCTCGCGCAATAAATACAAATATTTGTATTAATGATTTGATTGTTTGTATTCGTCTGAGGGTTTTCTGTCTATAATGTATACATTTATAAAAAAAAATGTATATTTATCAGCTGATCAGTGCCCATAGTACAAGTAGCTTAGTTTGAAAATATATGGGGAACTGTTTGAATTGTTCTAGCTCATTAATATTAATTTATCTGCACTTTTAGTTTATCTATGAACTGTTGAAGCTATTAATGAAGCTTCTAGTTTTTAAGCAACCTGTTGTCGAGAAAGAAGAAGAGAATGCTTGCTATTTCACTACAATTTTAAACTGAAATAAGATGTTCATTAAAAAAAGTCGTAGTGGAGTAGCCTTAAGAAAAAGGTATATATAATAGTTAAATCTAATCGTACATATAACATAATAGTTTTCATAATGTTACTATATGCATCCTATATATAACTTGTAATGACCTAATCATTTATTCCATGTTAGGGAATCCCCGAAATATAAGAGTATCAATATACAATTTATTTTACCCTTGACAAATAAATCAAACCTCTGAACGTACGATTGGAGGTACAGAGAATAATAAATATGCGAATGATCGGTGTTCAACATTTTAATTTGTTTGCGCATGCTAAGGATACTGAAACACAATCGTTTATCATTATAATAAAGTGAGCGAATAAGGAAGGTTTCAACCATTGATTTGTACTTAAGTACATATACGTAATGAAATCTTGTATCATAATAAAATACCTAACTGGTTTTCCGAAGCATGAATAATTCTTGATTCATTATTAATTATATAAATAATGTATAATTCTAGTCATAGATACCTATTAGACCACATTTATTATAAGGGCAAAAACGTTGTTAGGCTAGTATGATTTCGTTATAATTCCTATACTTTAGGTCGTAAAAAATTATTAAAATCGGTACGAAATACACATAAAATATACGTATTGGATAAAATCTGTCTAGTATTTTATGGGACCAAGTCAGGAGTAACCCTATAAAGAGTTCGCTCTTTGATTTTTATAAGATTTACCTAATATTACGTGATTGATAAAAAAGTATTTTGATATAATAACTCACTACGTACCAAATGACTCTTTTAATATTCCATTGATATATTTTGTTCAACAAAGAGCGTTGAATTTACCAAAATTTCAGTAATATAACGCAACTATCGTAAGCTTGTAGTTGTATACGACATGCTCGCGTATGAAGCTCGTATACTGTAACATGCTTTTATGAAGTGTTATCGAGAACGCTTTCATAAAAGCTCCCTTTAATAAAATATTCTATATCGAACTATCAGTTTTAGTAGCAGTCATTTTATATATATATATATATATATATGTGTGTGTGGTTATGGCTGTAATCGAAAATAGCGAAGCCAAGGGCTTCTGTAGACTGTTCCGGTAGAAAAAAAAAATACACGACGAATTTATATTATATTGTTTTCTACTTTAACTATGTGTAGTTATTGATACAATATTCTCTTTTCATCTATACCAAATCAAATTACTTGTAGCATCGAAAAAAATAATACGTATAAAATTCCTCTAATGAAATTTCTTGTTAATTCAATTAAATATTATTTGAAACGCAAAAGAACTTAAAAGAAGGCAAAATATAATGTACGAGAATTTTGGTATATATTTCGTTTAGCGTAATAAAGCTTATTATTGCATATATTACCAGTAAATTGAATATTACAGTGGTTATCACCTAACAAGTAACCAAAGTACTTGAGCAAGTTTTAGATACTTTCATTTATATTTATTTAGACACAACAAGGTGACCAACAAAGCGAGCAGCTCAATTGTTTGTCCACTGGGTATGTACCGCATTAATACCGAGGAGCATAACTTACAAAATTTCTCGAATAACTTCACAGTAATCAAACTGCTTATCTTATTAGTCTTTAGAAACTTTGGGACGTGTGACCTTTATCTCTATTGTTATTGCTACCTATACACTATAAAGGTTATTTATTACATTTCATATTGTGTCCGTGACTTTAAAGACAATATCCAACGACGTGAGCGCGTCTTATAGTTTTATTACAATACACTAGCGACGTGTCCCGATTTCGCACGGAAATTTTGCTTCATTTACACAGAAAGATATTCGTTACAAAATGGTGCTTAGGTGTTTCAGTACTTTAAAGGTGGATAGCATTGATGAGGGTTAAATTTTACGGATAGAGATAGGTATAACCCTCTGGCAGAATATTAAATAATTCACACCAGGTATCCTGCCAAAAATACATTACGTACATCCAAAATTAAAACCATTGCTAAAAATATTAATACCATTTAAATCGAGTTCAACAAAGATATTATTTTACGCATGTACGAATACGTGTTCCATTCATTTCACCGGTTTCATTCCATGTAGCATCTTACATATATCGCTATCGATATTAGATATATATGTTATATGTATCAATATTATGTGCAACTAGGATATAGAAAATAGTGTAAGGCATCCTAATCAATCGTCGCTTATTTCGTAAACAATCTGATTTGGAAATTGACAGAAAGGGACAGACCAAAACATTGAATTAATAATTGTAATGATTAAAAAAACCAATTTATACTGGTTTCTTTGTAAATATTAATTTCATCCTTTTTTGTCATATTACCACAACACTTAAGAATAACTTTTTTCTAATAGAATATTTTATTGTCAAGGTTTGGTCGAAAGAACTAAATTATACGTGGATCAAAATATAGCAAAACTAGAGATTCATTTAAACGACAATTAAAATTAGAAGTTGTGGACACAATTTCTTATTAAAATTATATTACATTCTTTAATTTAATTGATAAACTGTTTTGCGTCTCTAGTTTATTAACTAAAATAATGCATAAACATATTCATATCTTGTTTAGTTGGAAATTATGTTTTAAAATTAATCAAGTATAATTTGGAAGGTAAGTCGGCACGTAGCTACAAACAGTACTATTATATATTCTATGACGTGGCACTCTTCTACGCATCGCTCCTGGTACAGAATTATAATGAGAGAGGAGAGGAAAGCTACATTGAATTTAATTTACAAACATTCTACAAATTTTACGTGCTTTATCAAAATATTTGATATGCATATAGATTAAATGTCTACATCTAGTAATCTATCTGTATAATTTCCTACTAATATTACCATATATTAAGGTAATTCTAGGTAGTATTGGATAGTAGGCAGGCAATTTGTTGTAGTAATATCTATTTATAAAAAAAGTAGCTGCGTGAATTGTTAAAAATGATTTCATATAATCTGTCCCAAAAAAATATCAAAACTATATTGATAGTTCAGTTAACAAATTTCTGACTAAAACTAACTTTGGATTCGGATAATAAAAAGTATGTGGCTTTAGTTAGAAAAAAAAACCAAGAGGGACGAAGTTAGACGACTGTATCTCAATATTATCGCAAATATTTTAAAACAACCTTCCTATTGCGTAACGCAAAAAAAGTATACTCTAATAATTGGAGGAGCTCCTGCTTTTGAAGTAGCTTGAAAACTTTCTACTCTAGTCGCCGGAATCAACCCAGAAACCACTAGGATATTTTCGAATTGAAGTAGTAAAACATTAGGCGACATTCTCCATTAACTAAAGTACCTATTAGCCTATTTATTGTCGAAGTGCTTGAACGCCTCATTAATTAAATCAAGTAATCAATGAGTGATCACTATATTTATAGTGATCACTATAAATATGGGTTAATTATAATTTCGGTGGTTAATATTAGGAAACGAAAGTATTTACATAGATGATATGACAGTTCTATTATTTATCGGGTTTAGAAACCGGAAGCTACGTCATGAGCTAATCTACCTATGAATCTACACGTTATATCATATTGTTAGTCGAAATATTGGAAATATGTATATTTTGTTTATAGATGTTATGAATGTGAAACAAATGAGGTATCTGTTGTTATCTTAGTCATAAAAATGTTATGCACAATCATTTACATTTTTGTGCTGATCCTTAAATTTCGCACACAAACATACTATACCCAAGATTACTCATATTTAGACACCAGCCTACATTTTTCCTAATTTACACGTGTAAATCCTCATGTAATTACAATGTCATTGCTCTCTAACAACCTACCTTCTACACAGATATGCATTTACATAAAGAGAAACCAAAAACTTGAAAGGGTAACATTAAATCTTGGACCGACCTTGCAAGATTTCCTGATACAATTTTTGTGAATGGCAGGAAAACTTGTACGGAAGTCTTTTGAGATTCATATAACAATTGAGAATGTTTGCCAAAACACCAAAATGCTTTGTGCAAAACTCGTATCTACCTATGATTATTTCGCATACTTATCCTCAGGTATGAACGGATATAACAGTGCAATTACAGGGTACAGAAGGCAGCTTATTTGTCAGGAATGGCAATAAATTGTAACGATTACACGATTTTTATGTTGTCCGTTGCTATTCATATAATAATACCTATAACTATGTTTGTAGGTTAATAAGACCTGTACTAATGTTAGTCTCGATTAACAATATCCTTAGTGAGTTTGCTTGTCATTCCAATTATAAAAAAATATAGATCTACTATATTAACGTAGTGTTTTCGCCCACGTATATCAGAATAAAGAGCTATGTTCTAATCTATGATTATATTTTGTTCGTATCAATTTTCACTCAAATTACAGTAATTAATGTTCATGTCTATGGTATATATAAAATGTTACATTGCTGTCGTCTATTTATATCACGCTATTGAATATAGGTACACAATCTGTGCCCTTATAGGTATATATAGGAGAAAGTGTCAAGTCTTCTGTCCTTACAAGCATCTTCTATTTTATCGACTTTCATATCTGGTTTCATGCAAGCGTACCTACCTACATTGATTCTAGACATTCTTTATTTTACTACTCAATGGATTTATATTCTTTATTTTTTCCATCAAGTCACCATAATCAATAACCGATACTTTTTTATTTATTTCATTAGTATATTAAGTACTGTAGGTATCTTAAACAAAATATAGATATTAATATGATTTATTTATTTGTTACTTCAAAGAACTATAATTGTTTTTAATGAACGTACCGATTACATATTAGATGTGCAGGTGTAGGTAAATATAAAATAGCTAATATACATCTAACTTCCTTGTCAATAAAAATATAAAATACAACTTGGAATACTGCTACTTACTATATAATTTAGTTTTTAAATGATGACAGATAGGTGTAATGGTTCTCGAGATTACTCTCCACATACATTCATACTTTGTACATAGGCAAACATTGTAGTCGCAACTAATTAGGTACAATAATTAAAAGCATGTAAAATATGAGCACTTAGTAATATTTAAATTTGAACAGACAAATAAGTAGGTAATTGGCTAAACAAAAAGTTTCAACATGGTAATTAGTATAAGAATCTGCCAGATGTTTTCTACTTTTAATAAGTATGGCTCAGTAAATAAATGTTTCAAACCAAGGTTACATAAAGAAATAATATTGTATTATACAGAAACACATTCCGAGTCACATTCAGGGAAGTAAGTTGGTAAGTAGATTTCATTTGAAAGCATCAAGCACAATCATTGAATCAGTGATTATGTGAATTCTTGTGAATTGTTGCAATTGTGTGTCAGATACCGATAAAAAATAATATTAAAAATAACAAATCTAACTTAACACGCAAATAACACTACTACAACAACAGTTGGTTACTTAAGTAAATTAAATTGTCGAAAAATATCGTGCCAAACAAGTTAGGGCTCCATGGTGATTATTGTAACAACAAAACGTAGCCATCCGTCATTTAAAAATAAAACACAAGCACACACATTTTAAAAAACGAACACATTACGAACTCGATTTAAAATTGGAGACAAGAGTACAGATGTCACAATTCGCGGGTAAATCAAGCTACGAGTAACGTCAACTCATAGCAAAGGAAGGCGGCATACTGCCTATCTGTCGTTCGACAAGACCGGCTCGGCCCTACTACGAGCAACTGCTACCCAGACTACGAAGCTGCACTGTATGTCAACTGAGCACAATATTATTATTGTCAATTTGTTCGTAATTTTTTTGGCAAACTTCCAAGAGTTTTACTACATATTTTATATGTATAGGGAGCAACAGAAAATTTAGGTACGAAGATGTAATTAAATAAAGAAACAATTATAAACTTTACAACTTCCGCCAATGAAGACAAAATTGACCAACAGGAATAGCAGTAGTGACGAAATGACCAAAAGTACAAAAATGTTGACTTAGTTGTAGCAAATTGTCTATTTTTGTAGGAGAGTTTTATGTTCTTTAATATATATTTAAAAAACATAAGTTTTAAGCACATTTTAAAAATATTGTAATATGTTTAGATATAATATACCCACTAAAAACCTATATTTAGAATCATAATTACTAACAAAATAATATAACTTGTCATTAGCCTAACGCACTGTAACATCATTAGGGAATTATAATATATTCGCAATGACCATATGATTAAAATGCAAGCAATTATATTTCAATAATGATCTTTAAATATTTTACATGATTTGTCTTACATTATCAATCATTATAAAACGATGTAAATTTTATTTTAATCGATGCCGCATCCAATTAATTAACAAGAGCTATGTAATCTGGCATTTTATTCGAAAACGAGCAATGTAGGTAACTGTATACAGTTATATCGATGTAATTTTGTTCACACTAGTTGGCAAAAGTTTATTGGGGTATGAGACGAATATATAATTTACATTGCAATTTGCTTACCATTCAAACATAATTGGTGGAAACCGCTGCAATATAAGTGCGTAGTGGCTGACCACACCACTAATATACATATAGTATTATTATATTACTAAAACGACATTGAATATAAAATCTTTTTGGAATAACTACATTTCTTTTATAAATTTACTTATTTTCCTATTTGAAACTTTAATTGAAAAATTTATTTCATTATTAGACAAAATTATAAAATATATACCATCGAAATAAGGTCAAAATCATTTCTTCATTCAGGACATTCCCTGACACAGAACCTACACCATAAAAAACTTTTTTTTATCTCTAACCCGTTCAATTCGGCCATTTCAATTGAGTAAAAAGAGCAAGAAACTCTTTATCGTAAGAAACACTCACCTCATTACATTCATAATAGCGTCAAGAGGTTAATAAATCAATATTAACTACTGAATTGATTTGACCTTTACTTTTTTTAAATTATTAATTTAAAAGAAAGTGCCAAAGTACGAGTACTGTTATAACTAAAATGAGTTTGAATAAACGGATTAAATGTTGATCTATAAAGTAGTTATAATATAACATTTTAATTTGTCACGTGGAACATAATAAAGGTTTAGTTCCAATTTGTAATTGGTATAAATATCCAGTTTTATCATCATGTAAGGCCTATAGGATAAGGAGAGTAAGGTTTTAAATTACATATATTATAATTTTCGTTTCATCATGTTATTACAATAGTAATAAATATTCGAAATTTGTTGACCCGTGTCTTGATTCTCAGTTTTTAATCGAACAATATTTAATTGTTGTCAAATCCGATTTGTCTATAATCTCCTTAAAAGATTAGATTAAATAATACAATTAAACTGCATTATAAATTAAGTTTTAAATTAATTAAATCTTAATTTCCACTCGGAAACTTTGAAGATAAAGCAGATTACTTTATTCGCTCATACTTAATGCAAAGTCTTTTGAATAATATTTAATAAGAATATTCTAATTATTTTATTTTACTTATATAAATGTATATACTTACTACTACTCAAAAAAAATTATTTATATATATATTAAAATTATTGAAAGACAGAATCTCTATAATTGTAAATAAACGAAATAAAACTAATTGTTTTGCAAATATCACTGATATTATAATATAATTACAGTCACACCTATTTTTATTAACACCGATTAAACTGTAGTTAATGGTTTGTTAAATATTTACCCCTAACTACAAAATCCATTAATCTAAAAGGTAAATATTCTTGTTGGTATTCCTGAGAACGAATACTCCGTGTCCTGAAAGTCGGCCACATCTTACAGTTTACAAAGTCATTTAGCGGCAGAAATAGATGAGACATAGGTGCCCACGCAGACACAGATTTTGTAAGATGTCCACCCCGGCATATAATAATTATTCCAGTTTGTGAAGTTCATAAAACATTGTATTGACTTAAGATGTAAAGTTATGTAAATCACCAGACACCTAGCCGAATTGAGAAAATATAACATCATTTTCAGGAATCGACTAACAATTTCATTATGAAACATTTCAGCGTAATATTAATTTGTAAAATTCAAATAAGCGGATTAATTGAAAACTTGTATTAAAATTGAAATATCAGGTAGCGATCGTTTGCAATTTATTTATTAAAACTCACCCGAGGGAGTTCAATTACTGTCAATTAATTCGATGCACAAACGTTGACTGGAGACCCCTCTTGTATCTACTCTCCATAATTGACACCCTCAGTGGTCTGGCGGTTTAACACAACTTTACTTCCTAGCTGGCGGGTTCGATTCCTCCCAAGATATTAACATTTGTATTCGTGAGTATAATTGCTTTATTGGGTTGGGTGTTTTCTAGGTATATTATGTATATATAAAAAATAAGTATAAGGAGAGATCTAATACCCATAACACAAGCTTTGTTTAATTTCGGACTAGTTCGCGCGTAATGGTCCTGGGTTATTATTAATATTAATTTAATTATTAATATTAATGTACTACTCACAAACATGGTCAATGCCTGAAAAAATTACAACGAACATCAGTGGTAAACATTTATGAGACAACTACGGGACATTAAATCTACTAACCCGAAGACTAAAAATATCAACATAGAACCGAAACAAAATTAAAAATCAGTAAAAAAGAATTCAAATGGGGAAACAGCTTTAAGAAACATACGATGATATATATTATTTGATATGTTGTTGGTTTTCATATTATAACCAATAGAATTTCAAACATTAATTATGCAAATATAGATTCCGATAAACGATTAATTGTACTTGATCCGTCATAACAATTACATTAATCCCTGAGTTTTGGACAGCGTCACTGCTAAATAACTGCTTAAGTCCTACAAACAAATAGACAAAGAGTCCGTTACGAATTAATGTTAACTAGAAGAAAACTATATGCCTTGTCCGCAAGAAGTTGTTACCTCCCATTCTCATGAGAATTCTCAAACCCTTCTCAGTGCCTACGTCACACGACTAACCTACCTCAATCTTAAGTGTTTGTGATTAGTCAGCGAATTGTTACTTAGAATTGCGTACATATTATTAAGTATATACGGTTGAGAATAAATTACTAGATTTCCATACATTATACTTTTTAGTACAAGCTTTTGGACGTTTTGTTTAAAATAGAAAATAAAACACGAAAGATACAATGAAAATGAAACACTCAATCATGTTTTATATATGGATAATAACATATTTTTTTCTTTCAGGCAAATTCGAATTCAGAAATTAATGCCAGAAATTAGAATCTATATTTATTATAAAATAAAATGGAAATATGGTTAAGTATATTATGAAACAAGACATTTAAAAGCGTTTGTACTTATAAAATAACATTTCATAGTTTTAATTTAAAACAAGAAGCAATTTCCTTGGGATTTAACTTTATTAATGTTTCACTCATGAAAGGAAAATGAAGGCATAAATCGTAACCCTCTCAGATGAAACAGTAAGTTAGTTTTATAATAGAACGAACTTCTGTTTGCTTTTCGCGGAATAAATTACAAACAATTGTGCCACTAATAATCTCACGCTGTTTCCCGTTCGAAGTATTGACTGACAACAAGTTGATTCTACGAGTATTGTAATTTTCTTGACAAAGTAAGTTCATACATGTAAGCGATTTGAAAATATATTTAAATGGATGATGAAATATTGGATTACGCTAAAAAACTTAATGGTAATTTTTTACCGTAATCCAATATATAAACCAATCATATTAATTACTTACAACTATAAATCATGATTGTTCCACAGTATATAATTCAATTATAAAGATATTATAAGTTTAAAACAAATACAGGAGAAATTTTTCAGTTGCACCAAACACCATCTAAATAAGTATAGTTTGACGAATACACTGCGAAATATGTATACATAAAACCCAGTCAAAATGGGAAACCTGTTACTCTTTGTAGCTGGTTGAATACTACAAAAACCCGCACAAATACAGAGTGACAAATATTTTTTTCAAATAATTGTTTACACCAAACTCCACGCGCACACAAACACGTCAACGTGAACAAATATGGTGTGTTGTTATAATGGGGGTGTTTGTGAAGCCTGCGGCGAATGAGATCCTTAACACTACACAAACGGGATCAAAACAAGTTGCTGCCTAAAAAAGCATTACAAAGAATTCCTTTAATATAGTATAACGTTATAAACTATATATTATTGAGATTTGTTACTAACGACCTACGATGAGTACTTCCAGATAAAATAATTGGCGGGATCTCAGTTGTTTGAAATAATATATAGCTCACATTCTATTGGATTCTATTCTATACCTACTACTACTAATCGCTTCGCTAATATATAATTAAATTTAAAATCCATTAATTACTTATTTTTTTAATTTATCCATTGAAACACAGAAAACATTAAATCATTTTTCTTTGTAACATTAATAAAGATACTGAAAATATATTAAGTAGAATTGAAATTTTTCTCCTAGGTAAAGTTTATTGAAAACTGCATTATTTCAGGAAGTCTGAAATGAGAAATGAATAAATGCCAGGCTCTTATGAAAAATAGATGAGTTGAGATATTAAAGAAAGTAGGCAGGTATATAGTTGGATACTTACTTGTGTCTCAATATATACGTATATATCTATATACATAATAGTTTGTTAACTACATTACTCCAGATATGGGTAAACTAGATTATAAACGTAGTCATAATGAGAGAGGCCTAATAGATACCTCAAAGTAATAATAGTCTAGGGCTGTTTAAGTTTAAATTTCGGTATTACAATATAATGAAATTGAATACGGGCTTATTCATATATACATACAACCAAAGTTTTCAAACTTTTCTACTGTATCGATCTAGTTTAAGTACAGCTTGCATAAAATTTGTTCAAATTACATTTCATATTAGCAGGTTGAAGCGGCTTCATATATGAGTTGGTATTCATGATTTAAATCTATGGTATTACTTATTTATGCCAAATTTCTTCAATTATTGAATTGCATTCAATGACTTTATACTAAATATGACTACAAACTTTTACATTTGTAAAATAGGTAGGAAATGCAATTTTAAGTATCCTTTTTGTACTAATAAATATCTATATAATATATACAATATGGTGTACCCGCCTACGCATACGTAGTGTTATCTACATATACACATAGAATGAGAATGACGTCAGGTCAGTTAGCCTATTGTAGCGAATTCATCAGGAATTAACGAAGACAGTTCCCGAGGGGACCTGATAGGGTAAGATTACCTACCATGAATAATTTGTATTTGTTTTTACTTAATTCTTAGGTAACGTTTTTGAAGTATATTTTCATTATGTACATTTCTAGTTTATTAGGATCTGTGCCTGCGGTTTCAACCTCATGAAATTTATAGGCAATGTTTTCTTTAAAATGCATTCGGCATTTTTTATGTCAAACATCCATTTATCCACACTCACAAACTTCTGTGTTTGTAATATTAGCAAGTTAATATTATTGCTGCTTGCTTTTTTTTATTCCAGCCGTTTGTTTAACATAAGTACTACTATAGCAAAAGAAATTCAAAATTAGTAGTTTTTATTAACATACCACTTTAAATAAGTACGTATCGAATCAGTTAATCGTAAGTTATAAAGGGACATTATATTTTTTGTATTAATGTAAATTTAGAATCTTAATTATTTAAATAATTATAATCATAAAAGTATTAATGATTAGGTGGGTGTAATTTTCTTTATCTAGTTAAATATATAGTTACAGTGATCGTCCTATAGCTACTGCTGATAAGCTACTATCACACAGCACAGTATATTGCACTTTATAAATTCTAGAGGTTAATACTCTGTATACAAAAATAATGTGACTAATTAAAAATTCTCTAAACAAAAATATGTATTAACAAAATAACACTTCGAAGAGAAAAGCAGGTACTAAAGAACCCGCTAGAGTCATTCATCTTGACGACAAACAAATAAGCTATGTCAAAAACTGACGTACGAACCTACAGTTACGAGTGAAAAATGATTTCAAGTTGTTTTAAATAAGAAATAGGCTTACTTACTCCACAGAGTAAGCAGGTTAGTGCCCAGAGGGTCGAAATATAAATAATGTAAGCTAAATGCTTCAAGTGATACATTGCTTAATTTCGTAAACATTAACTCTACGTTATGTTTTATGAATTGGTAACTTGATTAAATATTTTTAAAATATATTTTCATGTGTTTTATAAATATACATCTCATATATAAGAAACACGTTAGCATTAATATTTCTAATACCTATATGAGATGTAAAGCATATTTACACATTTTAAATGAATCAAATAGTTAATTTATTAGGTAATGTAGTGTAATTCATTGTATAATATTAAATGTGAAAGTGAGTCTTGTTTGTTGATATTTAAGATCGCCGTAGACTTACAACATATAACCTACAAACCGATTTGTCAAAAATTTAATGCTCAAGGCACGAAAGTGTAAAAAACCAACAAAAAAACTCTGTTATAATTAGGATTATTTACTGTATTAATGCACTTATTGCGAACTCAAACTGCATGCGTCATTCAATGCTAACTTTTGATTTCGATGGCAAAATGTATTTCGAAACGTTAAAAGCAAAAGGTTACATAGTTGTAAAATTTTTAGTGGCTTACATATGCAACAAATTCTGTAATTTATTTCACTTTTCATATTAGAGTGCTTTTTCAGTAAAATCATTCAAATAGCTAAACTTGTCCAATTGCTTTAATAAATTATGTGTAATACATTACAATAATAACTTAGGACAATTATCAGGCTAAGCATGTCGGTACAATTACTCATGATTACAAAGGTTTGCTTCGTGAAAAGAATCGAACCCGTGACCATCAAAGTAAAGCCACCACCGAGGCAGTTGATTCATGAAATACTTATTGAAACCTATTACTCTCGGTCATTGATTATTTGGGAGATACACTTGCCGACCGTCGGTTGTTCAGACAAGAGATTTTCGATATTTTAAATATGTTATACATATAGACATTATAAAACGAATAACATAAAATAAATTATCATTTGAGTTTCATGTTAGTTCTTAACTGAAGCTAGTAACTGGACGATTGGGATAGTGATAAAAAAGACATGCATAAGTCCGAAAGTAAAAGTATAAATGACTTCTGATATTTGGAATTTTACTATTCAATATAAGTCAGAAATGTTGAAACTTGTCTAATTGATTTTATAAAATTATGTGCAACTTATTATAATATAATATAAGATTACTTTTTGAATAAAACTACTAAGAGACTATTGTAATTGTGTAATAGTTTTTGTAAATCGACAGATAGTATACTTGTTATGAACACTCTTAACTATGATGTCATCTACAAGAACCTCCCCGATGGACCCCGCGGTTCCATATCCGGGTCGAGTAAATAATATGTTACGTAACTCCGATTTAATATTACCTATCCACATTTGGTCAACAAGTGCGAAAACAGATAATTATAGTATGTATTACATTCCAGCTATATTCCGCAACTTCCTCTATTTTTTAAACAATAAAAGATAGTCTATTACCGTCCTAGTGATTAGTCGTGAAAAGGCAAGAAACAGACAAATACTCTTTATTACTTTACATTACTTTCGCATTTATTATATTAGGCACTATGAAGCCTTATATTATCAACCAACTTAAAAAAGAAGTAGGTTCTTTCTATGTAATGAATGACGATAAGATGGTAGGTACACCACGCCACGTGTTAATGGCCTACGCTGGCGGGATTATCGATATGGCTTATTAGTCCCGTATTAATCTTATACCAAATTCTAACAATACGTTTTCTTGTGGAACCCAAAAGAAAACATAATACAAAAATTTCCTTCTTTACAAAGTCGATTCATAATAACTTTATTCTTTTACATATTGAGGTTTAAGGGTAAGAGTTTTATTAAAATAAAAATATGTATTTTTGTAACATCTTAATTTCGACGGGATGTCGGAAAAATGACAGTCATCCGTACACGTCTCGGATAAATATATATTTAGAAATATTTTACATATTTAGCACACCCACTTTACATGTTTGACATGATTGATACGGAAACTGACAGACGTTTATGTATCTAATACTTAAATGAAAAACGTTTATCCATAAATATTTAGTTATCCCATTTCCTCTGTATGTTTATTCGCTTAGATCTTCTAAACCACGTATGACGAATTTTAAAGAACAAAAGAATCACAATTATTTCTTCGCAATACGAGTAACAATTATTTATACATTTTTATTTAATAGAATTGGAATGGCAACTAAGCTGGTAGCCCATTTGATGTTAAGTGGTAACCATCGCCTGATATAAACAGCACTACAGATATCACGTTATCATATACAGCCGTGTAACCGCTCACGCGTTGCCATTCCAGAAGACTCATGCCTCTTATCCTAGAATTGCATTGCCTAATCTGTGCCTACAACCAAAACAGCATACAAAGTAGCTGGCTTCGCGTTTGAGATAATAAGTCTACCTCGGTAGTTGCAAATATAAAGAACATGTTTCTAATGTCGTAAAAATTACGTAGGTCAGTACACGAGTCCTTTGTTAGATAGTTAACTGAAATGACGTCAAATTTATACGTAGGGTGGTAGGGAGGGAGGGTAATCATTCAATAATGACGATTGGTTATTTATAGATGGGAAGAAGGGAATGTGGTAGGGGGTTGAATATTCTACAAAATCGATAATGCAGTTCATAGATCATAGATCTCGGAAATGGGCATGCATACATTTATATTCATTTGAATACTTTAAATTAATTTCAATGAAGGAATCTTGTTTTTTACTATATAGTAAATAATCTTGGAATAAACTGATAATATATGTTGGTTTAATAAATTAAATATGTAGGTACATTGTACATATAACTTACAAAGCGGTTTTATCTTTAAAACTATTTCCAATTCCCTCCAAGTAAACGAAAGACGACATTAAATATATAATATTGCATATGAAATATACTATATTTCATAACATAAGTAACTTCAAAAAGTTTAATTAAATCAAAATAGCAGTATAAAACAGTTATGGAAACGTAACTAAGGCTAAAATCGACTTAATTAAAATTATCTCGATTGCATTTGAAACATTCTTAAATTCACATAATTTAGACTTGATAGACTTACACTTACCCGTACACAATGCCTTGGACAGTAACGTCTTCTTCGAGTAAACATGTACACTCTAAAAGCCTTACATAAAACGGAAATAGTTTAATTTTCAAAATTTTTAAACATTAGCTGTAACTGTAAAAAGTTGTCGCACTTTAAATTCTAAACTAAAAACGCAAGGTTCGCCTGTCGAAATAAAGTATGACAGGAAGTGGCTAACAATGGCACAACATGACTAACGATTATGAATAAAAACACCCAAACAAAGTATAATAAAGAATAAATGCCAGCAATTTCATTGAATTACATTAAACCGCGTTGTAATGTAAATTGTGTACGCACTAAAATCTGTACCGATCAGTACGAGCACAGTACCTATACGACGGACATATGACATACATATGTCCCATTATTATACTCGTATCCCAGTCATAAATGTAATATTTTGTTACATTTATTGCACATGCGATAATATATTGATCAATTGCAAAAAACCGGTCAAGAGTGATTGCACTGAGGGTTCCGGGCAGAGCTATCTATCACGGGTAACGAAAATATACGCACATATACATAAAGTGCACTTTATACGAATAAAAATTGATAGAAAATGGATTTGCAGTGAAACAGTAGAGTTCAGAAAATAACGTAATATTAATATTTTACTACAAGTTTCGTGGGAAATAGGAACGTAACTTCTTTTTCTATTTGCAGATCTCGAAAATGAAATAGAAGTAATCCACCTTAGAGTACGGGGAATTTACGTGTTTATAATGTCATTGTGAACCACAGTGGTCTATCGATTTACCACACTGCACTACAATCGTCATATAGTCGTAGATTCAATACCAGCGTAAGTAAACATTTGTATTTATATGTCCCTATAACAGACGTTTAAATACTGTAATATACATTACAATATTTAAACGTCTGTAAAACATCCATCAATTGATTTAAACCCATATAAGCTCCGTTTATAGTATAGTACCACAATATGCGTGTTGTCCAATTTATTATTCTAGTGCCAAATATACAGTGGAGAGGTGCGATACAATTTTTCTGAATATATATATGTTAAGAGTTTTATTTTCAAAATCGCTAAATGATTTCAATTCATGTTTGATTGCAAAACGGATTGTGATTTACAGTATATTTTAGTAATACGCTGTCCGAGAAGTACTTTAGAATCATTGATGTATTATAGAACGAAGGTAGCTTAAAGCTTTTGACGTTACAGAGTGCTCGTAGCACATATAACCTAAAATTTTATATATAGTTATTTCCAGAGCTATAAAGAAACTCATCAAAAGTTATATAACACTTGAATTAAAATTACAGAGAAACCATATATAAGTCTTAAATTAATAATAGACACTACAGTTTTATATACGTGTATAAAAGGTCGTGTTGTCAATATACAGAAATCCAATGACACTATGAAACTAGATCAAATCTCCTTAAGAAAAAATGAAATTCATTCTTATAAATTCACAGAAAAAAATTATTTATTTATTTAGACAATTCAGTCACAATATTCAACGTAGCTTTCAGCGGATTTCAGGTACTATCATTGGATTTCAGGTCGGAAATGGTTCAATCAAAAGTGGAACTAATTCTAATGTCACTTACTTGATATTTCTTTATGGAGTCCATCTGCTCCTTAGTGACATTATCGTGAGCGGGTCTCGGTGGCGCATCCCTGGCTACTTCCCTTGGTGGCACTGCTGGAGCTGTAGACTTCAGGGTGCCGTTGACCTGCTAAATTTTAAGATAATAATGTCAGATTTACATACATACATTTCTACATTTTCAACTAACTTGACAAGATTCTCAATTCGATATTTTTTGTACCTGTTACGCAATATCTTCGACAAAAATCAAAGGATTTCGATTATTAATTCGGCAACTGATAAGTTTCGTTTCCATATTAGTTCTAGCATATATATTTTTATCTAATTTGGATTTATTTTTTGTGAAATTTAGTTAATTTATATTTTTTTAGCCTAATAACTTTTTGAGTTTTTATATATTAATATAATTTTAAAGACAGCCAATGACACTAGATAATTGTAGTACATTTTAAACAGTAAGATAATTTCTGAAATCTCTAATATAATCTAAAAGGTGCTACAGTACGGTTATTACATTCTTTATAATCGAATATTCTTTCTCCGTCTTAATAATATTAGTATACGATTAAAATAATTAGTATCTGATTTATTTATATCACGTAGGTGGCAAACAGGCATACGGGCCATCTCATAGTAAACGGTTACCGTAGCCTAAGGAGGCCTAATAATCGCCTTATACAGAATCTATAAATATGTCTTCAGTAATAATAAGCACAATAATCATATAATCATACTATTAGTCATTTACATACAATTATAATGCATCATATGCGTAATTAAATTCAGTCACATTAACTAAACACACATTAAAACATGGCTTTATTACTTCTTAAGTGTTTATCAGAAAATTATATCTTCATTGTTCATATTAGATCCGATAACAACATAACGATACTAACTACAAATATTCTCATGTCCACTAATAGTGGACCACTATGCAATGTTAATCATTGCATAGTCAGCAAAAAATATTTACTGTTACATAAAAATGAAAACCTTTATCAATTTTCCATTACAGTACGTAGGTCTATGTCGTCTAATTAGATGTAATTTATATAAAGATTAGATAATTAGATGTAATCCTGTATAAATTTCTTATTTATACAGGATTATGTCGTTGATTCACGAGTCCACACCACGAGTGTACCAGAATGGCAGCCAGTAGGGAGAAATGGCGAGCTGTAAGGCGGACGACATCTGCCTCTCACTCCACTACATAATGACCACAACAGTACTGTCAAGAATGTACTGTCGAATAAGAAGAATGTTCTTGATCCTTTTTTAAAGTACATAATCGGTTTCGAATTATGGAAGATATCGCGTAAGATATTAAAAAGTCGAAATGAGATGCTCCTCAGTTTCCAAATAGGTTTCTAATAATATTGTATTATTACTTAAATATATAATACACAACAATGTTTTTTAACTACTTCTATATTCACAAAGTAAGTATGTATATCTACTGGCGAAACGACATCTAATATGAGCGTTATGCTTAATTAGGAAAATGATTACGACATAATATTAGCAGCTATAGTCTGTTTTTTGATCTCGAAGACTAAATTGACAAACTTAAATGTCAAATCTTCAGATAATGTTACCAGCTCTAACGGGATAGTGCTATACGTGGGATACCATAACAATAATAATCTCAGGACAATTCACACAGTGCCAACTAGATCCAAGTTAAGCTAGTTAGAGCTTATGTTATTCGCACTAGACAACTGATAATTTATTTTCGAAAATACATACATATTATACATAGAGAACACGCAGACCGATACAAACAATCATATGCATGAATACAAATGTTTGTGCCGTGTGAGGAATCGCACCCTCGACCATCGTACGTAAAGCGGTGTGCTAAACCGCTAGACCACTGAGGCTGACAATACTAATTTGTATAATCATAAGTTTTCATTTTAGAATATTAGTTTCAAAGCTCTATAAGAAATTTTCACAATATACATTTGTTATAAAAAGAGTCTGTTTTAATTAAATACATGTCATTCAAAAAAAGCCGTTTTGATACAACGACCCTATATATAATAATTACAATACTTTGCTTATTTTGTATTAATACATTTTAGATAAACACCCACACACTGAACAACCGAAAGTAGTGGGTAATTAATATTATATTAATCTCTGATAGTGCTACAACCCTATTTAAAATAAATTGCAAAAAGCTGACAACATAGGTAATTTCAAATTTGTCTCAGAGATAAAAAAAAACAGACTACAGTTAGTAACAATACAGCATTATATTAACCAATATTAAATTGTTAGTAATTACTAAGTAGACAGATACTAATTATTAAATAATCTATTAGATTATATTATAAGAAAATTAATATATTTCATATTGTTTAATATCCTATGACATTTGATTTATTGAAGCATTTTATCGATAAATAATAATATGCATTCATTATATCAATTTAATTATTCATAGCTACTTAGTAGAGATACTTTTGTAATGCAATCCATATGCAACAAAATGGCATATATACTAATACACAATATAAATAGGTCCGCATAGTTTAAAGAAATTGAATATGAATAAATTAATAATAATGTTATACATAGAATTGAAAACGTGATATAAGAAGATATAATTTATGCACGGAATACAACTACTTATATACATATATGCTTAGTTATTATAGATTTTATTTCTTTAAAATATTAAACGTGATTTCATGCAATTATCTTAGAATATTTTATATACCTACATAGTACGACTGCATTTCTTAGTCAATAAAATTATATAAAAAAGCAAATATAATTAATTCAATATATAGTACTCTTAAACCTACCATTTAATATAAACATGAAACAATACGATAATAAACCCAAATAGAGTTTTTTTTTTAATACAGAGGTATATTAAATAGTATTGCATAGGAAATGTAAATCATAAGTCCGAAAATTTTTAGTAATTGACTATGAATCACAGTGACTATGAATCATTATTTTGAGCAAATTACATGCTAATTGATTATACAATCATAATAATAATAATCATCGCATTCACAGGTAAGATATGAGTACCTACTAGATAACTGATACAAATACATATATATATTTGTTTTTTTTTTGTAAATACATACGTATTATATATAGAAAACATCCAGAACTATACAAACAACTCATGAATATAAATAAATGTTTGTGCCGTACGAGGAATCGAACTCGCGACCATCGAAAGTAAGGCGGTGTGCTAAACCACCGACACCGTCAAATCTAAGCTAGCAATTTGTCGTACACTAAGTTTCTTTTTTTTATTTCAAGCTCCTAAATAATCAGTATATTAATATAATATAACTAATTTATACAATACAATGATTAATTAGGCAATCTCTACTTTAAGAAAAAAGTTTTTAAATAGCAGAATGTGTGTTTGTGTGAATTATATGCATGAATCTGTCTAGTTACATATTTAGTGATTGGAATATCAAACAAGCAAATAGTCTAAATAATATCTGATAAAAAGTCTCTTGTAAAACTCTTGTAAACTGCTTTGCGGCAGAAATAAATTCATGCTTATTCCTGCTGGAAAACTGTGTAACTAACTGTATGAGCAAGCTATATAATTATTTTCGACATGTACATACCTCATATATCACATTTAGTTAGTATATTCATTACACAATTAAATAAATGCTGTATTTTCTAAAACTACATACTACAACTATACTAAAAGGACCAATATATTAGTGTATAAGTTAGAACAGTATAGATTTTTTTTATAATATACCAAGTAAGTGAACCCGAACTACTTTCGCAAAGCAACATTAGGTTATCTTATCACTATGCGATATTGAATTAACCTAATTACACCTTAAAAATAGAAGAGAATACAATAGGTGCAACATAATGTGAAAAAATATATATCCATTTAAATATATATGACTAAGTAAACATATACGATTACTATATTGTATATCTAGGACATTTACATATATTCGACCCAAATTACCCAATATTAAGATCATTCCAAAGCGCAGATTTTCAAAAACAGCCAAATAATATTTCATTCATACATACATACATATTGCCATCAGAGCCCGGAAACATATGTCAAGTAGCAAGAATATGATTAAAAAATTTCGCAGCGAATGTTAGGAAATAACGAAATTGGGTGATGTTAACAAACTAGTTTATATATTACCTATTTCAATGTACATTCGTATTTAACAATTTATGTCGTCATTCAGACTTGTAGGCAAGTATTTTAAATAAAAATTTAAAATAATTTTGAAATTTACTTAAGCAAATGTTGTTAATATTACAAAATACCTACACACACATATGTATATACACACATATATGTATATACACATAGATACACATTGGTTATTCGTTGCGAATTTTTCAAATACAAATAGAATATTTTTTTAATTCTGATATCAGAAAACCCACAAGCTTTAAGATCCACACTTCTCGTAACAATAATGGATAAAATAACATCGTTATAATAATATTTTGGTATCCACGGACAGGAGAGCGCTTCGGTGCGTAAAGCATGGTAATTAATAATGAATTTTATGATAATGACAGTATTAATGATTGATAATGATAATATAAGTGCTTATTTGATGATTTGCCCTTCTTACTGAGCGTGATTCTATACGGTTATGATATTAATCATGAAGATTGTGTAAAACTTTTATAATATGTGCTATGCTATGCTAAGTGCTGAGTATTTTATTTTTATTATGCATGGGAAAATAATTGTTTTTTACGTAATTCTTGAAGATAAATTTTATCATTAGAATTAAAACTACCATATTCTTTATCTTCTTCCAATTAGTAAAATAGCGTCTTTTTAGAGACATAAGATGTTACATGGAAAATTGCAAATTGTCACGCCTGTATTAGTTCTTATATTTCCCCATTTCTGAAGATTAATGGGTATCTGTAATTTGAGTGTAATAAAAATAGTCAGACTGGATAGGTTAGATATATTTCACTTTTTGTGAATCTAAACCTAAGCCTCCAAAGCAAAATTTTCAAATTTGTCTTAAATCTCACTCTGGATTTTAAGTTGCGTAGTTTGGACGTAAATTGCTTGTAATGATTTAGCAATAATAAGGATTAATAAAATATTTAAACAAACAATAAATATTGTATTATTGACTACTAATCTAATATACGTGTTACTATATAATTTAACATAATATAAATCATACCAATAGGGAACTCAATATAATAGGACAAAAGGACAATACATAATATTGTTTTAATGAAAAATGATGTACAGATAGACGTTGCAAGTAGGTGCTTTAATTTGTAACAAAATCAAATGTTTCAATACTAAACTATTTAGCTTGAATGTTATAGAAGGTATTCGCTGACATCAAATCTAATACAGCATTAAAATATTACCGGCAATGCTGATCTTATATATTCCAACTTAGATTTTTTTAATGGTCAATTAGGTATTGTAATACCTAATGTAGTAATTAAGTACTTGCACCATCTACTTGTATACTATATCTGTGCCTTGAAAAACTTTATGAAAGACTACGCATAATGAACAATAGTCAATTAATATGACGATTTTCCATACATGGCAGCACAGAAAATTTATAATGGTTAACCAACAACCCCCCAAAGCCACCACTATACTGCAACACATAAGGAATTTTCAGCCCAAGTATAACGAAGAAATGACCAAATCCAGCATATTTTTTTAATAAATATTTTAAAATGTAAATGATGTGTTATTTGTGTATTTAATAGCTTTTAATAATTTTATTTAGATGTTTCACGACATCTGATAGTTTTAAAAAGGCACCCCTAGTTTCAATTTTTAGGAGATAGATTAACATGCAGTAAATAAAAAGAAAAAATTATAACGTCATTGGAATTTCAGGAAAATATTGATATTGTAAAAGGTAAATTCATACTATAGACTTTGACTCCACAGTCATAGACTTTGGAACCGTAATATTAAAAAAAGACTGGTATTGAATTTGTAAAAATATTCAATTATCGTACGTTTGGGATATAGCCAATAAGATAATACGCCATGAATTAAAACGATATCGGCTCGCACGAGGTTATTGTTCTCATTTCGCTACACGTCATTCAATGGAAAGAGAATACATTGTTTTTATTTGAATTAGGTCATTTCGATCGTAAATGATGCGATAAAATAATTTTACGGTTATTCAGAATTACTATTTTTTAGTTAATTAAAATGTATGTATGTATACTGAATATCCATAAAATATATAGGTAAAGAACTGATATTAGTAAGCAACCCTTCTTGCAAGTATGAATCATATGTTAATGATAGAATGATACATTCACCTGAAAGACATAATAACAACGCCTGGTACACTGTCCGTTTATTACAAAACGAAGAATGTATCAAACGGTGATACTGTTTCCCCCAAGTCATGACATCCATGCATAGCATTAAAGTGCCCTTTACCTGAAACGCCACGCTCTTTCTGTCCACGATACCAGGATATTTCGGTGTTGTTTTCACTATCTGAACAAACGTGTCTGGCACATCTACAGCTACCTCCCTCCCAAGAAGCACTGGAGTCGTGTCAAACCCAGGAGGAAGTTTATAAGATGCATACACAGCTTCTCGGATCAACACGGAGTCCGATCCTGCAGAGTACGTCACTCCCTCTCTACAATCGAGCAAAGAGTCGTCCCCATTAGAGATAAGAAGTTGGATCTTATGGTCGCTTAAGTTGTGCGTCGTATTGGATGCTACTGATTCCGATCTCTCAGACATCAAGTCCCCACATTTGGCTGTTTCTGAAGATCCTTTGCTTTTCTTACTCCCGAAACTAGTTCCAGAACCTTCCGAGCTTTGAGGTAATGAGAGTAATTCCATGGTACTGTTATTCTTGAAACTACCCGAACCTTCAGAACTGGGTTCTGATATATCTAGAGTGCTTTGAAGCACAGTACTCTGTTTACTGCCGAAACTTGTGCCTGATCCACCCGATGATAATAAAAGTGGTTCGTCGTCTCTGGTTGCCCGAAGGCGTACCTGAGGTGGCCGAGGTGGTGGGTAGCGAGGGGGTGTTTTATTCCTCGCGATGAAGCTGTCCGGAACATCCACCGCCATTTCACGGTGGGGACCTGGAAGTATACATAGAAAATATGTATTAGTATCGCCATTCAGGAGGGAAATTCTATATAAAAGTTATATACTCTTCGGAAATCGAGAATATAAACCTCTATGTTAATAATTTGATTTCCAAAAATGTAAATGTATAAATAAAAATCGTAATCTTAAATAAATCTGTCACACACTTTAGAAAAGCTATTAATTAAATGTGAGGGTTAAAACATATTTACATCTCCGGAAAAATTAATAACCGTGGAATAATTCTCGTCAAAGGCTAAATGACCCGAATAAATTTGTTCATAACCACTCTCGCCCTGGTTGCTTATCAACCAATTAGCTGAAATAGGATGCCGAACGAATGGTCTGTGAAATAACCCCAATACAGAACAGCATCACATCGTAAATATCTACGGAAATTCACTATTATATTTTTATGAAAGTGTACAGAGTTATTAGTACCGATCCAAATCTTTATTTAAACTTATTGGTCACAAAAATTCATTTACATAATCTTTATCTCTACATACATATAATAAAAACGTACAATCATAACGAAGTGTAAATTCTGTTTGTAGATATTAAGTTTTCTCGTAAAAACGCGTGGAGTAATTGTGCTGAAATTTTCAAGGAATATGTTGTTATATATGACACAACATATAAGTAACACTAAGAAAAATAGGGAACTAATGCAATACGTAAAATCTTCATTATGTCATATAAAATATAATGATTAATCAAGCAATGGACAACATTGCATAAATGCCCTATTCATAGACATATAGATATAACGGGCGTGGTTATTATAAAATAATTCTCAAATTGAGTACACCTTTAAATCTAAAATCCCTCCGAAACTGAAATATCAATCACAGCCACATTTATTACTCGGACAGGTGGCCTACTCTGGAATATCTGAAGCGTGAATGGCATAAATTTCACGGATGATATGATATACTCGTGGTCCTGATTGACACCAGGTCTGACACGAATGAATCACGATAAATCATTGCCGATTCATCAATCTTCCATCTCGGTTGACCAGGGCACGTATCTAATACATATTATAAAAGTTATAAGCATCAGCCGGCTCAACTCGAATATTATTCTGGATGACTGACTGTTTTGATCGATCGAATGAACTTTTCAGGTCGCGAAATTACGAATGTCATTTTGTTTATGTATTAAAAGTAATTCAACTATTTATACACATTTAGTAGAAGTTCTTTACATTATCTTACTCTACCATTACCACAGTGCTGTCAGTAATAATTGTATAAATATAAGGAGATTATTTATCTGCACTTTTTGCAACACGGGTTAATCAAGCCGATAAGCAAAGATAAAAGTGATAAAGAAGTCCTCACTTCGTGTATAATCTTAATAAAGTCAATAAATTGTTTAATTACTTTATGTAGGAACATGATGTCCACAAAAAATATAATTTGTTAGTTTTGTTTTTTTTTTAATTTGACAATATAATAATAATATTAAGACATGGGTACATATAATAATAATACCCCATGTATTATTATTATATGTACCCATGTCTTTCCGAAAAAAATAATAATAATAAAATAAAAAATTGAAAAGCATCACTTTCTTCATATAACTTGACCCAAAAAGTTATTTTTAGTTGCAAAGGCAAATATTGGATGTAGAATGACGGAACACCAAATGGTAAGAAGGAATCGTCGACTATAGAACAGTGCTACGGATATCACGTCATCATATGACGATTGTGATACCATTCACGTTTTATTATTCTGGAGTACCAAGGTGCTGTACCTAGTAATTTCACTAGCAATTCACCCTCTTTCAATCGAAACACATGTTACAAAGCAAGCTGCTTCGCGGCAGAAATGGGTGAAATAAACTTTATACTGAACTTTATGTAAAGTGTACCTCGGTAAAGTGGTATAAATAATACTGACCAGTGTCAGAAGACAGTGAAAGCATAGTGAGCATTTCTCCGTCGTCATCCGGCGGCGGTCGTTTCTCGTCCTCAGCACCGAGCACCACTATACTGGACCCTGACCGTCTCCGGGGTCTGAAATAAATACAAGTAAAATGTTATTTATTTAAAATTACTTTATTGCATTAATAATAAATTTTTTTTTATGTAAAGTATAATAAGTGATACAGTCTATCTTATTCCCAAATTTCATTAAGATTCGTTCAGCCGTTTAGTCGTGAATCGGTAACAGATAGACGCTTTCGTTAATTATAGATTAATACCCTGTACCTAATACAAAACCGCGTATTTATTCAATACAGCTAATAATTACGTGTCGCAGTGACTACGTGGGAGCAAAATATATATTATACATAGAAATAATGTAAGTGGCTAATTCATTCATCAGAAAAAGGAAGCGCGTCCGTTGTCGAGTTGCGTCAAGACAGACGGAGACGGATTCACCAGCGCGTGACGTCACGCACACGTGACTGTGCACGTTTACGTAACGGCTTTTTACAATTTAAAATATTTTTTATTCTTTCAATGCCGACGTAATTGCAAACAACAAAACAATGCAAGTTTTCAAGCGTCTTCAAAAAGAGACTTTTGATTAGATTCTTTTTTCTTATGTTATATGATAAGTTAGCTTATTGTGAATGGATTGTGAAAATCATAAGGAACATTCATTCACAAGGGAGATAATATCGTAAACTGTTCAAATACGAATATCACGTTATCATTTTGATCATGTTCCATCACCTGAAACAAACTCTAAGCTGGTCTAATTGTCTAAGGATCATCAGAGAGCAAACATTTTCAAGATCACCACCAGCACTGAGTGATCTTAGTAAATCAATCATACATCAGTTTATTATGGCACGTTCTCGCAAAGTCAAAAACCGTACCAGATGGAGACAAATTGCAAAGATCTAGATCGTTAATTTACCACAATAAAAACCACAACCACTCTATCAAAGATGTACGACTTAAGAAGAATAAATGGTGTTTAGGTATCATTTAAGAAGGATGTTTTTTATATTCGATCATTTCTTATATTACGAGTGGATTTTAACTTTTCAAATTTAGATTGGCCTTTACTATTTCTATTTATTATTACATTAGTATTTTATTTTGATCTTTTTGTTATCGTTTATAATTCATTATGTACTAGTAGCCAGATTACCCCGGCAAAATTACTGTTTTATCCCTCGGAGTAACCCGTATATTCAAAAGGCAGGCCAGTGATAAACCAATAGAAACGATTGCATTATTTATAAAGCAGGAATTAAAACAAATTTTCATTAAACTCGCCACTTCAGTTGTATTCGCATAGAAAATAATACGAAGTAGGTACCTGAATAATAAATACTCTCTGTCGAGATTTATAATTAACTTATGATTAAGCAGTAATAATTTATACGCTGTTAAGAAAAGTCTCTTTATTAAGTTCAAGTAAACAATAATTGGAATTCATTATTTTATTATAAACGTTACCTAGTGGTTTAGCAATTAAAAATCTCAAATCGTGAAATCATATCTGATTGACACTAAAAACTTAATGTGTAAATTTATTTTTTTGACGGACTTCCGAGTCATGGAAAACACTTTTGAAAATCCAAATATTCCGATAATAGATCCGCAATGTAAACAGAGATAGGATTTAAATATTCTCGACTCACGTAAATCTGTGACAATTTATCCAGATTGGAAAACCCATACGAAGACTTGTATTAATTTGGTTTCTTACAGGTGTTTTCATCAACAGACGGTTAGTCAGAAACAGAACACGACGCTTTGTAATACGTAAAAATAACTAATAATGATGTGGAGGGCAAATATGCATGCTTAGTGAGAGCACGTACTACGAAATAATTCATTTTAATTCTCTGTATACAAAATACAGTCAGTTAATATTAATATGTTTGCCAACGCCACAAACTTTAGATATATAATAATTGTCGAGATTCGCAGACATGAGTACACTCTGGGCGCAAATTTAGCATAATAACGGGCACCTAAAATTGAAACTTGCCTAACATTGAGTATGCAAACACGAAGTACGGAACAAATTTATTTTTTTTTGCCGCAAGTTGGGACATTTTGGGAAAATTAGTACTCATGATCGTCATAACAAGAATGGTTGTCAGCTTGTGAATTGCCTTATGGTAAGGTGCATATGACTGAATAAACTACCATGCGCTGTTTTGACTGCTTTGGCGGCCATAAGACGTAGACGTATACATTTTTGTGACCATGACCACTGAAATATAAAATACTCTCTGTGTAACTTTGGCAACATGTCTTTTGAATGGAAGATGTAAAGGAGCACATTTTAATTTTATTAGATTGAGGCATCTTATTCCTGTCTCTGTAATAGGAACGCATCACGGGTGGTACATGATGATATCTTGAAGTCCATAATGCTGTTTATGTACACATATAGGTGACGGTTACCCGCTTACCATTATGTGGGCCGTCAGTCTGTTTTTACTATTCCAATTACATAAAAAGATCTAGGACGGGTATACTAAGACCTCAAGATATGGCAGATAAAAAAAAGAACCCGAAAATATTTTTACTTACCTCATAAATAAAAAGGAAACAATAAATATTTAATACCCTTGGTAACCCTAGAGCCTGGTATTCGCCAGTTGAATGCAATCATGGTAAGCTCCGAGCAGGGTTGCCGCAAAGATATTTTACACAACAAACATTAGGCAAGCAATTTCAATTCCAACTTCACCGCAAGTGCTGTGGTGAATGGCTTTGGCCGCCACCTCTTTCGTAAATGAAATAAGATTTACTGTTTGGTAAAAATGAAGTCGTTTTTAACTTTCATCGTAATAACAAGACAAGTTACAGGAATCATGTTTTTTAATATACCAAAATAAAAGTAAAGTACATAAATTAAAAGAAAGTGTATTACGTATTATAAGGCCAAATTTTAAGGATTCATATCTAATTCAAAATAATTCATAATTTATAATATGTACCATAGTACAGCTTGTCAATTCTTGTTGACTATATCTAACTAAATATATAATAATATTCCGATAAAAACAGTGAGGTAATAAAATTAGAAAAGTATGTCGGAAATGTTGAAGTTAAGAAAAAAGGTAGTTAACAGAATTATCTATGTTATATAAACTAAAATATACATTATACATTATACGTTCTCTTCTACCCGTGAACAATCTGTGATCTCTCAAGTTTTCAACCGCAAAAGAAAGAGGTTCACAATCCAACTGGTTTTTTTTTATAATTAAAGATTTGTTCCACAATTCGCATAGCAATGAGACGTGACGTGAGTGAAAGGACCATGGTTAAAAATTGGTTAAAAGTTAGCTATAGGTATGTATAATACTACTACTTTTTGCCAATCTCAAAACTGTATTTAATTACTAATAAATTAACTTAAATTTGGATGTTCCTGTAATTAATTTATTGGTAATTGCATTGATAATATTATAAATTCGTAGCAACATCATTTAATGCAGATAATAACACATTACTTGATCATTCAAATTTAAGTAGTCATTTAAAGTTAAATCTGCAATAAACAGTACGTCACACAAACACAGTGAGATCATCCATTGTATCTGTTTGTGGTCTGGTGTTATCGCTCTCTAGGTTTAATATAATATATTATACCACTATCATTATTATTTGTAATGATTAAGATTTTATGTAACAACTGTTTAAAGAGACCGATTCCAACTACAACAAAGTTACTATGGAACCAAAGATACTGTCGATTACACATAGGTTTTAATGAAAATCGGTCGAAATTATATCGAGTAATATACTAATTAATATAAGAGTATGAATAAACATACTGTTACATTTTACAGTTGGTCTTGAAAAGAAACTTACATTAGCAAAGTACATATTAAGATATTAGGTCAATGAGTATTTTGACTAGTACCATAATACAGTTACGGTTACGGTACGACTCGTACGATAAATGTCTTTGCACACGGATTGCATTTGTGTACCTAAGTATTTTTTTTTATATTATACCAGTTGAGACCTCCACACGTGTTTAAGTCAGGTCTATTTTTATATATAATTTGCTGAAATTTGCACCCTGTCAACTTAGTTCTACAGGTGATTGCTTATATTGTCTTACAGATTCCAATTCGAGTGCACAAACTTCTCACTGCATGACTATAAAAAAATTATAGTTATTTATTCGTGGTAGATAAACTGTTTTAAATTTAATCAAACAAAAAACACTTATTTAAAAAACAAAGATAGCACATAAAGTTCTTTTTAATTATATTATATATTTATTTTTAATATGAAATAACAGCTATGGCATTAGAAAATCAAGGGCTAGATATCATAATTGAAACTACTGGCTGGTATAGTAGGCACGTCTGTGAATGTGCCACTACAAAGCTACCTGTTTGCTGGCAGGTGATGCAGGTAACTCCCTATTGTGTTGTGTGACCCATTTTAAACGCCACAAGTCCCGTTCCACATTGTCGCACACTTATATAGGGAGTTTTCTGCTCTATCACATATCGTAAGTTATAAAATAAAATAATAATATAACACAAAAACCTATTTTGTTCTCCGACGTTTTCGTCAACTGGCATTTAATGTGATATTTGAGTATTCAATTCAATATTATTTTTCAGTACATATATATATAGTTATATTTTTTGAAAAATAATATTAACGCTTATTTTTTACTGTCAGTGTGTTAACCTATAGGTTAACAAACTGACTTGCGATCAAAGATCGCGAGTTCGAATAACAAACATCAGACACAAAATGTTATTTGTCTCAGTTTATATTTCTGATTGACTCTGCAGTGATGGAAACACCTAATTAATTCGAGAGTGCTTGGCTCTCCCCTGTCAGGTTGGATGCAAATATAATAAATATATGCAAAATATATATATATATATTTAAATACTTTTTGTATATATAGACATACCCCACAGCTACGTAACTTATATTCCTCAATATATCCTTCCTAACTTGGCAATATAAAACACCACTCAAATTTGTGTAATATTGGCATTTATTCAGTAAATCAAATTTATTGAAATACCTACAGCAGCATTACCCACAGGATCCAATTGTGTTTTACAATCCAATATCCATTGAAATATACAAAATTTCATCGATATTGATCCAGCCATTTAAAAGGACTTGGTGAAAAACACAAGTACAGAATAATTATATATATGATAAGATATAAAATGGTCTATGAGCCGTCATTAAATATGTCACGATAGTTATCTAACTCAGTACAATAGAGTATGGTGAAGATAGTGGTACAATGGTAGGAGACACGTTGGACGGGTCGGATGTAGGGCGAGGGCGGTGTGTCTATCTACTATAAATAGTTCTACCTTGTCATGTATTTAATATTGTACATCTAGATGTAAATCTATAATAATATATCATCTAGAACAAATGTAGAAAGAAAAACATATAATACCTATATATTAAAATGAATATATTATCCATCTAAAAAACTGATTATATTTGTCCTCTAACTTGTTCATCGATTATAAAAAAAATATCGATAACTTACTCGAACTCGACACTTAAAAAATTTGTTCAAGAAAGAACTTCCTTATGGTTGAAGTCGGTTGAGAAACCTATGAAATTTTATTACTCAGCGACATTATCCGATTTGTTGCAAAAGTGCAAGTGCTAATGATTATTATCATAAATGAATCATGAATTATGCATGATCATTATGAATTCAAACACGAATTTCAAAATCCAATAATACCTAATCGCATGTGCATAGAAATTGCAGACTAATCGTCCTTCGGAAATGTATGTAGTTATAATTATGGTAGGATGTGATACATAACTACATACAATATAATAAATCACCTAATAGCTAGGCATCTACAAGAAACAAGCAGAATAAAAATGTTATTATTGCAATTGAAGCATAGTTTATAATAGCAATCGGGGAGTAAATGTAGTAAAAATAGCGATATCAATAAACTACAACACGAATTTAAAGAGAAATTGTCACAAATAGTAAATATCATTATTAACTTCTAGTAAAGTTTATAATAACACAAACTATTCATGAACCTCTGTACTTATCCAGCAAGGCAAACATCGTAGCAAGCCAAGAAAATCTATGATGTAGGATATCTTTAGCTCTTTGAATTTTCTCAGATTAAAATCTCTATTGAGTCTAGACGAATTCTCATATATGTAATCTGTTAGTATTCTCTAAAACAATCAATCTTCTAATTAAAGTGAAACGGTCTCGTCATTTGCCAAAACCGCTGAACCTTGAAACTTTAGTCGTGCATTCGCAGTATAGTATCAGCTGGATGTCGAAATGTATGTAGAATTCCACACAAGAAATGATGCTTTGAAAGTACAGGAAACTTTTTTAATTTAAAGTTTCAGTAATACACTGAAACTGTAGTATTGAGCATTTGTGGTCACATATGGGGCATGGTTTACATACCTTTGAAGTCAAAATTAAAGTCTAGTCACAGATAATAATGTAATAGTCACTACATTTAGTCAGGTTTATGCATTCAAATATATATTATAATATATTTGAATGTATAAATATATTATAGGTAGATGGATAGATAATTATCAATATCTGTTATGTAATGTGCTATTTTTTATATATATTTATTCATTGTGCACAGGATTATTATTATTATCATCACACATCTAGAGATGTGTGCGTTACTACACCTCTCCTAGGTATTCTTAATTAAAATTTATTTAATATTAATTTAATATACCCTTGCAAAATATATAAACTTCAAAAAAAAGATGTTAAAAAAAATGTGAGAATCACTCTGTCTCTTCCCGCCAACCTAACGCTTATTTTGTCAAGTTTAAATAAAAATAATAAACTTCAAAATGTGTTAAAAAAAGAATCACGTGTTAATATTTTATTGTATAGTATCTTTTGTCCTAACAGAGACTATTGTAAATGAGCCTTTCATATTCGGAACGCGTTTATATTTTCTAAAAAGTATCTATTGCTTTTACATAGTCTATAATAAGTACAATACACGAAAGAACCCTATTATTATCTCTTGTAAAGCTTTCCATGAAATGAAACAATTACTTCTGAGTTTTCCCAAAATCAAATAGAAAATCGAATAAACTTTACTTCTGCATTTCAGGTTATTTTGTACACACCCGGCCTTCAACATAAGTCACAGAGAGATAAATTGTAGATTGAGAATACTTGAAGGCAAATAAAATATTTATATTCCCATGTATTATTCTTTATCTACAATCTTAGCTGACACTAGCGAACGAATAGAAACAAAGTGGTTTTATAAACACTCCTTTGTTTTGTATTGAAAAGCGTCAGGACCGGTTGTATACTACCCCGACTTAGACTAAAAGGTCATGAATTTGAAATCTGCCCGACGACACCAAACATCTTTGTATGTCAATTTATATCTCTAACTCCCTATTTAGTGTTAGAAACACCGATAACAAACAAAAATTTATTCAAGACACGGCTATAGGCTCTCATTCTGCCACTTTCAATTCTAGTACACCGAGCGAATTGTAGGCGTGTCAAATAATACATTGACTACTACATCGACAATAGCTCTGACTACCCCATCCCGGAAAATGGATCGTGGAGGAACTACCTTTTTTTGTTTTGTAGAACCCTAGAACTAAGTTATTTTTTATTCAATCAATCAACGACGGGGCCATCGTCGTAAGAATGTATCCATTTCTATTAATAGAGCATGTATTATTATTGAATCGAGGGATCTGGAATCTCGATACGTGACGAGAATTAAAAGAACTAGGTTTGGAGCACGGCGTGGGTAAGAAATATTATTTCCTGTAGAAATAAAATTTATAAATGCAATATATATTAGAATGCATTTATAAACAAAAGAAACTATCTACGGACCTAAAAAAATGTAACTGAGATGATTTTGTTAGTGAAAGCCAAGTATTAAGTTAACGTGTACTGTTGTTGTATGTACATAAAATATCGAAAAGGGAGCATAAGGTTTCGCTTAGTCTAAATAATACAAATAAATATATTTTTTATTGTATAAACTCACTCAATTGACGGAAAACAACGAGTTTGTGTTACGATACTCATATGAAAAACCCAAGCAGGAAAAATTTATTACAATGACGTCTGCATTTCTACTACGAATAAATCCGAATTTGGTAAAGTGGAAATATTTGGCTTTTTGTTTTTAATGAATAATAAATATTTGAATATTTAAAATTTCATCCTGTTTCATCAACTACATAAATAATAAGTGACATGGACTGCACTTTACGTAGGCACCGAATCTAGCTAGAATATTCTATGAACAACACGGGTCAAAAGTTTTTATTTTTATGCTACTGAAATGGTAGACGAGTTAGCAGTCCAATGTATGTATTAGCAGCACTAGACTAACATCAGCGTGTGATGGCTGTGGTTGCCTAATGCGTTACCATTCCAGAGGACTGTGACATACTGTTTAAAAAAATATTCACTACCATATTCATACTCACTCTTCAATGGAAACACAGTTTACAAAAAAAACTTTTTGGTGAATGGAATAGGTGAAATAGAAGAGTCCATGCAGGCGATTTTATACAAGTCTATCTCAGTAAAAAAATATCCTCATTCATTTTTTTACCCTGGCCAATTTACACAGCGCTATCTAATCCCAAGCTAAGCAGAGCAGTACGTACTATACAACTGATAGATATATATATATAAATATATACATATATAATATACAGACCAATACAAACAATCATACTCATGAATACAAAAGTTTGTACCGTGCGAGGCGTCGAACCAGCAAACATCGGATGTAAAGCGGTGTACTAAACCGCCAGACCACCGGGCCGTTTATTCAAGGACGTGTTTCTAAGAAAATCAATTTGTTTAAGTGTATAAAAAGTGAAACAGTGTATTCGAAGAGATTTTAACAAATTCATTGGACAGGCCATTATAGTTCGCGGCACGTACGCGGCGACCGGCTCACTTGCGCTTGTATTAAACGCCCACGTCCGCGCCCAAGCGCGTCAGGGTCGCCACATGCTGCTTTTGCCAGTTAATGAGAAGTTCGAAGAATTTCATTGAATTGAAATGAGAAATTGTAAGAGTACACTTCTACTAACTCTAAACAGAAATACGTTAAACAACTTAAAGCATTATTTTAGCTATTGATCAGCTACATGCTGCTGAAGTTCGAAGATATTATTGAATTAAAATTAAAATGTAAGACTCTATTGTAACAGGTTAAAACTTGTGCTAACTGTAGTCAGAAATATATCATACATCTTACAGCTTTATTGAGCTGTTAGAGCATTGGTTTTTAAAAGGTGTTTTCGTCATTTAAATATGTAAGAAAATACTAAAAGTTAAGTTAAAATTTTAAAATTTATAAATAATGGCCTAATATATCAAATAGTAAATGGTATTAGAAAGATATTTATTTAAAGTTTGTAACAAAAATCTGAAAGATGATATAATGAGTCAGAAAAAAGTACACAAGAGTAATAGGTGAAATGTGGCAAAAAAACAGGCGAAAGCGAAACAAGAAAATAAACCCTTACGTTTACATAAAAAAGTCCAGAAAGAACTAACTTTGCCCAAGCATCACGTTAACAAATGCAATCAATAAAATCAGTAAATATATTCCATAACCAAACAGCATATATAACCTAACATACAAAAAATATGTAGTTGAACTAAGAACTTTTATTATTAAAAATAAAACTGAAACATGTGACAACTACAGTATATCATAGATACTAACTACCTTCAGATGTAGGTAATATTATCAAGATCGCCAAGTTTCCAACGCTGTTATTAGATTTCGGTTTATTCTTCGATTGTATATCGACATGTCTATTGTGTGACTGCTCCATTGTTCACCGCTTGTATTGGTTGGACTTCATCAATCATAGTGCCCATCTATTGTTTATAAAATATTACACTGAGGAATCTACGATACCATAACTTATATTGATTGCGAATTTATAGACCCTGCTAATATAATAACTATGGGGGAAGGGGTTATAACAGTGGGGACTATCGGCCTCATTGCTTGACATGTAGTGATCATCGTTGTTAATTCCTTCATGCTCTCATGACTTCATGCTCATGCATCCTATCAAGTCATGGACATTAATATCATCGCCTACTACTGCCTTCCCACCGTGTATCGTTTGTACGGGCGCCATTTTCATCTATTCTAGAAAACATTACAAATATAGTTTATTTTTTTTATTTGTTCTTAGCGTCATGAAAGATGTACGCGGAGTACTTTGGGGAAAGAAATAGGTCACTTTTTATCCCGGTCAATCAATATTATCCTGATCTCAAAGACGAGGTAGCGGGTAAAAAAACTAGTAATTTTATAAATGTAAGAGCGAGATTATTTACTTGTTATCTCTTGGTCTTTAATGATTCGGACAATTATCAGTATAAATATTATTTCGGTGGGAATACTTACATCATTTCATTATCATTACATAGTACAAAAGTCGCTGTCGCTGTCTGTCCCTAATTCCCTATGTATGCTTAAATCTTTAAAACTACGCAACGGATTTTGATTTTGAGTTATTCAATGGGAAGGTTTATATATAATACATGTACACCCGTGTAAAGCCGGGGCGAGTAGCTAGTTTTACATAAATTAATCAATATAAATTACAATATACAGAAATAGATTTTATAAATCATAATTGTCCGTGACAACCCCGAAGCGAGTTTACATATTTATAAAATACTAGCTGTACCCGCGACTTCGTCCGCGTAAAATAGTGACCTTGAGCAAATAATAAAAAATATATATTAATAATCTAACCCAATAAAAAAGTTTCATCGTTCTAGCTTCAAAAATGAAATTTCCATACATAATTCCATACAATTCAATCAACAGCCAAAAACTAAGTTTCAAACTACTATCTTTAAAATGAAGATACTTCCATACATACCATACATACATTACATCTCCCCTTTCAACCCCTTATAACCCTTTTTCTTGTTTTTTTTAATGCTACTTATATTAGTGTCATCATGTACCAATGATAAGATGTCGCTATACTGTAACCATTTATGGCTGAGTCCTGTGGCGGTAGGTACTGATATTTTCTCAACAGCCTAAAAAATGGGTTTCAAGTTTCTAGCTTTAAAAAATGACAATACATGCATACAACATTTTAACTCCCCTTTTGACCCTTACAACCCATTTTCGTTAATTATATTTAATCAATACGCAAATAAATAAGATTGAATCTTAAAATTTTAATAAATTCCTCTTTCAGTCTCTTATAACCCTTTTTAGCATTAAAAAGTAACCTATGTCCTATCTCAAGATCTAGACTTTAAATTTCATTTAAATCAGTTCAGAAGTTTTGGCTTTTAAGACAGACAGACAGAGTCACTTTCACTTTCATAATATTAGTAAGGTATTTATTAAATAAACTGACCCAAAAAAGCGTAAGAAAAAAGCTTCATCGTTCTAGCTTCATATATGACGAATTTCCATAAAAACTTTTATCTGCTATTTTATTTTACCCCTTGAATGGTGACAATGTGATATTTACAAATTTAAATGTCATATTTATTTATATTTAATAAACAGTTTAAACATTTCTTTAAATTCTTTTGAAAATTGGTGGTCCAGTTGGCCAATAACATAATAAAATTTTGTTAAATCAAAATAATAGATGTGATATTCTAAATTGCAAACTATCCCTCTACTTGCGCGAACCATATCTATGACTCTACTGGCCAGAATGGAGAAACGCGTATTCCGAACCTGAATAGCTCGGATGGAACGGTAGATGTTGTTTCTTCCAAGGAAATGTTGTTCATATGTATTGACAACATTTTTAATATTATATGTTGTTTTATTCTTCAAAAATATTAATAATATGTTCTTACGCTCTTGTCCAAGAGCAGGGTCATCAGATATAGGCTATACCAGGATTATATTTATGTATTTATAAAATAAAATTGCAGAGCTAACGTTTATTTATTTAAATTCATAAGGAGACAACGGATTGACAATAATCAGTTGCGCGCGCAACGCTGCTTATACAAATGACATATGTTTATTTATGACATATGAGCGTTAATAAGTCGCATATCTAGTACAATACTGGTGTAATTCAGAAATTAAAAATTTTTGAAAATAGACTTAATAACACACTTATAAAGTAGACTTTCCAAAATATCTAATTTTTTAGTTAAGCCATTATTATAATAAGTGTGTATTCAACCGCATAAAGATAACCTTGCATTACCATTTTCAACCCCTTACAACCCTTTTTTCGCATTAAAAAGTAGCCTATGTCCTTCCTCGGCGTCTAGACTATATGGGTACCAAATTTCATTTAAATCAGTTCAGTAGTTTTGGCGTGAAAGCGAGACAGACAGACAGACAGACAGACAGACAGACAGAGTTACTTTCGCATTTATAATATTAGTAAGGATTAGTGTAAAACAAACATAAGTTTAAAAAAATTCTTTTTTTTACGTTGTGCCTTACCTTTATTGACTTTTATATAATACTTACTACAACCTAAAATTAAAAAGCTTAAAAAATATAATACAATAACTAAAACATATTTTAAAGTTTTAAAAATTGAATCTAAATGTTTATAGGAACAAACGATCAACGCATTAATAAACCCTATCGCTATCAAACTTAATCAAAAACTATGCAAGAGCCAATATATTATGTATAAATCTAGAAAAGTAACACAATATTATAATAGAAGCCTTTTGAAACTTGGTCGTAAACAAAAATACAGCACTGAAATATGTGTTACAGCTATACGTAGGTATTATTAATTCTTGTTCCATTTCATTTACTTTCACTGGTGTTCATTTGAGATTGGATGTTCTATTGGATTATAATACATTTTATATGAACCAGTGCCGGAGTTGCAAGCCGAGTTTCCTCTCTGTAGTTCGAAGGCCGTCTGTCGCACCTAATCAAGTAATTGGATTTAGATGACGTTCCATCTGGTATACAACATGTTCACTCGACGTGTTCACAATGTATCAACGTCATAAAACAAGAAATCGATGCATAAACGTAAATGTATTCATATTATAAGCTTTAGGTACTACAACCGATTTTCTTGGAAACCAATTTGAATTTATTATTGCAAAATGACGATTTATAGCTTTCGTATTTTTAAGCATTTAGTTCCATAGAATAGAATAGAATCACCTGAGTTATATTATAATCAGTTAGGTTGCGTAACACAGTTATGTAAGTAGGTTCCAGATTGGATTTATCATTACATTTTTTTTCTAAAATATTAGAAAATATATGAAGTACAATATTTTTCTCTTTCTATTGTTGTCTGGTAACACAGACATTATTATATAATATAAAAAAACAGTTTAGACAAATTTAACTAGTATTAATTTTGTATAACACGGCGAAGCTAATATATAGTTTATTTAAGATTCATTGGCAATTCATAAAAAAAAAAATTATTGTCATTTGCATAAATGTGTTTTTGCCCTATCTGAGACAATTAATAATAATATATATAATAATCTCAGGACAATTCACACAGCGGCATCTAGACCCAAGTTAAGCTAGCTAAAGCTTGTGTTATGGGTACTAGATAACTGATACAAATACATAGATAATTTTTTTTTCGTAAATATATACATATTATACATAAAAAATATCCATACCGATACAAACAATCATACTCATGTTCAATACAAATGTTTGTGCCGTGCGAGGAATCGAACCCGCGACCATCGGACGTCGCGGCGTGCGAGACCACCGAGATCGTCTAATTATTAATCTGATGTTCGAAAAACAGGAAAATACTATTAAGTACATGAAATTATATAAAGTAATACTTAAAGTTCTCGTCTCTGACAACTCCTTCTAGAATTACAATCATGAAGGTTTACTTTTTATTTATAAATAAAGTGTTCTGGCTGGCTAGTTCCATCAGCTTAGACGGCTGCGGCTAGAACATGAATTTTGACTATAGGTTTGTTTTATGACAAGGGTATCTAACAAAGGATTTCCTGAATCGGAAGCTAACGGTTTCCGCTCGGGTAAAGCTGCGTTTCACAGTTAGCACTAAGCAGTCATTTCTTGACTAAAATAGTTCAAAGGATCACACAAAATATTTCTTTCATATTATAATATAAACTTTTGTCGACTTTAAATAAACCTTTAATCGTGTCTCAAACAACAAGGGATGTTAAACGGTATCGACTGTAAAAGAATCAACAAAATCTAACGAATAATATCGATACTGAGAGCCAATAACTGAAATTAGTGTACAACTACATAGAAAAAGTTATTGATTTTGCATGGTGTAAAGTTAATAAAAAATATAACAATATTTCTCATTATGATTACCCACAGTATCTCCAAAAACACAGCATTCGCCGTTCTTGGTAATATTAATAAATTAAAACAAAACGCCTTCTGCAACTGAGCAATTCTAAAATGGTATTGTCGGAACGCCCGCTAAGAACTGCAGGGGGAGTTAACCCTTATAAATTTACATGGTAAGCACCATATAAAATTTGAGAACGGTTCGGAAACACGGGAAATTGCCCCTTTTCATATTTGTAAGGCGTTGCCATCCTCAAAGGTCGCAAGCATTGCCGATATCCGAACGCTTACGGTAACCTCTATTTACGTAATTCAACGTTACAGTATTTGAATTCTTATTGCATGCAAATGGTTCCTGGAATTTTAACACCTAATTTTTAAAGCATTGTATAATCATTGCGTTTACATTATATTGTAACCAAACGTTTCTTAGCCTAGGTATATAGAAAATAAATAGTATTTATTACAAGCGTTATTGTCTTCTTTTAAATATATGTAGCTAATCATAATTACTATTATTTCATTATTTGTAAACTTCTTCCACCAAGCTCTACCGCCTATCATATCTGAGCTTATTCTACTTTTATGCATATTTTTCACACAGTATATCTATTCATTTATCCACATTATAGTCATAATGAATAGACTATCTAGACGATGAAGCTGTAATACAGCACTACAATAGGTATAAGCATTAATCAACAAAGTATAAGTATAAATTAAGCTAAGAAATTTACAGGTAATATTTAATAATTTAAAAATGTAATTATGACAATATATGAATAAGATGGTTAAAAAATATCAATCAAGTTTTAAATGCAGTACAAAAACTGGTCCTGTCACAATTTAAGAATAATATGTGTTACTGATAAAGGTATCTACCTTAGTAAATAATAAAAGTATCTAAAGCTTGTACTTTTATTGTTTACTATAGCTGTGCTAACTAGCTCGTATTCGTGTAACTTATTTGATTCTTAATCAATTGGAATAAAACAAAGTGAATTTAAGTGGATTCTAACACCATACATTAGTGGTGCCAGCGCCAAGATCTTTCGTTTTCGATTCGTTTCTGACAGCAGCGCGCATAAACGACACACACTGACAAACATACTATAATGATGCTTCTAATGCGTTAATAAAATCCCTCAATTATATTTTTTATACTTTTTATAACTTTATAACTTATAACAAACAAGGTTCAGTTCTATATTTATATATATAGATAAACTAATTGTAGTTTCTTTAATCTCTTTTACAAAAATAAGTATTTCGATGCATTGATTTGACGTAATTTCTAGATTGGTGAAAGCGTCCAACATATGTATGTGTATGTATGGATAAAAGAATAGGGGCTTATTATAGTAGTTAGCGACACGCGAAATTGACGCGTCGCGCACCAAGTGAAATGTTCATTTGTATTGCATACAACTTACCAATCACTACATTGACCCATTTTGTTAGAAACTACCTGCTATTTATTGCGTGGATTTCAATTTATTTACACATAATACTAGTTCAGTACGACAGCACTTTAGTAATAATTCTGAAATATAGCTGGTGCAGTAACTGCGCCCGGATTAGTTCATTGCACAGATAAGCCAATATTAGGTGCATACGTAGTAATGAGAACTAGTGGTCGTAGAGCTAACAATGACATGTCAAGTTGACTACCACTCAGATTCCTCTAGAAACCATAGTGGTTAATTCCCGGTGAGTACGTCATTTATGCTAGCGGACAAAATGCTCATTTTATCAACCTACATTTATGCTCCGCTAGATATAACGTCTACGCGGACGGGAGCAGTATTTGTATAAAAGAAAATAGATTTTTATTTATATGTAGTATATGTAGATTAATAGGTTATGAAGGCGATGAGCGACTCCGGTCTTAATTAGAAAATAATTAAAATCTATATTAAACGACATTCCTAAGAACAAGCACTGAACTATCTTATCTTTTGTAGGTTGGTCTATACACTGAAATTCTTTTCGGTATTTATTGTAGTAATACAAGTATCATGTATCACGAGGACCACGTAATTTGTGGGCGTTGCACCATTCGATGACTGTTTTATTATCATACATAAGTATATTATAATACTTTTATACCGTTTTAGTAAATAAAATAAATATATGAGTATTGTTTTAAACCTTTTCGAATATTATTATTTTTTAATGTTATTATCTTTAATAATGTTATTATGGCAAATATATGTTTATATAATGAATAAAATTATATGAAAAATAAAAATACACATAATTTTATTTATAGCAATCAATTATTAAAAAATCCGTGTGTTTTGACGTATGTAGCTACAAATATTCAACCTAAGTAATATATAAATACTTATATTATTTTGTTTTTCGCATATTTAATAATATAATATTATAAACTTACAAATTTGACTTATTTTAATAAATAATTTCTTACTATATTGTATGTCAACTAGTTGCACCTATACAAAGTTTAAATTTAAAAGCTTCTCAGTCTGATTGTATGGTTGTCGCTCCACTCAGTATTTAGTCGTCATACATATTTGCGAATTTTTCTACTCGTACTCTATTATATATATATTTGTACTAAAGCTCTTTTTTGATCCATACAGGCGCCGATTTCCAAAAGGTTTTTTTTCGATTTCGTTGTGTTATTTTTCAACTAAATACGATTATTTTCATTTAAAATTACCAAAAAGCCGGCAATATCAACAGGTAGGCCAAAATAACAATTCAGGTTTGACCGGAAATAAGTCATTAGACCACCACCGTGACGGTGCCTACGTCCGTACACGCCTATGTACGACATAGACATAGAATGTAAACATAACTTGCAGTGTTTTATCAGCTGATCTTTATTACAATATATAATATTGCTTAGATATAAAACAATAGGTAACTGAATAATAGTTTCAACTTATCAATAAAAATATCAATATATTGTAGGACTAAGAAAATTAAAAATTGTCTTATTCTAATCGGTTTACAAATAAAAACGTTATAAACAATTGTTGTTCCGAAAATATAATGTTCTTCCATTACCGTGGTAAATTCCAAGTTCCTGGGTTCTTACTGAATACCAACGTCATACAGTTCTTTAGATAATTAACTACGTATCAAGTAGAAACAGAAACCGCAAGCATCGTGGGGAATGCTGTATCTATTTAATAATACGCATTATTATTATAATATATAAATGTTCGCATAGAGAATTATTCAACGTAAGCATTTACTAAATTTTTTTAATAATTTTTGACGGAAATCCAGTAGAAGATAAGCTAACTAAGGGCGCACGAAGGCCGTGGCCGATATCCAGTGTCTTAGAAACGTTTTAGACGCTTATGTCAGTGGTATATAAAATATGTATTTAAAAATAAATATTATTTTATTGTAAAATATTATTAATAAATTACTGCAGACGATTCGTTTTAAGAAGGGAAAAACTTTATAGAAAAATACAAAATTTGACAATTAAAAACTCTAAATTCTATATTTAAAATATGACATACCTTAAAAATAATAAACAATGAAATACTTTAAAACCTGGACATGTAAAATATGTAATAATAATATAATTTATCATTATATCAAATTTTATTAACAACCTTTCAATCATTTTTATACATATTTATTTAAAAAAGCGTAGTAAATGAACTACAAAATCGTTCAACTCAAATAATGAATAAAGATATATGTATACCTATAGTATATTGCAGTACATCTAACGATAGTATTTTTTTTAACAAATTTAATTAGCAGTCAATAATTGGATCTTAAGTGAAGCCAAACTAATGCGGTTAATTGTGAATAATTCATGATTAGATTGCCCTTGAAAGATAACGAATAACTAAACTAAATTCCCAAATCTTAAACAATTACTTACATGTATTCTTTTCTCAAAACCTTGATAAAAATCCTTGGTTTTTACACTTTCTCTATGTGGGACACTTAAAAACAACTCTTAATGCATAAATTATTTTAAAATTCGAAAACAATAAATATTACGAATATAACGGAACACGCGCACACTGGCAGGTAAAGTTACAAACTGACTAATTGTTTTACCTACTATAGATAACAAGACTTGATAAAAAAATACCACGCCAATGGCTCGTCAAGTGACGGGGCGTGTGCAGTTGTAATGTGATTTACACGGATTTACATTGTAGGACAATATGTGACAGTATGCTGGTGTTATCGATTTGGTTTTACATGTATGCAGGTATCCATATAACACCGGTATAGTATTATATATTCTGTGACTATGCCAGCCATTTATAATAAAAAAAAACATTTTGTAAACTGCATAGAATTATTTAAAAAGCGATGTTATTATATCCTATATTATAATTTCAAGGTAGTAGCCTTGAAATTTAAAATGAATTAAAATTTAAAAGCTATATAAATTTAAAAAAAAACAAACTTTAAATGTAAAAAAAAATATTATAGTTAATTTTAATTTTGTAATATAAGTACATTATAGGAGCTAATTCTTTATACACACCGACAAAACAAGTGTTGAAATTCCCCATTTTCGAACGAGTGCAGCATATGCATTGTTCATAATATAAAATGTATTATATATATGTAACTTTATTCAGTGATTTTGTTGAACCACACACTTAAATCACTACAACTAAGTTAAAACGAGCAACTGTGTACTGTGGAGCAGTAAAACCCTCGTAAACACTAATTAACTAGCCTCTCTAACAAATGATCCCCTCATTAGAGTTATACAACTGGTGTACCTCCTCTTGGGTCACTTTGCCAGTGTTTCATGTGTAGCAAGAAAGTAAACGAAAAGGCCAATTAAAACTGAAATACGTCAACTTGAAACTTCAAATAGACATTACGCGAGAAATAGAGTTGTTAATCTTCTCTGTAGCATTGTTTCTCAATTTTCTAGTGTTGCCACCTACTTAATAATTAAACGAAAATTATGTGAACTATAATGCTTTAAATTTAATTTTATTTCACCCGTACGTTAGGAAAATTATCAGTGGAAGACTAGTCCAAAGTCTTACCTATCTGACTTTGATCAGCCACCAAGTCGCTTGCTTTGTAAGCTGTGTTCCGGTTAAAAGCATTAGTGACACATAGCAGTAAAATTACAGGATACGGAGGCATGTTAGCTTAATTCTCAGGTATTGCAACGTACAATATAATACAACATAAATAATAGTACATTATTTAATTATTTTCCAGAACCTACATACTAATGATAATTACTATTTTGGTGTTTATTACTAAAAATTCGTTGTCTCTTTATCAAATTCTTTTTTTTGTGCACATCTTTCATATTCAAAGGTTGACTGGAAACGAGCAAAGCCGAGGTGGATGGCTAGTTTAAATATAAATTCAAGAGACCATACCTACTGGCATTATGAGAACTCAAGTTAAATGGAACAGAGCCCTCATTCAAGCACTAGACTCGAAACAACTGCCGTTTTGTGTAATGACCCAGTTAATTACCAACACAGCCATGAATGTAGTTCACAATCTCTATGTATTACAGGATATAACCGCTCTTCAATTAAACTATATATCAGTAATTCACATTTACTTGTAATTCGACTAATACTTTACTTGAGATGGTGGATTTACAATTTTTAATGTACTTGTAATTTTCTTTTAATTATATATACATATGTATTTTTTAACCTCAAGTACTTCATGAACCTTAAATTTAAAGCGTTCTATAGCACTACTTTTTTCTGATAAATCAAGTTTAAATGTAGCCGATAACCTATATCGGCATTAAAGTAATTTGTGTACAAGTTTTAGTGTTTAAGAATCAGACACCCAAATGTCTACTTAAACAATCGTGAAATCTTAAAAGTTTGGTACATATAATATTAGTAAGTATACAAACAGATAGTCTATTATATACTCTGTGGTATAAACCTAACTGAGCCGTAAATACGGCTCATGGTTAAATCTACGGAAAGTGTCGATTTTATATGATTCAAAGGAAGCAGAGAGTCAAAGTTTCGAGTCGTAAAACAGAGTTAGAATACAAAACACTTTGTTCCTAAACAATTTTATAGCTTTCATACTTTTAACTTTTTTTCTATAGGTACTTTATGGAACGGCAAACAAGCTGACGACCAAACTAATAGAAAATGGCAACCATTGCTTATTTTATACGTGAACAACATCTTAGATACATGTCTACGTACATACTTTTATGTATTAATCTATAGTAAGTAAATACTTCAGAATATACTTAATTTTTTTATAAACAATAACTATTTTAAGAAAGAGGAAATATACAATTTTATTTATAGACTTCTTTTAATTAGCATGAATAAAGGAGACTATTGCATTATTATTTACTTATGACTTAGTCGAAATTACTAATTAACAATTTAGTTCACACTGCGTCACTTTCTCATGGTCACGGGTTCGACACAAATATTTATATTTATGTATGACTATTATGATTCGAGATTATTGATAATGTGGAATGATTGCTAGCAATGCACCATCAGGCTAACCTCCACGCGATTCCCCCTGGAAACCATCGTGATAACTTCCTGGTGAACATGTCACGATGGGCTAATTGACCTTATCATTAGTGTAAACCGTAAGCGCAGGTACCATTTCATTATCATTAATTAAAACTATTATTCTTACTAATACATTAAGCAGAATAAGTACTCATAATACATATTCTACTTAAAATAGATGATGTGTGATATGCCCATTAAAATATATCATGTGACGTATTGACACCGTTATTTTTTAATATCACAATGAACTTTAATCTCTGTAATTTCTAATGCTTGCACATGATATTGTAGATATTTCGTATTGCGTGACAGTAACCTTATATGCGTACTCGTACATGCACTGCGGAATCAGGTATCTGGACACTCTATACCGTATACCTATTACCTCTATGGTTGTCTGATGGGTAAAAGGAGACAGTTCTCACGATACACGAATCTAACCATGACCGTGATCAGTGTGGTTTAACGGTTTTTTTTATTACCTCAATATATGTAATAAGTATTATCATTCAGTTTTAAATTAATAATAATATTTATTACATGTAATGAAATGTCACTAAATGCTTGAATTAAGAAACGTGCGAAGTTAAAATAGCCGTTATCTGAATATTTTCAGTTTTCTGCAAAGAAAACAAGATGAATGAAATCGGTTACATTATTGTCAACTTATTGAGTTATCAAGGGATATATACATACATACGATAGCGACAACGTTTACAAGTAGCTTGTACTTGGCCAAAGATAAACATGATATAAAATATAATATAATCAAAAACTTTAAATATTTACATTTTTACAAACATGTCTATCCGTGCGAGGTTTTAAAATTTATTGGTACTCTGTTTATCAGGCGTTAAGTGCATCTGATCGAGTTGAAATATTACATTTAAAAGTAAATCCAATGACAATGCTATATTATTATGATAAGGACCCGGCTTGGGCTGGAAAATAGCGATTGGAACTTAGTAATAAAACAATGTCACGTTATTGGGTCTAAGCTCATTTGATTTATCTCAATGATTACTTGTCTGGCAGATATTAAATCAGGGTATGACTTATCACGGACGTTGATGGCGGTCATAAGTCAATACTTGTAAACTTACAAAAGTGTATTTAAATATATTTTTTTGGATGCGGAATTCAGTATTTACATTTGATTTTGTAATAAATATATGATTAATCGAAGAAATGGATAACTAAGTAGGTTAAATAAGAAAACGAGACAAAATCGAACTCACTTAAAACTTTATATAAAAATTAATATACTAGATACATATACGAATTCTGTTTCTAACTAGTATAGCCACATACAAAAGTCGTTACGTTTATCCTGTAATATTAAATTATGGAAATAGACAAATTATTACACGGTCATTACTTGCTTCTCCTACGTATTACGCAGGAATTATATGCATTCCACTTATGAAGGAAATGGAGTATGCATTTGACGTTAATTACGGAGCGATCTCGGGGAGCGATATCCAGATTGTAAATAAACTATACCTAGTTGTAATTTTATGGATAGGCGTTATTTCGTTTTGTGTTCCGATGCAATTTTATTACATTTCGCTGAATAAGTACAGTCCAAAGTTTATGTTTACGTTTTATTGATGATGTTCGCTGTATATCAATTTTCAACATAACACATTTCACAATAGTACACTTTACACCCACCTATTGTATACAATAGATATATCTATTTCCTATTTATTGTAATAATTATAAACGTGATACACAACATAACTAATACTAAATAAAAACTAACTAATTTGCAAAACTATTTTTTTTTAAGATTACCTTTAATGAGAATAGAGTTTTAACATTTAATATTTAATTCTACATCTTATCATTTATAATACACAAATACGGCGCCATCTAGTTTTAATTTAAGCAGAAATTGTACTATTAGGTATAAACAACTATTCCTTCCTTCACCGGAGAGAGTCACAAAGTTTTTTGTTTATTATCGTCCTAATTTGAACTCACTACCTTAACGAGATATAACCACTATACAATGCTCTGCAATATGCTGTGGGTAATTCATGTATACTTTTATTTTAAATACATGTATAGAAGATGGACCGACCTGGACATTAAAATACAGTCTAGATACTACAATTATAAATTGCTTTAATATACATTTTTCAATAGCGAGAGCTCCATTGTTGAATGAGCGGTTTGCCGGTGGCTTCCCACGCGTACAACGCGACGCCGCGCCGCGCCGCGCCGCGCCCGCGGGTGCGTCGTGATTGTCTGCTAAGGACCACGAGTCTATTCAAATTAAATTGGAATATGCACCCATATTGTACTGAACATAGCAACACTACAAGTACTATGACAAATAATTTTACGTAAAAAACTACTATACGAAAAAAATATAATTCTTTGATGGTTATAAAGAAACAAAAAAAAGCAACCTATAAACTCCTAGATTTTGAATTTTCTCCAATTTTTTAGAAAACTATATTATCAGTTTATAACATTAGCTATATTTTATTTTACAAATATATATACATATTATCTACATACACTTCTAACTAAAGTATACTACTTGACATATATAATGAATTTCCACGTCCCATATAGTAAATTTAGTTTTACAATTTACGCTATAAACTTTACAATGATATAAAAAGTATTATTACTACAAATAGAGTACCTATTAAAATACACTCTACAATTTGCAAAAAAAATTGTGCGGCCTAAACAACACGTATCTAGAAGTTTTTAAAGGCAAAAAATTACATTAAATTTCTGAAATATATACAATATACTACACTATCTATTTTGATATTTAAAAATAACGGCTTGGTTTATTTTTTTAATCTTAGTTTTAGCAAATCATGTACGATAAGCACGATGTATCGCACGGCAACTCATTATTATTCGTGATTAGTTTTTCTCATACTGCACTTACTTAGAAATTTAAGCAAAACTAGCGGCTTATGCAATAATAAAATCACGTGATTTACTAAGTTGGTATAAACCCAGCTGGCAGTCAGCTAACATTACTTACTACTTTCCACACTTTCTCCTAGGTTGTCTGCTTGTGTGGCTTGCATTGTTGCGTACTACCTTCTATTTAGATATGATATACAGAATTAATCATACTCTGCTATACCAGTATGTAATTTTATAAAGATATACTTCTTACATAAAATATGGACCCACACGGCAATGCACCGTAATAGGTTTGAAAACTACAATATCTTCGGGTAAGTTAAGGCGAATTCAGTACAGATTTTGATGGCTTGTAATCGATCTTTACAAAACATTATTTATGCATGAGAGGTTTGTAATAAAATCAATAAATATATAATAGACATAGAGACATATTTATTTTGTAAGGCATAGGTGGTCTAGCGGTATAGCATACAACATTATTTTTACGTTACGTTACGGGTTCGATTACCCGCACGGTGCAAACATTCATGATTATCATTGTTTGTATCAATGTGGGTGTTTTCTATGTATATTATATGTGTAGTAGTGTGTACTAACAAAAAAATGTAAAGTAAGTATTTCGATCTGTTGTCTAGTACCCATAACACAAGCTCTGCTTAACTTATCACTGTGTGTATTGTTCTGGTTATTATTATTAATATAACAGCATTTTTTCATCTAATATGTAAGTTACCCGACTCTACATGTTTAGGAGTTGTGTCTATAATAAATAACTAATAATACCTATGTCCAAACAACTCCATATCACAAAATTAATTAAATGATAAAATACACTAGTCAAAACGTTACATTATTTATATATTTTGAACCACATCAAGAATGTTAAAATCGTAACAAAGTCAGTTCTAGAAAAGAATTTTATTTTCGTAATCTTCTTGTTATGGAATTGAGATGCGTCAGCGTTTAAATTGTCTAGCGTTAGCAGTCACGTTTGGTGGAATTTCTTGAGTACATAGGGCGTAGGAAGTTGTTAACGGGGCTCACATATTGCTCCACCATTTAGTATCACCGTACGATACGGAGTTATATTCCGTACTGTACTTACATTACTTCTCGAACAATCGAAGGTGCTCTAAAAAAAACTGTTGAACCGTGGGAACGGATGAGTTTGTTCCTTTATTGTTACAGACAATGATGAGTAGGATTGTAACATTGTTGATTTAAGAACGAATTGCATATTTTTTGTTGATTTCAAGGTTCTCAGTTCCGTTTGGATGAAATAGGTACCTATAATTTAGTATGGTACGTACGTATTTGTAGGACTATAAAACATACATTATAATTTTATTCTATAAAATAATCAATAGGTACACCGGGACAATTTTTCTGATATGGAAAACAGATATAAAGCTAGGACTTGATTTCAAATTATAAAGTCTAAACCTGTTTAAATTCTAGAGTTTAAAACAATTCTATATGAACCGTAATACAGGAGAAACGTATTGAGATTATACGAATACATTGACATAAAAGTAATGAGCTGTATTTGATTATTATATTTGATATTATTATATACATTTTCTTGTTATGATAACCAGTAAAAATATAAGTATGTTAAACCTTGTACTAAGGCGAAAGATTATATTGATCTATTATAACATATTATATATATACTAATCATAACATAGGAGGTTATATAACATAGGTCATGGTTCCCGTTCATAACAGATTGGTTATGAAAATATTCTCTTAAAATCGAAATAATATTGTGAACTGAGTAACAATAACATTACAATAATATCAAATAAAGCAAAGTAAGATGCCGTTAAAACTGTAACTTATAATGATGATGGCAAACAACCTTCATCTTCTCAGGTACATCGAAAAAAAAAACTATAAATCAGGATTAAATTAAAAGAAAATTGTTACGACATGACGTTGATACAATTCATGATATACAATACGAGATGCCTATCTCGTATTGTGTTGTTTTCCATGAACATAAAAAGTACGTAATTTAGAATAAACATCTATTCATAATTCAATATTATACTGGAATCCGATAAAATGCAAATACGAATTAAGGAGGGTCAATTATTCAGCTTAATGTATATAACTCCTACGCAGCGATCCTATTAGAAATTTCGAATATCTACATAAGCAAGTAATGGCCACTTATTTAGTGACTAATAGCTTAACAATTTAACGTCAGGAACACAACACGACCGATAAGCGAGCTAGCTATGTTTACCATAGGTACTTGTGTGATCACGCCCCAATTTCCCCCAACAAAGGAATGTTGAGAAGAATTTACAAGTTTCTCTCTAATAACATTTTTCTAAACGACGCAGTACGTTATTTATGGTTTAACTCATTATTGCTACAAAATGTTGGAGTTATTTGTCTTCTAGACTCAGAAACCTGTCCGTTTTAAAGGTCACATAGAAGACATTAGTATTAGAAATATGTTATGCCTTATGAAATAGGGAATTTAATTTTTACTATAAGTAAATACTAAGCCTTTTTAAGTATTTCTAGATTTGGAATGTCTACATAAAATTTATGTCAGAAAAATTTAAGGGGCTGTATTTATATAGATAATATTATATACGATACGATACAGATAAAATAACAATACAAATTCGGCGGTTCCGATGTAAAAAGGATCATGGTAGTCTATGGACGCTTAAACACCTGAACGAGAATCGGGTATGTCAATTTCCTTTTCTTAACCGGTCACCTGGATGAGTTCTGATAACATTGGATATAGTAGAATAATACTACTTTTTCTATTATAACAATCGGCAATAGATCATACAAAATACGAGATAATGTTTAAATTAAGGTGAACTAAGCATCGTAACAAGAACATAGCATGCAATGAATGTAATGTTACTATTATATGTATTGTATATTCTGTGGGTTTGTGACGTTAGGTACTTATATTTTACTCTGAGTCGAGGTTACAACATTATAATTATAATTTCGTTTTTTTTTTGATTGAAATAATATCTATTTAAGGATTAAATATTGAAACAGTTATGTTTAATACTTAAGTATTTCAAAAGTAAAACATTACTTCCGCAATAAGTTAAATTCATTTATACAATCATTTTAATGCTAACGAAGAATCATATCAACAAAGAAAAATATGCAAGAAAGCTATAATCGTAATCTTAATTCATATCAAAATGTGAGTTCTTGACATAATTATATATTGAAATTCTTCTCAAATATAGACATTAATGTGCATTAAACAGTATTACGTAATTATATGATAATTCTAAAAGTATCGAGGTCAAGCAAATAAAAAAAAAGATTGTTCCCTGAATGCGAGACCGACCGTTACGTCATCGACAAAAATCGGTTACCTGTTCTTTTTTTATTGGGAATTCACAGAGATTACCTTGGTATGCAGAGGTTTTACTTTTTTTGGCTTCCTCAATTTTGCATTGTTGATGTTTTGAGAGAGATTCCTGTGTGAATCTGCCAAAATGAGACAAATTCGAGATGATGTTTTTTTTATTGATATGTTATTTTTTATTAATAATGCGGGAATGGGTCATTAATAAAAATAAAAATTCTTTATTTGCTAAATCCAGAAGCTTATGTTTCTTACTGAATAAAATATCTTTAGGTGAAAGAAATTTTAAAATAGTTTTTTTATATATTATAATACAGATTTTTTTAAACCATTCCTGTTTATAGTATTAGTATATATTATGATAGTAGTTTTTAAGTCATTCTGAAGTTTTCGTTCAAACAAGGATTACAACATTACCTATATATAATAATATTGAAACATGACATACATAGAATGACGCTTGACATAGAATGTCAAGCGTTAAGGGCTTTATAGAACTGGTTTATACATAGGTATTTATACGCACTCATAATTGATTTACTTTCACATCGGTATCTTGAGTCATTTGTATTAGATATCTACTGATAAAATTGTTATGAACCATGTATATAGAATATACCAGACAAAACCGTAGACTTTCAATAGATTCTCGACCATAGATAAATGTGATTTCACTAAGGTATTTTTACCTCAAAACCTACTTGACTGCTGTAGGTATAAATTTTCTTTTTAATTCTTTAAACTGTAAGTTTAATACCCATCACTAATCGGTCCAAGGGAACCTCTTTGATTTGCTCAAGAATTTACTACAAAAAACTTCACGTTAAGTATTTAAGTGAAACCTTTTAAGATTTGAACATGTGTTAACAAATAATATGTAGATACCGACTTATACGACTATACCTACCGAAGCAAAATTTACGTCAGAATGCCGAATATGAAATAAGTAATGTAATTAATCTATTTGTCATTATGACAAATATATTAATTACATACCTATTATAAAAATACTTAAGTGGTATTTTATATTATTTTAAGATTCATATTTTTTAATAAGGTAATAATAATACCAGATGATTTAATATTATAAAAAACAAATGTACATGTACTAAACGATACAAATATTTATATAATTGTTATCAACCCGTTATAGCTGCTAGATAGTATTTTTTATGACGTAATTAAAAATTTTAATTTCATTTGTTTTCGAATTAAAAGCGAATGACTTCTTAAATTATCAGTAATAAAAATATAATTAAAATTATATTATATACTTAGTATATATATAGTTTGGAAGTATGAATGTGTGTTCGTCTCTGTCACGCAAAATCTACTGAACGGATTTTGATGAACTTTTACAATAATGTAGCTTATACATCAAAATAACACATAGGCTATAATTTAATAAAAACATGTAAATTGGGCCAAATATGACAAATGTCAAGTAAGTGTGTCGCAAATGAAGTTTCGCGGGTCTGCTAGTATCTTATAAATATAATAAAATATTAATTAATTATACCCTAAATGTAACGCCAATTAGCTGTCCCTTGTTACAACAAATATTTCATCGAAGTAAAGATTTTAATTACACAATAAGAGCTTTTACTTATATAAATTAATGAAACGTTCTTTATCAATTAAAACCTGACTTAAGTAGGCGATAAGGGATCCGAGTTTCGAAACTCAGAAAACGTTGAAGTTTAAAAAAACATTTAATGGATTGAAATCGGTATCACGGTATTCTGTCTATAATCCGATACCGAAGTCGAATATTAACACGATATCGCGGGAAATTCGTACAACTTTGGAATACTGAGTAGACCATTGTCTTTGCTATTTCATAATCAGAACGTCGGTTAATGAACTTAAAGCATAAGAAAACGAACCTTATTTCTGTGGGCATTAATTTGGTACTCCCTCGATATACTCCTATACAGTGGACGTGAAGTTATGAGAGGCACAATAGTTGATCGTCCAAGAAACTGTCGTCACATGAACAGATTGAAACAATAACAGTTTTGATACAAAATTTTCTCTAAAAGTACATATCGTTATAATGAATTTGTATTTGCGTCGCATTTTTAGCGATACGAAACTAATTTCAATTATTTTCATTAATATTTGTACACTCATTTTTTAATGTAAATAACGGTACGGTGATCGTGAAAAGCAATAATCTAAATATGCGTGTTTAATATTGCTCCGTATGTGGCACGGTTAATTTATGGCTTTGTTGAAATATGTTAATTTCACACTATGTGATATGTTTGTTACAGCGTAAAATATGTTTCTTTTCATAAATAACAGAATTATTTTTACAATCAATAGTATTTAATAGAGTTCATAATCGGCATTCCTATGTTTAGGTAATAAAATATATTTTATGTTGCTCAAACTACGTTTACTATTAGTTATTAATTAATTATAATAAAATTATTAGTTTCGTGAAAAGCGAGTAAGTTGGTATCTATTGCGAATTAAGTTACATTAAAAATAACTAAGTAACCTAAAGTAAGATATCATTACTTTAGTGAAATTTTGTACGGTCTTCTTCGGAGGTGTAATATACCTACTAGTAATAGTACCCCACATGTCTGACACCCGTGGTATTTCATTACAAGTGTTTCAATGTCATATACTAACAAAAAAATAGCAAGTATGCACGAATAAACAAGGATTAAAGTAAACACCCACAATGTCTCGTGCCATAAACGCGTGATATCCAAAATTGTAAGTAGGTACGTATATGTAAAATTTCTGTAGCAATAATAATGCATGTCATGAAATAAAAACAAAATATCATAATTTAACTACACACCAAACTGAGGGTTTCGCTATTCTAAAACGTATCAGGTACGTACTTAACACTTTCAATGCTATGTCGGACAAGCGTGACCGACAAGTATACTTTCTCCATGGGCCATAAAATTTTCGAAAATATACAAAACTCACATTTACTTTTTTTTATTTATAACTATAATTATATTTTTATAAACACAATACATACATACATACTTACTACCTGTCTCGATCGACCCCTACCAGTTCATTTTTTGTCATAAAATATAATCTATGTCTATCCTCGTGATAAAATCTTCTTTATTATTTAAATCAGCAGTTTAGTCGTGAATAGACAACAAACAAACATACAGACTTTCTCATTTGTAATATTAGTATGTACGTAAATTGAAAATTACACAATCTTTAACAAAACGAAATTGTAAAGTAATATTACATAATATAGAAGATAAGATACTGTTGATTGCATTAGGTATTGTACCTATCACGTAGCAGTTAGATAATCTTAGGATTTGCTGGCAATACATAATTTAGAAAGGCAAATAATATAGATACTTAAGTCACCTACGATACTATTTATATGAGACCCATCCCAGACCTCTGCTTACTAAATACATAATAAACAAAACAATTAATAAAAACATTTTCTATATTTACAGTAGTGAGTAATGATCGTAAATAGTAGCACTACTCCTGAACTACTAACTACTGGACTGATAAATGAAAGAATTAACATTTTTGTATTAGATTAGGTCAATATTAGTACATCATGGGTGTTTTATGGAAATGAATTAGAACCTAATATTCAGATACTTACTTACTTACTTACCTAAACTATAGTGAATATCTTCGACATATTTCTAGACCTACAGATATTATCAACATTCATCTGTAAATTAATATATTAATCTACTTGCTCTTTCCCGATTTTGTCTGCTTTTTTACGACAACAGATATTCTAAATCCATCCTCGTAGGGAAATAGACAGACAAATACACTTACGTATTTATAATCTATTTAGATTATAAATTCTAAGGAATGGTATTTACCATTTAACTTAAATTATGTAAGTCTTAATTGTCATGGCTCATTAAGAGGTGATAGGATAGGTATCAAGCACCTATTTATTTGCGTAAAATAGGCAACCGTCTGTTAATGATCAAGAAATAATAAAATAAACAAGGGCAATAAACAAGAAATAATATAATTGAAGTACTACCATATGCATATATGGTAGTACTTCAATTATATTTTAATACTAACTGAGACCGCGACTGCGTCCCTGTATAACGTTTTTCTTTGTAAACCTTCGTAGGTTTACTAAGACAAAAGTAGGTGGTCCTACCACTACAGATTAGCGAAAACCGCAAAATTCTAACAATCATTGTTTTGAACTACGGTACTAATGCCCCAATAATATATACAATAACATTATTCTCGTATATATTTCATTCATAAATATATTATAGTAATTAGTGGGTAATGTTCTTCGAATGCGATTCATTCATTTGGCTAATTGAATAAATTATTTTTGATAAATTTTACAAATTTCTTGATTTATTATCGTTATCACAACTACATATATATCCATATATTATATCATTAAGAGACAGAGAGAGACTATGAATATTGTAAGAAGAAAGTAAACTTTCTGTCCACTGCGCGATGGCGTATATTCTTACACTGTTTGGAAGTAATCCATGTTAAGTGTCCATTATACTTGAGTAATAGAGAAATAATATACATATATTACGTTAAAATACTTACAAAAATACAAATAGATTTTAAAAATCCTGACATTAATTCAGTGAATTAACGTCTCAAAGGTTAACTGCTAGAGAAAACTTCTCTTTCCTTTACTTCTAGCATTAAGGTCGCCTTTTGTACCATGTTCATTTGGCGAATAAAGTTACTTTAATAAATAAATGTATAGACCGGGTGGTAAAGTGGGATAAAAATAATATAAAATAGGATACGCTTGGTGCAATCAATAGAAAGTAAGGAAAAGACCACGAGATGTGAATGTTCCAGGGAGAGATAAAAAAGTAATAAGTGTAGGTAATATTACTGGTCCATGAGTTGAGTTGGAGGCGATTATGATTATGAGATATTACCGGTTGTATACCGCCCCAAGCCGTCGTGTGGAACGATCCTTATAATTTATACGAATCTCCTTGGGAAATTTCTAGAAAGGCATTTTAAAACACTACATTCGGTGAGAATTTAATAATAATAGTGTAGGCAGATAAATAATGAGGCAATTTAAAATAATTTTTAATGTAATGTACGTATTACATCAAAACAATTGTGTATATTACATAGTTGTTATGAAAATACCGAATTCATAACAGAACGTTTTGAACTTGTAGGGTGAACGCGCCGGTTGCTCGACTACCGGTGCTTTTTCGCACCCTTTTATTTATGATACAGAAATTATAGTTTATCTAAAACATTACAAAAGTGCATACAAGTTCTGGTGAAATTATTTTTTTCTATATATATTTCCATCATACTTTTCTATACAGAATCGACCAATATCAATTATGTTGAAGGTCAAAGACATTTTCAACATCAAAATCTTTGATGACTTTGTTATAAAAATATCACTAAAATTTGTGAAGCATTTCTTCAATCGTCGGTAATAATATTGTATTATGTTAGACCACTTACTATTCGTCAACCAAGACTCACCTTATAATGTTTGTAATTATTTAAATAATAGCTATAACTAAGAAATAATATTAGAAGAGAAATCAAATAATGCAGCTTACTTTAATTCTATGTTGTAAAATTTTAACTCTCGTTGAATTATGTGGGACATTCGTTAAAACAAATTACTATACTTAATGGAATCGCACACAGCTGTGCCGCTATGCGCGTAATAAAAACAAAATTATGTCGTAGTCCATTCACACCTGAACAAACCGAGCCTGAGCACGATATACTCACATTAACATCTACTCCACAACCTGATGAAACTACAGATGCATAAAATACACTATTACTGGAAAGAGTATAGGTAGAACTAACAAAATTACCTTTTAAACAATTGTTTGTAATGCATCCTGTGGGTAATTATCGATGAGCACTTCAAATAATAACACACATTTCACTAAACATAAGTCACACACATCAAGCACTACATAACAAAACTATCTTCAGCAATTACGGCACAAGAATTCCAAATATTCACTTAACCGTCGAAAAAGAAAAAAATCAACACGTCCGACAAGCAGGTAAGTTTAAAAAATTCTAAATTCAAATAATGGGATGAACGCGCAGCGCAAGCACAAGGTTGTGCTCGCGTGGGAAAGAGACAGTAAAAAACGGGTCTCACGAGCGCGGGCGCAAACAGGTGGGGGAGGGAGTTTACAGGTAACACTACCCTACGTTCTCGGATGTATCCATAGACGACAAAAGGGTCAAGTGTTGTCGGAATATCTTTTTCAACGGCAATAGCAAGTGTCACTCAGGCAAGTGCCGCTGACGAACTGATCTACCTGCCGATACCACATGCATTACGATCACGTACCGCGCGAGGCTGTTACTATACGTTGAGAAGAAATAAATTCGCTGAGATATGGAAACGTCAAGATGATCAAATTTATAGCCATGAATGCATTATAATGTACATTTTATAGTATAGCAAAGATTCGTTGCGTCGTTGTGAAGAATACTAAATAGCTAGAAAAAATACTAGCTACCTATGACTTTCGGAAAATCTATACAAAATACAGTTAGTATTATCCTTCTTAAAATGTGCGGCCGTAGTAGGAGTAGGACGAATAGTGGAGTCCAATGGGTTATTAATTTCTTAAAATGATAATTAAAATTTAGATAATGCAAAAAGCATTTAATCGATGGAAATATGTAAATTCACACAACAAAGAAGATTCCGCTTTGACTTAAATTGCTTCAATAATATTTACAACAAATTATGTATAGCACATGGATGTCAAACAATATTTATATTATTATCATAATGTACAAATTAATCAGGATCGTACAAGTGCTAATTATAGAAGATTAATCACCTTGCATGGATGTGAACAAGGAGTGCCAACAATTACGTAATATTGCCACAATTAAATATCTATAATACATCACAGAATAGTTATTTATTATTTATACTAGCTGACCACGCGACTTTGTACCTGCGGTAGTTATTCGGTATAACAACAATAACTTTTTATTTGTAAACTGACTAAAATAAATAAATACTAAATTTCATTTCTAACTTACCGATTTCCGAGACTTGCACTAGCGCACAAAATTGACAAATAGACAAAATTTCTATCAATGATTGTGTAAAGTTTTATTTTATGGCGATAAATTACCACAAAAATTAATTGTTGTCATATCTGTCATGTACAATCAGTTATATGTAAAAAACAAATATTTTTAGTCTACTTAGATTATAAATAACCTCTGGTATAATACGGCCTAGTAGGTTATTGTAGGTGAGGTAGGTAAATACAAATTGAAATGTCTATTCAAACATTCTGAAATCATCATAAATTTACACCTTGTTGACATTCATAGTATAATTGCAGGAAGCATGTAAACTAGTAGTGGAGCGGATATTTACAAGAAATCCAAGGCATTAGACTGTGTTATTACAGTCAATGACATACATAAAAGAAGTTGGCATAATAACTGATTTTCAAATGCATCCGATTGGTTGTGAACTACTGCATTTAGTTTAAATCACAATCAAATAATTTCTAAAACTTTTAGGTAGGTATGCTTCAGTTCTCGTGAAAAAAGTATATTAGTGGAACATGTTTTACAACGCTTTATTCGCGGGACCATTATAGCACTTTCAGACCAATAGAAAATAAAAAGTACAAGTGGACCTTGGCAGTTCTTCTCCCCTAAAGTAGCTGGCCGAACTGGATAGTAGCCAGTACAAAAGAAAATAGAACAAAATACTAATAAAAAAATCTTGATGTAGGTAAAACCTGTGATGTCCAAATGTATACTGGTAAATGATTGTAACTTTGACTTCGAACAAACAAATAACTTATGTACCTATATCTGTTTATACAACTAGAACATTGTTCCATAATATTTGAACAACACCACTGTATATCTATACAAAGTGAGTAAAAAATGTACTGTACAATTTTCAAAGATTATTCAATATAATTTTAAATTAATAATCTGTGCGATCACTCACAGTAGTGAATAGCTATCATCAGTACCTGAAGCAGTGCACATACACGTAAGTTACCCAGAAGATCTTGTATAATTGCAAAGATAACGTGACTCCGTCGATAATTGACGTTATCCGTTGTTTGCGTCTCATTCATTGGACAGGAAAATTAACTGGTTCTTAGATCTCCCGGTGCAGTTATCAGCACCAATAATTATAGGTAGCATGCTAGGTATTTATTATTTCAGCAGTAAATTACCTATTTTAAAGCATGTTCAGAAGTTGTTGACATCAAACAAATAAGTAGCTATAAGGAGCTTTTTTTATAAAATTATAAATTATTCTTTTGCGAAATTTGGTAAGTAAATAAGTAGTTTGTAACGTAAATTGTGGTATCAGCTGGATGCGACTATGATACAGTAATTCGAAAGAAAAACTTAAATTGACAATAAATATTACTAATATTATAAACTAACAATTCTAAAGCTGTTGACCTTACTAAAATGGAGGCGCAAAAGGCACTCCAAACCCGCAGAAGGACTTATGGAGCGGCTGAAGCCTAACTCCTGCATGGCGAATACGACTTCAGACTAAGGGCACCACTTTATACATAATACCTATCATTGATAAATGTATCAATGTAATATTTCTATATTTAGACTATTACGTCCTAAAAAATTAAAGTTAATGTGTACAGATAAATAAATTAAGAACTGGTAATAACAAAGCGAAAGCGTGAAGAGAAACCGAGGCAGATCCGATCAGCTGGAAGCTCCGTAAACATAGAAACCATACTGTGCTTATTCACATATTACAGATAACATAAATAGTACACACTTAACAATAATAATAATATAAAATTTCTTGTGTTAATATTAGTTAAAAATATTTTTATGAAAAATATATTTATTATATTTTAGAAACACACATGTATAAATGAATTTATTTGCACGTGAATTACAAAAACAATAATATTCCCCTTCCAATAGATTTAGCGAAGGTCTTAAAAGCATTTCCGAGGGTACAGGTGTATTAGTATTATAATGTGCCTTATGTCTATATAGGAGTACTTCCATATTATCCTATATATTTCAAAGGCAGATAATAAATGTCTGAAGTTATGAACGTCACGTACGTGTAAGTAGTATTATATATTCTACTATTTCACAGCATATGTATCCACATATGTAATATATATTTTTTAGAAGTACATGAGTTTTTGCAATTTCGATTTCATGAACAGGTACATAAAGTCTAGTTTGATGTAATTGCCTTAGTTTCTGATGTTCTAAGGTACGTATGCGCAATATTGACTAACTGACGTCATAGATTCCCTATAAATTTAATAAAAATAAACAGTGATGACAAACAATAGACATAGTAAACGAGTGTGACACATGAAATCGTAAATAAATCGTACCATATTGTTATTATTTTAAGATATTAACTGTCAATATTTATTAACATAAACATACAAATTTGTATTTTCATTTACATATAAAACTTGTTACACATTTAAATGTTTTTGTACTTATACGTTCTACTCTCGACTTATATATATAATATAGTTCACATTGTTAGTACCTATAATTAGTATAGTAATCTAATTAATTGTAACTTATACGAAATGTAGCTATAGATACTCTAAATGAATAAAAATAAAAACCAAAACCAAATATGTAATATGCACAAAATTATCAAGAAGCCTAAATCTGAATATTTTAGGTAACTCCTGTTTCTTCCAAATTTCAAGCAGAAATTTAATATTAATCCAGTACTATGTTGTTAAATTTGATGACAAATCATCTAGTAACTTTTGCTAGATTCGTGTACTGGATTGACTGATGATAATTGGAGTCTTCGTATGTTTACTGTTCTACACTATTCAAAATTCTTACAAACTTCTAAATTCTAAACACAATTCTTATTTATACAAATATCAGTATAAAATCACACACTTTCTTAAAATGATAAAAGAATTCGGATACAGTCAAGTTAAAGTCAACAATGATTAGGATCGATCCTAATACCGTTCGCCGGATGCTAAAAACCTTCGTCGGATTTTATTATTACACTGAATAATATAGAGATTCGCTAGAGCCCCTTACAATATTCAGCAAAAGGAGGGATCTGCCCGATTTCCGATGAATGTAGCAAGAAGCCAAGTAACAGACGGACTGAATTAAATGACGTCGGTACTCTGGAAAATGATCGAGATCTGATCGGATTCAATGTGGCGAAAATAGATTATATCGATACTAATATTATAAATCTGTATTAATATTATAAAGAGAAAAGATGTGATTGTTTATTTATTTGTATTGACTATACTCCGAAACTGCGGGATCAATTTGAAAAATTCTTTTACTATTAGAATCCTACATTGTCCGTGATGAAAATAGGCGATAGAATACGAGTATCTTAAAAAAAGGCATCTATTTGATAACTTCAATAACGTAATTGGGTTACATTATTGAAGTTATCATATAGATGTCTTTTTCAAAGGCTTCAATATCCAATGTCTAATTATTACAGTTATGTCACAATAATTATGTTTTCATAATAAAATGTATAATAGTAACGCCGCGCCGGTACAAACTAGGCCAACTTATTCATATCTTTATTATTTTTGTTAAATAACCATGCAAATCCGATGCGGAATGGTAGTGTATTTATATTTAGGTACACAGGTAGGTTAATAGACATTATTATAATTTCTTAAGCCTAAACGAAATAAAATAAAAAATTTTTCAATATTCTTTGGTTATATTGTCGTTTTATAAATATGTATTATATAGCTTTAAATTATATTACTATTAGGAGGGCAAATAAATTAATGATAGAGTAAATATGAGTATATAAGCTTTTTTTCCAAACCTAATGAAATAAATGTTCCACTAAACGTGAAAGAAACCTAACCAATTAAAAATAACTCAAATTACCTACTAGAGAGTGTACTGAAACCTTGGACGGATTGTGACAGTGTTAGATACGGCTTCCTAGTTCATTCGCTCCTAAAGGCCATTATAAACTGTAATGTAAATAGGTACTTCTATACTTCATATATATATATATATATAAGTTTTTAATTATACTACCCCTGTATAATATTAATACGACCAAAGTAAACTGTTTCTACTCTGATTTATAAAAAAACTAAAATTCCTCTCTATAGTATATAGAAAGGAATTTTAGATTTCAGTAGTCAAATACGCAAGTTGATCATATAACATATCAAATTATATTATTTAACAGGAACAGTGTAAGTTAATAAAACTAGAAACTCACCCTTTCTCTCCTGGTGCTAATTTATTGCTCTCTACTATTGCCGTAGCTCTGATCCTATGATCAGGTTGTTCTCCTAAAAGTTTTTCACTTCTACCGTTGTTCAAATGCTCTCTCGCAACACTATATAGGTCACTTTTACTAACATCTTTATCACTAGTCACTTCACTTTCAATTTTCACTTCACTTTCCACTTTAACTTTGATACTTTTCTCACTTGAATCCTTTTCGTGTTTCTCAGGTTCTATTTTGTCTTCTTTAATCTCTGCTTCTTTCTTCTTTTCAACTTGAATACCGTTCGCTATAACAGGTGCAGGTTTCGCCTGCAATGATTTAGGTTGTGATTTCGGCGATGATATCGTAGGTTTACTCTCTATAGCTCCGTTTTCATTTATAGAAGTTACATATACTGTAGAGTTTGCTATATAACCATTTAACTCTTGTCTATTCTCTGGTTGTGTTCTTTTTCTTCTATTTAACTGAAATTAAATAGCGTATATTAACGACACGATTTTTTTTTTATTTAATAATATATTTTTTAAAATTTAAATAATCTACAAAGACATATGGATTCAAACGATAGTAAGAGTACATAAAAGTAAAGGATAAATTTATATATATAAATGTGCTACATATTATTAAATATATGTAACAAATAGAAATTAATAATCGGTATGCCGATAATTCTAAACTACACACATTTAAATACGTGTAATGTAATGCACCCAACGTGACGAACTGTCATAACGTAAGAGTAACTGTGGTAATAGGCAGGAAAATATTACCATATATACTCAGCTCCTACTTTAGTATTGTATTATTTAGAATACACTAGTTTACTGTTACTACGTAATAATGATAATCTTTTAACTGGAATAGGCATGATGACCAAAGTAAAAATGAATGAAACTTTAAAATAGTATATTTTTTAACTCTGTACGGGAATTTAGTTAAATTACAACAACGTTTTCAACTTTTTCCCGTATATATGTAGTTATTAAATATTAGTGCAAAATGAGTATAAGTTTTGAAAATATAATTAAAATAGATACCTAATAAAAATATTTTTTTATTCAATAAAATTCTTGTATTCAGTAAAACAATAAAACTTAGCAATTTAGCTTTGCAATTAATTTATTTTGGAGCTATGACACTTAAAATGATCTATTAAATTGCTATTTCAATAAACTAAATATCGCTGATTTTCAAGAAAATCGGACACAAAATTGTGGTCATCTACCCTTTGTACAACACACGTTATATCAGCCCTATTACTTATTTATATGGTTCCAAATAATCAATCACATAGTACATATATTACAACATCCTGTTGCTGACCTAAGTGCTAGAAGTGATGACAATATTTCTATATGATTTATATATTAACACTTAAAATATTTAAAATGTAATTGTTAGTTCAAAATTACTCATGATCATGAACCATTGTCATACGTAAATAAAAGCTAAAGAAGCTAAAGATAGTATAGTGTCAGCAATAAAACAATTATGAATAAAATAAGTTTTGAAAAAATTAAGTTCCTGCATAGATGCATCTAACAAAGAGGCTTTTGGACACAACTGGTGATACAAAGGTCACGAATTTTATTCGAAATTTTAATGGATTTGCCACAATACATCAGTTGGCTTACATCGCATCCAGTCCCGACCCCAATTAACTCAACACAAAAAAGAGCACTTGAGATAGGCACGCAAATACGGATTAAAAAAATGTGAAAGCCAACAAGTGGTCTTTGAGACCCTTGAAATGATAATTATTCGTTGCGTAAGCTCTGCGTCCTTTTTGATACAAAAAATACTTTTTGTCCGCAGAAGGAGACCATTGAGTTAGTTAGTTAATTTGAGCGCGCTAATCTAACAGACGGATTTAATAATATACTACTTAATATCACGCCACAATTAGGCACGGAGCAATAAAATCAAATCGAAAGAAATGGCTATGTGAATAGTACTGGCGAGCGACGTTATGCGCTGGGGTAGATCGGTGCAGGTTAAGCCAAGAGATACAACTGGTAAGGAATAAATACATCTTTGTTTTTATGTAAAGTAATGCCCAATCCAAATCTGAGAGCGACTGATTGAAGAATTCAACAACATTGTGCGAGAATGCTTGAGAGCAGATTGAAAGTAACGAAGCCGAAGCACTGAACAATAATTTATTTGAGTGTCGCAAGTGACGAGTGAAAAGTCAAATCATAAATAATTCTGTATTGTGATATAGAATTATTTTTTCTCGAGAATTATTCCAAGAATGAAATAGATCTAAGAATCTAACCTTAATAAATAAATATGTAATATGTAGGTACGCAGTTATTACATACAACTTTATTTGCCATTCCAGTTTAGTGACAGGAATTAACTTCTAGTTTTTTGGATTAATTCATAAAGCACTTATATTTTTGTAGGGTACTTGAGAAATTTATGACATTACATTTTAAGAATCTCACACCTTACGTCCCGTAGATACGTTATAGAATATATGTATACGGGACTGTAGTTTAGGGAGGGGACTTAATTTAATTGCTCCTGAATTTCGTTTATGAGAGACAGATATATAATTAAAACACATGAAATCTCGTCCTTCTTGGACGAGATAATAGGAAGAATCCTGTAAAATATTTTTTTTGTGCAACTACATATATAATATATTCAAAGTTGTAACAAGTATATCTACGAAAACAAATCTCTACATAAGATATTAAATATTTACTTTCAGCGTCACATAAAACTATAAAAATAACTCAACTTCAAATAATAGACCTAAATATCAATAGGTATTATCTAATTTATGCAGAATATTGCAAAATATTAATAATAATTAGCACACAGAAAAGAGATAAAACAAATAAATAAGTTAGCAGGAAATCGTATAACAAAAAGTGATCTTATTGCTCTATGCCAGATCTTGCAGAATATTTTGTTTTGAGAATTAAATAATACCAGTAACTTACGTATAATACAACGTTTAAGAATTAAGAAATCATATACACTGGATACGTAACAATGATCGAGCAAGCTTTCAGTTCTTTGTTGAGAAGTGTCCACGATATACTCAATATTTAAATTATAATTAGTAGACAGGTATACCCAAAGAATAATTGTTCTTAGGTTCCAGAAAAATATTAAGAGATCTTACCATGCTAAGTCTTTCATACAGAGTGTAACGAAGAGCTTATAACAATCCAACGGTGAATTTAGACAGACCGTGAGTGACCGTAAGAAACAGTGACTTTTAATACTGCATGGTTTTTTTGCATACTAACTCATCACTTACTTTGTTGATCGATAATTTTATACGTAATATTTTTTCATGAAATGAAAAACTGTTCTGCCCTTATCTTAGAGTTATTTTTGTTATTTGTTAAGAAATGACAAAATACTGTTATGTGTTATAGTTTCTATAGTATATTAAAATAATACGTTGGAGAATATTGTTCTTATTATTAGTATACTAACTCTCTTTTAGTAAATCCTTCAAATCTAGATTATAAAAAATTTTGTTTATGTTTAACAACCCTACGGCCGTCACATGATAATGTAATATGTGTGGAGCTATCATACATATACCAGGGTTGCCACTTACCTTCAAGACGACCTGCGTATGTGGCAACTCTAATCTGATTTTTACTTACCTCTACTGAAAGTTTGGACATGTCGACTGGAGTGATACGTTTGAGGGCTGACAACCGCTGTAGCCGCTGTCGAGCCTGTTCCTCCACCGCGATGAGGAAGGCATCTTGTATGATGTTGTGGCCGATGTCTGATACTGCGGAACAATAACATCTCATATAAAACAAATATCAAAAATGTCTTCAATAGAAATCGTCTGACTTGTATGAGACGGGAATAAAACACATTAATTACAAAAAAGAAGCAATGGCAAAATCATTCAACACAATCAAGTATTCAGATTTTTATTAAATGGTAATTTTACATTGTAATGATGAAGGAATGAATTCTGACTTTTAAAGTATTGTACTTTAAAAGTTATAATATTAACATATATCGAAATAAGTAACAAAATTAATCAATCGTAGCGTCAGACCATTTAAGTAAAACTTCAAGTAACACCCGCTCACAAGACGAGTATTTAGGTGCTCAATAACCCTCTTCTTTTGAAATCTGATTGAACAATGAATAGATTACCAAAATTCAATTGAAATCATTTTCCATAAGCACGTGGTAAGTAACCAGTATCATCCGTTATTTATTGACTGATTGCGAATCTGATGGAGCTATACAATTAATATTCCATCAACGCACTGCATTCCGTGCCCGCTTGACGTATGAGTCAATAGGTACGGGTACGTCTTGTGCAACGCTATTGTGACGCCTTCTCAATGAATACACAATTTACCGACGCTATTGTCTTCCAACCTGGATGGAACCAGATATATTTATATGAAATTATAGCATCACGAGCATATTTTCATCTAGTTTTGACTGCGTCTACATTGTATTGTAAAGTATGAATATGTTTTAAATAAATGCATTCAGGAGATTCCACGCCGCATACACACAAACTCATAAAATTAGCTTAGTAATGCGCACAGAAATAGATAAGAATTTTGAACTACTTTGTACAAGTCTAATTAAAAAACATTCCTTGTGATAACATACAATCATCCGGATAAATCCATAGATAAGTCGATACCCATCTAAGGTAGTTCCTTAATCAGGACCAGTCTTAAATATAATTGTAATCATAGACAAAGTATATTTATTCTATGGCGTGTCATGTGATGGAATGATGTCCAACATCAACCCACACCGATATCATTATTATGTGCGTGGGCAAATTATAGCTCCATTGATTGTTAAGTATTGTTAAAAAATAGGCAATTTTTAGATAGCATTTAGTTTAAATATAAAATAGTTTTTTTTTATTCAATTAATGTACGACACTGTACAAAAATTTACAGTGCCAAATATCATTCCATATTCATTTAAATTATGCCACAATTTGAAAATGTTTCTTAATAATGTAGCTTTAAACTTCAATATGAATGCAAATTAAAATTAAGTTGGGGCATAGAATATGTAATAGTATAATCTTGGGCTTCGGGTTGGAAGGACAGCGAGACCCATTTTGTTACTTTTATTTTATACAATTTTGTGGAACGGATTACAGTTTCTAGTTGTTGAAACAAAAAGTTTTCTGCCAATGTGTGTAGTAGTGGTATATACGATCATATCATTCAAAATATTATTTGTTATAGGACTACTGTTTTGGGTTCAGTGCAACGTATTTTATTGATTGTATCGTGGATTACTACTATAAATATTTAAGAATGTGTAAATTTCTAAATTGTAAAGTAGTTGTAAGAATACCGTTGTTATGCCAAATATAAAAATAAATAAATTTCTTCTTTCTTTATCGTATTAAGACGAAAATTTTTAAAACATTGATTGTATAAATAAGACGCAAATTTTACAAGATTTTGATTGTATTATAACAAATTTAAATATTACTTATGTCATTTTAAAAATTACTTCTCTATTACATTCGAAAATTATTTTATTAATAAAAATATCCCTACGATAATTGCAACTTGTAGCTGTCTAATATACTCGTATATAATATCTATTACATAGTGTACAGTACAGCTAAGCTTGGATTAAACGTATTTATGTGTGGACGAAGCTTTATGGATATTAAACAAGATTAAAAAACATTAAAATCTTAACCGGCTGGACCTTAACGTTTTCAAGACAGACGTTGTGATTATGACGAGATTATAATGACCCGTAATGTACTTAACAAATTCCTAAGGAGACAATACAAGGTCAATGTAATGTTTTATGGAATATAATTATTTTATATGGATTCATACGGACGGATAATTTACTTCAGAAGTTTTAATACATAAATATATTTATTCGATGCTATCTATACGTACAAAATAAAATCCCTGTGTCATTTGTCTGCATATTCGTGTCAATCTCAAAAACTACTAGGTTGTATTAATTAACTGTTATTTCCGTGCAAAACTGGGACGGGTCGTTACTTACAGTTATAAAGAAAATTTCAGATAGTAACTTTATACAAAATCTTTTACACCCATGTGTCCCCTAAAGTGTATATTGCTTAGACTGTAATATAATATTCCGAAATCCAGCATGAAATGTTATAAATGCTGAGGAAATCGAGAATAGTAATGAAACTGAGCAATCGAAATTTGTAATCCAATACGTGACCGTTCAATATTTAATTGATTTTAAATTGTATGTACCATGTACAATATTAAGTTTTTACTTGAGTAGGTACATTAAAAAACTTCGTTTTTTTCTTATACTACTATGGTGCTAATGAAGTACACGGCCCATCGCTATCATCAATCATAGCTAGTGGACACCTGAAACACCAGAGTTGTCATGTTCTCGTTGTCTACCTTTAATGAAAAACCCCAAGCAGTAACTTCTAGAGAAAACCTCATCATTCATTCAAACCAAATGCGGTTGTGATATTCTGTGTATATATGCAATTACAAAATTTCTTATACACTTTCTACTACATGCTATATGTTGTTTAATTACCTCAATGTAGAACACACTGAATATGTTTAGAAATAGACAAATTCACAAAAAGCATGCTCGCCTAATCAATGGAGAGCTGTATCGAATACTTTTTAATATTATTACGTAATATCTAATAATTCCAAGAATATTATAATATTTTTGTAAATCTTCACAGCTTTTCTTTATGGCCACGAGATGAACTCAATGTCTTTGGAATCCCAAGTCGAGTCAACCAAGAAAACAAGGCTTAAATACATCGATGCAGAAAATGGTTTGTTTACCACAGGTGTTTAAAAACGAACATATATTTTTCAAATCAATAAAGATCGAACCCTCGATTACCTTACCGCTCTTTTACATTATTAAGTGATAATAGGCACGCAGTGGGTGCATGAAATGCTGTCAATGTCTAGTAAATAGCACATCGATGTCAGCCGATGTTCAAACAGACACAACTAGATATTTGAATACCAAATGAGGCAGTTTATAATATAAAATATACATAATAAATTCACAATTGCGCAGTGATATCTACACATTTGTCTATCAGCAGATGAAATACCTTTCAGGTTTTATTAAAGCGATATGATTAAATTTAAAAATTACAGAGCAAAGTCCTTGTTGACTCATCGGTGACTCCAAAATTACTGAATTTAATAAAAATAATACGTATTGTATTAGAGAAAATTAATATATGAATATATTGGTGTTATTCATGTCTGCAGATGTTGGTTTCCAATTTCTATAATACCAGTTGTATAAAAAAACTACATAATAAGATAGTACGAGTACAATTTCAGTACCATTGCTTACTAATATTGCTAAATTTCTATCAAGAAAAGCAAAACATTATTTCCTGACTTGCGCTCTGATAATATACTGTGTACATAGTGAGTCATTCGCAAGTTGAATAAGATAATACGAAACTATTTCCTATTGTACCTACTCGTACACTACTTATGGGCTCAACTTTACTCATTCAAACTCATAGAGAAAGACTATACTGTTCGATATACCGACAAAAGTATTTGACCGATTAGGTATCCAACCAAAGGCGCGGTTTAAATCATACAACTTCCCTATCATCCTTTTTTATTTATTCTTGTGATAGAAAATACTGATAAATTTAAAACTAATCTAAATAAGGCTCGCCTCTATAACGTTAGATTCTAATGTTCTCGACGCAATGTGGGCATTACAAGGTTTAGGTACCAATACATTGAAACTTACCAATGTATCTGTAACGATCTGGTATAATACCGAATGCATTTATTTTTCTTAAATCCACCCATCCTCTATTTTCTCATTTGCGTATTACACAAATAAATTTATTTGTCACTAATATTTAATCAAAATGCGTTGTAAAAATCATAATTCTAATACATGCCTGTGGATTATTTTAGAGTAATTCAAATTACTGTTTCAATGTAATAGCATAAATCATGTTTTATCTCATTTCTAAAGTATTTTCTTTCTTATATGATGTTTTCAAACATATAATTGCTAGTTATGTTCTAAAAATGTCTGTAATACGAGTAGGTATACCTATATTTTCAATTGTTCTTATTGTTCTAGATTAGTGGATGACATGATACAGCCATATCGGCGGTTCTATTTTCATTTGTAAGTAAATGGGAAATCCTCCCCTTTACGAGGATCCAGAGCTCACGATTCATTTAGAGACAGAGGGTTAGATTGTTTTCCAAATTGGCACGGATCTGGGTGTTCCAAGTTTTTCTTTATCCGAAATTCCTATAGTACGTATCGAATATTTTCAACCAAATTCCAAAAGTAGGAGGTTTAATTGACTATATTTTTGGGAGTACCTTACGTCTCCGGTAAATTAAACAGTTTTCAATTTTTCTTTATTGATAGGGTTTATTTGGTTTTGGTTTTACAATAACCTGGTTTTTTAATTATATTGTAGTAAATTGTTTACAAAATATACTTTCATTGTTATAGACAGATAGATATTATATAATAGACGATTAATATCCTATTTAGTGCAAGCTTTATGAATTTGAAGTAAAATATATTTATGTGTTACAATTATTAGATTCCTTATTTTAAAAAAAAGCACGCAGAAAAAAATATAGTCACTTAAATTAATGAGTAGAAGTTAGTTCACGTTAGAAAGTACATATTAGAAATATATGTCCAACATTTGATACAATCGTTACACACCGCAACTGAAACACAAACATATATATGTAATATATCAAATAATATATCTAATGCTGGTTCACATAAAATCATACCTTATCATTCTCAATATACAATTCACATTCCAGTACGTAAGTCGCTAATGATGATACATCACCTATCTTAACATCAGAAAGCGATCAGTGTTTAATACACCGCTATAGAAAAAACAACTTATACATTGTACTTTATGGTTTACTTTCAATTGACATAGTCTGATGCTGTAGCTTAGTGCTCTGCTAACTACAGAACCAGTTCCATACATTCCAGTTCAGGCGGATAGAATGAACGGTACTCGTTCACCGAGTTATTACATTGTAATAGGAACACGCGTAAAAATGTCAGCTAAGTCGGAATCATCTCTGTGGTTTCTCTGATAGACATCAATGTATTATGCAATTAAGTTCAACAAGCTTGACGAGATTCATTTAACGAGATTTAAAAAAGAACAATTTTTGAGTGTATTCTGGCATTTTTTTTGTAGAAATGATGTTTTATTTACTATCTCTTCAGTAATACATAGTCAATCTTGACGATTCCTATTTTATTTGAAAGGTTTACTCTCGTTTTACTTCATTTATACATACTTAACGTCACGACTGTTATCCCATATTGTGTTTTGTAGAACATTTTTGTACTGTACTTATTGTTCTTTCTTTATCTGTGCACAATAAAGAGTTATTATTATTATTATTATTATTATCCCAGATGGAATCAGAAGCATTGTCATTGTCGACGTGATGCTGAACGCGACACTTGACATTTCCACATTTCTCTGGGTACACATGAATTGAGTGTGGCAGGGGGCGACCCGACCACTGTTTCCAGAAATATTTTTAGTTTTTTATTATCGGTGTTTCTTTTACCGGAGAGTTAGTTAGAAATATAAATTGACAGGTTTTTTGGTTTGTCGAATTTAAACTTACAACTTTTTGGGTACAAGTCATCCTGTATATGACAAGACGCTCCCATACCTTTGTTCAATTTTTTGTACATTAATTTAGCGAAAAACTAAAACTTTCCCTTACTATATACAATATGTTATATTTCCCATAGTTAGAACTTGCTATGTAAGTACACTTTGTGCAGAAATTCATATTCCGATAGATAAATGAAACTTTTGAGCGCAGATGGCAGAATCGCCTGTGGGTGAGAAACTATCGGAACAACTAAAAACAATAACAACCAAGACTGGAACGTCAAGAATTGAAACTTAGAGGGAAGTTTTCAGTTTTAAAAGCAAAATAAACTACACTGTATACGTTGTTTTTTCTTTAAACTTAAGTAGAAAACACAATAATATTTGCTCTCGTAACCACACACAAATATTTTTTACCATTTATTTTAATCAACTAACATTAAAAAGGCTTTCATAGACTACATTTTTTGTGTATTTCATACTTTATATATCTCAATATTGTTACCATTTTTTGCAATTTCAGGGTTTTCTAGTATCGTTACCATTTTACAGAAGTAGACTTTGTAGGAAGTCGTCTGCGTGGATACCACTGTCTATGTAAGTTACTTGATGCGAATATATGCCATCTTAGTCTTTTGGCGAGAGTAGTGCCGAGATCATCGCATGATGATGTGATAGTCGTAGTGATAAGTATATCAAATGCGTCAAACTTAAAACAGTAGTTTTAAGTTTGACGCGGTCATTATTTGTAAGTACTTATAAGTCGTAGTGATGTACATGTATATAGGATATAGAGCCTCGCTGGTCTAGCGGTTTAGTACATCCCATTATTTCCGATATTCGCGGGTTCAATTCCTTGCACGGTACCAACTATATATCTATGTATTTATATCAGTTCACTAGTACCCATATCACAAGCTCTGCTTAGCGTGGGACTGTATGAATGGCGCAGTATGAATTGTCTAAGGATATTATTATTATAGACAGGATTACCATTTACCTCAGTACTATAATATAATATTATATGATAGTTAAAACCCACTATACTACTACAATAATATATCATATTAAATAATACTATAATATATCATATTAAAATATGACAAAAAATACTATTAAGTTCGTTCAATTTTTTCTCGCTTGCAATTGTCTTTCCGTCTCTACAATGTGCAACCATTGTATATCTAAACTTCAGGTATTTATTGCCTGTGACAGATACACAATATGTTAATAAGTACCTAAATTATATAATTTATGGCCTAATAAGATATTAGTACATATTAGCTATAGTAGATAATAGCTGTATTACATCGATATTGTAATCAACTGAAGTTGTCTTATTGCGTAACCAGGAGCGAGGTAAAGTAAATAAGCATAGTTTTCAAGTTTCATGATGTAACTTCCATACTACATTACAATGTGCTTTCTTACAGACACTACTAAGTATGTTGTATGTGTATGATACAACGTAATGTGATAAAATATATACATATATGAAATTCGTCAACATGTGGGACAGAGCACGCATTAAGAGTTCCGTAGAAATAATGTAAGCTAGTATTAAAAGTAGTAATTTTATATCCTATAAATCGAAATTGATTTATAGGATATAAAATTAATAATTAATTACTTATTTATAAATGTGGATGCATAAAAATTTTGCTACATATTTACAAATATAATTTATATCTTTGTGTAAAAAATATTTTGTATCAATACGCCTGGATAGAGGCTGGAAAAGTAATAGTTTTATTATACAAATTTCAGACGGCTGAATTTCAGTTCTTACTATAAAGGTTACTTTTGTACATCATCGTATGGAACTCTAAAATAATATGATAAGAGTTGTGGGCCTTAGGTAATCCACCACATGAGCCTATTGTGTGCGATTAATGGCCCGCCACATCGTCAGAATGCTTATGAGACACTGTATCAGAATAACCTTTTACTTGACTTCATTTTGGGAGTAATATATGTGGGTGTGTGTATTTTTAACAAGTTTCTACCCGCGACTAGTTTCCGTCTGCGTGACCGGGGCATTGATTAACCCGGATTAAAAGTAGCTATATATTCCACCCTATCCCAAAATCGTGCTTACGATTTCGCTCTGGACACAAGCGCGTACTTGTAAGTAATTATGCATTTAACGACAAAATCGTGTACACTATTATAACATACATAGTACGCTTTGTGATATCCATGCCGCGTCTATAGGCATTGGCACATTCCATCAGAAACATCGTTAGATAGTTTATTGTTCCAGCCACATAACAAAAATATATATAAGTATTTATATGATTTATCAATGACCAAATTCGCGTTCGTATGTAGGTCGTTTACAATTTCACGCTACAAAACACGTGACATTCCTTCAGCATTCAGAGTGACGTGCAGTTTTCAATGTTTGTAAAACAAAACAATGGCCGGTTACTGTTATTTATTAAATGACAATATCGGCGAACTGTGATTTGGTATCTCGCGTTTACGTCAGTGATGACTCAGGGGAAACGGATTGTAACTTTATATGATACCGAACATTCACTGGTGATAGTTCTATTGCACATCAGTTGAGATTTTGTTGGTACAGAATGCGTTAAGTAACGTTCTAATTAAAACATCAGTGATCCAGTTTTTGTTCCTATAGTCGGCGAGATCAAATGCTGTGGGTATACTCAACAAGCCTTCTTAACAGATTCTTGAAGTAAAGATAAAATTAGATGGACCTTCTTCTCATTATCAACATTTGGTGCATCTGCGGAAGAAATACTTGTAAACTGGATTGGATAACAAACTGAAGACCTGATGGTAACTGCCAACCTTGTGACATCCGTGGTACTCCTCATGCGTTACCATTCGGAAGAACTAAGATGTTGTGCCGCCGTACCTTGTAATTTCACTCTCACATGCTAACCCTCCAACACAACACAGCTTATACATTAAAATGAATGACGGCAAAAATAAGAGTAATACTTAAACAGCAGACGGCGAGTATAAAATACCTATGCCGCGACTATGCACAAAAATAGACTTAGTTTTATGTTATAGCATATATGATAACCGTTATAGATCTCTTTTTACTCTCATACAACACCATAAGAAAATATCAAGACGATAAATAAAAAAATATATTCCATTGTAATCACTTTACAAAGTAACCGTTTCTTTACAAACCCTTGAGGACTAGATATGATATATTATGTTAGTAATTGCCTTGGCTTTCTTACTCTTCAAACCGTAACATAATAACGCTTATTCATTGCCTTTTCAAGGAATTCTAACTTTATTTACCTAATAATTTTGGAAACATGTATTATTGACGGAAAATTTTGAACTAAATTTATATCTGTGAAAGAGTGCAGTTTAAAGAATTATAACTTTGAGGCCTTTCCCGGTTTCGGACGGATGCATTACATATCTTTGAGTTTCTCTGCTTATTCTGTATGGTCTTATAAACCTTTCTCTTTAACTTCTCTTTACTCTTATCTATTGCTGAAATCTGTATTAAAATCCGTTGCGTAGTTTTAAATATTATATATAAGCGAACAGGACTTTTTATTTTACTATGTACAGATATAAGTGATAAACCCCAAAATTATTCGCGTTTATCATTATAAATATAATATTCTGTATTTCAATGGGATAAGGTATCTTTCAAATTATGACACCAATTTTCAAATAGGGCCATTATTTCCTGGCATATACTGTACGCGTACATATACACAAAATGATTAGAATCAGAGACTTTAAAGAAAGTCATCATTATGCTTTTATAACTTATGTTCGTGTGTATTTTCTTATATCCATGGTACTGTTTATATGTATATGGGCGACGTATACCACTTTCCATCAAATGTGGCGCTAGCTTGTTTGCCATTCCAGTCACATAAAAAAGATCGCACTCTCTCTTTACACCAGTTCTAAACTTTTAGTGTAACTTGTAAGCCTTCCCTAATTATTCTATTTTATCTATAACCTTCTCCATTGTTGGGGAAAGGTTTATGAAGTAGGTAGTACAATATATATGCACCTATTGTATTTCCAATGGACGAAACAGAAATTATAAAGCAAACGACGTGGATTAGAAGCTGTTGTTATGTATTAATTACATAGGTATTTCGACCAGCCTAAGCTAGGAATTTTATGAATATAAAAAATTTACGAATATAGGGCACGAAAATCAAATGTTCACAATCAATTATAATATGTTCCGACACCTCTATATATCACTATAAAATTGTTAGTAACTTGAGAACTATAGGTCTCGATATCAATGTAACCTGTTCGATCGACGTCCACGTGATCCTCTCTAGAAACAATCGTGGTTAATGACTGGTGATTTCGCTACGATGAGTTATCTGATCTGACTTCATCTTCATCATACATATCACCCTCCACAGATGCCCTACTAAAAAAATACGGCTTTTAGTATCTCTCAGTTCTGACAGAGACGTTAGACGTCACGTAATAGTATGTAGTAGTATATTTTATCCACAAGTGGATAGGCAAAGGTACGAGACCATACAGCCTAATCTTCAGAAATATTTATTATTACACTGTCAACTTGTTCTACATTATAATCTGCATCTGATCCGAAACTCAGATTTGTAGAATCGATTAATTTTTCCCACGAAACTATCGATCTAAAAGTGAAAATAATTTGTTAATTAATGTTGCAACAAATCGCGCTAATTGATAATAATTAATCAATCAATTTACCAAATCGTATGTGCCTCGAAATCATTTTTTATATCAGTTTATTTTTGAATTTTGAATTATGAATATAAACCTTCAAGTAGAAAATCTCAAAACGATAGGTAAAAAAGTATCCTTTGTCTGCTTTATAAAATAAGCTAATAAACAAGCAGCCAGAAGAAAACAATCACTTTGTTATGTTGGACATGAATTTGAATGTTGATTAAATCGATTATGTTACCATTAAGCTGTCAGCTACGAACATATATCATAGTCTTCCACTTTTACATCTATAACCAAGCCAAAGTATAAAAAAATATTCATACCAATTTTATTTAGGTTCATCGTTTAAAGTTAACTAGAATGATTCCTCTTGAATTCGAATAATTGTTTATTCGAAGGAATGTTAAATACACCTCAGTACTGCACAGGTTGCGCCATATTTACTTATGTATTTTTTTTTCCTTTTATTAATTAATTATTTTTTTATAACCGAGCTTTACCATCCGCCCATGTCTACGTATATATTAGTTTATATGTTCCGAAAGTCACAAGATGTTACCAAGTTAGTCTCTTCCTAAATTTTATGGTTGTACCAGACCTTGCCACCCAGCATAATGTTTGTAATAAAAATTCTTCGTAATCCTGTATATTTTCATATTATTCCAATGGTCTGAATAATCGCATTTAGATGGAATTCCACTTCGTAGCTATAAAGTTACTTACCTACTTTTCAGCGGTGCGTTTTTAAATTAAAATTTTTAAGTGAACTTACCTCGATTCCATCAACTTATATAACTTGGTTTATATTTTTCTGAAAATGTGTTGTGTGTCTGTTACAAATTGTATAAGTTTATCAATCCCACCTGTGTTCTGATTTAAAATCGTAGGATTTTATATCAGACTGATTTTGTGATTTACAATTTAATCAAACAGATTGCTCATGTTTGATTAAATTGAAAATGTCACCCCTTAGTTTTTCTTGACGTCCTAAGTGCACGTATAAACACAAATTAAGTTTTCTACGATATTATCCAACCTAAGGGTATTATTGTAATGAGGATTTGTGGCTCTATCGGTAGTAATGTGTGTGTGATACATGACATAGTAATCAGTCTCGAACTGAGGAGTTCCAAGGCGGTCTTCTTTGGAAACCTACGTGGTTAATTCATATATATACGTACTGTATAATAGTTATCCTATCATCTTTTGATGGTGTCCCAACTACGTATATTGTTTTTACAAAAAAAAATATAGTTATGAAATTGCGTTGTATATTTGTGAAGTTATATATAAAAAAGTATAATGCATAAAGAACTGTGAGTGATCAGTATGTTGTCTAGCCTTGCAAAAATAATTTTATAGTAAGTAGGTATGAGATGATAATGAATTAACTTGTGATTATATAGGTATACCTAGGTAAGTATTGGTATGTATCTTCAGTCAAGGTTATCCAGTTTTTTATAATGATGAATAATATTTTAAACAACTTTGCGGCTGTTGGTCATGATGCGTACCTGTACTTGAGTAGGTATATACCTAGGTTATTTACGTCTTAATAGGTCGGTATTCGGTATTTATAGTAATAATAAAAATTTGCAACTACATAATTTATATATATATATACAATTACATAAATACGTATTTAGCGACAGAATTTACTCTAAAATGGACTGCAGTAGTGACGAAATTAGTATGGAACTTAAAACTTGGGAGGAATCTCCAATTACAAAATAACCAAAATTAATGAATCCCTATCAATATTGCTTGCATTTCAAAAAATCCCTAATTCGACTAGAATTAGTAACATTTTTTTAAATCAAAAGTAAATATTTTTCAGAAAGTATTCGTACGCACCAAACAATACATCTTGAAAATATTTAAATTTTCCTTATATTATATAGAATATATCTACCTACGTACCTACTAATAATAGGAATACGTGTCTCTATAGAATACAAAAAGCTCTTTGGGTATATTTTTTATTGACATTTTTATTGTGTACTATGTTATATACGAAAACAATTTACATAATTGATAAATGATCGATTTATCGATATTGTACATTGTTTCATTTGTTTCCTTTAGCAATATTTTAGTATAAATATTGATCATTAAACATATTTTTTTAAATAAAAATAATAAAAAATGTCTGTATATGAGGTCCCAGTAGACAGACAGTGCAAAAGGGCAAAAGCCTTGGCTCAACGGGCCAAGTTCACTCACCTCACCTCGGCCAAAACCAGAAAGAACGCCACGACCAATCACTTTCTACTCATACATCACCACTGTGTCACATCGAACACTGTTCAACAACTATTAAACACGTATTGTATTGTTTAAACACAGTTTTCGTAGAGCAAAACATCGGTAATTGTTGTTAAATAAAATCGGATCGAGTGGAAAACACATCAAGTGAGTACGGAGGCTCACGACAACTCACAAACCCGTTTTCCCTCTCTCTCGCACTGGAGTTTTATACGGTGTTGCCGCGTAATGATTTTCATTTCCTTAATGACTGTTGATGTAGGTGTGAGAAGTGACGTTTAGCAGATAAGGACATTTTAACAGAAATACTCCGTAATGAAGTGGATTACACCTGATACTGACTGTATATGACTCCCTCATTACATTTGTGCATGACTTTTCGGCATTATGTTTCAGTTATAAATAATACATTCCTTTTCTAATTATCATCTTGAAGAACCGGCAAGTTTAGGAACACTGGACCGGTTCTTCTACTCTATCGAACAAGTCAGTTAGACAAAAGATATTAGTGGCCGAGTTTCTTATGTAATCCAGTATCGTTATGCAATTAATTATCTGATGTAATGATAATAAATATAATTCTATATTTAATCGCAGTCATTATAAATTGTTACAGATAGTGTACATAACATATTTGTATTGGTTCTGGATTATGCAGGTACCCTGTTATACCTACTTAATTAGATTCTAAAAGATTATGAAAATCCAATTCACTCCCACTATTTATAAAAAGTTTGAGTATGAGATATGTTTAGAAAAAGAGATTTCGGGATGATATCCGATGTTCGTCCATAATCAAAAAGATATGGCATCTTTGCCATATTATGGGGAAATTTTATAACAAAGCAACATTGGTCAGATATATAACCTCAAAAACTGTTGATCTATTTATTCATGATCAAGAACCAAGAAAAAGTAGCAGATCACCATTTGTTTGAAAATAAAGTTCTTATATCCTAGAGTTTTTATTACATTGTACTCACCTGTATCTTATTATCTAAGAAACTTGTGGTATAACAAAGTTTGTAATTTTTATAACTTAAAGGTAAGTAGGTAGCTAAAATTATGCTTACGTACTTACACTTTTTAATGATGAGTGTTATTGGAATGGTGCAGACGTCTGACCTAACGGTATATGCTGGCCGAGCACCAATGGAACATGACAGGATGAGGATGAAACCACGATGGTGGTGGACCTGACATAGTGTATTGCTAACAATTGGGCTAGCAATTAACCCATTACTAACAATCCCTTCTCAGGCGTATTGATTCTTAGTATGGATTCTGAGATGAAGAAGTATACCTAGAAAATCTCCCATGACTATATTACTAAACTGTTATTGAATATTAAGCTCTAAGCACTGAATGGAGAGATAAATTTAACATGCTAAACGTTAAAGCCTCAATCATGCTCTCTGTGTAATCATATTAATACCCACATCATATAGATAAAGCAAACGACTTGTTGCACACAGCGATCTGAACATTATTTCCTCATTCTGATGTTATTCAAATAACTGTAGTTAATTATTACAGTACCCTAACTCATATTATAATGAAAAGATTTTATTTTAATATATGAACTCAAAAAACAGTCGATTTATAAAAATATGTATTTTACTAGCTGTCCCGGCAAACGTTGTTTTGCCTTAAAATAAAAAAAAAATTAGGGATGGACTACCCCTAACATTTAGGGGGATGAAAATAGATGTTGGCCGATTCTCAGACCTACTCAATACGCTCACAAAATTTCATGAGAATTGGTCAAGCCGTTTCGGAGGAGTATGAGAACGAAAACTCTGACACGAGAATTTTATATATACCTAAGATAATATGTTACATATTAAAAGAAAAAAACATAGGCCGTATGCATTAAACACGAGAATTGCGGAATGCAATTAGTACTAAATAATTATATAAAAGGGGATTACAAAATTGATTAAGCGGATTTATAAAACTGTATCGATTTATAGCGAAAATAGAAAGAAACTCTACCTATTTGGTGGTCACAATGTTTCAAATACCTCTACAGCATTTTTATGGTTTCTTGAACAGTATAATTACAACTGTGCTAATTGTTATTGATTAGAACTGACCGTGGAACAATTTTAAACTAGCGTTAATAACATACCAGTACCATACTCTACACCTGACGATTATATTATGAAAACAAGTAATAAAAGATCAACTACGACCGTTAAACACCATAACGTGTCTATGTCTGCCTATCTGACATGTAAACCACAGAACACGGATTTTAATCTGTGGTATAAACACTAAATTAATGCATTTGTTCATATTAACCAAGTGTCAAACGACATAGGTACTACATGTATTAAGTATTAGGCATCTAGTTAGAAATAAATTGTCCGAGTTGGTACTTCAGTCTCACTCATTTCAGCAGCCAAGCAGGTTGTTTTCTAATACTAATAATAATAACCCTGGCTAATTCACACAGCGTCATTTAGGGTAAAGCTAATCACAGCTTGTGTTATGGGTACGGGATAACTGATACAAATACATAAATACATTTTCGGAAGTAAGGCGATGTGTAGCCGGTAGACTCCGCAAGATCATCGAGTCCGTCGAGGCTGTAAACTGTGATTCGGTTGTACGGTGAGATTCGGTAGCGAATTTATAGTAAAACGTTATTATATATTAATTTTCTAGAATAAATGATTCAAACACACAAATAGTATGCCAGCCGTCACATAATAATGTGATCTCCTTGTTATTTTTCATGTCATCGTCTTGTTTGCATTGCAATTACAAAAAAACTATGAGTGCAACTAAACTATTATGCTGTTTTTCTTGAGTATTATATATACATTTACATGCACATTTAAAAAGAAATTGGATAAATAACATTTTACACGAATAGTTCATTAATATGGTTGATTATTTTCATTAATCGACAAATAAAAACTACTCACATAACTTTGTTTCGCTGCGTCTTTTCACCCGTAGCTTGATCACACACGACGAGATGCACTGTAACAAATAAGATATAGAAAGTTTTCAAACCTTATCTTATACCTACTTATATGTTCAGTCGTACTCAGTATTACATCTTTAAAGCTTACTTCTAAGCTTATGAACTCATTTTTACCAATTGTGTTTTAAAAGAGGGAGATTAAAGATTTTGTCTTTCAAAACGAAATAGAGATCAAAGTAAGAATGAACTTTAGCAAAAGTAATATATATATTTTAAATCGGTTAAATCGGATGTGCGAGAATATTGTGTAAGAAGCACAAAAAAAAATACAATTCAATTGAAAATACACGTCTCAGCGCAGGTATTCTAACGTTTAAAGTTAGTAGAATATAATAGATCATATATGTAAATGACCGTTTAAGTTATTACAAATCAGTAAACCAGGGAGCTCATGGAGGATTAATAAGCATTTAGAAAGTTACCTCCATTAATTTAAAAGTTTTAGATGAAATAAGAGAAATAATGCTATATTACGCTAAAAATATGAACGATTGGATTAAAAATCTTGATACAGGTGAATATATTACAGATTTTTGTATTATTAGTAAATTAAGTATTAACCAACTGCAGTCTTCCAAAATATTACGATCAGAAAACGGATGTGAAAGCATTTTATTTCATGAAGTGGAAAGATATTGGTTCAGAAAGGACCGGGGTGTGCCCGAGTTCAGGAAATTGCCCAAATTGTAGGACTGGGCAAACGATTTAGTGATTATGAAGATTCGAATAAAATTATTGTAGGAAAATTTTAACTTAAATAATATAATATTATGATCATATATAGTGTGTATAGTGTGTATGACATCACAAAATACTTTATGGTTTGTCATCATTTCTAACTACTAAGGTGTTCTGCTTATACCTAGTAATTTCACTGCCTTATATCACCCTTCAATTTGGAACCAACAAAAATAGACGTCGAATGTGATTAGCTATTACCCGCGACATCGTCCGCGTGAAATTTAACTTTATTTTTTTAAATAAAAGTAGCCAATTGAAAGTTCCGTCAAAATGGGTCTAGCTGTATTAGATATTAGCAAGAACAAACAGACAGATAAATATACGATTATATATACACACTTTGATTTCGTTATTTGAATAGACTTTATCTGGAGACTTTTCATGTGACATGCAAAATTTTATATAATTTCGATTAGGTCTTAAATCAATTACATCAGTATTGTAACCTCTTTTTACAACAGAAATTAATAAAAATTAGAGTAACCATCGCTAATGCTATCTATATTCTATGATGATATATATGATGATCTATATGATATAGCAAAAGAAAATAGAAGAACGTTTTTTACCTCATGTATATGTCCCAAGACTTCGGTCCTTGACATATCTTCAAGCTTGGTCTCGTTGACATCCATGATTTCGTCAGCTAATTCCAAGTTGTCCCAATTGCCAGCCGATGGTGAACCTAAACGTAATTGATAGAAAGGATATTTTAATTGTTATTAATATAATATGGAATAAATTAAATAATAGGATATTTAATTTATTCCATATTATATTAATATCATTATATATTCAAAATTCGTATATAATGATTAAATGAAAGATATTAACATATAAAGTTATCAGAATCTATATCGTTATTTCGATGAAGTTTTAATGTATCGGCTAGTTTACATTTTTACAAAGTTATAATTTAGAATCAGGCGCTGTACAGTAATATTCGAGAATACTAGTCGAAAATTAAACTTTTATTATTTGTAGGATTTCTATGTCTAATGAATATAGAGTAGAAATAGCCCCGCTGTTTCATTCCTAAATAATACAGGATAATATAAAACAACAAAATTTTACTATGGAAATTCAATACTATACTACTATACGCACACTACTGTGGAAAACCATACGCATATAATATATATACTATGATGCCCGTATAAATAAATAAAAGTAAGTAAATATTTGCAGAAGTTTATTTATTTTATTTTATAATCGTACAGACAGACTTTTACTTCTTTCTCGCTTTAGTTGAAGAAATTTATATAAGTTATACTTTACCTACTTTCTTAATATTTGTCATCCCCGTGTGTTCGTTTATAAAAAGCTTTATTAAAATTTATAAAAGTACCTAAAACTAAAAAAATACCCTTTCACAATATCGTTTTCCTGGGAACAATAAATTAAGTGCCTACATGATATTTACGTCATGTTGAAGGCCGAGACTGTACCATTGGGGTTTTCGCGACATGTATATTCATGATTTTTATGAAAATTGCTTTATTTCATCATTTTACTCGCTAAAGTTATAAACGAAATTATAATAAAGCTACGAATAACATTATTAAAAACGTAGTAATTTCCTTCGGTTTTGCTTGCTTTCCATTAAATGATAGAGTGGAAGTTAGTATGAAACTAGGATTTAATTTTTAGTTAGTCAGTGCTTTTTAAATTAGGGACTAGTGCCCTTATTATTAACACTATATTTATACCCTATTATATTTTTACAGAAGGTGCTGTAATAATGATCCGGTTTGCGTTGAAGGTAATGGACATAAACAATTTAGATTATTAGTAGGTAAGTTAAGTAAGTTTGACCTTTCAGTCAATAATTTTTTTGATTACGAAAGGACAAGATACGCCTTCATCTGCATATATATATGCTAAAGATCGTCGTAGATATTCTAGAAAGAAGTTTGTTTATGCAAAGACAAAAATAATCTAACCCACTCGGTAGGTAACTATTAAAATTGGACTAACTTGTGAATCAACTTCTCTGTCGTCGAAAAGGAAAAGCAGTCTTTTTAGAAATTCTTTCTCACCCCGTCGCGTCGTCAAAATTTTTAGAGGTAACGCCCGAACGAAAGATCCTAGGTTATCTCTTTCGATAGTCAGGAATTTTTGTCCGCAGGCATAATAATAGTCCTCTCGTTATCGGTAAGGTTTAGTGCTATTAGTTTCAATACTAAATAAAATATCACGTATTGTGCACACTATTTACTTATTTAACTTACTTAAATATAGGCGAGAGAATAGTAATGATGGTTAACCTAGAATGTATATATACAGTGTCAGCTGATAAAATTTATCACAATATTTTAGAATACAACCAGAAAACTAATATCGTTTTTAATATAATACAACTTACCGTATAATTTCACTCTATTATCCTTGGTTTGCACCACTATAATCACGTATCCCTCCAAATCTACCGATTTACATTTTACTGTTGTCATTTTATCTATTGCATTAATTTGGGTAGTGGGCGCGTTAAAAGAATTCATTTTGTATTATTTTTGTTATAGATAAAATTATTTTTTAATATCTATAATTATCTATACACAAATCAGCTAGGAATAACTTATTGAGCGTTCTCCAGTCGAGGTGACATCGTCTGTCTCGTAGCCCGGCCAACGCTTCCTCCAGCACCACTTCAAGCAAAATTTACCCTTGAAAATACTTTTATAACAATACATTTTGTAAAAAGATTCACACATAATCTTGAAATTAACCAGGTGATAGTAAATCGGCCATTATTTTCTCTACTTTATTTAAATAACAGAGAAAAAAATACACTCTGAATACATCGGAAGGTTTACTATCACAATTATTCACTTAATTTAATTCTTTCTAGAAATTATGGCATTTCAATGGTACTGAAAACTAATTTCTCTTGCTTTTTCACTATGTCTTGTCACATTTTATAGTGTTTCATGTTAGCGCGATGGTTATGCACTGATTCTACAATGAAATAAAATATATTGTGTAGTTAATTGTTCGCGTACGCGTAGACGGGGACTTTTATGTGTTTTTTTTTTGGTTATTAAACTACTGTTTAAGGCGTATAAGCGTGTTTTGGAGATTGAAAAGCGGTCCCACGTCCGCGGGCTGGGTGTTCGCCGCGAATGGATACGACCATCCCATTTTCGCGCGATCAATAATGCTCCCTACTCAGCATCCCTTCAGACTCCTACAGACGACTCATAGCCACACGAATTTGCTTTTGACAGATATGAAAGCATTCTATGTCTATAAGTGAGTATAAACTAGTGAAATATAAGACATGAAAAAAATATCAAAGGAAATTGAACAAAAAATAATGCTCAGGTCCCACCGAGATTTGAACTCGGATCGCTGGATTCAAAGTCCAGAGTGCTAACCATTACACCATGGGACCTCTGATTTTACTTTACGAAATGTCGATACAGATTACAAGTAATTTTTTTTATTGATTTATTTATATTTTATATCATTATTTCATATTCAATAAATTAATTAATACCAATATGGAAGTCTTGTCATAAAGGGTATATTTTTGGGATTTCTTCATTATTTCATAAACTCAATATGTTGTTACTATAATCTAGATGGCGTTGTCCATACATGCTTTTAGAGGTTAGTTGCTAATTTAGTAGTGGTGTTTGGATGTAGTGCCATCTATCCAGAGTAATTTAAACAACTGTTGTATTTATTGCCATGGTCCTTAACAACTTTTCTTAAAATTTTAGTAAATATCCTTATAGAATATATGGACTATTTTAGTATTCAACTATTTTATTAAAGCGGTATTTAGTTTGGTAAATAATAAAAGACAAGTGAAGTAAAAATTTCATTTGATTTTATTTGTAACAATAATTTGATTTGAATAAGGATTGACATAAAATAATTTAATGCAGTAACATTTATTAATATAATTCAATTATACAGACCAATGTAAAGTAATTCACTGAAAGGTATTCCGTCCATTTTATTTAAATTACTGCATGGTAGAAAATGAATTTATTAATTAGTAACACTGAAATTCTCCGAATGACAGTTTGTCACTGACTTCGCTGTTGTATGGTTGTCATTCGATCCTCTATACAAAAACGTGATAGATGAATGGAAAATAATTAACAAAAACACAGCGATAGTCTGTTAAAACTTAAACGAAATTTGTCGTCGTGGGTATTTTAATAAAAGTGAAAATTCCCGTGCAGTGTACACTTCAATAGGACACCGCCATGATCGATGTGGAAAACAAAGATGGCGGAATAATACGGTGATCAAAACGCGTTATTGTATAGCGTTATGTGCGGTGGTAGGTGGAGGTTGCAACAGTGTCGGGACCCTTGAACGAGGAGGAGAGGCGCGATGGAGGCGAGGCCGGGGTAATGCCGCCGCGGCCTGCGGCCGGCCGCGCGGCCATGGCGGCCGAAGAAGAACGAACGCCGTTCCCTCTATTTACCGCCGTCTACGACTATGTAGCACAAGGAGAAGATGAGCTCTCTCTTCGGAGGGGTGAAATCGTGGAAGTCTTATCAAAAGACTCTAATATATCGGGCGATGAGGGCTGGTGGACGGGCAAAATCGGAGATCGCGTCGGTATATTTCCTGCAGTCTACGTGACCGAAGAGGATCCCCTAACTGTAGAGCCTCCACAAGTATCGTTCAGCGAACTGAAACTGGAGGAAGTGATTGGAGTGGGTGGATTCGGTAAAGTTTATCGTGGATACTGGAACGATGAGGTCGTGGCGGTCAAAGCCGCACGACAGGACGCAAACGAGGATATCGATGTAATTAAAGAGAGTGTTTTACAAGAAGCGAGACTCTTTTGGGTGTTAGAGCATGAGAATATAGTGTCATTGAAAGGTGTTTGTTTAGAGGAGCCAAATTTGTGTTTGGTGATGGAGTATGCTCGCGGCGGGCCCTTAAACCGAGTTTTGTCCGGTAGAAAAATTCGACCCGATATATTAGTGGACTGGGCGATACAAGTCGCGCAAGGGATGGAGTATCTACATTGTGGTGCACCAATGTCACTCATACACCGAGATCTGAAGAGTTCAAATGGTATGTTACCTAACCTAATAAGTCTTTCTTTTAAAATTATGTTACAAATAATAGTTGAGCAAATATATTTGGTAACCTCATAAGGTAAAGATGATTTCTCAGAAGAGTTCAACAATTCATAAGTATTATTATGAATAGAAAACACAGAGACCAATATAAACAATATTGGTCTCAGTGTTTTCTATTCATAATAAAACTTTACGAGACAACTCATTACTTGTATTCCTTTTACATTGGGTTAGTGACAACCTTCTTAGCATTCCATAGAACCATTGTATGGATACTGGATCTCACACACTATTTTGAGAGAAACTCTAAATAGTGCATGAGACTTGTGACAGGGGTTTAGGTTTAAAGGGTTCTTTTAGAATACATTAACACTCATGCATGCATTTATTTTACTTATTTCTTTATTTAATTCAGGCTACAGGGCCTAACATTCTTAAGAAATAATAATAATAAAATATCAATTAAAATTGTCTCAGTGGTCACTGATAATGGCAATCTGCCATGGTAGCACCAATACACCACCTCTTTGGGTCAGTAGTCCTCTTTCATGAATGTGGCCAGCATGTTAGTGGGGACCCAGTTCACAAATGCTTTGAAGCTTGCATTGTGACTCTATTCCAGCCTTGTCACCCTCAGTGTCAGGATACATTTGGCCATGTAGTTGACCATGACCTTTAAGCTTCCCACTTGTGGCACTCTCCCTACTAAATCCAGCAACCCACCAATTCTTCCAATATTTACAATTTCTATTGACTATACAATTTACAAATAATGGTACAGGATATTTAACACTTTGTATATTATGTATGTGTTTAAAACAAGTGTTTATAATAATAATAACCCAAGACAATGCACAGAACATCATCTAGTCCAAAGTTAAGCCGAGCTTGATATGTTTTGGTTGTGGATAGGAATGGAATGGTTGAGGGCAGGTCAGTTACCCCATTGTGGAAAATTTACTAGGAGTTCATCATGATGATAACCAGGGTAAACCCGTGGAGGTCAACTTGAGGGTACATTGTTAACAATGGTTTCACTAGTACACATTACTAACAAACATCTTCCCTCAGAATTTCTGTTAGGAATAATAGACAACTAATGTGAATATATAATTTTTTTTTTTTAAATATGTGTATTATACACACAGGAAACTCCCAGACTAATACAACAAAATCATTCTCATGAATACAAATGTTTGTACTGTCAAGAGGAGTCGAACCTGCAACCATTGAAAGTAAGCTGTTGTATGAAACTGCTAGACCATAGAGGCCATATTATATCAGTTGTCTAGTACTCATAACACAAGCTCTACTTAGCTTGAAACTATATGGTGCTAGTTGTTGCTAGGTGAATATACTAGGTCATATAATATTTAATCCTTTAATTGGCCAATTACTTAACATGTTTTGATAGGCAAAGGTCACATAGTGGTAAAATAAGGTAATGGTAGGTCACACACCTATTCATAAATTAGTTACTGTGGTAGAGAAATAACTGTATGGTATTATATAGATTCAGATTGATATGTTGCATGCATACTACTACTGCTTTACTAAACAATTATAAATTTTGGAAAATCAACTTATAGCAAAAATTTGTTAGATTCTTTGCAGGTTAAAATTAAAAGATTTTCTTGTTATATATCACATGTGTCTAACATGACATGTCCATATTATTATTAAGTAGATCTATGCATGCAGACGAAATTTGTTTGCATCACACTTGATATTTATCATTATATTTCACCCAATTTACAGAATATCTTTTTAAATTACCATCCATCCATACTCAGACATTTTTACATATATAATATTACTCACATTTAAGAAAAACTAAAGTCTTTGTACATTTATATGTACAATTATCAACTTATGTTTGCAGTTGCATCCAAGCAAATTTATTAAATAGCATAAACATAATAAACTTCAGAGTAGATGAAGTTTAAAATTTATGAATGAATGGATAAGTTTAATAACATGAATGTAATTTAACTATTTATATTATGGCAAATACTTTCCTTAATTGTAAACCAACTTACTCATTATTTACTAAAGACTTGAATAACATCCTATTACAATAATTGTACAAAAGACAGTGTTATAAAAAAGGTACCATTATTAATAATTAATTTGTAACAAAAGTTATTGTTATTAATTTATAATTGATTTTCCTAAACTTAATTATAAGACTTTATAACTTATAAGGTTCGAATATAATCACATTTGGTATTAACCGAGGAAAATGGTTTGCTACAAGACTGTTCTGAACATGTAATTCATCATTAATTTATTTTAGTATCTATTTGAATTACCCCCTATTTAAATTTATAAAAAATACCTTTCTACTTTATATATGTGCACTAGTATGATAATGTAACCTAGGGTGTTCTATGAGTAAATATTTAAATCAATCCTCTTTATATTGAATCCCAAATAGGAATGCCATGTTATTGTAACTTGCTCATAATCTATGTGGGTTTTTATTAGGTGAAAGAATTATTATTATTGGCCCAATGTTTTTTGAATTCATCAGCATATAAAAAAAAACAATATTTCCTCTTTCTAGTGATGTCTGCGTTTTATTTCTCCTGTTCATTTTTAGAGGCTATCTATTGACGTAATCAAATAATATAAATGAACAGAACATTTACACAACGCCATCTATTATTTTGTGAATTAATTAATTGAATTAATTATTCATAGTAGATGGAGTAATTAAAACAAATAAGGAAAATGGGTAATTTACTCCTTTGGGGGATATTTAGGGGAGATCTTCAGCTTATATATGTATATTAGCTTATATAGCTAACATTTAACCATATTTTGTGTAAATATCAACCTAATTCTTCTAGTTGCTTTTACGTGAAAGCTTAACACGCAAACAGGCCTTCCCTCGATTTTGTTGCCGTATCCATAAAAAATGTAATAATACTTCCTTTTAATAATAGTTTACAAAAAATAACATTTTCTGTCGTGGTTAAACTATTTACCATCACGAATAAAAAAAAAATGTTTCAGTATTAGTATAAAATATCTTGTAAAAAAGAAATAAAAACATTTGATATCCTTTGATAAATTCTAAATATGAAGGCCATATCTCATATTGTTTGTTGTGAATTATCATAATGTCGGAAACTGCGCATTCCTTGTACTGATAAGCTGATATTTTGGCAAGATAATATCAAGGAACTGATTGTGGAATAACTTCTTATTATACATACATACGTCTTAAGTATGCAAGTATGAAACATATGTGGTCAGAACTGTAATCCGAGACGGGGTATTCAGAAGCGTTGTCAAATGTCGATTTTGTGGTGAACAGATATTACTAATACATTAAGTTCGTCTGTTTTTTTTTAATATTATATAGATAGCCTACGTCCATCCTCGTGATACAAACTGTTTTCATATCAAAATTCCCTATGATCTGTTCAGTCGTTTAATCTTGAATAATAACAAACATCCACAGTTTCACAATAATAATAATAGTAGGAATACTCATTTACTTATATATTTAATATTATTAAAATTAAAAATGTAAATTTACTCTTTTTGAGCGACCAGATACCTACTAACTCACGATTTTTGGTCGGGCAGTAAACCTAATGGTTAAGACCAATTAGTAAATTAACAGTATCATAAGCTATATTATTTTATCCAATTAACTCATTATTTAAGTATGTTTTAATTTAACACATGATTGCTCCTAACTTTACGAGTTTGATGATATATATAACACTACCTGTGTGCGCGGTTTTACCCGCGCGAAATTTATAGTTGTATGTTATTCTAAAGCTGTATCAATGTATTCCTATATATATATGTAAAACCGCGCATATATAATAAAATAAATTTACGTAAGGGATACTTACAGTCAAATTATGTCATAATTACTGCCTGATTTGATTGGAAGTGTTAGATTTTAATATGTGGGCGAGTACCAACAAAAATCAGCGTGGGTAGAACAATGCATATTGCATAAAGGGCTATCTCCAGTTTTTGCATGGACATTTGAGTTCAATAAAACCATATTGTTACTATGGTAACTTAAATATTCCTTGAAACATTCTAAGTACTATTTTGTTTGATATCCAAAATAAAATTGAATGACTTTGTATATCACTTTGGCGGTTCTATAAAAACGCCAAAGTAATATTTCTGGAGTTGTATTTTTTTTTTTCATTTTATAAATATTGAAATTTATATATTTTGTTTCATAAATTAAATACTTATGTCATTCAAAACAACAACTACAGTAACGGTATTTATTATATAACTATACACTATAAAACTGTTGCCGTAAATTCTACTCCAGTAGGGAATTCTTGATTACGAGTGAAGAATTCTGTTATTTACCGTTTGTCACGGCATAGTTCCAGTATCTAATTTATCTAGAACTACACCCATTATTTAATTGAAAATGTGTATTTTATTAGAACATTAAATACATCTTTTGTTAATTTTCCAAAATCGTCCAAAGTTAGGACGATATTGTATTAGTTAATGTATTTAAAAAAAAAACTATCTATATTGGAATTTCCAAATATAATTTAGTATATGTACTTACTGTTTACTAAGTTACTTACTTACTTAAATTAATTATACCATTTCCCATAAAGATCATATAGTTATAATATAAGTAAGGCACATATACTATGTGTCTTACTTATATTTTAACTATACAAACGTACTTTTGTAATTGTACTTCGTGTAATCCGTTAGCATATTATCATAACTTGATTGTAATAACGAAGAAAGTATTTTATCTTTGTCGTAAGTAAACAAAGCTAATAATATAAGGAGGCATGAACAAACCGCGGCGCACGCGCTAGTGTTGACTCGACAACCGCACCGTGTTATTGTAACATTGCCCATGCAATGCAACACCAGGAAATACGAAACTAAATTGGCTTGTTTGTCTCTTAATGTGGGGTGGGCTATTACACCAGTGGTAATTATCATAACGTTTTGTGGAGAATTTAAATCTTTTAAGTTATGCCATATTACGGGTTCCGTTTCATATTAGAGTCGTAAGTTTTCTAATTTGCACCAATTACAGAATTTATTGAAACCATACTTTCGCGACATCCCTATATCCTGGGAAAGTGTTATCTGTGATTGTTTCACGACTACTTAAACAGCTGGACGGTTCAAATTGAAATCTATTATACATTTGATACGAAAATAATGTTTTAGGAGAGACATAAGCTATCTTCTATCTCTAGCAATAATCTGTTAAAGTTGCTGAAATAGAGGGTGAATATTAGTGACCAAAAACACGTCCTATATGAATATACATATAGTTTTGAGTTTGACCACTGTAATTTTTTACAAGTTTATTACTTGTAATCTGCGACTTTGCGTGAATCCATAGTTGGAATCTGTTTGTATACCAAATTATACTCAAATTCGCTCAGCGATTTAGTTGTGTATGATAATAATATTTATCATATAAAAAGAAAAGAAGTCATATTCGATTGTTAATTTTTCAGAAGTTATCATTATGATGTTGTCTTTAAGTCATATAAATAATATAAAATGAAAAGTTTTTACAGTAACAAGTAATATGAATAGGAGCATTTGTGACTATAATATTTACAGTTTCAATATTATTCCCTGTTCGTTGATTGAATTTTTACTATTACTCCTGAGTTCGTTCACATGATTATTGAAAGTAGTGTTTTAATTTTAATGAATCATTTCCATTTCGCATGAACTGAAAATAATAATAATGGCTTACAGCGAATGCATAAGATTTTTGACCGTTAGCCAACTAATACTACTACACATAGGTATATTCTTAAACAATTCACGTGGATGGAACATTAATTTGTATGTAAAGAAATGTTTTACATTATTGTTTATTGACAAGTATTTGTCTATCCCAATATGGTTTTTTATGCATAACATTCTTAGAGAAATTCTTATTTTAGCATATTTCTTTCTACGTATTATTCCTAGTACTGATATTATTTTTATCTTATTCATTACTAACTGTACCATGCATCTTCGTCTGCGTCATATTTTTTCCGGTCTTCTAAAAAATTTTGCTGCTCCTATAACATTTCTCGATAAATGACACTAAAAGAATTTTAAAAATCTGTTCAGTTGATCCAGTGATTACCCCCTACAAACTCATAAACTTTACTACGTTACTATACTTTTTATAGATTGCTTATATTAAAATAAAATATATATGAAAATATGTATGCATTGTGTTGTAATCTGCTTTTGTATCAAAATTTTTGTTGACAAAGTAAGTACGAGGACAGATATAGCATCTGATACAGGAAATAATAAAATTACATGAAAAGAAAAGGTTTATAATTTAACTCAATGACAATATTTCCCAGTTTTGGTTATATTATTTACTATTTACTTAATAGCTTGTCTATAATACATGACTTGAGCTTTTTTGAGATAAGATGATCGCTTATGGCCATCCTTGAGATAGTGTAATTTCACTTTAAGTGTGACTAAATCAGTTCCCGTCCAGTCTTCAAAAAGTAACAGATAGACAGTTTTGTCATGAAAATAGCCACTTGTACGTATATTATATTGCTCATCGTACAATTTGTTCAATGAACATCAGCATTAATTAAAAAGTAGGTAATAAGTATTTCCCTCTAATATGGTTACCAACAACTACTTGAGTGGTCTGTTCGAATTGTGGTAGTTAAGAGAATTATTATACTTTAGAGACATTACTACATATATAATTGTATCTGCTGACGATCACTGTTCACCCTAAACCTAAGCTTTAATATATGTATTATTCTTATGTACAATTGAGAAGAGTAAAAACACAAGGCTCGAACCATGTACCGAAGTAATTGTACATTTAACTCATCGTATCTATACCGTAATAAACCTATATGAATATATATATTGTGACTTAATTTGACATGTTATGTAATATTGATGGATTGTTGATATCACTTAAAAAATAACTGTCATACTTATACAGATAATTATAATTCTAATTGCATAAAATGAGGCGTTAGCAGTATAAGGTTTATATAAAGGATAAATAAAATTATACAAATGATAATAATACATAAAAGGGCCGTGGGAAAATTGCAAACGTTCCAAGGATTGTGTCTTTTTTTCTTAGAAAAAATACGTCAATGCCATTGAAGTCTGATTACAGGTTCTGATTAAGACGTTGTAGATTTACCTTAGTTTTAGAGTTATGGGCCATCCATAAATTACGTCACAATAATTTGATAAGTTATCTCTCCCTCCCTCTCCTAATTTTTTTGTAATTGAATCATTGATACCTCGGTTAAATTACACTGATTTTTATAAAATTTTATTGAAAAAATATCCTGGTATATACTTGTGACGTTATCAAAAATTTATTGCTAAGAAAGTCGCGGCAACCATTTTATATAATCGACCTTGGAATAAATGAAATACACACTAGCAACTTATCACATAATCCTCTGATATCATAAAGCTTATGAGTTGAAATTTTGTATTATAGGTTACTCATTAGGGATATTTTCTATAAGGTTTTTAAACTAAAACACTAAAATGATTGCAAGTTAAATCTCGCGCATCTATATTCGCGTAGTGTAATTAAAATCTATTTTATAGATATTGGACACACTAATACAAAATAGATTACAAACGTGGATAAACTACTTATTAAAATTAATTATACAAATAAGTTCTTATTCTATCCATGAGGGGCCGTCAGCCTATTTGTAATTCCAATTACATAAATAAAATACTACACAAAATGAATGGAATAAGATCATCAAATTTCCATCGGAAAAAACCAAACGTGTGGTTTACAAGGTATATGTATATAATAAAAAAAATATTAATCTGATAATATTATTCTAGATTTAACGTTTAATTCTTACTGCAATACCACAGAATTAAGTTAGTTACCTTATGATAACTAACTACATTTAACATAATTAGAATTATTAATGCGGAAGTGTCAGCCTATGTGTGTTTTCACCTAATCACGACTAAATGGCTGAACCTGTGTTAAACATGTAAAGATATGTAATAGTTTATATTTTAGGTAATGAAAAGCAGACAAAGACGAGGTAGTTAGTAAGACAGTTTACAATATCACCAAATATTTCTCCACATACAAGATAATGTCCACCTGAAAATCTACATACTCTATATAATAAATGTACATACGTCGCATATAGGAAACTGGCTTCACCTTATATATTATTTGATAATAGTTCGCAGTTATGACGTCGTCAAAACATCATCTACGGTTAACTGTTGTTGATGTTACTTACACATATACAACTACGTATCACTACAACTCCAAGTTTTATATGCCATTGACGTTATGTAAAATACCTGATAACACCTGACTGGGTAAAACCCAGTCCATTGTGTCGCGGCCAGACATCGCATGGTCGTCTTGGACTTTATTATTAGTCTTACAAGGCTGTTTAGCGTCGTGACCTAGTGGTGTACTACCCCGACTTACAGCCAAGAGTTTGTGAGTTCAAATCGGTCTATCATAAAGAAACAAAAAGACTGAGGCTAAATTTATTATCTGACATTTATTTATGATTTTTATCAATCCTAAATCTGGGTAGAGCAGGAGACGGCTTTACGCTTGTCCTATTCACCACGACTTCATCACATGATAATGCTTCTGACTACCCAATTTAGGACATGAGTCGTGACGTCATACTGTTAATTATATTGTAAGGAGTGCATTAACACAAACGGTAATACTAATATCTTCTATTTAATAAATAAGTTCCATTTAAAAACAGAATAGAATACAATATCATGACTGTATATTATAAGACGGTTTAGAAATAGACATAGAGGAATATTTGATAGTTTATATCATATTATTATACTATAAAGCCTTAAATAGCACTCGCCGAGGTCCGTGTATGTTGATATACCTAATATGTCGCCATTTCTATTTTAATTATGCAAATGTATTCATGCAGTATGTCGGATCTAATATGTTTGATCGACACTTATAGGTCGTGAGAATCATGATACATTTCAATTTAAATTACTACGAAGCTGCTTTCTAATTTAATAAAACTAAAATATGAAGCTAGCAATGGCTAGATTGATTTAGATAATCTAAATCAATCTAGCCATTGCTAGCTTAACAAAAATATTATAGTAACAAAAAATATTTTGTAGCTATAAATTTTTCGGTCATCCAACGTCAATATTTTATTTAGATTCCTTTTGAATTGGTCATCATAAATGTCATGGTACAACGTTAAAATGACAATAATTTGAATAATTGATTGCATTGGATGGTCAGTCTTTTGAGTATATTCTTGTTATTAATTTCCGGCGCTTTGTCTTCTTGAAATAATTTTCAATTGACACATGTTCTGGTCCCCACTGATCGATCTCCCGTCCAATTCAAAAGGGTATGGAAATCACGACGGCCTGAGCCGAGGTTCGAACCCCTAACGGTGCCATCGGTCTAAAGTCGTATCCGTCAGACGGGAGTTGGCCTTCAGTCGCTCCATAAGTCCTTCCGCGGGTTTGGAGTGCCATCTGCACTCGCCCCCCATAGTCCAGTGAGGCTGTAAAGGCCAGCTGTTAAGAGAAAAAGAGAAATTAACATTAGTCTTCTCAGAAGCCAATTCTCGTTTTTTTTTTAAATTAATTTCTAGAATTCTGTTACAGAACACTAATTGTACAGAATATAGACTTGAGTTCTATCTTAATCTGGATTTGATGTTGTTAGTCAAAAACATGACGATAGAACTGTTTGAACTAAATAATACTAGATGGGGTATCTTACTAATATTACCTATAAACCCGAATGTTTGTAAGTAAGTATGGATCATTCGATCGATGGACGTTTGTTATTCTTTCGCGTAACAATTACTGAACATATATAATATAGTAACATTATACATTAGAATAACACATTGGCTATAAATTTCATACCGAAATGAAACCGCGGGCACAGCTGGGCAATAATAATTCTGTCTACTAACCCTGTTCGATGTAATCTTTGCTGTGACCAATACTTACTTCTAATTTTAGCTCCATATTCCATTCCATTTTAACGTCGCTATAGGCGAGCTTATCACCGTTTCTCACGCATTAATTAGGTTTCCAACGGTCCATCGTTATCGATATCCACTCAATATTTTTGTATCGGTCAGTGTAGAACCGAACTTACTACCTTCGGTCTTGTAAATTGTATTTTTTTACTAATAGCCCTGATTTTACTACTTGACCAGGATTATTATAGGACGAGATAATATGTAGACTATTTCCCCCGTCCCAGATGTTATGATGCATGCTAACATGCATGATAATTGATTGAGCCGTTATGGCTCCGAGAGGTAACAAATAAACTCACTTTCACTCACATTTATATATTTATATTAAATTATTATATTGAAATAACCGTTTTTTACTACAAACATATGCATATATATAAACGGTATATACACCAAAATTACATTTTTTTATAATTTTTGCCTGTCTGTCTGTTTGTTCCGTTTAATTTCTAAGATGGCTGGGCGGATTTTGACGGGACTCTTTTTGGCAGGTAGCTGATGTAATAAGGAGTAGCTTAAACTACTTTTGTTTTAGAAAAATAAAGTTAAATTCCACGCGGACGTAGTCGCGGGTGCAGCTAGTGCTAAATAACAACGTTATGCATAAAACGTGAGATTATAAACTGTTTGTTATCGTTTGCAGATAACAAACAGTTTATAATCTCACGTTTGGGAAATTGTTGCACTTGCTGCCTTATTTGCGATGTATGGTAGTAGGATTTCGGAAGCCCAGTAATTTCCTTTTTAAGATTGATTATGTATTTGTATCCTTCCTAGAATGGGAAACATCATATGATTGAAAGCTTTCATCTATTGCTATCAATAAATAACACCGTGGTCATCACAGAATCACAGAATAAAATATTATTACAACGCGCGTCATACGTTTTACCTCGTATTTAAATTTACGTCTACAATAAATTTGTAATTATTAAAAATTTGTTATAATAACCTTTACTAGGTTTATTTTGATACTGTATTAATTGTATATCTTTTCTTTACATAGTATAAAATGAAGTCGTTTCCGCTGTCTGTTCACTTAGGTCTCTTAAACTACGCAACGGATTTTAATAATAAATTTTACCTATAGATAGAGTGATTCAATAGGCAGGATTATATGTATATGTACATTGTACACCCGTGCGAAGCTTTTTAGCTACTCACCCTGGGTAGCTAGTTTTTTTAAATATAAAAGTGAATTTGTTTGTTACCTCTACGTGTTTTGTGACACCGTTTAAGTTCAATGACCCTGCTACTAAGCATAGGATATGAGCAAATATTGAATTTGACACGTCCATTATTTTATGCCTACCTTATAAAATTTGTATCGTCCTTACTAGATAAATGGCAAAAATATGTTAATTACAGTTTACAATATATAAATATTATATAGCTATGTTACATTATTGTAAGTACCGTACCTACATCATAAATTTTTTTATCTATTTTGCCTGCCAAAATCTTAGTGTGGCAGTATCAAGCAAGAAATATTAATGATAGAATCGTAGTAAATAGATTTATATAGACGTGACGTCAAAACGTTTTTATAATTTTCCCAATATTGCGCAAATTTTAAATTTATTGTGTTATTACACCTTTGCTTTTACAAAGTACCTAACATAACAAAAGAAAATTTGCACTTAGCAAAGTACCTATATGTAATTTTTAAAACGCTAACTTTGTTTTTTGTAATAAAAGTGAACGTGACCATTATAATTAATAACAAACTGTGCATTAAGTCACAAATAAGGCAAATGTAGGTTATTACTGTACAAAGAGTTGTAAACATTTTATATGAAATTTATCAAGTAAATTAATTATAATATTTAATTTTAATGAGAAACTTGCAGCTTATTTTATATAAATAATAACATGTATGCCTACATTAATTACTACAGAAATTTTATAGTTTTTACAATTAATATTTTCTAAATGTTCAAGTAATCTATGCGAAAACACTTTTTGTTTCTATCCGTATTTATTACTCTGTGCGGCGTTCAACCTTGGCCGCTGTACAATGCGCTTGCGGTGCCATGCTCAGGCCGGTACAGCCAGATAGCTCGTGGAAAATGTCGCTGGAATTTAGGTAACGTTGTAATATTTTGCATTTCTTTCCCAAAAATTTTCCGAATAAAATATGATTTAATATTTATTCCAAAAAGTACGTAATTAATCTATGCTTAGAATAGTATTTCATTATGTCGCTTTTCCAGATATTGCATCGACCATTTGTTTTGATAAAATTACCTGAGCTGTAATCATATTTTGATAAAGTTGGTTATATTTTGAATGAATGGCGTGTGAATGTCACATTCAGAAGGTTATGGGATAATATGTGTGTCTTTGTAGGCATATATCGGGAAGATAAGCCTACTAAAGTGACTGCCACATTAAAGAACAAAATGTGTTTAATATAATTATATATGTGTAATATATTAATACATAATTGTAATAAAATTCAGGTCAGTGACACACACGTCACAATTTCACAAGTACACAATACATCAAAACGTATGACATTCAGCACTGTTAGCAGTTTAGACACACTGTCTTTTTTTTTTAATTCTGTACAACGACGGTGGTGATATGGTATGCGGTTGACAATAAGGCGGCTTATTGTCAACAGCAGGCTGGGTGACTGTTTCATTCTTTCTTTCTTACCTATCACGACTAAAGAGCTGAACGGATCTTAAGTAAATTTTACATGAATATAGATTATGTTACAAAGATGGACATAGACTGTCTTTCGTTTATAAAGAACTTTCGAAGTCGCCAGAACAGCTGGTATTATAGCTGCGAAATATCTGGCTATTTGTGGTAACAAATTGACTTACTTACGCCTAAATGGATCATAAAGAAATATGACATGAAGATAGTTTGTATCATGAAGACAACCCAATCTGTTATCTCAAAAAACACTGAAGTTACGGTTAACAGCCAGTTGTAAATATGTCAATGAAAAACGGAATGTAGGTATCACTCGTAAGGTGTGATCACTACACGCATTTTATCAAACACTGTCTTACAAAGTAATTAACAGACAATTCTATAAGATACTCGTATAATATTTTCATGTCACAATATAAGGAGCCGGGACCGTTCAGAATGCATTATTTATTGTAGCGCACAATTTTATCAGAAGTCAACTCTAAACATAAAGCTATAAAATCTTATTTGGTTTGACAACAGATATTGTTTACAACGATTGTTACTTTACTCGAGTGAAACCTGACGAAACGTTGAGTGCCCCATAAGGTATGTGGGAGAGACCACGACACTAGGTAAGATTGCATTAAAAAGTTATAGAAACGTCCCGCAAGTCGAAAGTTTCTGTACAACTTAAGTTATTTATAATATACTTGCTTTAGGCCGCTATATCGTCTCCTTTTTTTAAATAAAAGTAGCATATATTAAAAACCTCGTGATACAATCTATCGTCATATTAAATTTCATTAAAAGCTGTTTAGCCCTTTATTCCCGAAATGGTAAAATATAAGGCGTCCATGGAGACTAGATATTTATATAATTCTACATTAATGCTTGTATATATAATTCTTTTACTAGTTGACCCCGTAAATTCATACGTAACACTACATTTTAAGTAAAGCTTTCTATACAATATATTTTGTGACTACCGCATCTAAATTAGCTAAGTCCATATTAGCACGCATAAACGCACAGACAAACAGACATAAAATCTAAGAATCATTATTTTGCGGTCTATTACTTTGATAAATATCTTTTATAGTAGTTTTGCCCATATATCTTCCATGTACAGACAAAATCAATTACATTTTTTATTACGTGTATAGATTTGAAGAAAGTAATAATAATAATGTTGTTACAGTATCATCTCATGTAAGTATTTACGTGATAATAAAAACCAGATGAAACACGATATTTATTACAAGAGAGCACAATTCTGATAAACTCTATAAGGCTTAATTGGGCCACACCTGTACCATTAAGGGAGTTACGCAATGATTTTCGTCTACAGTTATTTAACCTTAAACTTAATGTAATCTCTTAAACCTATTGGTTTTTCGTAAGATCCTACTTCATAAACTGGAAGTTGTAAAGATATTTGGGCACTACAGTTCTTTTTAAATGAATAATTATAAGGGCTTAAATGTAATTTGGTATTTAGATATCTCCTAGATTACTTACAGAGATTACTTTTTAAGAATGTGGTGTTATTGTAGTCTTAAAATGTTTTCCTATTTTATTAATTGAGTAAAAATTGTATCTGGCCGTACCTACATCTATTGAATAACCAGTTAGCATCAAATGAATCCCATTAAAGATATTGAGAATATTTAATTGAAATATACCTTTATGCCTTTTAAGTTTGACTTTAACAAATTGCAGTAAAATTAACATGCGTAGATACGTACCTATTCCATGACTTCTAGACAAGGACGCCTAGAAGCGTGTAGGTACCGAGTACATTGATCTCTCTATTTCTTTTAATTTTCTAAGAACTACATTTTAGTATGCAGTAAACATGTTGTTTGTATCGTCGTAAAATCTTAGGCAATCACTAAATATGAGACTGACACAAATGTTTCATTTTAATTTGTTTAATATAACAGGAGTGTCCTCAACAATGTTTTTTTATGGTTTATTATCTTCAATTTTGTATTTTTAGATAGACTATTGTTTATTATGTGTTTATTACCATCATCAATTATATTGTTATACGTGGTAATATTCAACTATAACAATGTAAGCACAATAGGCATGCTATTGCTTGTTGTCATTATTTTATATGCATTTCCCTTATTTCTAGAGCTTTTAAGATTAGCTTATAAATTTTCTAACTTCTGTCATAATGAGTTTGATTGAAATCTTTTAAACCAAAAATAAAAAATAAGCATAATTTTTAAATCAAAAATTATGCTTATTTTTATGGCACAACTACGTTCGATTTATCTAAATTGCATGTGTACAAAAAAAGTTATTTAAACGTTCAAATTAAGGATTTTGTGATAATTTAGATACAGTTAGTAACAACAATATCTGAAGTATTGTTGTTTCTAACTACTGGGCTAAAGAAATAAAGTTAAAAATTAAATATATGTACTTATATATTTCAATTTCCATCGAAAATTCTACGTACCTATAACATGATCATTAGTCGGACCATGACCGTAGAACGTAACAAACAAACTATCATTCATTTACATTCTGTAATATATTTGTACAGTAAGTACTTTTAACATAAAATATTTTACAAGTAAGTGATAACGGCTTTATAAATACTAGGCATCCGACATCCGTACCGACAGAAGCCTGTTTATCTGTAACCCGTGGCGCCAGATTACAACGTATAACTAACTAGTAACAGGACATTAAACACTAGTGATGACGCGCGGCGTGCCGCGTGCCGACTCCATGTCTACTCGTATACTCATTTTGTAAAGATGAAATGTTTGTCAGTTTATATTTTCGGGGTAATCTCTGATAGTACTGATCCGATTTGAAAAAATTGACTATAGGCTATACAATAAAGTCAGGTTATACGACTTATACGAGGAAGACAGACCAATTTGTGCAATTCAGCTAGTTTTTGTATTTGTATAATTTTAGCACGAAGCGGTTATGGTACGGTTTAATGACGTTTTTAACGTTTGTTCCACCATGAACATTTGTAAACATAATATATGTACAACAATAAACAGTGTCGGCCACTATTTGTTGGTTTTTCAGTACTAAACGATTCTTAATGAAATTTCACGTGAAAGAGATTTAGGTACGTATATATTTTCTCTTAAAAAAGCCGACTAAGTTACCGGAGTTAATGTCTGTGTCCACTTCAAAAAACGCCATATATATCAAAGAATATCAACTATTTAAATATTTCTATTATCTATACTTTTTTTAATTTAAAAATATAAAGTGAACAATAGAATAAGACAAAAATAAATTACGGTAAAGATAATCTCGTAATGCACTACTTGGTATCATGTTTTGATTACAAAACGTTGAAGTGGTTCTCGCGAGTGATAGCTGAACATACACTTTGACTTAGTTTGTTTATCATTACACTGTTTACAATGCGTGGGTGGGCCCGCGCCGTGCCGTTCATAGGCGCCGGCGCAACCGCGAGAGTTATAAACATTTTGTTTTTATAAAACCAAAGTTAAACAATATCCTGTATATAATTGACTATTATTGTTTTCATATTTTAATTCTCAGAAACGTTTTAGTGATTTGCTCAGGGAACAGTTATTATCTAAGATTAATTTTTGCAGACAATAAAAACATTGAAATAAAAATATATCACTATTTGTGTTGTAAAGTTGGAACTTAATATTTGTAATAATGTTTATAATTATTTGCACTGTATTTGTTATTGTAGTTATCTAAAATAATGATATAGTTGCATTAAATGCAACTAAGTTTAATTATTTTAATAATATTACAAGTGCATATTATTAAATTTCATTTCATTCATGAAATATTACATAAAAATGTTAATCGAGACGTATTTTTTAGTAGTCGTTTACTTCATCAAATACTTCGTATAATTATGTAGCAACATTTAAGTATGTACCATGATTTTTACATTTATTTTCATATTCATATCGAAATAAAAGCCGTCTAAAAAGATGGACTACCTATCTTTTTCATTATTCACGAGGAACACTTTATAAGTGATGAGGGTGCTTAGTTCCCTTTCACCACTCGAATTAATTGGTGTCTGAGTGCGCGTACGTTTTTAACAATAACCGCTCAGCTTGTTTGCACTCAAATAGGGCTCAGCAGGAGATAATATTTATTTACCTTCATAGAGAAGCGTTGATATTTTTTTTATAATTTATTTTTTTATTTTAGAATTTTCATCTATCAAGTGTACTCTATTTTTAAATGTTCTAGCGATGAATAAAGTTAAGAATAATTTATTATATGTTGGTTATAATATTCATAGGTGCCTTTTAGTAGTCCATACACAGGATATAGTGCCATAGACGTCTATGTAACACACAACTCTTTATTTATTATCCGAATTTACGCCTTGATCCGGTTTCGGATATTGGACAATAATCTTTTCAAAAAGAGCTTCCTTACGTAGTGTCATTTTGGAGATTTGATGTACATTCAAATTTTTCATAGACATAAGTAGCTACACAGTAAAAGGGGTGGTTCCCTTTTACTGTGTAGCTACTTATCACGTACTTAAAGGCGACTAAGTATCGTCTGTCGCATTGTAAGGATGTCTACATTGAGAGATTTTGTGCTTTTTTTTATTCAGTATAATACCTTCACCTTTTTTAAGTCAATTGAAATCTACTAATTTCGCATGGATTAACTGTTTTAAATTTCTTTTTATTTATATTTTGTTTTATTATATAATTTGATCTCTTTTTAGTACATGGAAAATAAATTTATTACACTCTTTTGGTTCATAGTATATATATATCTAGATTTTAAAAATTAAACTCTAGGTAATTTAATCCAAAACATTTTTAAACGTTCCATTGAATTATATTCTCCAAAGATTTAAAAGCAGCCGTAAGAGTTTAAAATAAATCTAAATAATTGGAAACAAATATTTGGTTCAGTTTTTCAGAAGTCGTTCATCAATGTCAGCGACCTTTCCTTTTCCGCAAGTTACAAACAAGCGCGTTTATTACTCCAAGGTGTTCGTTTTACCAGTGACATTAGCCGAAACGTTTAGCAAACTTTTAACGAGTCACTATCTTTTATGGCAGTTAATGTCCATACTAACGTCAATAATTCTAACATAAAAGTACTAATCTACGCTATTCGTAACTTAGCTAACTTTTTAAGTATGCCAATTTAGTACTAGTTTCTTACGATTTATCTATGAGATTACTTTTTTCGTATTAAATACAAAATATCCAATAATATTTAATTTCAAATTGGTAACAGATTATCTACATGTAATCCATTGAATTATAGTTAATTATTTTCGATTAACTTTTGTCGAAATGTACGAGTATGTGTAAATTAGTCTGAAATATTAACTTTAAATATATTTCAACACTGCCATAATATTTTGTTGATATAATATAGTTATAAAATATTATAATTATCTTTAATGTATTATATGACTTTCGAAATTATTGGCTATTGTTGGTTTCGATATTATAAATGTATGAAATTATTGATCTATTAATTATAATAAGTTTGTCCATTATCCGGTATTTATTTTTGTTTATAATACTGATTTTTCTACAATCATTGTCGGCTCACTTAAAAACATTATAACTTCGACACGAACAGCCTCTTACTTTTTAAACGTCCTTTTTTGCGTAAATTGTATGCCAATAGCAAAATTAATTTTATTTTGCAATTGGCATACATTGATTGTATATAACTTACTAGGTAAGGTGTGTCATGAGTCTTGAAGAATAGAAATGGTAGAAAACAATTAAGTACATACCCCATCAATCCGTTACACATCATAATATTTAAGAGACCTGACATAATGTTTACGGGTAGATAAAACACGTGCGTAGAATTGTAACTTACTAGAAGAATAGAAATGGTAGAAAACAATTAAGTACATACCCCATCAATCCGTTACACATCATTCTCGTTAAAACTCGTAACTGTGTATGTAGTATTCTAATAAATATATTGAAATGCACCCATAATTATTCGAGAACAAGTTAAAAATATAATAATAATAATTACCTAGAACAAGCCAACAATCAAGCCACAGCGCGATCCTAAATCCTGTGTACAATACATACATACTATGCATAGAAAATAAACAATATAAACAATCACACTTATGAATACAAATGCTTGCACCGTGCGAGGAATCGAACCCGCGACCAACGGCAGCAAGACGGTGTGCTAAACCACTACAACAAACGAGGGCGTCGACATCGTATACAAGGTATAAGTAACCAACTACACTTCAAAGAAAATTTGGGAACATAAAAGCGCACATAAAAGTCGACCGTGGTAAAGTCCGCAATAAAAATACTCGATCCTACCAAGTTTGGACATAATTCAATTTTATTGAACCAAGAATATAAGTGGTAAATTGCAATGGTATTAGTTTACGTAGCGGGTGCTAATACAGTTACAGACAGACATATACCAGCTTTTTATCAGCCGTCTTCAATAAAGAGGAGGTTGACACCGTATCTTTACCTAACCAATTAAGGTGATCCTTTTTGTAATCCATAGGATTTTCCTAGTGTTGATTTGATACTAAATTTCACACATATGTAATCATGACGACTGGAATGAATTTTCAGTTTATGAAAAAAAAAACGTAAATTGGTTTTAACTAACGGTATACCATATGGCTTGTCCGTGATAGATATAGGGCATATTGATAAATACACCCGGACGAAGTCGTAGGCAAAAGCATTGTTAGTATTATGATAGATATATACTATATCTGTTAATATACTCTACCTCTATCACCTACATAGAAGATGTCAAACCAAATTTACCTTGAAGAGGTCCTTGCGTGAACATTATTCCAAATTTCTTTAATAGTATTCAACCAAACTTCTATTGAGATATGATATTATATAAACTATGAGATTATATGAATATTTATTATATGTAGTTTAAATTTATATTTTATTTATATGTAATTCATAAACTTATATATTTTATATTGGTATATTAGTATTTTTATATATTTGCATCTGTATATATATGTATTATTTTTATGTATCTATTTGTTATAATAATTAATTATTAAAGTGCAATTATCTCTGATCAACGCGACGGTTGACTGGTAGAGAATGCCATCAGGCATTAAGTCCGCCATGTATACATTTTTGTGTGCAAAAGAATAAATAAATAAATAAATCATAAAAATAAAGGCTAAACCTTCTATAACTATTTTTAGAATAGGTATTGTGAATATGGAGCTATTACTAACTGTTTCATTTCTATTATACGATCTGAAGACAAATGTGGACAAATCTTAAAAATGGTTTACGTAGACCTTGTAACTACGACAAAAGTAATAAATACAAATTATGAAATTGTTTCTTTCCTTACAAACAGAAGTTTAAAAGTTTGCCAAAAAACAAAGTAACTAAATTTCTTGACATATTTTATAACTTTCAAAACAGTAGGTTCAAGGAGTATAAATTTAACTAGTAGATTTGATTTAAAAAAGAAATAGTATTTCGTCGACAACTGTAATGAGGATTCTTTATTACCTGTTAAAAATGCAGTCCTAATTCTTCAAAAGTAAATATATATATATAACCTTTTCAGCACTTTCAGTTACCCCACCTTCGATAAGGGATTGTTGTTCTTCCCACCCATTTTGTACCCTTATATTTTTTTTTATACTACGACCGTGGCAATCACGTCTCATGAAGCAAAATACATATTTTTATCGAGCGAATATTCATTGAATAACATTTCTAAATTCGTTTCAATTTTTCTGATATAATATTATTCTAACTTATAATTTTATATTATTATTAAATATAATTTAGTAGATAACTTGTTTTGTTTTTCAACACTATAATTATTTTGTAGGTATTGTATATTAATGTATATTTATTGTTAATTATATAAGGAACTAGCTACGCACCCCGGCTTTGCACGGGTGTACATGTATTATACATATAATAATAAAACTTCCTCTTGAATCACTCTATCTATTAAAAAAAAAACGATTCAAATTCCATTGCTTAATTATAAAGATTTAAGCATACATAGGGACTGACAGATAGCGACAGCGACTTTGTTTTATACTATGTAATAATGACAACACAATAATCAATTTATAATAACATCTGTATACCTACATATTAATTAGACAACCTCTTAAATATTAGAGATATGCTTGCGTAAAAGTATTGTTTACTGATAAAAATACGTAGTGTTTGAAAGATATAAATATAATTCATACATACCTACAGGTAACCTCAGGTAGGTAATAAATAAAAGAAAAGAAAAACAATCATTGTGCTATAACGACTTTATTACTATTCATAGAATTTTCTATCGATCTTGATATCGAAGCACCTTCAAGCTGTCACCAGACGATGTCGAAGTCTATTTTTAGTTCGCAGTTATTTATTTGTGATAATAAAATGTGACCTGAGTTCACGGTTGTCAATATACCTAACTTGATAATAATAACTATCTAAACTAAATAAATTACTATCTCCTAAGCTTAACAAGTAAGTACATACATAAAAAATCATCATGTGGAGTTTGAATGATAGACTTCAATAAACATTGTTATTAGGCATTTAATATATATGTATACTTAAAGTTATTATTATTATAATTGTAACAAAATATGGGACATACTTTAGTTAGGATATAGTCATTTAGGATTATTGATACCTATGTTTTATATGATTGATCTTTTATATTGTACTAGTTTTAACTAAAGACTAGGCCTATCCGAGATTATAGATTTAAATCGTGCCGTAATATCGTCCCGTCCCAAAAATTTCATTAAAATTCTTTCATCCATTTAGTTATGAAAATTGTAACAAATAGACAAACTTTCACATTTATATTAATATATAGATACACCTACTAATCAATAGCTGGATCTTGATAAATATGATTCGCATAATAGCAACTCTAAAAACTTCATCTTAAAATAAAAGTTTAAAACTTTAACCATAAAAACCTGTTTGTATTCATAATCCGTTGAAGAGTTTTATTATGTATTCAATACGCACGATCTGATAGAAACGAACCGCTTTGCACGTATGAGTATACAGAATCAATAGGTACCTATTAATAAACGCCATAATACTGTATATTGTATTTAAGTGATGGCAATTTGTATTTTAAACCATTATCGCTGTTGAAGTTTATATTTAAACAACTTCTCGATTGTAGTAATATTAGTATACGTACTGATAATAATCTCCCAGGACTATTCACACACCGCCGTCTAGCCCCTACGCTAAGCAGAGCTTATGCCTTGGCTACTAGACAATTGACAGTAGGTAATACTTAAACGGACGTCTTTCGGCTTGAAATAATGATAATGAATACTTAATACATATTTTTTCTTAAATATATATATATATATATATGCATATATATGGAAAACATAGAAAACATAAACGAATACAAACAATCATACTCATGATGTATTCATGAGTATCATTATTTGTTTGTATCGTGCAAGGAATCGACTCGCGACTATCGGAGTTAAAATATGCTAATCCGTGGTCACAGATAGCACATTTTAATTCCGATAATAGTCACAGAGGCCGACATTATTACCAAAGAAGGGCACAGAGGATCTAAACAATAGGAAAGAATGCATTGAACACACCGCTAATTTCTGAAATTTACCATTGACTTTAGAGCAGAAGTAGTAAACTATTTCATTATAGGGAAATTAAAAAAAGTTGTAAGAAATTAAAAAAGAAGTTACATAAGGTAGTAGTTGTAGTATTAATATCGTTTAGTGATAAATGAAAAGAGTATAGTAGTAATAGCAAATTTATCGGTTATCTTTAAAGGGGAGGAACCGGATTTATATCCTGTTAGGCAGAACTTCCCGCGCATTCATTTTCTGAATAATTCATGTCGCACTTTAACAGTCGCGTGAGCAGTGTTCCTGTACCCTGGTAATCCATACCATCCTTGTTCAAATAGTCATAATAACATCACAAATACAAAAATTATTTGACGACTTCGGTCTAGCGGTTTAGCGCTCTACTTTTCTACCGATGGTCGCGGGTTCGATACAAACGTTTCAGTTGCTTACTTAATACCTATGACACCAGCTCTGCTCAGCTTGGGTGGGACTAAATGCCGTTACTAGAATTGTCCAGGGGAAAAATAATAATATTTTATACTGTTGGATTCAGTACTGCGTTGAATCCGGATTCATATTTGTTTACATTATTATTTTTTTGGTTCATTGAATGATTAATGTTTTATACGTACATAACATTTTTATGCATATTTTATTACTTAACAATTGCGTAATTATTTTTATTATGTATTGAACGCACATCCTTACGTAATGAATTTTAACTGATTTTTTTTATGATGTTAAAGAGAAAAATAATATATAATTTGAATGTACAACAATCAACTGTCATGTCAGTCAGCCTGAAGGTACCTTTGTTGCCAAAATGATGGACGCGTGAATCGAGAGTTAATCTGCACTGTCGCGTCGATTTTGATATTTATTCTTTAGCCCGTATTAGGGCGTGGTACGATTTATAAATAAAAATATGTTCCAAATCTAATCGTCACCATAATACAATTTAATAATGTTTAATTAGTATCTAATTGTATGTAATATTCTTAAAATCCTGTTTGAGTTCTTCTTAACCTTCAACGAAAAAGAGGAGTGTTATAAGTGTGACGTGTCTATCTGTGCCATAGTAACCCCTAATCGAATGGACCGATTATGGTGTGGTTTTTTAAGTTTAAGTTTGAAAGCTGGCGTAATCGAGATGGTGAACAATTTATTAATGGGTTAGGTACTTAAAATTTTTATTATTGTAATTATCGAATCATGTAACCATGTTGTCTATTGTCATAGAATATTGACGAAACCAATTTCATTATGTTATTTTTACATTAAAATTACGTATGAATTCAGTTTTAAGCCCTAGATATTATAGTTAATACAAATGACCTTTGTAACACCCATGCGCACTTTTGACATACACGCGTATAGACATTTAAGATCAACCGACCCACGTTCTAGCCTACGTGGTTATATCTCGCTTTCGTTTAACAATGTCATAATTATAATTATATATCGCTAGGGATCTAAAATGTGTATATGTTCATTTCAGTGCTGCTCAGCGAGGCGATACTACCTGACGACACGTTGGAAGATAAAACGCTCAAGATCACCGACTTTGGACTGGCTCGAGAAGTTTACAAGACCACCCGGATGTCCGCTGCGGGCACCTATGCCTGGATGCCGCCGGAGGTAACACACGAGTTATATATTCAATCATAGCGATATTCAACATTTTATAGCCGACTTAAAAATTAAGGAGGTCTTAATTTGACTGTAGATTTTTATGTGATTATGTACGGTTTTTTGAGCAAAATTTATCGAACTGTTAATTGCAGATTTTATTTTTAAGTCTTTGTGGAACATATAGTAAATTATGTCCCACAAAATCAACAATATTAGTATACTATGAATGCGGAAGTTTGAGAGTATTCATGGATAAATGGATATTTGTTACTCTTTTGCGTAAAAACTACTGAATGGATTTGAATGAAATTTTACAATAATATAGCTTCTACATAGGCTATAAATTTCACGCTGGTGAAACCGCGGGCAAACCTAGTTTTCTTATTTTTTTGGTAGTGATATTATAGTATAGGAAGCTGACAGAGATGTGACCTCTGTCCTTTCCAGAAAGGCAACTCATGAGTGCTATCACATGGTAACTATGTCGTAGTGCTGTTCATGTATATGGGGTACGGTTACTGTTTACTCGGGATAATAACTCGGTTTATACGATTAATTATATAATCATTAAGTTGACATAGGAATTTACATAAAAACGTTAATTTATTGCAGACCTTGGCTGAAGGTGTACAATTATAAAATTCTTTTACTTCTTATTTCAGGTGATAAAAAACTCCACCTTCTCACACGCGTCAGATGTTTGGTCCTACGGAGTCCTGTTATGGGAATTGCTAACCGGCGAGACACCATACAAAGGCATCGACGCACTAGCTGTAGCGTATGGCGTGGCCATCAACAAACTAACGTTGCCTATACCTAGCACCTGTCCAGATCCTTGGAAAGTCCTCATGAAAGGTGAGTATTATGGTGCCTTTAATTAACCAACTTAAAAAAAGAAGGTGTTCTCGATTACATATTTTCTTCTTCAAATCCTGTGACATTATGTATTATTTTTTTAATTTAATAATAATAAACTATTTATTGATTCGAATCAGAATAATATCAGTTCTTAAGGACTTCAAAAATAATCCAAAATTGTCGCAGTTATGAATAATTTTAACCTACTATTAATTATAAATACAAAAACTTTTTCGTTTATTCACTTGCAAAATATTTCGTGACATATATTGAATATTTAATTAGTTATCATCTGTTTCTGTCTCTATTTTAAATTAAATCCTATCATAACATTTAATTTATATCCCTTTGTTGTTTATATAAATAATAATATTGTTATATCTCTATGTAATAATTGCATTAAAGCGTACTGAAAATCGAAGGCTTGATATGATACCGACACAATAGCCATTTTATTGCGCATAACAATTAAAAGTAGGTTGTCTTTGTTTGTATATGTGTTACTGCATACTTCATATGCTAATCCTAAGTCATATATATGCGAAATTTTGTTTGTTTGTTATACGCTATCGTGGCTTAATTATCATAAAATTTGGAATACATTTCATTGAATGTAGAAGGATAAAGTCGTGTGGATATGGTAACTGATAGTTAATATACTTATGACTTAAATACCACATGGAAGGTAAATAGTTATTTATTATGATTCTTGTGAAAGTGGTACTGAACATGTTTTTTCTGAGTATACTCGTATTTATATTATATTTGACGTAGCAAAGGATGAGACTGTAATTTTTCTGAATAATTTCGTTAGCTATCGAGGTATTCCCTTATCGAATTAGTTCGAAATTAAATAAGACATTTTTTTAATTAAACTTTATATTTTATCCCCAAGCAGGTAACGAGCTTTTCGGTTTAGTATTACATCGAAATTAAATCTTAAGTAATTATTATTACAAATAAATAATAATAACGTTAATACTGACATAAAAGAGTCACGACGCCTTATATAGTGTCGTAGTGTTTAGATCAAGTATTAAAACTATTGACATAAACAAATGTCCATCTTCAGCATGTTGGCATTCGAATCCCCGTGAGCGGCCGCAGTTCCCTGAGATCCTGGAACAATTAGAACACATCAAGCAGTCGGAGTTTACAAGAGCACCCCACGAGTCCTTCCACACGATGCAGGACGGCTGGCGGATCGAGATCGAGGAGGTATTAAGGGATCTCAGACGGAAAGAAAAGGTATGTAATCGGCTCAGGTATTAAATAAAAGTTTGACATATCAATATCATTTTCATTGCATGTTTTCAATCTGTCTCGTTTTCGCTTAGCAGGTATCTCTCGTTTCATCTAGTATTATTATTGCCTGTAGATTAAATAGGAGTTTAAGCTTATGACTTGTTGAGTTGGCTATAACACTGTCACCTCCTTATGCTATATGAGTGCAGAAATGTTGTTGCAGTGTTTTTCATGTAGCATAATTTAATTCAGTGATAGTACATATCAGTCTATATGTTAATACATCGTCGTCTGAAGCTTTAAAAACAATGATGACCTTAAAGTCATCAGTCATAAAACTAAATTAATGGACTATATTACTGCATTGATGTTATAATCTCAGGGCGAAATACTTATTACATTCCGCTGATTTGTACGAACTCAATCATAATAGATTTCATATTAAGTGGAATTTCATCCTCCATACATCAATATGAATCCTTACTACCAAATACCACTTATACTAATGAGGAAATGTATTTCCTTTGTAATGCTGACAAATAGGAATGCAAAACAATAGAGGAGGTTAGTGATGTAATTGATATTGTTAGTTTTGTTTCTGTTTCTACTTATATATTATATGCTTATTATTCGTTTGTCAAAGATGTCTAGTTTAACCCTAACCTATGTGTTTCAACATTTTTTTTCTGCAAACTAAGAAGAATATAATTGGTAGAAAACCCACACCTCTCATATACATGTTCACTAATCAATACTATATCAATAAACATGTTGCAAAATAAAACAATATATATACATAGAAGGGTCACTAAGTACTAAATTAATATAACAATGCCGTAACATCTGACGTATTGATTTTAATATATATAAAACTTATATAATTAATTGCACCTACCTTCTTAGTTATTAGTAAAAACTTTAAATAGTAGTTAAAAAATAATCAAAAAATTGTTTTCAGGAATTACGCTGGCGTGAAGAGGAACTGACAAAAGCTCAGTTACAACAGAGACTGATGGAACAGAACCTGCAACAAAAAGAAAGAGAACTGCAGATGAGGGAATTCGATCTAGTGGCCAGAGAATTGCATATATTAATCTTCGCCAGCAACATGTCGCATCCACCGCCGCAGCCCAATAAAAGGAAGGGTTAGAACCGTTTAATACCTCATATCTTATGCAATTTTTCCAATATAATTTATATTGAATTCAAAGTTGTCTGCATTTGTACCTATGTCTCATCATTTCAGCCTTCAAGTTTTCACTCAGTTTTACTTGTGGGCTGTATTTTAGCTGCAGATATTCCAGTAAAATACAAGCTATAGATTAGATGAAATAGTAAATATTATATGAGATTTTAAAATTCATTCCTTAAGGTTTGGAACTGTGAACACCATTTCTGTCACCGAAAAAAAAAAGTCCAGCCTGTGCCAAATACTTTACATTTGAATTAGAATTGTAATTATTTGTTTTATAGGTAAGTTTAGCAAAATGAAACTTGTGAAGAAGGACACAATATCGTCCCCTCTGGACTTCCGGCACACGCTGACTGTGCGTCCCTCGGACGACGAGTCGAGCGTGAAACAGCTGGTCGCCGTCGCCAAGGACACGCCACCCGGCTCGCCCGCTATCATGAGGGCCATCGCCCGTGAGTTTAATGTTTGGATTATACTTGGAACTATATATATATTAATACTAATATATGGATGATCATGTTGCGATGATCCCATAATGTGATTAAAATATAAACTTGGTAAAATACCAGTAGATAAGGATAAAATGATAAGAATGAATGTTTATCACTTAGCAAAACCAGGAAGAATCGTAATTAATCTGATTATGGTAGCATAGGTTATTAATAGTCCCCTCCCTCAATCGTGATAATTTTCGCCAGAGGTAGACTGTAAAAAATCGTCTGCTTGGATCTCAGTCTCTCCTATTTCAACTGCCGCAGTTGATTTATAAGGTGTGATTCGTTTGAAGGTTTCAGATTAGGCAGTGAAATTACAGGATAAGAGACATGACATTTTAGTTCTAGAGGCTAGGCTACGCTCTCGAGGCAATACATAAGTGGTTTTTTTTGCGTGATAAAACCACGTGTTGCCATGTATATAGGCGACGGTTACTGGTTATCATTAGTTGTCATAGCCATAAAAAAAACGGTTTTTTTATGGATGATAATGAAATGAGACACCTGCCTGCGCTGAAGGTTTACGCTGACAGGATGATAATATGAATATAAAATCAGATCAGTTAGCCTGTCTTGGCAAATGAATGATTTTTTTTGATAGAGAGAGAGAAAGAAAGTGAGCTCTAGTAATATAGTGTTAGTTCCATTTACCGATATGCTAGTGAGTGTTGTGTTTGCGTGTCAGTGCCCGCGGACGGCGTGAAGGGCAAGACGTGGGGCCCGTCGTCGGTGCACCAGCGGTCGCGCGGGCACCTGCCGCTGCCGGCGCTGCGGCCGCGGCCCGCGCCCCGCAGCGCGTGCTCGGCGCCCGACCTGCCGCCCGCGCCCCGCGCGCCGCCCCCAGGTAACGCCCCCGCGCCCCCGCCCCCGCCCCCGCCGCGGGCCCTGCACCGCGCGCCCCGCCCGCGCCTCTCCAAGTCGCAGGTGCGCCGCGACCAGCCCGACCTGCCGCGCAAGCGCAGCGGCAGCCACGACGACCTCCTCTACGAAAACGACGAGCCGCGCCGGAACAGGTTCCTCCTCTGTCCGATGTTCTCCTCCGCGGCCGACATACCGCACCACTACGACGCGGTCTTCGACCTGGAGACGATCGATAAGAGCCGCCGCAAAGGCAGCCACGGCGAGGTTAAGCGCAACCTCCTCAAAACTATACGATCGAATAGTCTAGCGGGTCTTTTCGCGGTCAATGCGCACTCGGAGACGACGCAGCTACTCAGCGACCAGTAGTTTGGGATAAAATGATTTGAATGTAATTGATACAAATATAAGTGCATTTCGTAAATAGCTGGCTGTCTATATTGCCGTTACATCCGGAACTATGAATTAAGTACAAATATATTTTTTTTACTAGCCATTAGGGAAATAGAAATGGCATAAACATGAAGTTAGTTCGCTTTTTCGAATATAGGTAAGATCAAACAATTTTTTTTATTGTCGTACCTCTAGCGTAACGGCAATGGTTATATCTGAGTCAAATTATTGTCGCCAGTATAATCCCTGTAAATGTACAAATTGTAATAACACATTCACTGTATTACATAATTAAATCATAACATGTACAAAAGTGTTGCCATATTAAAGACATATCATTTTTACTAACATTCCTCTTGTAGCATGTTAAACACTTTTGTCGCATATTTCAATCATTAATAACATTTTATCCCAAACTTTGACGGACAACAAATTAGTGTTTACTCCGTTTCTATATTAAAATAAGTGGTAGTTCTATTGTACGGTGTTGAGGAATTCAATATTTTTTATGGAAATATTGTTAGATTTTAATACAATAAATCTATTTTTAAGTGTCATAAGAACAATACCGTATTCATTTACATAATAAATATGACAAATAAACATTATCCTCATTGCTTCAACTATTTCTAGGGACATTAGCCCTAAAATCCGTTGTTTTGTCACGTAATATAAAGCCTTTGAAAGCTTTTCTTAAAAAGTAATTGTAAGACTGTTATGCAGGAAATACCTATAAAGCTTTATATGTAGTAAACATTTAAAGATACCGGACTCGAATTTTGATGAAGATGATGTCATACATATATTATAACTTCATGTTTCTGCAACTGTAAACACAATAATATTTATCATATATGTATATATTATGTAGGTCTAGGGGATATATAATATTGAAACGGAGTAAACAGTATTCACTACCTACGTCTTGTAAATGTTAGTTAAACAAAGTTCCAAGGATTTGATAGTAAGTGTTAGTATAGTATGTAGGACGTATATGATCTATAAAAAAAAAAGAAAATAAAAAGACTTATTTTTATTAAGATTTATTCCTTACTGGATTCATTTAAACGTTGAAGCCAGTGTCCTTGTGTGTGTATAATTGTAAAATGATATTCGCACATATTACCATATTTTTCATACTCGAATATAAGTTATAAAAGACCCCACCAACTGAATGATTTTTCAAATATTATTGTCATTCAGATTTTCTCCTCGTTTGACTTTGCAAACAATTAATAATATTAAAACATTTTAGTCATTACCAGATTATCAATCTGGATTATCTGTATCTGTAACGAGTCCAAATTACAATTAGTACTTGTATTATGTCCAGCAATGGTCTAATAATATGATATCCTAAAATAAAAAAAGGAATCAATAGCCCTGGTTATAATTTTTCTCTTATCAGTGTAACAAATGGCAGCCCTAATTTTAGAATGACAATAATATGTCTAGATAAATTAATTTTTATTTTTCTGAATTTTTTGGTAATATTTGTGACTTGTATTAATGCAAGATCCATACAAATAGTTTTAGACCACACGCAATTAGAAGCGAAACGAGAACCACTGATTTACGTAGTAGACTTTAATTTATCCGCTGATTAAAATTTGTCCTACTTTAAATTGCAATATATAAATTGTGCATTTACTCCAGTAGTGTAGTTTAGACAAGCAGAGAAAAGACATTATTTTAGATTGGCACTATAACTAATTAGATTATTAAGTAAAGAAGAACAGTTCAGTATAGAAATAGAAATAATATTTTATTTAAATTTACTCATTACAAGCACTTTTGAATAGTCATATTTTCATTCTACCACATGTGACATGCGACCATTATTATCCTCTTTGGATTTAACAATCTTATAACCATAATTTGGAGTAACAGCAATACAGGTTCCGACATGGTCAGTGGTCTCATTTTGCTCAAACATTCCGTTACACATGCATTCTGTCTGTGCTCCTATGTTTTAATTTAAAAAAAAATGTAGTTTATTGGAGTCGGTAATTTCCTATTTACCTACTGTCAATGAAGTGAACGTCTCGCTCGAACGAATAAAGTTGTATTAAAATTGTCCATTGCATTTATATTTTAGTAAATATACATGTAAAATTGCTGACTCAAATAAAATTTGAACTTTTATAATAATGCTATTTTATATTTAAGGTAAGGAGGCATTTATCTGATTTCTACACTACATTAGGTATAATTTTAGTTATTCTATAATTTAGTCCTAAAGGTAGTAATATTAGCGCGACTTGTGTCCACAAAGACTTTAACGTAATTTCGTTTCGACTGATGAAGAATTAGGATCTTGCCAAAATGTTTTTATATTGTGAGCATTAAACGTTTGGAAAAGTAAAAAAATAATAATAATATTTAAATTGTGTGCGTAACTAGGAAATTGTAACTTATGAATTTGTAATAAATTATTGTTTTAATTTTTGTAATTCACTTTTTTAATGCTGCAATAAAGGAACGTCCCAGGATAACCTGCTGTATCCTTGTAAGTATACATACTTTATATAGTATATCAATTTGTATTGTGACACGATCGAAATATTCACATTATATTACACTATGTAGAGCATGCGTTTATCAATTTTTGAAAAAGATGTAAAAGCTTTTATATTTATTTTTTAATAAGTTATTATTGATGAATTTTATAAATGAGTATATAATAAACTTAAATTCCAGTGGACCTAAAATATACATATCATATATTTATTAATTATCAACTCAATTAATATTTCGGCAGTTCTCTAGAAATTATGAGTACAAATACGTTACTTGTAAATGTACTAGGGTTATTGATATAAATTATAATTATCATAATTTAATTAACGTACCATTCTCGAAATAAAACATTAATGTTTCGCATTTTGAAATGACCGCATTTAAATTCACTTTTCATTCTAATTCTCGCTCAACAAACCACTTTGAAGTCCTTTAGATTCTCATAGAAATAGAAGCACGTTTAAAATTATTTGGGTCACAAACTTTTCCGTTTTGTTTTTCGATGTGTTCGTTTTAGCAGATATAAGTAAATTTAAGGGATCATTTACATTTTAAGATTAGTGTCTTGATGTTAATGTAACAGTGGAATTGATTGTATGATAAATAAGTTATATACGTTTTAAGTTGTGTGATACTCATGAAATGTATGTGCGTGTTACGTAAGGTAGTAGAGTTTGTATTGTATCTTATTTGCTGTAATTTTAGTATCCATTTAAACACGGTTTTTTTTTTGTAAATTGTAAGCATTTGTTTGCTTTCAGCCAGGTGTTTATTAGTTAAATAGAAACGCTATGCATGCTTAGCAGTTCATAGTATATGCTATATACGATAAAGTTTAAGACTTATAATTATTTATGTATTTGTTGTACTTACTTATTTGTTAGTTTTATGATCTTCGCTTCGTTTTCACCATGTCATATGGCACGCTTTCAAATGTTTACAATAAAATTCTCTCTAATATCGAATGTACACGTGGAAGTCTATTTGATATGATATATATCCATTTTGTTTCTTTCTGTAACAGTGACATATTTAATTTGTATTGGCTCTTCTACTTTTTTACTTCTTTAATAATTTTAGTCTAGTATTAGTTTCTACGTCCGACTAAGTAACCAGCGATTTAATAGTCACATAGGCTTCCAATATAACATAACAGAACATGTTGTACAACATGATATCCCGCAGTAACAATGTTCCTGGCAATGGTGGTGGAATAGTATTACGAACGATAAACGAAAGGCTCACCTGTGAAAGTAATGTGACCCCAGCAGAGAAATCACTAAACAAACACTCTGCTTTTAAATTGTATAAAAGACAAAAATCGTTAATATGAGCTCTTTGGTGATCTGGTTCTTTATAGCAATAAACTTAGACCCTTTTTATATATCAAATAAACCTTTTCCATATAAATCTGGTGTATTTTTTTAACATGGGTTGACTAATCTGATAGTTACTAACAATCCCTTTAACATTAGGAAAAAACGAGCCATAGAGTGACCGAATAACGATAGTAAAACGACAGGTTACCAAAAGGACGTCTTGGTGAAGGGTGGACGGAAATACGAAAGGAAAAATAAGAACGCTTCTGCTTTATCTCACTCTGGCAATCTCTAATCGGGAAAGGTCGAAAAAAAAATTAAAGCGATTAAACACATATAATAACAAATTTAAACTATAAGGATAAAAGTGCCATCGCCAAGTAATTATTTGCACATGTAAGTATATAGATTCTTGATTTATATTTTTTTGTTTTTTGCTTTTCACATTTATTTAGAATGAACTGTTTGGCATGTGTAGTTATACTCATAAAATTTGCATGTATTATTTATTATCTCAAAATAAACGAGAGGGAAATTATATTTCCTGAATGTTTACTGAAAATAATATTCCTCTTATTTATTAAGTACTTTATTTTATATTTTACTGTACACTGTTTTTATTTTGATATAAAATGCATTTATTAATATTGACAGTGTATATTATCTCATACATTCTTGCATACAATAAATAAAATCAACATAGTGGATGTTCACATGTTTTAAATTGCTCTTTGATGTGAATTGGGAATAATAAAAATAAACCTTGGTGCTTACCTCTCTTTGAATAAGTTTCTCATTTCACGTCAAATATCACAACGTTGTCGTATTTCATCACATATGCACGCACACATGTACACTAACGCGCATATTTTTTCCATTCACCTAGGTTGTTTTCTTCCTTACACAGACTTCAGTCCTGAGGAATGGGGACCCGAGTTCCCTTTGAGCACGTCATCGAGATATTCTGTACCTATGCCGACATTATACAGCACAGAAGGTATGTATTCATACTTAAATATTTTGTTTAAATGAAATAAGAATCTGTAAGCTGGAAAGTGACAAGATCGAAATCGCGTCAAATATTATATAAATATATTAAGTGTAGCACACACTTAATATATGTATGTAATATATTTGACTGATTTTATGACTTTATCAAAATTTTATTTCTATTTTAATAGTTTTATTAAAATATAACTAACTCTCAAGTGATGGAGACGTTGATACTATAGATACGACGGTGGATTCGTCCACTGCCACGTTGAATTCAAATATACCCGACAAAATGTGGGCATGTCAAGTATTGCGATGATTAGGACGTCCACAATTAATTCTAATGGCAACCCTATTTGTCACAACAGTCTGAATATGATTATTTAGTCATATTCAAGATCGTCATGTAAAATCGTTACTATTCGATCTCTATTCAAGTTTGCCTACTGTAACAGAAAACTTACTGAAAATCTAAAAATCTGTCTGTATCTGTAAAATTTTTAGATATAGAAATATTTGGATATTGGTTTAATTTCAGGTTACAAGTACAAGAAGCCCAGTATAATAGAATTGGTTTTATACAATATGGCGGCGCTTCTGGGCGGTGTCGCTGCAGGATATGATGTGAGGGTTTCAAATATTAGCCCCTTGCATCCGACGCTGCAACCCCACAGGTAATATTACTATGTTATAATTGATTCGTAACAAAATCGTGTACCTAATGATTTGTTATTTGTAAAACTTTCAATTTCTTAGTGACTGTGTCGAATTGCGGTTAGAAAAGATTCTCTTTTCATTTTCACTTATATTCATGATTCTGTAGTATATTCATATCTTGAGATAGTTTTGTAAAGTTTTCATTATTAAAATGTTTTTGTGTCTTTACACTATAATCAAGTGCACTTAAAAAATCTGCCACTCAACTATTGATGTGAAAGTTTTTGACTGAGCATTTTAAAGTTTTTATTTAAAATAAAACGTCAACTTTTATTCATTATTATTTATATGCAGAGAAAGAAGTAAGGATATGTATTATATTATTTTTGGTAAATAAATTGCTAAATAATCATAATAATTTAAATTTTTTATTTTAACTGCTGTTAGCTCTTGTAAGAGAAAAATGGAATTGTATGGAAAATATGAACCTTATGTATTTTGTTTCAGGCCTGAAGTAGAAACGGAGCCTCTCAGCTCATCTCTGTATGACGGCTATGGTTTCGCACACAACACTTACCACGGACCTACGAGACATTTGAGAGCGCCACTCAACGCTATAACTGGATCACCTGTAAGTGATGCCGTTACTGATTGTGTGAGAAATACCAACGTCTTACATGAAGATTAGACTACTGAAAGAACTTAACCCTTGTGAATATTGTGTTACTCAGTTACTTATGTTACTCAGGTCTTAACCCTTAAATACCTTATCCATACCAATATTATGAAGGTGATAATGTATCTCTCCTTTTGTTTGTTACTTTTACACGACAGGCATTTACCGTGAAGATATAATAAATAAATATATGAAGGTCGTATTATAAAGATAGAGATAGGGTGGGTACCTTTTATTCGAAAGTAGCAGAAAAGTAGTTTTATGATAAGCTAGTTTTATGTATAGTACACAGCTACTATATATACTACACACTACACAGTAAAATATATGTATTTTGGAATGTATTGTGTGTAGTTTAGCGTCAACACTCCATAACGAGCCCTTCCACAAATATCATGACTTGCATATGTATTTACAACATGATCATGACTTGGCTTAGATTTATTATTATCAAAGGATACTATTTTATAGTAGTACTGTGATACAACTTCTATATGTGGTCCTCTATTTATTAACATTTGTTATAACAGATAACGAGCCTACAGACGGAAGAACAGAAACCTATACGCTTCACTGATTCACCCACGCATTACGCTCATCCTTCATCATCATCCGGATATGGACACTCAGCCCAACCGCTTTCTGGAACTTCTGGACTTGGTACCAACTATACATCCACTCAACCACCGACTCCATCTCCGAGGCGGACGTCGTCTACAACGTCAGACCATCTTGCTGATCTATACCACAATTATAGAGAGAACTTCCAACCATCGCCCTCACAAGATAGAGACTATTATTATAGAGCGGAACCATATGCATACGATAGGACAGCTGATTACGTGGTTAAACATCCATATTATGGGTATGATGAATGTTCCTTTGAATACAGAGAGCCAACTCCCGACTACCGACCACCGGCGCAATACCTCACTCACAGACGGACCCCCTCAAATTCATCCGCAACAAATTCCCACGCTGAAGAATTTTCGCCGTCGAGACAATACAGAACTGACAAATACGCCTCTAAAGATAGAAGGGATGACTACCGTTCACCAAAAAATGAATATCCAAGAAAAACTAGCGATTATTCCTTACCACGAGATTTTTATAGACAAGAATCTCAAGAGAGACCCGAAGTAGAAAGGCCGGCGAACCTCGGTTTAGAATTAGCGCCTACTAAGCTACGGTCGAGCTTAAAGAAATATAATAAAAAGACGAGCGCGTCTGGTGGTAGTTCTGGTGGGGGAACACCAACCAATCCGACTCCTCCAGACAGTTTGACAAGCGAAACGGACAGTTCGTACGTGTCGGCTCGCGATGCGTCCAGCGGATCACAATCTCGGGTTCGATTCAGTCCAGAAACGATGGAAGGCAATACCACGGAGAGAAGGCCGTCGCGACACTCGTAGCGAAGGCTAAAGAAGTTCAACGACTACCTTGTTTGATTTCACAGCGGGACTGTAAATACGCTTGCGGGTAGTACGTGGAACGCTTGTTATGCTTCTTAGCAGAATAGACGCCCTCTCGCATTAAAATTGCAAAGTCGCGATCTACTGTCAGATTTTGTGGTTACTAGTTATGATTTTACATAAGACGTTTTTACAATCTATTGCTAATAATGTGTACTAGCAACGAGTAAGGTATATGTTATTGCAGTGTGCCTACGAAAAATTTACGTATAAAAACTGGCTAAATTGTAAGACCATTACTGTTAATTTTACATTTATTTATAATATAACTTTAGAATTGGATTTTAAAATGTCTTATATAAAATTGTTGTGAAAAATACACAAAACTTTATGAGATTTCGGCATTGCTACACTATTAGACAAGTAATCTCAACATGTAAGTGTCTTACATAGACATATTGCTGAGCGATTTTAATATATTTGATTATGCCATGACACGGGCTTCTTTTTAAACACTGTTGGTTGTTTGCGGTAGCTATAATTAAAACAAATATAGTTTTCATTTGGAAACTTACTACTATATTTACATACGTAATTATTAGAGGCCATGATACCGTGTCTGGTAGATTTGTTGTATTGCAATAAGCTATGTATAATCGCAATTGTGTTCATTATTTAATGTAATTGTGTATTTTCATGTACATTAATGTATAATAATATATATTCATATACATATGGCATGCTCTAAATGCCTGTCGGTTATTAGTCATATTATTTTATGGGTATGCTGTACACCAATGCAGGGTGACATCATCGTGCAGTTAGGTTAGTCAGCCATCGTACAGAATTCACTAGGAATTGGCTTTGTTTCTAGGGGGACCGCGTGGATGATGAATTGACGTGGTACATTTTACAATCTCCTCATAATAGAGAGGGTTTATTTAGTCATAATTGACAGACGTTAGATATTTTCATTAAAACGCGTTTACAGCTGAGGCGTTTATAGTGCCTAGATGAAATTCATCTGAAATAGAACAATAGTGTTTACCTCAACAGAAATATTTAATTTCATAGTTCTGCATAGATTTTATCGGACCATGATTTGTATGTTCTAGTGCCTACAATTTCGAAGATTAATATATATTTGACATTAATGATTCAATAAACTACTGTTATTTTTTGTTTCGCGCAAAATTTGCAATGGATATTAATTTGTTACGAGCCCATAGCATTATGACGTACATAAATCATGAAGACAAAATGCTAAAACTATATGTACAAAATGTAAATAATTCATCTTTTTAATTAATATACCGGCTTTTAATTTGTTAATCATGAAATAGCAACTTTCTTTTTTTCTATTATTATAATGAATTATAAATAGTACAAATGTATTTTTAAGGTGTTTTATGAACAATCGTTCAAATTATGAATATAATTTTTAACTTTTGGCGTAAATATATAATGTATATTTGAACTAACAATTAATATAATTATGTATGTGAAATTTAAAAAACAATAAGTCAATGTGTTTTGTACAGAAATGAAGCAAATGTTAGATATTTTTTACTTAAAAATCAGTAAGAGTTATCAAATAGTAATAAGTACAGCTTTTGTATCCCACAGTGAAACGTAAAATTAGGTAGAATTACTAGTCGGAATTTTGCAACAATGTATTTTAATATACTGCATATCCAACTGTAATTGATATTATATTCGATTTTAAGCTTCTTTTCACAAAACACTGTAATTCTTCAAAATATCAATATGTACCAATATCAAAATATACTTTTTATTTCAGTTTATTGATGGTCTGTTTACAATAACATTTGGATATGTTTAAAATTATCATACAATTAGGATAAATTAATATAAGGTGTATATCGGAAATTTAATTATTAAAATTAGCTTTGATATTATTAGCTGAAACCAGTGCCTAATATTAGCTGGAATGGTTCTTGAGATTACGTAATGGATAAGTGGATACGTAATTGGATATTTGGATAACTCGTTTTACTTTCGGTAACGGCCAGTAACTTAAATAGGTAACTTCGTTGGATTTTTTTTTGTGCAATATGAGAAATTATTTTACGTCCATTTTTTTTTTATTATAAATTTACTTATTATGTTGTATATTAATAATATTTATGAAACAAAATCGTCGGTGAGTTTAACAGTATTTTTATACAGTATTTGAGATTCATTATGCTAATTAATTATATTATACACTAAATTTAATATTGCAATTTGTTCTGTATTATATTGTATGTTGTAACGTGTAGTGTATATTTTTTTTAATTAGCTTCAATCAGTGCCAATATCCAATGTCTTTAAGTAATGAAGTGATTAATTTTCCAATATTTGTTCAAATATTTTGTACAGATGAAATCCAAACCAAATTATTTAAGATTTTATTAAAACCAGAGTCACAAATTGTTTTAGAGTCATAACTACACACCGTTGTAAATATATTTTATCGAGATTCACGGCGCAATTATAATATACAAAACTCTAGTCTTGAAATTTTTATTTAATTTTAATATCAGGCTAGTATTCGAGTTGTAAACGAACGACTGGCGAACGTACTACGAATGAAATATTGTGAAATGTATAAAGATTATTATTCGGCATTCCATTTTTTGTAAACCTTACATTCCATTGTTAGGTAGGCAATAGACATTGTTTTCATTTCTCCATAAAAGTTCTTTATTGACTACAATCAAAACATTCTCTTCCAAAAACTATGTCTATTTCCAACCTTGTCTGAAGTGATATTATGCTCACAAGCATTCATAAGTCGAAAGTAAATGGTGGTTCTGTGTGCCAATAACACGAGGTGGGAGGATGCCTTACATCTGTACGTTAAATCGACAAATAAAAACTAGAATAAGCTTTTTAATGTGTCTTATTATTTCTGCATTTTGTACGCCTAAATTGTTAATCTCCTTTAATTTCTAGTTTTGTACTACTGAGTTCGCATCAAATTCATCTCATACTATGTATTCCATCATTGCATAAAAAATGAGATCTTGGGGTCAAAATCAAATTATCGTACCCTTTTGGCAGCGTGCGTGTTATATGATCTATCGATTTCTGTAATAACAGTAAATTAAAAGCAAGACTTAAAAGAATCATTTATTCAATAATGAAATATATCTAAATCAGTGCATTATGAAAACATAAAGTGCTCTTACTATCTAATTAACTGTACTTACCATAATATATACAATTCACATATTTTATGTGGTAGAAAAGTAAAAAATATAAAACTGCACATAATTACAATATATATAAATCCCATGTGATTGAAATTTCTTATCTATACCTACCGCCACATAAAACATGCGGTTATTATAACATTTTTACTTCCTTAATCTATATATTTCATAAGTGCAGTTGTATTACATACATCCATCACAATGTCTTTCAAATAAGTACTTATAGTGTAATTTTAATTGGAGGACTATTAATTCCATAATTACACATCCACAGTATTTTACATAATTTAACCCTGCAATATTGTGATGCAATTTAAAAGTTACGTTTAAAACCAAAGCATTATATGCTACAAATTACATTTTACCAGAAATATCACAATCGTCGACATATTCTTGTACATCTGTAAATTTTATATTAATTTAAGTATCATTTGGCAACTGTATAGTTGCTAAGTTGGACTACTTGACTAGTATTATTTTGCATCAATCTATTTCTCCTTTGTAATGGTACCATAACAATAAAAGGACAATTCAACAATTCATTAGAGATGATACTTGTATTTTTGAAAATAATACTCGTAACAATTTGTAATTGGCAATAACTGCCAAACACTTTCTATTGAAATATAGATTGGATTTAAATCAATATTACCAAAATTGATTTTAGGTATATTATATTATTTTTAGTTCGACCGACCAATTAACAATATTTAAACTATGTACTTTTAAAATCCTATAGAAGTAAAATCAAATTAAACACGCTACATACATACATACATCATAGTGTCTTAAAATCATCAGTCTGTGTACTAAAAAATACCGAAACGTTCCAAAATGAATGCCAAGTTCATTGATTTTGAAACGTTATGGGTGAGATGGAAAAATTTTACAAAATAGAAATCTACTAAGTATAGAAGGGCATAAAATAAAATAAAATCGTATTAGTTTTACATGAACATCTTGTAAATTCAGACTTCCTTATTCTTATTATATTCGAAGTTACCTGCCAGCAAATCTTTTATTATGAATATGCCATATATCCATCATTCATTGCATTGGTGGCGATGTGCCAGAAAAACCGTTTTATTTGGCAAAGATTCAGAGTAAACCATTTAATTTACTTCATTATTCGAGTATCTATCTCTATCTATAGGCATTTTTCACATTACTGGCCGTTTAAGCAGTTTGGAACTGCGTTAGTGTTTTATCTCTGGTAACCAGTGCGGTAATTGAGCAAATTGAATTCCCTCAAAGCAAAATTCATTTGAAACCAAAACCGTGTGACGATTTTAATATGTTTCAAGGTATTTAAGTATCTGACATACTCGTACCTAATTAATATATGGCGCTAAATTTACATAGCGTAGGTATCAATTAAATTTCAATGTAAGCTCTACACTTAATCCTATTCTAGTTGCTTAATTCTTGTTTATATCGATCATTGCATTGTAATAGGAACCTGATTGGTTATAATTAAGTTACTTTAAATGTAACTTGTGGGATCAACGTAAATAGTATACGGATTGTAGAGATATATTTCCAAAACAGTTAAAACGGATCTACGTTGCTAACTCATACTGCTACTCAACTCAGTGGTAGAAAAGAAACTAATGGTTGTGTTGATGATGGAAGATTGTTTATCACAGATTATTTACGTTATGTTAAAAATAAATATTATTTTGACTCATTATTTTACTGTTCTGTGTATAAAGTAATATTAACGTGGTATATATATTCTGCATTCAAAACATTAAAATAAAAAAATACAATGGAACTATATTTTTATCATAAAAAGAAAAAAAACTTCATTGTATAATAAAACCATGAAAAAGATTAGATAATTTTATGGAAGGCTTATTTTTATCAATAACTGACCGAGTTGGTCCAATTGAAAAAATGCAATCAAATTGAATTTTATTTTAAATCCACTCACTATTTGATGACCTAATAATGTTTCAAATACATTTGAAACAGGCGCAATAGTTACGAATATTACCTTCCACATACACTTATACTCACAAATATTAGTATAGAGGTATAGATTAATAAAGTTGCTGTACTTGTTTATTTGCTTAGCACAAAATACTTATGCTTATAAATGTATGATGACCAATGAGCATTGCGCAGTGGTATTCATATATTCTTGCCTCATATGTAGATAATTTAACTACCGTTTGTTATACTTTCTATATATTGACGACTATATATGCCGTCTTCGGTGGTCTCGCGGTTTAGCACACCACTTTACTTCCAATGTTTGCGGGTTCGATTCCTCGCGCAGTATAAACATTTGAATTCTTGAGTATGGTAATTGGTATCGGTCTAGGTGTTATCTATATACCTATATTATGTATGTATTTACAAAAAAATTTATTAAGTATTTGTATCCGTTATCTATTACCCATAACACAAGCTTTGCTTACCATGGGACTAGATGGCGCTGTGTGAATTGTTCAACCACATTATTATTATTGTATCTGTAACTGTAAACAAACAAATTGATACCTGAATTGCCAAAAAACGTTTTCAGCGTTTAGTATCGCTTAACATACCCTTGAAACAACATTTGTAAAATATACTCAATGTATTATAACTTTATAACTTCTTCTATATAACTTTAATATCCGTTAAGATAATAATGATTATACTAATATAACAAATATTAGTTAAAATTAATTCCGTGCTATGTCTTTACATTAACGTTAGATATAATAGTAAACATTAAAAAAAATGAAATTAATGAAATTACACTTCATTCAATAGCTGACTACACCTTTTTAAAAAATAGCGCGGCGGCTCTGATGTTAAATAAAATATCCATCTCCCGGGCCTAAGACCTTGACCTTAGACCTTTAGAATTGTCGCTCCGATCTAGTTGACCGATACAGTTTTATATCGTCATTCACAATATTTTATGGACTTTTGTTATTGCATATGTATCTATAAATATATTGCTTTATATTAGATTTTATAAGCTGATACTATAGTTAACATAGTACTTATTTGCATATAAACCATATTTTAATATCTGAACTATGTGTATATATATTTTTTACATCACAACTTGTAGGCATAAAATGTTCGAAATTATTTCAAAACTATAGGGAATTTGTTCATTTTCAAGAATCTCTCACTGCTTTCAGGTCTGCCTGATTTGAAGTCAGTTTTTGATATGACCCAGTGGTATTTTTTTATAAAATTGTTCATTTTCTTTATATTGTGTTCAGATATGTCAGATCGCGGGACCCGTAGCATAGTTATCGTATAAAATAGATTGACCCGTCAATTATTTATGTGTGTCAGAGTATCCTATCTGTTGGTACATATAGAAGCATTATATGTATTTCGTGTTATTAGTTCTGCTATTTAAAATTATTATGTAGAATTGTTCCGAATTCTTGAACTTTGGATGTGTGTGACATTTCCATTGTTAATCGTTACTATTACATATTTATAAATAATAACAATTAGGTTCTGATGTAAAGATAAAAGATTAGATAGAGAATCCGCAAAATGTATACTAACATTATCACTTTCAGTAGTCAATACCGAATTCTAAATAAATAAAACAGTATGCACTGTGAAGGTATAAAAAAATTTGGTACACTAGTAATGAAATCGTATATTTAGGAAAATGTCATCAGGCAGTAATAAAATTTTCAGACCAAACCATTAATATGATTGTATGTTTATTTTTGTACAAATTATGTATTCATAATAAGAGTAGCTAGAATCGCAAACACCAGCAAAAAATAACCAGTTTTTGGTTGTTATATTACAAATAAAACTTGGTTTAAGCGGTGAATGTCCTGTCTTAAACGAGTAGGCAATCCATTAAATCCATTTTCCTATACGATTCTTGAATCGTATATTTTAATAAAATAATAGTTATCGTTGTAAATATTCTTTATATCATCTTGAATTTGGACGATCTTTATTTTCATTTACGTTAAATGTTTATATTGATTTAAATAATTTTATATCTTAATGTTCTCATAGTTGGTATCTATATAATTAAAATATATAAGTATACCTAAGTCACAAGTATGTTTAGAAATGCTAATGCGATGTTGGCAGTTTTTTCTTCGATTTGTCTTTTTCTTTTATTTTTTGTAAAACTTTATCATAGGTATAAGACAGTCATTTAATTCCAAATTAAGCAAAACAATATATTAATAGTATTTCGGGAAACTACAAGATACACGCTTGAATTTTATATATACATATATATATAGAAAACACCTAGACCATTACAAACAGCCATACTCTAAGTATGACTGTATGTGTGCGCGGAACAAACCCGTAAGCATCGGAAGGTAAGACAGTGAGTTAAACTGCACAACACTCCCAAGGCCACTGAGAATAAAGGATTACGGTAATTTCGTTTAAAAATAATAAGCATAGAAATACTTTTTCATTTTTATGGATATAATTTTCTGTATTTCACATATTAAATTATTTAGAGTTTTTAATTTATGTAGTATATGTTGGCCATTGTAAATCAACTAGAAAGAAAGCAACGAGCGCACAGTTAGTCTAATAAAAAGTCGAATTATTAAAAAGATGTACTCGAAGAAGAGATTTTTATTTTAAGTGGCCATATAGGGACATTTCGGAAACGCTATGTAATATTTAAAAATTTAACTGACACAAAATCATGTACCAGTTCTTGTCAATTGAAGAAGCTAGTGGAACTGGATGCTAGGGACAGTGATGAAAAATAACACGTGTAGGTTTAAGAGACTGAAAAGTCCTATATGAATAAATGTGTTTGAGTTTTATAAATATATATATATATATATATATATATAGATTACATTTAATTACTAATAATAAGGCATTCTTGGTAAGAAATATTTGTGCACAATAAATAAGTACGTATCTCTACGCATATGTGTTTAACACGTGTCAGAATACCTAAAAGCCTTGATTTTTATATTTGCGTCATAATTAGGTACAGTCGACTTCAGAGATATTGAGTGACAAGCAAGATGGTCAATAAATAATACATTTACAGCAAAGTTTGAATTTTATCTTAGCACTTCATTATCAAATTAATGTAAACAAGAATCATATCTACACGTATGTACTTGTCTACGCCAAAAATTGCCGACTGTATACAAGATTCTAATTATCTTTAACGCCACTCGAACATAGTTTTGAATTCTAATATGATTAAAATATAGGATTAACCCAACATCATCATTAAAACCTGCACTAATTCTCAAATAATATTACTGCCAACCGGCAAATTTTTTGCAGTAAGACGAAAAATTAATGACAATAATTAAAATAAATTAATACCAAAATAAGAAAAACTCTTTTACATTTATTTATACCTATAGGTCATTTTTATCACGCACTTTTATTGTAGCGTTCAGTTCTGCTGGCTGCTGAGTTGAGATTATTAAATTATGTATCCTATTTTTAATGTAAACATTTATTTTGTTGCCACTGATAGGGTGTGATTCGAATGTGTCCAAGAGTAGAAAGGAAATTGGAATACTATTAACGTTAGCTAACTTACCAACGTGACAGTTAATATATATCAAGCAAATTAACAATTTAAATAAGTAGATAGAATCATATCAAATGCTGGCTATTGTATATCATGAAATTTTACTTGGCTGCGCGCTGTGCCCATTTCCGCTTTGGTGATAAGGTAAATTGTACTATTCATTTTAAGTGTAGGTCTCACTCAGACCACAATCCGTCTTCTAATTCAATGATGTATTCAAATGCCTAAAACGGAATACGTATATTATATACTAAATTTTACCGCGGATTTATCCGCCTGATAGTATATTTTAGTTACCATTGAAATATCGTATAACGCTTTATTACTTGTTTAAAAGAACCTATATTAAAAATTAGGAATTACATTTATAGAGTAGTCAGTCAAGATAAGTTAATTTGTATACAGAGATCAGTCGTGAATTGTGATTGTCAGTCGTTACGGAACTAACACGTATTGTTGTATTATCTAAATGGATAAATTAGTAATAGAACCTACATACTAATAACAATCACACGCTGTGAGGTCCGCGATACCCTTCATACACTATTCCAATTGAGGACCAAGGTGTTTTTTATCAAGTATAAGCAATGCACGACTGCACATCTTACACCTACACATATATTATGACGTATGAGATATTGAAGACCTCATATTCCTAATCGACATAAGTGTATCATGCGATAATAAAGCACTATTAAAGTCTATTGGCAGCGAACGGGCTGTGGAAGTGTTTATTTGCCGAATCAAAACATAAAAAATATCAGTATTAGTAGAGCCCGCACTATAACTAATATTCTACCTATTAACTCACTCACGAGTTTATTGTAACTTCACTAATCGCTTTGACCGCGTGGATTTATTTGTTCTCGTGTCCGTCATGTATTTATGTACTGTACGCGCCTTTATCACTGAAACGACAAACTTTTTGACTCGAACGACATTAACTTCCCGTAGATTAATTATAGTATTTTTTCCTGTAACATTTGTTTCATATTTTGCAAGTTCTTTAATTCAATACTTGAGTTAATTCAGTAAGCAGGCAGGAATAATAAGAAATATTATCTCTGGTCCTATTTATCTTTATACCACTGTATCATTGGCTATCATAACATCCTTAATAACACTAGCCCACAATGTTAGTGATATAAACCCGTTTTTTAAATAAATATGCATATTTATAAGTTTACAAAATACGGTTTAAAACTCTACAATTTTTAAGAATAACTATGTAGGAATTAAGCAACGGACAAACTACGAATTATTATTAATTAAAAAAAATAATTACTCACCACCATATCACATTGTGATACTTTCTACTTTCACTCTTAAAACTGTTGTTTGGTAATAATTGTCCGAGTAAGAGGCACGCAGGGTTAGGCACCTAGTGCATTAATTCTAGATTTGTGGCAGTTTGAAAATTCACTTGGTCCATAGGCTCTAGTTTTTTTTTCGGATCACTGAAACATTATATTTCCTACGTCCTACTAAAACACATCCTAACCACATTTGACTTTTTGGAGAAATTTAACATTTTAAATTCTTTAATCACAAATATTATTACATCACTAATGGACTGACTTGAAGTCATATTTTATAAAATTAAAGCTATTGAACTGTCTAAGACAGTGTCAGTAATAAATACATTTATAGTTTATAACATGATAATTCTGAAACTAGAAGGCCTGACTTGCGATTGCGCCAAAAATAATATTGGATAAGTAACTGAGGACGGGAAAAACAATAACGAGAGCTATAACCCTGAGGTAACATAAACAAATAAAAAATATTTTTGCTCATCGACTACACAACATGCAATATGTAAGCAGTTTTACACAGCTGACCTGCCGCCAGACAATACACACAATTATATATTATGTACATGTTAAACTACTGCCACAAATAATTATTATATTATGGGTGGATTATTATTATTATTATTATGTATACATAACGTACGTAAATAAGGACAATAGGGTGGGGGATAAGTATATAGAAAATAAAAATAGAGAAATATACATTAATATCTATTTAAACATGAAATTTATTAAAGATTAAAAACATACAATGCTTTTGTTTACACAAAATAAAATACCTGGAGGATTTATACAGGAGCTGGGGTACACATCTTGCAAGGCGGAGCATACCCAAACTCCCGTTATGGTCAGATATACATACTGCGACAGGTCCATACATAGTCCAATAATATAATACCATATCATATGATAAAAGTGGATACACATATACGATACTGTCAAGCCAACTAAACTCACAGATAGTCATGTTTTTGCAAATATAAAACTATATTAAATCTTACAAAAATACTTATGCGACTATGAAATGCATATAGAAGATCTTCCTTCTCGACTACAAAAATATTCTGAGATTGGAATGAAATATTTCTTTTTAAGGTTTCGGCCCGGTATGATCACAAATAAAACGGCGTTTATAACGTCCGTCCACATCCTAATTATTTCTTTTCTGAGTCTTAAAGCTAACTGATAGAACCTGTCCATTGAGCGTGTATCCGTTGAGTGCTTGAATTGCCATTGCAGCCTCATCATATTCCCTCATATTTACAAAGGCAAAACCTTTGTTTTTCTTTGTTTCAGGATCCTTGATTACTTTTATGGAGTCAATTGCTCCATACGGCCCAAAAAGCTGCCACAAAGCTAGTTCCTCAGTATCCTCACCAATATTATATACATACACTGTAGTTTGATGTGGCGCTGGTGGTGCACCCAGCAGAGGTACAGGACTGGCAGGGGCTCCGAGCAGTGGCAGTGGTGTGTGGTTAGTTGCAGCCATTGGGTTAAAGCGCTGCTGGCCCTTGTTGATGAAAGGAAGGGCCTTACCAGGTGATGGTAGAAGAGGTGGTGGTGAAGCTTGTGGGAATCCAGGCGCGAAGGCGGCCGGTCGAGCACCGAACGCCGCGCTGAGGTTCGTGCCATTAAACGCGGCCGGCGTGGTCCCATTAAACACTGCAGCTGTTCCATTGTAAGCCAATGGCGAAGCGCCCACCCCGACCCGTGGAGTGGGTCGCGGTGCGTTCTTATTTGCATTGGGCTTATTGGCAAACTTAACAGCTATAGCCCCAGCACCGGGTATCGGCGTCTGTCCATTTAAATGCTTTATTGCCTCTTCTGCCTGCGACCGGCTTTCGAAACATACGAATCCGATGCCTTGTGATACACGACTATTGGTTATTATCCCAAATGAACTAAACAAGCTGTTAAGACGTTCCAGCGTCATATCAGGAGGTAGATTACTAATGTAGAGGTTCGATTCTGTGTCTGGTTTATGGCTGACTTTGTTTTCTGGATTGAGCAGTGCGAATGATACTTTTAAGGTCTTTCCTTGCATGAGGAGGCCGTTGAAAGCCGCCCGAGCCTTCTCGGCGTCCTCGTGTTTTTCATATTCCACGAAACCGTAACCCCTGTTTGCGATCAATTTACAACTCTCAATCTTGCCCATCGCAGAGAATAACGCGTACATCATGTCGCGCGTCATCAATTCGGGTATGTAATTGACCATGAGCTTGGTCGGTGACACATTGGAATTGGCGTCGCCGCCGCCATTCTCCATTTCGTTTTTTATCATTGTTCTTTTAATGAATGTACTACACTACTAAAAACAAAATACTAATAAAATTTGCAGTTTAAGAAGTTGACTAATTCATTTGCGAGATGTATATTATAGAACAAAGAAAGAACACAAAACTATAGTCACACAAAATATCAAGCAAAGCCGGTTCACAAGTTCATCATCATCACTCACTCTACTGTCGAATTGTCCGAATTGTCGATTCTCTAGAATTGAACAAGTTTTGCCAACAAAATGTTACCAGGATAACAGATGAATAACTCTTTAGTCTAATCAAAAACACTTATGACAAGCTATAAACGTTTCTGGAATTGTTGTGTGAAAATATTTTAATGAACGAAGTTTATATTTTAATAAAAATATTTTAGACTTTTGGTTTTGATTTATTAATTTTGAAAAATTATTTCTACCACTGAAGAAATATCTACTAATTTCTACTAAATTTAACAGTGTTTGCGTGGCATATTTAATTTTTTGTCTATGGTTATGAAAATTGTAGACATTACCAAATTATTTTACATGAAAAATTTAGATTATTACATTAAAACTCAAACTACCTATGATATTCTAAAAAATTAGCAATAATATTTAATATGTATACTACATCAATAACTTTATAAATTAATTTAGTTAAGATCTTATTAAGTATGTATTGTATTGTTATGTATATAGGATATTACTGAACGAGGAATTAATGATATTAACTTGCACAATAGGTTGCAAAAGAAACACACATAAAATAGTATCTTTATTTAAAACAAAGAACACAAAATATTCACATGCATCATGGGTTTATATTTTAAAAAATTTTGTACTTAGTGCCGTACAAAACTATTAACCAAAAAGTAACTGTCAATAAATTGTCTATGTCTAAATTTGACACGGGTAAAATAAAAATAAAAATTCCAGAAAAACAAACCAGCGAACTTTATAATTTTTGACAAATCTTTAATTACATCATCTACATGAAATATAAATTACTTTTGTAGGAATATAGTCTTAAGAAACGAAAATTACGCAGTAACTATGTTCCTGACGAACATTCTGTTTAAAAAAACTAAGAGCAAGTAAGTTAACCTTATCATGACTATATTTTGTTCGCATGTATTAAATACTATTAATGTTGTAAATTAGAAACTGTGTCTGTCTGTTACCTTTTTATGTCTAAATGTATCTTAAAGCAATTTGGCAAAAAGATAGTTTGGAACACTAAAATGGACGTGTTATCTTTTGTCTCAATAAAATCAGACCAAGTAGCGTATATAACCTAGTTTTCTATAAAAAATACTGTAATATGTTTTTATGTATGTTATTTTATAGAATGATCATGGTTTTAATGGAGAGTGCAGTGTCTGGACACAAATTCGTGACTATCAGAGAACGACTCGCTGACAAATTAGAATTATTACGATTTGATCCATACAGTGAGTATAACTAATGCTACTCAGAAATTGCTATTGTAGTGTTACAGTAGTTGTGAAAATAGTATTTTTTGCATATACTGTTAGACATAGGTTTTATATATAGGTGAATTTTTGCAAATTTGTAAAATTAACAGGCAGATTGTTGGATATGAAAGTAAAAACTTAGTCCCCAGTAATGGAAGTACACAATAACTGTTTTGTCATTGTAAGTTGTATGAATTAAACAATAACTTTTTTTTTATTACATTGGTATAGCAAACAACTTTCCCTGGATTCCCAAACTATGGTAAAAGCTAACCATCTCCGGTATAGATGAAAAGTATTATCAACATTGTATTATCTTGTGATATCAATGATCCACTGTGACTAAAACAAAGCTTACAGAGCAAACTTTTTGGCAATTGAAATACTGTAGACAACTTTTTAAAGTTTCTTTTGGTAAACAATTTTTATTTATATATATATGTACTTTCTTAAATATGCTAACAAATTGTCATTAAGTGACATATATGTGTGTAATGCAACACTACATTGTAGCTAAAGAATATTTCAGGGACTATACAGGTTAACGGTTGTTTACTCAGTAAGTAAACAAGCATTTTTTTTTATATTTAACTCTAATGTAGTTTTTATATGCATATTTTAAAGAAACATGTATGTTGATTATCATTACAAAAAGATAAACCTGGTTTAGCACTAGTAATAAACCATTCACCAATGTATTCCTTATTACAAAATGAAGTTTATCTCTAAATCGTGATTTGTCTATGGTCTAAAGTTAGACCTGCGATGCCCCTAGTTTAACAGTGGTCTAAATGCAAAAAATCAAACTCTATTTTAAAAATTGTATTTTAATTTGTTGTTTTTCGAAAAATATTTTAACTAAATTAAAAATATATTAACTAAAAATATTTAAAGCTAATTTTACGATAATAAAAATATATAAAAGACGGTATTTGTTATTTTTTCACTCATTTGACTTTGAAATAGTCACCATTCGCATCGATCCAATAAAAATATCCCGCCGTTCCTTTTCTCCGTATATATATATTTTCTCCTACTTGTAACTTAAAACTGATTTTCAGCCTAATAGTACATTAACAAATATTATATATTAATGAAATAGTTATAATGAAGACATAGATAAATGGAAATAAATTTATTTTTAGTTTATACATTTTTATTTGAAGTAATATTATTTTTGATCTTTTCAGTTTTCTGGTAAAACGGAACGTAATTGTACGCTAACAGACATGAGTGACTGATTTCTGTATGTAATACATAATGAACGATTTAACTGTAGTACTAAGTAGTCCTCTGTTAGATCTGGATTCGTAATAATGTTAGGTTTATTCCAAGTATTAAATGGTTTAAACCTCGACCATTTAGACCACGTTTCGTCCGAACAGATTTTTTGTAATAAGACCGTATAAGTCTATATATCATAAACAACTTGCAGTATTCATTGTTTCTAATAGGTAAATTATTATTCATGTAATGCTATTGCAGTTAAATTTCTAATGGAATTAAGTATCATTCCATGCATGCCAACTAAATGAAACTTGTAAATGAGTATGCCATGCCAACTAAATGAAACTTGTAATAAGTGACTAAGTCTTCTGAATAATATAAAAAGGCATTGTTTTATATATGCAAAAACTCTCAGCATCAGTATGTTAACAATTGATATAAAAACCAGTTCAGTTTCTTGCTAGTTCTTTTCATCTGAAGCAGTTAGCAAAATTGAATGGTCGGATTAAAATAGAATAATAAAAAAAAATATTATTAAAAAAAAAACAATATTGACTGTGGCAATTCATAGATATCAATTCTTTCTAATGCAGAACATAGATATCATAAGTATATATAAGCTATTTAATAATATATATTCTTTATTACTGTTTCAGTACAACATGAAAGTCTTTATAAAGAAAGAAAGAAGATCAGGAGCATAAAATCATCATAATAACTGTAACTTTAGGATATTAGGATTTGAAATAATAAACAATGTTATATTTAAAATGTTATAATTTAGTTATTTATTGTACTTAAAACAATAAATAGATCTTTGGATAGAATATTCTTTCACTATTTTTCTAAAAGTTATGAAATTTGGTTGTTAAGTACCAATTATCCTATTTTGCCACCAAATTTCATAGATTATGAACAGCAATGTGTCTAAAATATATGTTCAATACAATGATTTTAGAATATATGCTTTACATTTCACATTCTTATTCTAAACAGTTGAGATATCTGTATGCAATTAAATATTTCAAAATACAAATCACAATTACATATCATCAGAATGGTGCCATATCAATACATTAAGTGCTAAGAGTGCTAATAAAAAACAACAAAATATTTATTTTAATTGATACTTTCTTTACATCAGAACTGAGTGCTGATGTTTACCTATTTGCTTTGATATATGCACCTGTAGATCATATATTAAAATTCGAATTCTTAATTCATATATCAATAGGCCAAATAATATATTTTTTCGTATCACCATTTCAAAACTAACTAATACAGTAACCATTTTACATACAACAGTTAAATAAAGTATAATATTTTTGTATAATTTCACCACAATAATATATGAATAATTTTATTATCCAAATCCAATAAAGTGCATTTATTAATATTAACATCCTCTCAACTATAAATGTACTTAAATTCAGAAACACGATTATAAACATTAAGAAACACTTATTATTTACTCTCACTATCATTTTTAAATCTAAAACAGTTATGATGATATTTAAAAATAGTGTATGGTTCAGTATAAATTCAAGATAAGTTTATAAATATTTTATAGATATAATAAGAATTATAAGCAACTAAGTAAATCTTTTAATTGGTAACATGTTGTGAAAATAATATATAACATATCTAACTAAAACTGTAGTCATAATTTCTATTTATTGTATATCCAAATGTTACACAAACATGAAACACAAAACACTGTGTTACTATTTTAATGCAGAAATCTATAAACATTGGTCATGTCATCAGCTTTACATATAAATAGTAAAATTATAGGTAATAATATTATGAATAAAATTGACTAGAATATAGTGTTGAACTTTAAGGTACTTAGTCTACTAATTATCGACTATTACATCTATTTTCTATATTAGCTAAAGGTGCTGATAATAATTGTATCTATAATAATACGTATCTGTACAACAAGTAACTTTATTATTAAAATAAATTAGAATATTGACATCAAATAGTCTTCTAGTGATTAACTAAGTGATTCTGTGCATGGCCTTCTTATGGAGTTTACCTTCTCGCTACACAATTTTTGCTACCGATTACCTTACCTTGTGTTTTAATTTTTGGAATTGTAATGCAGGCTTTTACCGATGCAATGCATGAAAAATGGCTGCACAAGACACTTCAAACCTGCGAAAGTTATCACTGACGGATACGACTTTAGCCAGAGGTCACCGCTACGGGTTCGACCCTCGGCTCAGGCTGTCGTAATTTCGATCTCTATTTATATGGCATTGCAGGAGACATCTAATCCTATCTCGTATAATCCACGTTACGGCCACCATGCACGAATTTTAGGGACTATAATAGAAAATTAAAGTATTAATTACTATAAGACATTTGGTAGGTAATACATGAATATTAGTTAATAATATTTAAAAATAAACTAATACATGTTTATACATGTAGGTGCTTCAAACTATATACTGTATGTACTCCGATTAAGATTATTAAATTATAAGAGAATAACTGTATACTAGTTATGTAATTAATTCTAATTACAATGTTAACATTCTCAGTTTTATAATATTATTATATAATTAGCAATTAACAATGAAATTGAATAAATTTTGGTCCACTAACAACAAGAGATGAGGGTACAAATGTTGAAGGAATGATATCATTAAAATTAATTTACAATTAGGTATTTATTATAAGTACTTCAGAGAATGAAAACGTCAACAGTCAATATTACACTGCTGCCTTTGGCCAAATCTAATCTTATCAATATTCGACCGAAGATTTATATTGGCAATGCAGCATTTTTTATGCAGTTTGGCATTTTTGAGACATTATTTATTTAACAATGAATGTACCCAAAATGTTCATGGAAGTTGTACTTTTTTACACAATATGAAATGAATTTTAAGAGCATTTATTTGATGCTTGACAACTTGACTTAGTGAATTATTTAGTGTGTTGATAACACGTTCTATGTTCAAATCAGTCATCACATAAAGATTCTGGTCTAAGTCCACCTCTAAATTTAGCAAAGCATTTGTCAACAATAACAAACTAGCTTCCTAGGCATTTTGTTATTGTTGTTAAGTGTACCTATCAATCATGGATGTCTAAAACTCTATTGGAGTTTTAGACATCCATGATTGTAATTAATATATTAATATTGATTGCAATTGATAAATACACGACGAATCTTAAAAAAATATAATCCCTCGAGTTTAATACGCCTTTAACATAGAGTCTAAATATTATATTATTTTATATTTACGGGTTATATGTATAACGAGATGCGGTGCTAATAGTGACAATTTTAGGTAAATCCCATCTTTTCCAAACGGGTTCTATTCTGTATTCTAAATTTAAGGAAGTGCCATATTTTGTAATATGGCAACAATCCAACACAATCTTGCCATCTTTATGGAAAAGAACAAATATGTATATAAGTACAGAACAACATTCTCATGTGTACTGAATTATGTAATATTTTTTTTCATAAGTAGAATAGCAAACAAGCTGACGATCAACATGGTGGTAAACAGTAACCGTCGCCTATATATATATATATGAACGGCAGCATGGAGATCACGTTACCCGTGATACCAGTCATGCGTTGCCATTCCAGAGGACCAAGATCTTATGATTGTAGATCCTGTAATTTCACTGTATTACTCTTCAACCGAAACACAGGTTAGAAATTAGGCGGCTGATAGGTGAGACAGAGGTCTAAATAAGAAAATTTTTACAAAGTCGGTTATAATTGTTGTTGAACCTTTCTAATATTCGATTGACTTATGTCGAACAAAAGGACCGGCATTGACCGTTTACAAAATAGATTAGATAGGTAGGTACTACCTACATTGAATATGGTGTCATGATTAAATATTTTTTTATACATTACATCTTATAATACCACCAAAACGACCAAAGAAAGAATAGTAACTTAAGTTGTACAGAATTATTTATAATATCTAATTTATTAAGGGTCAGTAAATGTATCTAAAGGACTATTCTTTCCACCACCTTATGTTTCCCTTGTTCAATATATATTTATTACTACTAGTACTTACTATAGTAATTTATAATAAATTTACTTGTAGTATTTAAAACATTAAATGTTCCCTAAAGAGATAGAATAAATATATGCATGTATACTACAACATGTTAAAGAATTAACACAATTCATTATATACCCCCAATTAGAAAATGTTGCTTGATAACATTATATCAACTCAATTGTTATTAAAATAATGATATAAAACGTATATTATTAAGTCTGAAGTTGTCGACTTCGTGGTTAATGCAACATTGACATGCTCAGCACTAACTCTTATATATTGTTGTAATTTTGTCACAAATGTATGAGAATAACTATTACGCTATATTCTCATTGTTATAAATTAAAAATATGTGAGTTTTAAAAAAATAACATTGTAAGACTTGTGTCTAGTATCTCTATAATTCGAATTCCCTTTTATTTCAGACTACTCTTATGCTGTTGGCCGAAACTGGGCTTTATATCTTTACCAGACGATAGGTGGCGAGTGCAGATGGCACTCCAAACCTGCGAAAGGACTTATGGAGCGGTTGAAGGTCAGCTCCCGCCTAAAAATCCATTATATGTCGTAGAAAATATCTACATCGTTATTTTCATTCACATTAGCCATTAAATGGATCATGTTTACATTATACCCGTAACAAGAACATAACATTAACTTCGCTACCTATATTACGATAAATACTTGGCTAAATATTAATTTTAATTCCAAAAGGCCGAAAAATCACTTCTTTTCAGTACGAATTTTTTACTCGTTAATTTGCTCGTTCCAATTTTTCGATTAAATTCAATTAAATGTGTCTATATAATAATAATAATAGTATATTAAGTAAGTACATACACTACAAATTGTAGAGATGATACACTTAATGCTTACGTATAAATAGTTATACATATACATATATAAGAGATTCCTTATATAATTTGGAACTTTATTCGAACTATTACAGGGTCAAAAATAGAGTGAGCGCTAGAGGGGCATATATATATTTAGATATTTTTACGGTACTTTTTCTAAATGTCCGTATTGATATTTTCAACATTTCATTTAGGTATACCCTCCAGGTCCCACTCATTTCCAGCATGTGCTTTTATGGGGGAAGTTACTAACCATTATACACTATATTAATATATACCATTATACTATACTTCGATATTATTACCGACATCTATTCATTCATATCTATAGGACATAAGTTTTTTAATTCTTAAATTAGTAGGTCTATTATAGTTATAGTAGCATATTTAGATAAAGTAGCGAATTAACTTCTGCTCCCAAGTAAATGAACTAAGTAGAAGAAAGTTTTAAAAGATATCAAGAAGTATTGAAAGTTAATCAACTGCGTATGTGAACAATTTGTTTTATCTTAGTTTGAACACATAATATAAATAATTATAACGTTTTATGAATACTAACAATATAAAGTAATATGGAATTTTTGGAAGATCTATCCAGGCGTCTAAAGGAATTAAAGTTACAAGAAAAAACTGAATTACTTGAAGTGCTTAACTTAATGTAGATACTGATATAGTGGTACGCACCTATATTTATGTACCTATACTAAGAAACATCTGTTAAATAATACTTAAGTATATATATGTATGTTTGATCTAATGAATCTGCTATAAATCTGATCAATTACAATTCCATTATACATTCTCCCATCATCCATTGATTTAGTTGAAATATAATTTTTTTACACAAGGTAAAAATTGTTCAAAATGTATCTATACTTTATTAATATAATGCTTAGTCTAACGTATTCTAACATGTCACGATTATTAGCGTGCTACAAATTTGTCGCAGTCTACTTGACTAATTCTATAGGTATACTCCATCTTAGATGTATGTATTTGTTTAAATCGGTTTTTATGCATCTAATTAGAATGGTAAACTAAGTGACAACCAACTGATGGTAAGTGGTAACCTTCTTCTATAAAACAGTACCGCAGACATTATTATGTAACGACCTCGGTACTCGTCAAACGTTGCCATACTACAAGATACAATACAAGATGCGAGTTTCATGCTTACTATACCGTACACTGTAATTGTACTGTCATATCTCACCGTTCAACTAAAATACAGCTACAAATCATGGTGCTTGGTCGAAATAGGTGAGATAGACGACTTTCTACAATATCTAAATCAGTAAAAATTATAGGCGTTGAAGAAAATGTAAGACACTAAAATTCTCCCTACTCTATAGGTTCAGTTAATAATATTACCTACACGTATATATTATTACTAAGTTTATATAAGTCTAGAGGTAGCGACAAACTTGACAATCTCTATAATTAGTATAAATAAAATATAATTAATTACCATTAATTTAACATACTTTGGTATGCAATTTAGGTAGGTAGGTATTTTGGTGACTTATAATTTAGGTAACTTTAATATTGAAGAGATCACTTAATCATTCACTTTTCAAGTCATTTGCTCCAACAGGGGAGCTATATGAGGGTACTTTCATGCAAAATATTCTGGTTTATGATTCGAATCGTAGTCGGATTCCTCCATCTTGTACATCTGGATGAGCTGCAATATAATTGTTATAATTTAATATATACATACTAATTTTGGAAATGCGAAAGTGTGACGGTCTATGGCCTGAAGTGAGTAATAAAAAAAATCCTATATACACTAAATTTTAATCAGAAATATGCTAGGGCGGGCTAATTGTTAATGTTACTATATATTTTTTTTGTTTTGCAGATTTGAATTCATAACTCCTTGATACTTTCAATGAAGCATGAATAAATAAAGCAATATATACTCACAGTGTCTATGTCCTTTGATAAATCATCCATTTGCTTATCGTGAGTGGCCTTTAGCTTTTCCTTCTCGCGATTCTGTTTGATGGTTTGCGTCTGAAAATTATATAATATTTAATAAAACAGAGGTAAAATATAATACAATTATTCTGTAATGGTTACCTATAGTTTAAATTAATTCATTTATTAGTCTTATTCTGACTTTATTACAAAGTCCTGTCGTTAAAAATTCTAACAATATTTTAGCAATTGAAGTGTTTTGTCCTTTTCTTAAAAGTTATTTTCTTCATTTGAAAGAAAGTGACAGAACATTATAATGTTTTAAATGTGTTTTAAGGAAACAAGTTATTTTTTTAAGAATGAGACCACCCATTTCGTTGAAGTAAGTTAATGTCTTTTTTGTTGTTATTCTTTATAAAACTAGTAGCAGATATTTGATAATCATTTTAATTCGTTAAGTAGATACTAGAGTGAAATGCAGACCTTGCGCTCGTCCATAAATTTCTTAGTATTGTTTTGTTTCTTCTCCCTTAAACGCCTGTCTTTTTCTTGTTTGGTTTTCAAGGTTTTATCGCTGGCAACTTCCTTACTGGTTTCTATGCTGATCTTGGTTTGACGTGCTGTCATCTCTTTCAATTCTCTAACATGAACAATGATTAAATAAAATGTAATGTACGTTTTAATGATTAAGTCAGCTAAGCTTTTAATATAATTTAATGTAAGAGTAAGAGGAGAGGATGTAGATACTCAAAAGCTGTTTTCACTGCATGAAATGCATTCCACCCAATGAAATCTATCAAGATAGTAAAATAATCGATTAAAACAACATTTGAATTGAGAATAATAATAATAAAGCTTTTTATTAAAAGTCAAGTTAAGTATTTTTTGGTTGATAATTGTAACTGAAAAAGTAGTGGTATCACAGAAGAACAAACCTCTCATGCTTCCCCTCCAACTGCTTCAATTGAGCTTGCTGAGTTTGTTCCATCATCTTCTTTAGAAGTTCTCTTTGTTCGTTCAAACGGCTTCTGGCGTTGCTCCACTCTTCGAAGCGGTGTTTAGTGATGAGCTCTTTCCAAGCGACTGATTGCTCGTTGACAAGCTTTCGGAGATTTTCATCGTTGCTGAGCTGATCTTTGCTGGTGAAAAAAATAACAAAGTATGAAAATATGTTTTTACTTGTTTTGTAAGACAATCTTCCGTACACTTTTGGTCTGTGAATGTATCTGTAGATAACATTGAATTGCATTGAAATTGTATTCTATGAACCTGTATAAGTCCGGGCAATTTCCCGGCTGACAGTTTGATGACGACTTGTGTCAACAATTTGACTGCAAGTCAGTCAGGACAAAATGATTTATTAAAAAAACAAATACCTTTTGCCTTTGATGACTTTCTCAAGTGCAGTGCATTGTTGTTTCTGAAGGGCTACTTTCTCTTTGGCTTGTCGTTTCTTCATCGCTTCTTGTTCTTTCTGCTGTTTACGACTAATCTTGACGAAACCTTTGTCTTGTCGGAGCGATTCTACTGTAATAGGCTCGAAGACTAGAGGGGGCTCTGTTGGCAAAATTTAATATAGGTATATAATAATCATGTATTAATTATAATTATTAAAAATAAGAGAAATTATTTGTGCGCCCTTTTTCTATAGTAATATTATAAAGATGAAAAACATGATATTTTGATAATTATTTATGAGCGTTCGTTTGATCGATCATTATTCGTGATCGAATTGTTTATACTATTATTATATATATTATTATTATTATTATAATCGATTTATGTATCTATGTATGTATACAACTATATAAACTGTTTTACATGCGGATAGCGATAGCAGTACGTCTAGTAGGTACCTACATCTGCTACGAAAACGGCAACGAGATTTACGGTTCATTTCATGGAAATTAGTTATATCTCGTTGTATTAAGCGGATACTATAGTTTATATCTGTAACTAGTGACTCGCTTCGGTTTGTCTTATAACCGCTCCGGTATATATTAACATTGTGGCGCTGTGGTTCTGGAATATTTTTTTTTTATTGAATTTATTTCAACAAACTTCATTGTTTTTTTTCTCTTTAATAATAGTACAGATTATAGCACTCTTAATAAATCTCCATTAAATAAATTAAATGTTGCATCTATATAATAAAATAAATAAGTAATCATTAAATGATTAGTTATTTATTTTATTAAAATAATTATTGCTATTGGCTCCGTAAGATAACTAGTTTCATAGCTTGAATGAGTTAGGTTTACATTGCGAAAATATGTTTTTCACGATACATTATATATCTATAATTGTCTATATAACATGTGTGAAATTTGAAATCTTTTTAGAAATATTAAATATAATCTGACCTTTTACGCTTTTCTTTCGGCTCATCATAATTGCTACACTTATTATAATTAACAAATATCTCCGCACAAATTTAATTTATCACCTAAATGTGAAGCAATATTAATTTCACACTTCATTTATATGAAAGTTTTTCCTCTTGATACTGAATTTTCCATTCCTCGGCTACTTTCACGTCTAAAGGAAATTTAAATGAAGCTAACTTCAGAGCGATAACTGCGCAAGCATACTTCTAGGAAATATGTTGTTTTAATGGCATACATATGGTAACATCTAAATAGTAAATGACTGATATTCACTTTATTGGCGCAAGTGAAAAACTTATTGTCTGCTATGGACAAAAAATGCAGATTATGCCGTAAAAGCAAATCATTGGGAACATCGAACAACAATGATAACTAGGTGCATTTTGTCTACTTTAGGTTTCATAATAAAATAACTAGGTAATAATTGAGAAAGTAAAAAATAAAGTACACATTTAATTAATGCTTTACTGTAGAGTGGATTGTAGAACCACATTAAAAAAGTTTTTAATTTATACATATACAACGATTTTTATATATATGGGTGGTCTGAAAAGTTTCTATACCTATATCTATGTATAGACGACGTTTGATTTTTTATATGCCATAGGTGCAGTACCAACTTACATACCTACCTATTATTATCGCCTTGAACAGGAATTGAGTAATCATACTTTTCTAATAATCTGTTTTAGTTTTATTTATTACAAAACTAAATTTTAAATATCTACATTATTCTAAAGCGTTACATGTGCACTCAAAGAAGTAAGTTTTGTTGCAAACCATATGTACATAACACTGACAACATTAAAAAAATATAAGTAAAAATGCTTATTAGATTTTAATAATATAAAAAATAAACCACTCTCTCTATCTCGTTCGAATGAGTGATAGAATAAAAAAAATATGATTGTTCTAAAATATTCATATGAGTTGTTTGATTATTTTTATTTCGTGTTTCCCAGTATAATTTTTTTCAAAAAATTTATAATACCGAATTTGAGAAGATATCGCTATAAGATTATCATTAGCCCGCTATTGTCTTCTTACTCAACCCATCCCCAATCATTGCAAGGATTCTTAAAATATCCCGTTCCTGTCGAATTTGCGCATTCGTTAGCTGTTTTATACCGACGTACTTTTGGCGTAAGCACACGTAAATTATGATTTCATCGGCTATTTAGAGTACGGTAATAATAATGTAAACAGTTTTAAAATTATCATCGTCCCAATCCCGTTGGTATGTAATTTATGTAAAGTTATCGCGTTCTTCAATTGTATCGAATACACGCATTATTTAGATCCTAAAGATTATCTTGTCTAAATTTGGAAAATTATTATCTAGTAGTTAATATTATCTAAATTGCATTTATATCTTAACTAGACTGCGACATCGTATAGTCCTATCATCGTACTCGTATAATTTCTTTGTTTGTAAACAGATTAGAATAAAGGACCAAATTTTATGGAAAACATTGTCTGTTTTTGAGATACACATATCAATATATACAATCATGTTTTAGGTTGATAGTCTACCGATAATAGTATGTATTTCTCATATATCTGTCATGTACATATTATAATTTCAATTTATATTCGTAAATTTATTGTACGCGTGAATGGAGTGGGATCACTACAATTATTAAAAAACGGTAATATTTTGTAGCCACGTAAAATTCCCAAGACGGCTCGCAAAGAGGTCGAAACCTCATTTTTTATATTACTTTTAAGTAATATAAAAAATGAGGTTTCGAAATAATATAAATATTTATAAAAAGGATTTACTTGTCCAAACAAGCTGCAACAGTATTGTATTTAACAATAGAAAAAGTGTCATTGCGGCCTTACACCCGTTGATGGCGACGTTTGATGAATCATCAATTTTCGATGTTGTGTGAACGCAATCTCCGACGTACCCACATTTCGATGGAAATTTAAGTAATAATGCAGCGTTGGTAGCTAGATTTATTTATCGGTGATGGAAGCTAGTAGGCCGTGTAACAGGCAATCTGAATATGTCTATGCATGTATATATATTTGTCTACAAATGTAATGTATGTACTTAACTAAGTAAATTAAATATTTGTACTAAAATATTCGTCTCTGGTTGACCCTAGGCATTTTGACATTGGCATTGGTCCTTTGACCTTCTGTAAAGTGGATCTTCTAGGGCTTATTAATGAATGATAATCCAATGGTATACCAATGTATGCGCTTTCGATTTACGTGGCAGTTGATCGTGGGTATTAATGATGACGATTTCCAGGAACGAACGCGTAGAGGTAGTCCTGACGTGGCTTGATAGCAATGGGACTCCAGTCTCCATACCAACAATCCCCTCCGCACCGTGGATAAGGTTAGAATAGTACCAAGTATCTCCCTTAGTTAAAATCATATATAAAATGCTGATGACCTTGTAACTTAACTAATGTGTTGTTTACTATGGTCACTATACAGTTATAACTACAACGATAGAAACAACATAATTCAAATAAGCTTAACGTAACTACTGTATTTTTTCTACCAATACGAATCTAATAGTAGATTTAAAAGTATGTAAATTAACTCTTTGTATGGCTGAATATAGTGAACACGCGGGCGTCACAGGGAACATAAAAAAAGGAAAACATGTGTGATCTGTAAATTTACACGTTTACCATCTTATAAATTTATATATTTATTTAATTAAACATTATTGATTGGACTATTTAAAAATGTGATGACAAATCTCAAAAATTCGTCGCATATTGCGACAGGTACGGTAGACTATTTCTCAAGAGATCGTCAGCAAGTCTTTGGAAGGGAAGCGGCCTTGCTAATATAAAAAAAATATAAGTAGATATAATAAATACTAACCTTCTTTTTTCTCCTCAATCTGGACCTTCTTTTCCGGGCCACTTTCTTCAATACCCATTTGTTTCATGTTGTCAGTTCGTTCCTTCGCCGCGCCCATGAAAGCACGAGGGTCGGATAATGCAGCCATAAAGTCTAAAATATATACAAATTTTAAAAGTAGGTAGAAATGTATTATATACTATACAATAAAAGAAATAAGCTCATAATTAGAGGGGTTAGTCCAGTGGTTTATCTTAATTTTAATGACCTATGCTCAAGGTACTAAGCGCAACTAAAATTTAACTTCATGTAAGTATATTTTATACTAAGACAGTATGGTATATAGGTATTACGTCTAGTTATTCAATGTTTCAGGACAAGACTGGCTTCTTAAATATAAAAAAAACTGCTTTAGTGCTCCTATGAAGGGAGATCAGGGGGAGTCAGAGATAACTGTCAGTATGTATAACAGCATGTTTAAATTTACACCTCTTGGACTAATTTACTCCATGTAGTTTTTTTCATGTCATTTATTCACGACCTTTGTGGTTTTTTATGTTGTTGTTAAATAAACAGCAAGATATCTAATAAGATCACCTTCGAAGCCATCAGGTACATAGATTTTGAGTTCAATGTTGCAGAACAACATTGGCAGTGACATTGGGAAGTTGGCTTCAGTTCGCAGCGAGATGTGCCGATAACCAGCCTGTAGGCCATCGAGCGGCAGTATACGCTGCCCTAAAAGTTTTCCGTTCTCATCGTATACTCCAAAACGGAGAACAGCCAGATCTGGTAATACAACCTAGAAGAGAAACGACAATTTAATATTTAGTTAAAAGTGGGCTACACAATGCTTGACTAACGCGCATGGAGCGCTATCTATTATTTTATTAATAAACCCATTAATACAATTGTTGGTGGGGTATCCAAATTATTCATAAATGAAATAATGAAGTTTATAAACAGTTTGAATACTTTTTATATTATATTCTTATCAGCTTTCTTTAGTAATATGGGACAATATATAAGCTAAAGAAATTTTGAAAGAAAATAATTATGTGTGACAAGCCGGCGGCAGACATACTTGAGTTTTATTATGCTAATGTTTCCTACATAAAAAAATTACCTTTCGGAACAAAAACGGCTCCTCATTATACACTGGGTTGAGCCCATTAGCAGGCACCATGCGCGTTCTGAACTCCTTACGGATGGTGTCCGAGGGTAGCCCGTACATATCCACTTCCACGTATGTACCAATCTTTTTATCTGATAAGAACTGCCCCGCTATTACCTAGTCAAATGAAATAATATCTATCATTACATAATTTTTTGTTAAATGACAATCTTCTTTAATATAAGTAGGATTTATTTGAGTTTAAAGTACTTTGGAAAGAACTTTCTAAAGATGGGATATAAGTAAAAGGCTTCACAGGTTAGGAAACTATGAATAGCCTTTTAGGTAGAACTTATGTTAATAATACATATTTTATGAGTATTGTTTCTTTATTTAAGTAGATAAGTAGGTATGTAAATTCCTTTTACACAACAGTAGTGACAAACATCATAAGTATCTAGTTACTGGACTCAAGTACGCGCTAAAAGAGATGTGGCATGCGCGTTGCCAGATCCTTAGATCTTATTTTTTTTTTAAATACCATGCTGAAATATCTTTAGCAAATCTCAATATTCAAGTATATTACATATATTTCCTACTATTAAATGAACTTTATGTGATAACTTTTTTTATTATTTTTATGGATGATAATAGAATGGTGCACCCGTCTGCGCTAACGGTTTACACTGGCGAGGCACCAGTGAAGGATGATAAGATGAGCATGAGGTCAGAGCTCAGTTAGCCCATCGTGACAAATTCACCAAGAATTTATCACGATGGTTTCCAGGGGGAACCGCGTGGAGGTCAACCTGACATGACACATTGCTAGCAACGGGGTCAACAGTCCACATTACTAACAATCTCTTCCTGTGATAACTATTATATCTGTTATAACCATGTGACATTGTGTAATTTGAGTTCTTCCGTGCAAGTTCCGGTATAAATGGACAAGACGGTATAGTAGTAGAATTTTGGAGAAGTCCCACCTTTAGGGCTTATGTTGATAATACAGGGAGATTGTAGTAGCCACTCCTGATTTAAAACTTGGTTAAAAAAAATATTGACATTAAACAAACCTGAACCGAGCATTGAGCAGCGATAACACCATCCACTGGAGCGTCTGCGAAGGGATCGAAGCTCCGGTCAGCACGCCTCATGAAATCTGGCTTCAATAAGTACCCGCAGTTGCCGTTATATTCAAACTTGCCCTGGTTGAGCTGCATTGGAAGGTCTGATGTTTGGAAGTTGAGAGACACCATTTGGCAACCAGCATTCCAGAAAACCTGTTAAAAAAGTTTTTTTATGTGATCTTTAAAAAAAAATTGATAATATTCTTGTGGTAGGTGCCTTACAGGGAATTCCCCTGGCGAAATTTAGTATGAAGAAAAAAATATACATTTAATGTTCATTTATTCTATCTTACCAATATCTTAATTCAACAATATTTTAATATAAGGTGAAAATATGGGGTAAAAAACCAAAAAGTGCATTTTATAAAGACTGATATTCAAAACCCTATAACAGGAGACTTACTAAAAAGCATTTCAATTTCTCTTCTTTTCTTTTTCTTATCATATAGGTAACCTAACTACGTGAAAGTAATACAAACTAAACTTAGTTGTAAAGTAAAGAATACGGTTGTAAAGTATCTTGACACCGTGCATACCTGTGGCATATAGTTGGAAGAGTCTGCGCGTGTTCCTTTTGGATAAATTCTTGACATCTGGCGCTTGTTGTAGTTCACAAAATCTATGGCTTGGGTTTTCAGGTAGTTCATGCCAGTTGTCTCCGCGAAGGAAGACATGTTGTGGTAAATGTTGCGCTCTGGTAGAACAAAAGAGGTATTGAATTGTAAGTTTGTGAAAAGTTTTTTTATGTTGAATATAATATACGAGTAGGTACATGAAGAAATGTGATAACTCATTTGAAATTTTATTACGATTTACTAAAGTTTGAATAATAAAAAAATATAAGGAAATAGTAGGAATGAGAAATGTCCTAAAAAATAACGAGAGATATTTTATGATTACGAATTTCGTTATCAATGCTTTTATTCAGTATAACATCTTGCCAAGCCAATAGTAGTACCCAGTGCCATCGATATTCAAACAGAAGTCACATTTCACCACTCACAAGAACTAAATATGAAATAAAAGAAATTATGAAAATTACAAGATTGGTAATGAGACTTACTGTCTGCTTCTTCGAATCCTTGGAATTTGATGGGCTGGGCGTAGTTGACCATGGAAGAAAGCCAAGGATGGACATTGGTAGTGGATCCGGTATATGCAACTGGTGGGGGCGCGTCATCACCCGCTACAGCCGCTTCTGCCACTATCTCTTCCGGCTGCAAAAACATAATAGAGTGATAAGGTAATTTCTATTTTAAACAGATTTTCATTAGGATTTATGCGTTGCGCAACAGGATTCTTAGTAATGAGTTCTAAAAGTTAATTCTTAGTGAATACGTCACAATGCGTTCTTATCTTCATCCAATTATTATTGTCTGGAGCCCCGACAGCGTATAATGTATTCTACCTACAATTCTACATATATTAGAATTAAAGTAAGGCCACAAAAGTGCTGTTCTTTTAGTACAGCAGTTTGCTGGCCGAATCTTAAATTGGTAGTATCATTAGAATAAGCCCCTTCATTGAAACGACTTTGCCCTAGCAAATACTCTGTATCCTAGTCTATATGAGTATAGATATCTTGCATCCTCCGTTTATACTTTATGATATATCTTGTAAACAAATATTATTTATTTTTTTCATAAAAAAGAATTAAATAACTATCAACCAACCTTTTTATCTGGTATAGCGATGGCCGAGGCATCTTCTTTCTCTTCTTCCTCAATGACGAATTGACCTTGGCGGAACAGTTCCAACTCTTGCTTCTCTACTTCAGGCTTCAGTCGCTTATTCTTGATTAGGATCTTTCGTTTTAAAGCCGAAGGCGGTGGTAGTGGAACGCCTGGATCCAACTGAAATAATGCCGAGCAGAACGTCAATGTATGATGTATGATGATAATATAAAATAAATTTTGCAAAAAAGTTATAGCGGGAGAAACGCAATTTTTACTAACAATTCACTACTACCTTCTTTGCATTACTGTGATGTAGAAATACGACAACAGTCTTAATAATATTAGAAACGCGAAAGTTTGTGCTACTCTTTCACGCAAAAACTAGTGAACGGATTTTGAAACGGATGATTAAACTTTACAGTAACATAGCTTAATCAGAATAACACATAGGTTATATTTTTTATTAAAATTTATGTAATGAGATTTATTGCAGGTGAAACTTCAGGTTATGGGCTATCAGAGCAAATAATAAGTAAAAATAAATAATACAGAAATAAAAATAGTGTAGAACAACAGTAAAAATATTAAAAATGGCAGTCGCAACGGCTGAAGAAATTCACCGAATTTGTCTTTTGGACGATGTCACTTCCTTTCAGCTATGGAAATTTGAAATAAAAATTCTTCTCGAAGCAAAAGGTCTATTACAATATATCGATAATGCAGACAATACTGAGGAAAAAATACAAACAGGTAAAGACGCTATGACAAAACATATTATTCTGCAAAGTGTATCAAAAAAGCATAAAACTCAATTGTTCCAATGCACAACTGCATACGAAATGTTTAAGGTACTATGTGATGTTTTTGAAGGCACAGAAGAACGAAAAAAATGAATTTGCTTCAAGATTTTTACAACTATAAATTTGAAAATGACATCCATGGATGAAAATTTTACAAAGCTTGAAAATTTAATACATAGACTGACACAATTAAAAATGCCATTTGATGATGCAATGATAGAATCTAAAATACTAAACATTCTTTCAAATATAGACAACTACCATTCAATCTTTCGTAACAGCTTGGGAAAGTTCTCCTATAGAAGAAAGAACGCTAAAGAACTTAAGAATAAGATTAGTAAAAGAAGAAGAAAGAAAAAATAAGAATATACAATCAGTGGCCCTAGCTGCTGAAAATAAAGGTAGAATACGTAAAAATACAGGTAACGGTCAGGCATCTAGCTCGTATTCTACTAATGTGTTTTAAATGTAATAAGACTGGTCATATAGCAAAATTTTGCAGGAATTTATTATTTTGTAAAATTTGTAAGAAATCAAATCATAAAGAAAAAGATTGTTTTTTTCGGAAAAATAAAAACGAAAATAAAGTTGCGCTCTTAGCCGCAAGTAACAATGTTATAAGTGAGAGAACAAATTTTGTTCTTGATTCTGGTTGTACCGTACATATGGTCAACGACAAAACTTTACTCTCAAATATTAAATCCAAATCTATTGATGTTGGTATAGCTAAAAAAGATGCGACTATGGTATCGCAATATGTAGGTGATTTTATAGGAACAGAATGTGATGTAACGAACGTCTTATGTGTGCAAGACCTTTCTTGTAATTTACTATCTGTTCCAGAGATTGTTAAAAACGGTGGTACCGTATTATTTGATAGACATGGCGTAGAAATTCGGAGCTGTGGTAAAATAATAGCTGGTAAAAAAGAAGATTCAGGCTTATTTGTAGTAAAACTGGATAAACAAATAAAATTTGAAGAACAGGCATACTTGTCTAATGAAGAAAATGATAACTCGGCTGAAAATTGGCATAGAAAATTAGGACACCCAGGTGAGAATATTTTAAAAATTTTACCTGATGTAGTAAACGGCGTAAAAATAGAAAATAAAAAAGGTATGATGACGAGTTGTGAAGTATGTATAAGAGCCAAACAACGAAGGTTACCATTCAAAACCGTAAGAACTAGAGCCAGTAAGAAACTTGAAATAATACACACAGATGTTTGTGGCCCTTTACAAACGGAAACGTGGAATGGTTATAGATATTTTTTAACTGTTTTAGATGATTATAGCCACTACACTAAAGTGTATCTCTTAAAATTTAAGGACGAAGTTACAACATTTTTAAAGAATTTTATTGCAGAAGCAGAACGAGAATCCAATTTAAAAGTTGTTACAATTCGTTGTGACAATGGTGGTGAATATACTTCACACAATTTTAAAAGTTACTGCATTAAAAAGGGAATAAAATTAGACTACTCTGTACCATACTGCCCTCAATTAAACGGAAAAGCCGAACGTCTAAACAGAACTATACTCGAAAAGATTCGTTCTTTGCTATACATGTCTGAAATGAAAAAAGAAATGTGGGGCGAAGCTCTTTATTGCAGTGTATATCTGCTGAATCGATTACCAAGTGAATCAATAAATAATAAAACACCTTTTGAACTATGGTATGGAAGGTTACCAAATCTTTCGAATGTTAGAGAATTTGGGTGTGATGCGTTTGCAAAGATATTGCCACCTAGTAAGAAATTGGATGCTAGAGCAGTAAAATATAGAATGATAGGATATACAAATAATGGATACAGACTGTGGGATGATATAAAAAGAAAAGTTATTGTAGCCCGAGATATTACTTTTGTAAAAAGAAACATTAAAAATGATGATAGTGAAGTAATTCAAAAACAAGAAAAAGTAAATGTAAATACATACTTAAATGAAAAGGAAAATCAAAATAACAAAATAGTAAAAACTGAAATAAACAATGAAACAGAAGAAATAGATCAAATAGAAAAAGAGAACAATGAGGAAATTAACGCACGATTGTTTGAAGACAATTTTGTAGTAGGATCTACTTGTGAAGAAATAACAGATCACACAGAACCAGAAGAAAGTCTGGAAAAAAGGACAAGAAAGCTACCAGAAAAATATGAAGACTATGTTTTGCTAACCTACGAAGAAGTATTAAAAAGTCCTGAAAAAGAGAAGTGGGAAAGGGCAATCGAAAGTGAACTAAATTCTTTAGAAGAAAATAATGTTTGGAAAATAGTAGATCAATCTTAATAATATGGTCATAAAATATTAACTAATAAATGGGTATTCAGAATTAAAGAAGATGGTAAATACAAAGCAAGATTAGTCGTAAGAGGTAATGAACAACAAGACGTAGACTACGACGATATATTTAGTCCAGTTGCATCGCAGACCGCAATAAAAACATTGTTCGCCATTGCCGCAGCTAAAAACTACAATATTATGACGTTTGATGTAAAAACAGCCTTTCTCAATGGTAAGTTGCGTGATGATGAACAGGTATATATGAAAATTCCTAAGGGAGTTCATTGCGATTCTAAAAATAAAGTATTTAAATTAGTGAGGTCGTTATACGGACTTAGACAATCTCCAAAAAGGTGGAATGAAAAATTTTACGAAAAAATAAAAGAATTGGGATTTAGTCAAGTAAGAAACGAACCTTGTATTTATAAAAATCAAGAAATGTCAGTTCTTTTAGCTATATATGTTGACGATGGACTAATCATTGGTAAAGCAGAAGACTTAACACAGTTGTTGTTTAGACTAAACGAGAAATTCGAGATTACATCGTGTTCTGAACCTAAGTGGTATTCGGGTATGGAATTAAAAGCAGATAATGTAGGATGGCATCTAACACAAACTGAATACACCAAATCACTTTTAAAGAAGTTTAATATGGATAAGTGCAAACATGCCCAGACACCCGCAGGAGAGGGAGAAGTAGAGTGTGACAAAGAGGAAAAGTTGATGTACCCTTATAGAGAAGCTGTAGGCAGTCTCCTATATTTGTCAACAAGAACTAGACCGGATATAGCGTTTGCTGTCAATAAAGCTAGTAGAAATATGGAGAATCCTCAGAAAAGGGACATAGTAGCAGTTAAAAGAATCTTTAGATACCTTTCCGGTACCATAGAGGATGGTTTGTGTTACAGGTTCGATTCCAATCTTAAGTTAACATCATTTTGTGACTCTGACTATGCGGGTGACTTAGAAACTCGGAAAAGTACTACAGGATATGTTATTAAACTTGGTGATGGACCAATTGCCTGGTGCTCAAGAAGGCAACCTATAGTAGCATTGTCTTCTACAGAAGCGGAGTTCATTGCGGCAGCAGAGTGCTGCAAACATACTATGTATATCAAGACGCTTTTAGGCGAACTAAACGCTAAACCAGAAGACGTGTTATTTAAAATAGATAACCAAAGTGCTATTGCTTTGATTAAGACGGGCGTATTTAATAAACGGTCTAAGCACATAGATGTTCGTTACCACTATATCCATGAATTGTATATTAATAATGAATTTAGCATTGATTATTGTCCAACAGAACTGCAAATAGCAGATATATTTACAAAAGCCTTAAATAAAATAAAGTTTGATAAACATAAATTCTCTCTGTTAAGGCGAAGTGGCGTAGTGTAGAGTGTATCATGTACTGTAGTTATAGAAATAATTCTCACGCGTGTGAAAATTAGAAGAGAGTGTAAAAAAGAAGAAATTAATTTGTTTTTTTGTTTTTTAAAAGGGTGTCACTAGGGCTGTCTAAATATAATAGTTGTTCTGTAAAGACGTAAAATTCTTTTATTCCAATTTTCCTCGTAAAACCCTTCAAAACTGTCTTGCATAGTTGCATATGTCTTTTTGAAACGTAGTGAGTACTGTGATTCTCTAGATAACAATCACAGATCGGATTAACCTGGTTCTATAAAAATATAATAATAATCCAAGAGAAACTAAAGGTAGGTTAATATTTTCACAGATGAATATATATCTACAAATAAATTCTCACCGGATATTCAGCGATTGATTCCTTCAGCAACAAATCACCAAGAATTTCATCACAGTATTTTGCTAGCTTGTACTGTTGGGCTTTGCAGCAATGGTTCTCAAACGACAAAATGACTGGATAATCTGACGTTACAAATGCCGTGTCTCGTAGAGCGTAAATAACATCCTTGAAAAGAATATCTGTGCACATTGCCATTCCGTGGGTGATGATTGGTTCTTCATCTTCGCCTTTCCCGTCCCAGCAATCCAGTTCTACACATCTGTGTGCCGAAAAAATAACTCATTCAATTATTTTTTTAATTATGTCTAAGAGTAGTCTCACGTCATAAGGTTCAAAAAACACCATCCATGCTAAAAGGAAATTTAATTGGCGCATTTCCAAAGAAGACGGGGTGTAGGGGTGTGTAACACACCGATTGAACTCCACTTTTGATACAGACCGTCCAGCGGAACCTGGATATGATTCTTACAATGCAAGCATACTCTAAGGATATAACATAAAAATAGCAATAAACTGACTTATTCACGCACAATGGAAAAGTAGTAACTGTAAAAGTGCAAATGGTCTAGAGTCATAAAAAATTGGATTATAAATTTAATGCTTTTTGCATTACAAAAGAAAAAAACCCAAGGGAATGAGGAAGGAGTAAGAAGTATAGCCACTTCTTACTCCTTCCTCAATTCTTCATCTGTATTCAGTATTGCAATTTCAGTAAATATGATGTACATACACATATATAAAAAGTGTAACTAAATTCTTATAATTATTTTGTGACGTCCATGGCATGGCTGTATAGGCACAGAGCCTAACAATATTATATTAAATATTAAAATAAAAATTCTATATAACTAGCTGTACCCGCGACTTCGTCCGCGTAAATAATGAAAAAATATTTAACTCAATTAACACAATATAAGTCAAATAAATAAGTTTCATCGTTTCATACATCATTTCATACATTTTTAGCTTCAAAAATGATAAAAAGTAAAAATAAATATTTAATCAATAGGCTAAAAAATAAATTTCAAGCTTCTAGCTTTAAACATGACGATACATCTATATAACCTTGGATCTACCCTTTCAATCCTCTTGCAACCCTTTTTGACATTAAAAAGTAACCTATGTCCTTTCTCAGGATCTAGTCTATCTATGTCTGTTTCAAATTTCAATTTAAATCGGTTCAGTATTTTGGCGTGTAAGCGAGACAAACAGACAAAGTTACTTTCACATTTATAATATCAGTAAGGTATTTAATAAACTAACCCTAAAAAGACAAAGAAAAAAGTTTAATCGTTCTAGCTTCCACAACCACACAAACAGCAAATTTCCACAATAACTTTCATTCTCTATTTTATTGTACTACCCCCCTCCCCCTAAGAGTAAAAATTTTACAAACATTGAATGTCATATTTATTGATATTTAAAAAACAGCCTAAAAATGAGTCTCAAACTTCTAGTTTTAAAAAATGACTATTATTCCATACAGCGTACCATTGCAACCCCCTTACAATCCTTTTTTCACATTCAAAAGTACCCTATATTCTTTGTCCGGGTGTAAACTAACAGTGTACCAAATTTCATTTAAATTTTTATTTTGTTTTGGAGCGTAAGACTGACAGAAAGACAAACAGCGTTACTTTCACAGTTATAACATTAGTGGGGTATTTAAAAATCTACCCCAAAAGAACCAATGAAAATAGTTTCATAAATGACGAATTTACATAAAAACTTGCATCCCCTATTTTATTTTACCCCCTTAAGGGTAATTTTTTTACAAACAATGAATGTCATATTTATTTATATTTAATCAACAGCTTCAAAAATAAGTTTCAAGTTTCTAGCTTCAAAAATGACGAATTGAATAAAAACTTGCATTCCCTATTTTATTTTACCCCTTAAGGGATTTTTTTACAAACAATGAATGGCATATTTATTTATATTTAATCAACAGCCTCAAAAATAAGTTTCAAGCTTCTAGCTTCAATAATGACGATTTTACATAAAAACTTGTATCCCCTATTTTATTTTACCCCCTTAAGGGTATTTTTTTTACAAACAATGAATGTCATATGTATTTATATTTAATCAACAGTCTCAACAATAAGATTCAAGCTTCTAGCTTCAAAAATGACGTGTTTACATAAAAACTTGCATCCCCTATTTTATTTTACCCCCTTAAGGCTAATTTTTTTACAAACAATGAATGTCATATGTATTTATATTTAATCAACAGTCTCAACAATCAGATTCAAGCTTCTAGCTTCAAAAATGACGTGTTTACATAAAAACTTGTATCCCCTATTTTATTTTAGCCCCTTAAGGGTAATTTTTTTACAAACAATGAATGTCATATGTATTTCTATTTAATCAACAGTCTCAACAATAAGTTTAAGCTTCTAGCTTCAAAAATGACGAATTTACATAAAAACTTGCATCCCCTATTTTACTTTACCCCCTTAACGGTAATTTTTTACAAACATTGAATGTCATTTTTATTTATATTTAATCAACAGCCTCAAAAATAAGTTTCAAGCTTCTAGCTTCAAAAATGACGATTCTTCCATACAATCTTTCATCCCCCCTTTTAACCCCTTACAACCCTTTTTTCGCATTAAAAAGTAGCCTATGTCCGTTCTCAGGTCCGTTCTAGACTATCTGTATACCAAATTTCATTCAAATCGGTTCAGTAGTTTTGGCGTGAAAGCGAAACAGACAGACAGAGCTACTTTCACATTTATAATATTAGTTTTTGTCGCAGCACAAAAATATATTTTTATTGTTTCCGTACAAATAATAATTTTACAGTATTAATCTACAAACCAACATTTTGTTTCTTACAATCAGCTAAATAATTTAAATAGTTCCATAATATATGGCACAATGAAAAGGTCATTTATTTTATAAAAAAGACAGTTAGTTTTTATTTTAGTGAAAAATAAGAAAATTCTATTTTGATACAACAACCATATATTTATTAATACCTATACTTTATTATTTTTGTGTTAATGCTTTTTAAATAAACACCCACACATTATTTCTGTATAACCTACAAAAATGAGTAAATAATTTAATTTCGGATAGTGCCACACCACAACATTCTTTAAAAAATGTAAATAATAAAATGTGAAGAAATTGTGATTGTTATTAAATTTTTTTTTTAAGTTTGTCATTTATTATTATTCAACATTGGACATTGACTTTAATTTTTGTAATTTATATTGTAAAACTTTAAGTTGGGCTAAACTGGGCTTGTATCCAGAGCCGTAAAACAAATTAATAAAAAAAATCGCCAAATTTGTCTCGCAATCGGCCAATTTCAGGTTTAAAGAAAAAACACATACACACGATATACGATTTTATCATAAAAAAGTGTCAAAAAACAATATTTTCACTAAACGTCAACGTCATGTTTCCGGCAAGATGTTTCGTTTTACATTATGTTATCTGTGGTTTTGTTCTCTGTGATGGATACCTTATTGGCGCAAACGCACGCGATGTGTTGATTGGTTGTTAGCTAGTGAAATGAAAAGATGGCGAATGGCCCAAACGCACGCGATGTGTTGATTGGTTGTTAGCTAGTGAAATGAAAAGATGACGAATAAGGATTCAACCGCATAAAGATAACCTTGTATTTCCATTTTGAACCCCTTACAACCCTTTTTACGCATTAAAAAGTAGCCTATGTCCTTCCTCTGCGTCTAGACTATCTGCGTACTAAATTTCATTTAAATCGGTTCAGTAGTTTTGGCGTGAAAGCGAGACAGACAGACAGACAGACAGACAGACAGACAGAGTTACTTTCGCATTTATAATATTAGTAAGGATTATAACAACTACAGTTCAGTAGTTCAGGGGTTTTTATGATATTATGAAATACAATTTGTACTATAAAATACAATTACTTATTATTACAATTAATTATTACTATATACAATTTGTAATTCAGTTTGTATGATATTCACGAATGCTTTTATGGTCCTTTTCAATAATGATCTTTTTGACGGCAGTTTGGTTTTCTTAGGGATTGCTTGTGAATACAGGCTTTATATTAGATAGTATAAAATTTATAACCTATGTGTCTATATTTGTAAACTAAGTATTTATATTCAAGAAAAAAAACATTCCCTTACTTGTAAGAAAGTTGAAATAGCCCTATATACCAACATTCGCGTGGCTTTTATTTTCTTAATTGATCTAATCAGCTTGTTATTAGAGTCGATTATTTCACGAGTTTCAACCGGTCCCTGGATTACGTCGAACAACCGCGAAGTTTCAAGTGATGGATTATTAATTGCCACGGTAAGCACTTGGGAAGTTTCAACATTTACTTGGTTATTGAACCGATTTGATGTTCTATGCCGTTTTACAGAAGTTTCAAATTTGAAACTACGTAGCGGGTATTATGAAATTTAGCAAGCACATTTATTTTTAATTGTCCATCTCAATATATATGTATAGTATGTTTTGAAGTACCACTTATAAATACGCCATAATGCATACAGTTGTTTACATGATTGATTTTTAGGCGGACCATTTTTATACATGAGTTTTCTATGGGATGGGCATTACGTATTGTCACCTTAGTTGATCGTTATTTGGTTGGATATAATAAAAACAAGTTTAGTATGGTTAATAAGGAACATGAAGCCGCGATAAAGGTTAGGTATACAGTAATTAGATCTCATTCTCATGTCACATCGTTTTTAAACGTCTTATTTTTTTCGTCTAATTATCATCAATACGTGGGGTCTCAAAATATTCACACACGAGGTCGTGGGTATATACTACTATTGCAGTACATTTCGTATTATTAAGTAGTTTGACGGCAAGTAGTTCGTTACAATATTAAATAAAACATTTGGGCAAAGGACTCACCTACATCCAGCCAACAAGACCTGTCGGTACATTTCAACTGAACTCTTTCCGCCGAATTGTCTTCCTGACAAATAGGTGTTATGTGACGAATTTATGTAATAGTGAGCTAGAGGTTGGTCCATATCCATGTAGTTATCCAGCCGGTCCAGAAAGACAGGGGCGTTTTCATCAGACATGAGGTAGCGGATCAAACCATCTTTTGTGAGGCATTCTGTAAAAGGGAAGCAAGTATATACGTCACTATTAAAGCTTTATACGTCAATACCAAAACTTAAAAAATGAGGCATTAAAAATATAAGTCCAATCAAACATGTTTTAAAAATTTGTGGTATGAAGTTGCTTGTTAGGAATTAAAATGGTTGAATTGGATTGGAATGGAACAATTCCACGTGGTTTTATTTATAAATATTAATAATTTGATAATTAATATAATTTTTAGAATTAAGCTTTTAAGACATGAAGGCGTAGGTACAATATATATACAAACTATACATATCGTGATTTTTTCCCCTTATATTAGTTTTCAAATAGTGTCTAACTAGTCCGTTTTAGGTAAATGACTTATAAAGCATCTTCTATGCAAAACGACAATAAGAGGGGAGCTGGTGCTCAATTATTCCAAGCAAAGTATTAAGTAACAAAGCGATAGGCTCTTTAATTTCCTTTCCCTAAAAATAATTAAGTTGAGAGTGGATTATTTTTAATGTAGTCCAATTTACTTAATTGTCTATGTACAGTAGAAAACAAAAGAAGTTCAGATAATAATAAACAAGCAAGCACTATTATATTAAAACTCACATTTAGTTGTTCTTTTACTGATTTATTTTCTATAATAAATCAGTAAAAGAACAACTAAATTTGAATGGCAAACAAGCTGACGGCCCACGTTATTGTAAGTGGTAACCGTCGCCTGTATACATGAACAGTGTATCATGTTATAATGTTACACTTGCGATACCCATACGTTGCCATTCCAAAGGACTAAAATATCAATATAAATAAAGTATCGCTACAACCAAAATACAACTTAAAAAGCAAGCTGCTTGGTTGCTGAAATATGTAGGTCAGACCGAGAACTTTACACAGACTTTACAGTCTATGATTAGTTTCGATCAGATTGTTCGTTTATTGTACAAGGGAAACTACACAATAGAATTTTAAATCAATTTGTTTATATCTAGCTGTGGATCGATCCAATCAATCAGATATATAGATCTGATTGATTATGTGTCAATTTTGTGCCGATAATAATATATTTTTGCGCATTACATGTATTTTAATTTACATTAAAAACATGTAGCAATTTTTGTTAGACTTAATATAATAAGCAGTATGTCTAATATTTTACAGACACAGATTTTGAGATGATCATAAAGTCACTTACTTGCATTTCTAGCATCTTCATTTTGTTCGTAAGTATTGATAATCTCTGCAGCTCTCTTCTCGTCGTATAGTGGATATAGGATCTCATTCAGTCGAGGGTCTCTTTGTTTTTCATTCAGGAAATAGACGAACTGGTCCAGGTTGATTTGATCTGATTTGCCTTGAGTACTATAATAGAATTATTTTACTTACATATTTCACTTGATTAAATGTAAAATTTATAAATTTTGGAAATACAATTTTAACCTCTTGCATTAAGGTCGATTATCCAATAATTATAATGATTAGGCTTGAAATATGTAGAAAAAATGTTGGATTATTAAATATAAAGATACGAATGAAATACTTTATCTAATAGAAATCATTGTATTTTTTTATTTGAAATATGTATACGTGAATACTAATGTTTATGTAAATATAACAGTAGTCACTATGATTATAATACAAGTATAATACAATAATAATACAAGTAGACATTTGTTTTTTAAGCAACATCAAAATAGAAGCAGATTATAGGTTCGACGGGATCTCTACTTTTCTGGATGTATAAAATAAGTTGACATCGATTCCTCAGGAATTTATAAGCCGATTTGCGTGATTCTTTGGTTACTGAATGGATTTGCACTTAATCTTAATACTCTTAGAAATGAAGTTACAATTTTTTTCGGAAAATTATTTAGTACTTACATGGATCTAAATAATTCTTCAATATCATTTCTTGGACAAATCTTATGGTATAAAGCATAAAACTTGTCAAAGGTGAATGCTTCTTTCTCCATTACATCATTCTTGCCTGATGGAAGACCCAGTTCAGATAGGCATTGATAAACTAATTTCTCAGTTTTGCCTGAGGCGAAAGTTCTCGCTACCACCTTCACAGGCACCTTACCGCGAGGGTCAGTCAGGAAACAAAGACGCATCCAACTGGGGAGGAAATTTATTTAATTATGAAAAAATGTAGAGATTAAGCTTGTTATGTTCAAAATATTGACGGTCATAAAAAACGATTAATTCTCTTTAGATTATTTGCCAAAATCTTAATACGCGTAATTAATGATAGTATTCACAACAATCTTCGTAAGGAACCTAGCAATAGCATGTCCTATATATACTATTACTACCAGTTTCTTTGTTTTAAATCGACATATTAAAATCACACTACTCGTTTACTATCCGTACATAACTTAGTACCTATCATAACGCTTAATATAGATCACAAAAAAATTGTTTCAAGTTTATCCTTTAACAGACATCGATATTCCAGACACATTAAACTTTATAAAATAACAGCATAAACTGTTAAGCGCCGAACATTTACTGAAATCGCAGCTATATTTACAAGCAATAAAAGCTATATTAACTATTTTTATTAATTGAACTACAAAATAAAAATTTGGATTTGGACACTCAATTTCTCAGTTCAGAAAATGATATTGCAGATCATTTGAAACATGTTTTAATGTATCTACCAAGCTAGCTATTCATGTATGTATCTACGTCCTAAAATGCATAATGAAAAGAAATATAATATAATAAATTTCTCATATTTACTTATTTTAAATAATAATTTGTTTGTAATTTCAAATACGTAATTTTTGTTTTTCTTTTCTGACTATCATATGGACTTTCTAATTAACACGTGGATTGACACAAAGAACCAAAAGATTTCGAACTAATGATATTCTATCCTAATCAGATTCGGTAGTCTAAAGATTTGGTTTGTTCATGAAGTAACTATTGCCTTTTTATTGCAAAGTCCATATATAGGTACAGTATTAAAATAAAATATCTACTTAATATTAAACCTCAAACTATTCAATGTTTATTTATGGTCCGGAAAACAGGTAAAAGGTAAAGCTAATATCCAATAATTTCTGCTAAAGGCCTTTGTCAAAGGATAGTGTAATGTATTTATAGGCCATGTCAGGCAAACAGTGTATATTGCAGCGTGAACTATAAACTCAACTAAACTGGGGCACACTGTGCAAACTGCTGCTGGTAAATTAAAGCAGCTAGGGGTGTGGTAGAAACTGCAGACACTATTGTAGTTAATTACATTCCTTTAATGAGAAATTCTGGAAAATATATTCATAGAAGTTTAGCTAAAATTTTGTAAAACTGTTATCTAATTTCCACAGATATCCACTTGTAAACCAGTGAACGGAAATGTTATAAAAACCTTTCTTTTAATACTTAAATACAGTAATAAAATGAAGTAGCTTCCGCAAGTTGTTAATTTTTTAAGGTTACTGTATTTGTTTTAAAGTGCCGTGATGAAGCCTATAACAATCTTAAAATTAAGGTCAATCTAACATCATCCCGTTTATTCATTAATCAAGCTACCTTATTAAAAGATTTAAAACCGTTGCATTAAAGATACGAATATCCCACAAACATCATAAAACATTTTACTATACAAAATCAGAATGCTTTAAAAACTATGATACCAACACACTTCATACTTTTGCACAAAGAAAAATACAATCACATTCAACAAATATATTATTATCTATAGAAAAATGAAAGGGCGAGAAAATCGATGCTTATTTTTCATTATAAAGCGAAGAGTGGTCGTTTTTCAATCTATTACAACCTATTTTATAAACGTAGGGTAATATCACTGATCATTTCAAGTTTTGCCAGCGTTGTTTTAACCAGAGACTGCAATATCTGAAGAATAAAGTATACAAATAGTGTTAGTGGGAAGACACAAAGTATAATTTCTACGTACTGTTTCATTAAGTTGGTCCTTGGACAGACATTGTTGATTTTGTTGTTGTGAGTGATGGCACGGAGACCCTCCTTCCACACCTTTGGCAAAAAGCAAATAAGGAAAGAAATAAACATGCATTTACGTACTACACACATGACTTGCGCTTATTTTAGAAATTATTGTTCAACAGTTAAACATTAAAATCGGGTGTCAAGTTTGTATGTATTGACCCCAATGTATTTGATTCGATATAAATTCTACATATCCAAATCTATTTTAGTTATTGAAATGTTTCATGATTTTCTTTCATGCTATTTTCATTATTAGAAAAAAGTGATTAAATAATTAAAATAAATTTGTAAGCAACTTTAGTTATTATTAATAACGGGTTTATAATATTATATTGTAAAACAAATATATTACAAAATAATGCGCAAGTCACACGCAACACAAAATTATAAAAACTTAAAAGGTATGCAAGCCATTTAAAGTATCGCAATAAAACCCAAACCTAACATCGACTACACACACCAAGTTAAGACTGATACTCTTGTAAGCCATGCTTCATTTGAAACATGCCAGAGACTTACTGTTTCTTTAAACAGGTCATGGGGCAAACGTTGTTGGCTTTTACATTGTGTGTGATCCTCCTTAGACCTTCCAACCAGACCTTTTGAAAGCGTTGGGAATTTTAACAATTTTAGTATTATATTATATAAAAAAAGAATAATTTATTAACACCTAGCTATTTGTCGTATTAAATCAAGGGTAACGCAGTATGTCTTCCTCTTAAGTATGGTTTAAGTATGACGCCTGATTAGGCGTCATACTTAAACAGTTTTCTAAATCATCTTTCGTACATCCATCCATTCAGTCGTCATTTCCATTTATATATGATGTATACTTTCAACTTCTTTACAATTGATCTTTTTAACATCAGCAGTAAATTCAATATCTGAATATTAGTTAGAAATATCATTATATCTATAAAGAAAGGTCCAGAAGCTGATATTTTTTTAATTAAATGTACTGTTAGATTAAGAACATATTAAATTCCATCCCAGTCCTTTATCTTGCATACTTATAAGAAATTCTAATGAAAGGATCTATATATGTATGGAATATTTTATTAATAAAGACTGCATCTACAGTCAAACCAATAAATACGAAGTTTGAAAAATTGTAATGTAGAATCTATGTATAAGATATTACATACGGTATTTCCTTATTGTTCTATACTTAAAAAAAACTAATATCAAATTGATATAATATAACACTTACAATTCACTAACATTAATATACTACTAATATCTAATATTCTTATAGTAGTTAACATTTCTAAAGCAGTGGTTCAGTTGTTATACTGCATGGATGGAACTAGTGAAACTTTTAAAAGTAACAAGTTGGTCAGTTAGTTCAAAGTACCGCACTATAAATACGTTTTAGTAGCAATAGTTTATCGACTAATTGCCTAATAGCGTAATGCCTGATTAGGATAATAGTCACTAACCTTAGCGGTGGCAGCATCAGGACAAACAACGTGCTGGTAATTGATATTGATGTAATCTGTGCCACTACATATAGTTAGAGACTTATCTTCTAAGCTTTCACCGTGTTTGTTTTGAAGGCTGGAGCTCAATTTCGACTCCTAAAAGAAGAAAAATAATAGTATATGTTTTAAAAAAGTAATAAAGAATGTTCATAAATTGTCAACCAACTTCAAAAAGGAGGCTTTCAATTCGATTGTAATTTTTGTGTTCAAACATTCTCAACCTGATCTTTTGTTATTTTGCTAATTCTTTTATTGTTTAAAAGCTGGCGTTTCTCTTTTAGGCTTCTTGTAGGCATCTTTCATCAAAATACGACCAGTAGTTTTTCTATTCACTTCTCAGTGTTATGGAGTAGGTATAGAAAACAAAATCTAAACATATATACAAATGCAGATGTAGATAGTGATATGCGATTGCCTATATAAATTAATATTTAATGAAATCTAAAAGTGGGTAGGACCTGGGAAGAAAACCCTGGAAATGTTAATTTTGACCTATAAAACTCTTTTTGTTGCGTTTTAATATTTGTTGATATATTTACCAAACAATTCTTTATGGTTGGTTTGCTGAATAAAAAATATACTTAAGATTGTTTAAAATAATAAGTTGCTCATAATGCCTTCATAAATATTTCTTATTTCGTATTTGATGACTTTAAGTCTTAAGTCTCGTGTTTACAACAAACAATCTCATTAATTTGTTCTAGGCCATTGGAGCATGCCGTTTTCATTTCATTGACGATTTTGTTTCGCATCAGGAAACATTATCAAAGGTTTGCAAGGAGTACGTCACGCGTAGCGCCCGTGGAACGTTATCATTATCCTTACCTTTAATGGAACACCTCCCGACCTCACATCGCTGACTTGGCACAGTTCTATCACATCGCCGTCCTGGAACAAAGTAACAATCAGTTGAGTTACGACATTAATTAAAATGTAATTTACATACAAATTTTGTCGTATGAAGAGCTTCATAATTAGCCGGATTTAGTCCGAATGATCGTAATTCGAGTCTGGTCGATATCAAATAACCATTGTATATAAATTTGTATTTTGATTGACTTTCCGGTAATGGGAACAATGATACCAGACTAAAAATCATGTAGGTCACTTATCCTTGTCTTGTCAACCCTCGTATATACATTATACATTCTGTTTCAACTGTTCACACGGTAGTACTGTACTATCTTGGGAAAATTTAGGAAAGATTATGTTATATATTTATGTATTTAACTATTAAGTACTCGAACTTTGTAGAAATTTGTCTGCGTGGGTGCCTCTTTCAACGATAATATCGCGGGTGAACGCTGAGATATGACAGTGACTTTATGAGATACAAAGTGGGAAACGTAAATTTTTACTGTGTTACAACTTATAGTAGTCGTAACATACTTTGTGACGGTTACTACCTTCCATCTATTTACTTGCCATTTCTCTTTCATATATAAAATAACTATCACTCTCATTAAGTTTGCCGTTTTAACTTTAAATTATTCTGTAACTTGATCACAAAGGCAGATTCATTCCTAAGACCACTATTATTCAGTAGCAACATTGTTTCCTCGTCGTAGACAGTAAATGTCTTGAAAGGAAATTAGGTTGACTGCACGCAAACGTCCTGTGAGGATGTTGCCTCAAGGAAATTATTTATGTAACACGCTTCAGTATACCTACACATATTTTCTCCTCTGTTTATGACTCACAATATATTTTTAGCGACAAATGACAAAATAAAAATAATTTTCAATTTATTTTCGACTGTTTTAGATATATTATGTGCAAACATTTCGTTACGTTACTGGAACTGGATAAAAGTACTATTTATGGTAATTTTTTACAGCCATAAAAGTATCCTTATAATTTAACCTTTTTTAATATATTTATGTAAAACGTTTTGACATATGTAAGTATTTAAATTCAGCATTAAATAACATGAGTGAATGTGGAATATTGAAATTGTCTGTTATGCGTACACCTCAAAACAGATACCTAGAAAACTTTAATTTTCTTGATAAAACATTCCTGGGTCTAGCACCTGTTCGCCCATAAACCTTCGTCGGAACGGTGAAACGGACCAAATAATGTATTCATGTAATCTAAAATGTAACTCAGGTGCGACTACACAGTGTAATGGGGTGTACATTTTAAATTTTTACGGTAAATAATATGGATGGGTATAGCCATGGGATTAAATCAGTTTTGAGGGTACAGTTGTGCAGACGAAGGACAATCCTTTGGGGCTTTTTGGCGGTAAATACTCGTGTCCTATATTCAACTAACTTCCAAATATGTAATTTTATTATATTTTTTATTACGTGCGTATTCTATGATATCTTCGCCAAAATTTCGATTTTTCTGTTTGCAATTGATAGGGTTTATTTGGTCTTCTATTTATTTTTCTATTACGTACGTAACCGATATAAAGATTTCATATCAAGCTATCCCGGATGTCCCCTACTTATATTTCTTTAGTATAAACGTGATAGTCAAGAATATTATAAGGATAATATTTAGATACTGGTTGAATTACATCCATGTCCAATTTCATTTATATGTTGTTACGTTTTTTTTTACAGTATATATATTGTACCACATTCAGTTGTTCATTGATTCAAAATTTATTTTAATTTACACATTGACATAACAAAAGGTTTTAGAGAAAATAATATTTATTTTCATTAATGCATTCGTATCACAAACTACGGCACAAGCATTCACTTCAAATCAATAAGCGGGGAATAGAATCGACGACCTAGTTTATGACAGCTCCGGAAGTATAGACGTAACTAGATCTAGTTTCAATCGAGATTGCAACTGTCGGACGCATTCGACTTATCGCAAATATACATAGGTGTGGTATAGATGTATACATAGGTACTGCGATGCATGTCCATTCATCCATATCAGATATATAAAATGTGAAATAGAATTCTTCGAAGTTACATGTTCATTCTAAAAAAAATGGATCGTTAATATGTAGACATTATTTGTTGTAATTATTATTTGTTAGTATCGTCTTGCAGTAGGTGCTACTTACAATTTTCTTAAACTCGCAACCGATCTGACTCGGTTTTATTATTTAAAGGATTCCTTCGTTTTTAGAAGGTTTATTTGTTTAGTCTTCCGTAAATACTTCTGTCTCACATGATATATGATAGATATTGAAACATGTGCCGCCAACCATTTTTTAATAAATATTGACCGAAAATAGAGTTAAAACGGTGAAATTACAGGGCATGGAAGCAAGACAATTTAGTCCTCCAAAATAGCAACACAAGAGTGGACCTCACATGGTGACGTTCGTGGTGTTTTCCACATATACTCGTATGTATAAGCGACGTTTATTATTCATTATCACATGAGCCTGATTTTTGTGTTATCCGGGATGACAATCCCGGTCATACATAAAAAAATATAATTCATAGTTGTAATGATTTTAAAATCTAACGGAATAAATATTGGTCAATCAAAGTATATGCACCTACATTTCCATCCCTATTTCTGTGAATAAAAAATGAACCGAAACATCATCGCTCATTATTCTCACGTTTTCCATTTACGACAAATAAAAGACGCTATTTCATTATACGGGAAGAAATCTTAATGTTCCCATAATTTCCGAGGAACACGACATGTTTCATTGTCATCGTCACATCTTATTACTGTCGCTGTAGGTAATGTCGTGTTGTTTATTAATTCCGTATATTGTAAGCATCGGCTTTTGTATTTATATCCGGATACAATCAGTCCTTGGGCTGGCATATACTTTTTTTTTTGGAATCTGTCAAATTAAACGCAATAAGTAGTAAGTTTCCGAAATTGTTCGATAAGCAAGGTAGTGTTGAGTTGAACACTGTCATTTTGAATAGCAACAGTTTTGGATATATTATTTTTGGAATAGATCCTGAAAATTTCTAAATTTAAAACGATTTGGATTTGCCAGATTACAATATACATAGCAGTACACTAATAGTTGGAATTAAAATGAATACTTTTGGTTCAATGTATATATAGATAACTTATAGAAGAAATGTTTTATGAAGAATTTCAGTACATTTCTAATTTTAGCGATTTGGACCGTTTGTTGATACATCAGTCAATCATTTTCTTCTTTTCACTACATTCCTACTCGTGTATAGTAAAATTAAATTTCTTAATGTTAGCAGCCCTATTTGTAGGTTAATTTAAACCCCTTTGGAGTGACTAATAGGTAATCTCTTAAAGCATACAGTGATCACTGTTTGTAATCCTCCTAGCTACAAGGTGAGCCGACAGCCGCGACTTTATCTTGCTCATATATCTCCTGGGATTATCGATCGTATGTGTAATGTTAGCTGAGGATACACTGTACATTGTCATTGTCTAATATGTGACGGTAAATATATTTAAGTAGATAATTGTGAAAGCGTCGTAGCCTAATAGTTAATTCTCGGACTTAGACTGAAAGTTCGTGAGTATAAATCTGATCTACACCAAATAGAAATTTTGGTGTCTCGATTTTTATGGCTGACTAACTCTCCGCTGAGTGCAAATTAACCAGAGAGAAGAAAGAAAGAGACAGCGGCAGCCACGCCACGTTAGTCAGAAAATATATAGAAAAATAAGGGAATGGCGAATGAATTCAAGTGTTACGTTTACTTTGACATTTGCCAATGCATTATTAGTCGTGAAGGTGCGTTGTTATTTCCACTATATAGGCACTAGTAATTAGTGAATACGGACTTAATTATCTCTCAATGATGAATTTGAATGGAGACCTTTTTAACTTTACATTAAGGATAAACCTCATTCCGTAATAAAATCCTGGATAATTGTAAACATTCACTGTAATATAATACTCAATAAGATCGTACAGTAAATTAATGGGCCCATTAATTAATCGTAGGAACAAAATTAATAATTATATCAAAAAAATATGTTCATTTAGAAACTGAAGTAGAGTTCCGTGTTAGACTTTCTCAACTGAATTTGAAACTAAAACTGCAAGATATGGAAAAAAAATTGACTTGTATAAGTTATGTAAGTGTCAATTAAGGATAAATGTATCATTTTAAATTTAGAAATTATTATGATTATAGCATCAAATGTTTTAACGAATATAATATTCGGTAATACTTTTCCATGTATTACCGAATATACTATATTCGTAATATTATATAATTTACAAATACAGTTTACGCGCATGAAATCACACGACAGCATAGAAACATATTCATTTAATTTAGTATAAATCTTTATAATAATAATAATCAATTCACAGCTATATGCTTTGAAATTTTAAGAAGTCAACTCTTTGAATCTTTCTGACAACATCAAGGACTCCGCCATAAAACTCTCATGAAGAAAGTAAAAGACTAAACAAAAGAAACACACTAGGTCGTGCAACTATTCATTTCAATTTCGCATGACATAAACATGTAGTTAATTTACATTTATGTGCATAATTTAACGGTCAAGCCCGTGTAAATATTACCTATGTCATGAGTATGTCGTCATAGCTTTGTACATTCTATGGTAAAAGTGTTTTATCAATTTTCAAACAGTTGCTTACGTCACTACGTTAAATGTTAGTATTGTATTGCAATGGGGTAGATTAGATAGTCTAATTTGACTATCTGGATCAATATTGAGATTAGCTAATTCCTGTACTGACTGTAATTATGATTATGTTAACTACATCTTTTCTATTTCAATGTATTAGTTAATTTACATAATTTTATTTAAGGAATTCTTTAGTTTCATGATGTAAACACAAGTGTCAAATTAGTATATTAAACCCTCTTTGTTATTTTTAACTAACAGTAAACAGTTCTAGTTTCTTTTTTTAAATACTTTTGTAATTGAAGGTTTAATTAAACAGTATGATAGGGGTTATTTTTAAACTTTCGTGTTTGATATACTTTTTTTATATTATTATACTAGGTGTATTATTAGTCGAAACGTCGAGAGAGGTAAATAGATTTATTTGTCATAAAATTAGTTTCTGTTAAGACCCGATTAATAATATAAATAATGATACGGGTATAATGTTCTTGTAACAATCAGATATATTTTTGTGAGTTGATGCTATTTAACGAGCATTTAATAGATTTATTAAATTAAGCATTTAAGCATTTGGTAAAACTTAGATACCTTTTTATTTTAATTAATATATTCATAACCGCGACTGCAACATTAAATGGTTAGTTTAAGAAGTATTAATTAACTATTTTGTGGTTTCTTCCAGAAAATATACCGTACCTTACTGCTTAGTCACTAATTAATCTTAGATTTTTTGTGAAAACCTTACTAAATTCCGTAGTTCACTTACAATTTCAAAATATCATGTTTTTTCTTAGATTCAAATTTCGTTAATCTAGCACTGAAAACATAAATGTAGATTTACTTACTTCAACATAATTATAATATAGTACTATATCCAATGTAACATTTTAAATCTCACATAACATTACGTAGGAATGAAGATCATATCCTAAGGACGGTGTTACATATGAATGTGGTTGGGTCTATAAGGGTAGAGGAAGACCGAAAAAGAGATGGATGGACTGTGTGAAAGATAATATGGTGAGAGAGGGATTAAATAACGGGATGCGAACAGAGATGAACGCCGACCCCAAATAAATGGCATAAGGAAGAAGCAGATGATGACATAACATTACTTCTAAGATACGTTGCGTTGTTTACTTCTAAGTCAAGATTCCTATTTAGATTTTATTATATATACTAGCTGTACCCGCGACTTCGTCCGCGTAAATAATTATTTAACTCAATTAACACAATATAAGTCAAATAAATAAGTTTCATCGTTTCATACATCATTTCATACATTTTTAGCTTCAAAAATGATAAAAAGTAAAAATAAATATTTAATCAATAGGCTAAAAAATAAATTTCAAGCTTCTAGCTTTAAACATGACGATACATCTATATAACCTTGGATCTAACCTTTCAATCCTCTTGCAACCCTTTTTGACATTAAAAAGTAACCTATGTCCTTTCTCAAGTCTATCTATGTCTGTTTCAAATTTCAATTTAAATCGGTTCAGTATTTTGGCGTGTAAGCGAGACAAACAGACAAAGTTACTTTCACATTTATAATATCAGTAAGGTATTTAATAAACTAACCCTAAGACAAAGAAAAAAGTTTAATCGTTCTAGCTTCAACACACAAACAGCAAATTTCCAAATAACTTTCATTCTCTATTTTATTGTATAGAGTAAAAATTTTACTTGAATGTCATATTTATTGATATTTAAACAACAGCCTAAAAATGAGTCTCAAACTTCTAGTTTTAAAAAATGACGATTCTTCCATACAGCGTACCATTGCAACCCCCTTACAATCCTTTTTTCACATTCAAAAGTAATATTCTTTGTCCGGGTGTGAACTAACATTTCATTTAAATTTTTATTTTGTTTTGGAGCGTAAGACTGACAGAAAGATAAACAGAGTGTTTCACAGTTATAACATATGAACCAATGAAAATAGTTTCGTCGTTCTAGTTTCAAAAATGACGAATTTACTAAAAACTATCCCCTATTTTACTTTACCCCTTTAAGGGTAATTTTTTACAAACATTGAATGTCATATTTATTTATATTTAATCAACAGCTTCAAAAATAAATTTCAAGAAAAATGACGATTTTACATAAAAACTTGCATTCCCTATTTTATTTTACCCCCTTAAGGGTATTTTTTTTAAATGTCATATGTATTTATATTTAATCAACAGCCTCAAAAATAAGTTTCAAGCTTCTAGCTTCAAAAATGACGATTTTACATAAAAACTTGTATCCCCTATTTTATTTTACCCCCTTAGGGTATTTTTTTTACAAACAATGAATGATGTATTTATATTTAATCAACAGTCTCAACAATAAGATTCAAGCTGTTCAAAAATGACGTGTTTACATAAAAACTTGCATCCCCTATTTTATATGGCTGAGAGATGTATTTATATTTAATCAACAGTCTCAACAATAAAATTCAAGAGCTTAAAAATGAACATAAAAACTTGTATCCCCTATTTTATTTTACCCCCTTAAGGGTATTTTTTTACAAACAATGAATGTCATATGATTTCTATTTAATCAACAGATAAGTTTAACTTCTAGCTTCAAAAATGACGAATTTACATAAAAACTTGCATCCCCTATTTTATTTTATAAATTTTTTACAAACATTGAATGTCATTTTTATTTATATTTAATCAACAGTCTCAAAAATAAGTTTCAAAAATGACGATTCTTCCATACAATCTTTCATCCCCCCTTTTAACCCCTTACAACCCTTTTTTCGCATTAAAAAGTAGCCTATGTCCGTTCTCAGGTCCGTTCTAGACTATCTGTATACCAAATTTCATTCAAATCGGTTCAGTAGTTTTGGCGTGAAAGCGAAACAGACAGACAGAGCTACTTTCACATTTATAATATTAGTTTTTGTCGCACAAAAATATATTTTTATTGTTTCCGTTAATAATTTTACAGTATTAATCTTTTTGTTTCTTAAATCAGTAAATAATTTAAATAGTTCAAATATATGATGAAAAGGTCATTTATTTTATAAAAAAGACTATTTTTAGTTTATGAAAAATAAGAAAATTATTATATATATATTAATACCTATACTTTATTAATTTTGTGTTAATGCTTTTTAAATAAACACCCACACATTATTTCTGTATAACCTACAAAAATTGGTAAATAATTTAATTTCGTAGACACCACAACATTCTTTAAAAAATGTAAATAATAAAATGTGAAGAAATTGTGATTGTTATTAAGTTTTTTTTTTAAGTTTGTCATTTATTATTATTCAACATTGGACATTGACTTTAATTTTTGTAATTTATATTGTAAAACTTTAAGACTAAACTGTATCCAAAAACAAATTAATAAAAAAAATCGCCAAATTTGTCAATCGGCCAATTCACATACACACGATATACGATTTTATCATAAAAAAGTGTCAAAAAACTATTTTCACTAAACGTCAACGTCATCTTTGTGCAAGATGTTTCGTTTTACATTATGTTATCTGTGGTTTTGTTCTCTGTGATGGATACCTTATTGGCGCAAACGTGTGTTGATTGGTTGTTAGCTAGTGAAATGAAAAGATGGCGAATGAAACGCATGTTATATATGAAATGAAAAGATGACGATAACCTTGTATTTCCATTTTGAACACAATTAAAAAGTAGCCTATGTCCTAATATTTAAATCGGTTCAGTGTTTAAAGCGAGAGAGACAGACAGACAGACAGACAGACAGACAGACAGAGTTACTTTTTAGTAAGGATAGTAAGGATAAGAGCTAAACTTCTTGCATTCGTAGACCACTCATTGTGGTTTTAAGCAAATCCTTTTGACTAGTTAAATTTAGTACATTCATAGACTCTACGTACCTATAGTCGATCTATATATATAATAAAAAAAAATATACTGTGCTTATTCTTTTAGTCAAGATATCCTGATATTTAAATAAGCACTGCACGAAGTACAGAGTAATACAATAATATAGTAGTTACTAATTTTGCAGATGATTTTGCATCAGTTTTAATTCATCTAAGCGGTTTATAACGTGGATTTGATTGATGTAACCAGAAATAATGAAACAGAAATGTTCAAGCGATATTTTATTTTTGTTTGTTTCAAAAAATACTCAATTGAAGTCAACGCAAGTTGTTTGAAAGGTAGTATTAACGAACATTTATGATGATGGATGGACAAGGTCTGGACGACGGCCAAATAATCTGAATTTCATTCTCACTTCTAAAACAATTGTAAAGGGCATCTTTTACATTATTTCAACTAAAAAATAGAGAAATTTTTGTGAAGGCATCGCACAATCCACAAAGCTTGTTCATGCTCAATGGAAAAAGCACTTTAAGTTAAGTACCAGAAAGTTCAACGTGAAGATAGCTCATTACTGCAAAGAATGTGCAAGGTCGAGTACCCAAGAGTCTGGGAGAAGGAATGTAGTACCGCCGAAAGGGTGCTTGACGGCTTTGTTAATGGCCGTGGAAAATTAGAGGCTATGATTGATATGGTTCGTAAAACAAGAATTACAAAAAAAGATGAAGAAAATTTTATCACTCTGCCTGACTACTACTAATGCAACAATTTGGGCTTTATTTGAAGTTACTTATTAATAAGATTGGAATATTTTTAAGTTAATATTGTTTTACTTTTGAAGTATAGGAGCCGAAAACGAATTTTTTCACAAGATTGTGGTATTTAGAACTCATAACATTAGACTATGGCACACTGCAACATCCACATAACATTTCCGGTTGGCAGTGATATAAATGATCCGTGGATTAATAAATTATAAAAGGCTATTTAATACACATTTCTTCACAAAATAACACATTGACCCCGCCCTTCGCAAGTGCATTCCAGCAGTAGGTCACTTAAATTGGAAACCTTGACATCGTTCCGGTGTTCTGTGAATTTATTCCAGGTAAGTTATATTAAAATAACATTGTCTGTTATTTTTATATGTTATATTATATATTATACTAATAATAATAATCTTAGGGCAATTAACAAAGCGCCATCTAGACCCAAGTTAAGCTAGCTAAAACTTGTATTATGTGTACTAGATAACTGATACAGATATATATATATATATATATATATATATTATTTTCGTAAATAGATACATATTAGACATAGAAAACGTCTAGACCGATACAAACAATCATACTACTGAATACTAATGTTTGTGCTGTGCGAGGAATCCAACCCACGACCATCGGAAGTAAGGCAGTTTGCTAAACCGTTATACCACCGATACGTCAAAATGTTATATATATTTTTTGTGATAGTGTTTTCTATTATTTTAAATTTTATTACGATCCTTTCCGCCGGTTAGCTATAAAAAGGTAAAAAATACACTATTTAAATTATCAGCGCGTAAGAATGAATGGATGGGAAAGAAACTAATTTTTAGTCCATTATTTACTTATTTGTAATATTGTATATAAATAGGTTCTATGTATGATATACGTGCAAATTGTAGACAATATGTATATCATAGCTAAATTTGTATTCATATAAAGGAAAACATTGTTTATCTTTAATATTTTCAAAGAGATATTCAATGTTTGTTTTAGCTTTATATATACTTAGTCGGTTATTCACAAAATTTTAACGTTAAATTCCCATCACACGGGAATACCTGTAGCTTATTAATTTAAGGTGTATAAATAAGCTAGAGGTATTCTCATGTTAAGGAAATTTAACGTTAAAATTTTCTCGAGATTTTACCGAAAATTAAAAAGAGTAGTACTGCTTATAATTTTATCATAACTGAATTCAATTGTGAAAATATATGTATAAGTGGGTTATAAACTCACATAACGTCTAATCAATATAAATTTAAATTCAATGCAACTTGTTTATTTATTAAGATATAAATATAAATTGTAATGTAATCGAGACTAAACCGAATAAATCGACAACTACGTCAATTAGTTATTTCACGTTAGTTAATGAATGAATGAAAACACTTTTTTGTTCCTCTCACAGAAAGATATAACAATTACATAAATTAATATGTACATCAAATATAAATGGACAGACAACATAATTATAATATAGAGGTAACAGTATTACAGGAGGTTAAGTTATACAGTAACCATTAAACAAGGAATTAATACGTTGGTAGAAATTAAATTCAAGACTATAAAAAGGTGAGTAGGGGCGCAGTGCAATGAAGTTTTATCGAAATTAGTTTTTAGAGTCGATGGGCTGGTTGTATAATTTAGGATTACATAGGTACTTTACATTTCACATAAAAGCATTCCATACAATGTAATATTGTTCATTTATCTGAACATTCCCTTCATATCTAACACAAACAATTTTCATTTCAGACAATTCTCTTTCACGTTTGTACACGCATAATATTTAAGAGTAGGTGGATGCAGGGAGGTAGTAAGAAACTCCAGGGGGTCCATCCAGTGAGAAAACAGAAACAGCAAGAATATTAAATAATAATCAGGTCTCTTCGGATAAAATTACATATATAATTTAATAGATTTTGACAAAAATAATTATATTGTTTCATACGATTGAAATGACAAATGAACTGGCTGAGTGTTACAAAATAATGACCATAGTGTATCCATCAGAATGAGATAGTAAAAGGTATTTTCCTCTCGGTTATTGATTATAACAAAACTTAAAAATCCCAGTTTTAAAATACTTGTCCGTTTTTCTGTAACCTTTTACGACAACAAGAATTACGAAGTGGGCAGTATTATTATAAAATTACTTATATTAAGTTTATTCGAATACTCATTATTTTTATTATTGTTATACCCTTTCTATAAATACTAAGAAAACACATGTTTTGAACGCTAATATCAATTGATGGATTCACACGCTTTCAATTTAAAAAAAAATTAAATTGATAATTTTTAGGTATACATTTTTCTGTTTATATAGGTGCCTCATCTCAAAATGCCAATAACATCAAAAAATTTGATTATAGCTGGAAAGGCTGATCGCAGATAGAAAAAAAATATATAAATATTTATTTTTTTTATCTATATCTCCATAACTTTAAAAGAGCTTTTCTAATTACGCTTCCCTTTGCGCCCCAAAGGCCCTTAGTAGTGCCCACTTTGCTTATCCCATCTCAAAATAGCGACGCTTTTAGGTGGACCATTCAAGTTACCATAATAAATATCTTATTGCGATGGACAAGTCTACCTTTCGAGATTTGAATTGACAAGGCCTGTCAGTTATAATGAATCCCACGTATTTTCGTTTGAACACTGTATTTCTTATTGTACAAAAACGAAGTTTCTTCATTATAAGTATTGAATATATTTAAACATACAAAAATATGTATAGGTATGTAAGTACCTACCTATTGTTATTAGTTAACATTTAAGCTCTGTAGTTGAAGAAATTCTATCTAATTCCCATGTTTCTTTATTCTATATTCGTAAATTATTTATATAAATTAAATTTTCTAAGTTTCACTTACCAGATAGCTTAATATCTTACGAACCGTAATATACAGATTTCGTTATGGATTCATTAAAAGTAATTGTTTTCCTAAGTTCTGTTTATGTGGATAAGTTTAAGTTTATTTCTTTGTTTTAGGTACCTCATTATTTTTAACAGTATTTATAATAAACAAACTATATATTCATTTTATCTAATAGAATAGAATAATACATGTATTATTTTATGTACATCTCGTGACTCGAGATCGGTATTATATCTATGTATTGTTAAATATAAAATATAATTGCCTATCACGTGGATGTTCCATTAAAGGGACATAAATATTGTATGTTCTAAATTTGGATGATTTCGAGTATTCATATAGGTAATAAAATTAAAGTAAATATTCGTAGAACGGAGATTTATTGCAGTGTGTCAAGAGATGAAGTAAAATCAAAATAGTACGCGAACGGAACTCTATAAAAAGAAACAAATATAAATTTAGAATATTTTATAGCTAATTACAATACTATATAAAATATACAATACTATGTAAAGTATTGTATATATTGTATGTAGTATCTACTACAACATATTGCATTTACTACATACTATAGTCATACAACTTTAGTATGTAGTAAATGCGATATGTTGTAGTTTGTCATTATTGCCTCGATTATAAATATAGTAATATATGTTGTGGACTATTTTACATGAGTCGCCTGCAGCTATTATCTACCGAAACCCACAAACTGAGTCTGTAAATTTTGTACCTATCTATTGTTGTATTCATCGTACAAGTTTTTCCTATACTACAAACTCATTTATGGCCATAACATAATATTACTAGAGATAAGATAAAATTACAATATTACTAAAACGAAATGGAACTATTATAGATTGAATATTATGTATTTTTTTGATTTGGATTTTATAAAAATAAAAACTATTTTAGAATTTTCCATTATTTTCTTGTAAAATAAAAGTAGACTACGTTAACGTGAATATTAGCTATTTACCAGTGAAAGTCTCTTTAAAATCGGTCTAGTCATTTTAGAGATTAGGAGGAACAAACGGATGACGTTTTTGGTGTCTTTTAAGTACCGTTTATACTTCCATATGCATTTAGTGACAAGCTGTTAATTTGAAAACAGACACTTCAATTTCATTTATTTTTATAGATACATTCAAGTTTATGACCTATTAAAGTTTAGTTCCTTTAAAATAAGCCTCCCAACGTATTTAAGTTCTGCCTTACTTTAACTTGATATATAGAATTCTCCCCATTTATCTTCCTATCTGACCCTAATCGAATCCTAATGGCTATTTCGACTGATGCCGCCTCAAGGGTACGTTTACGATTGAATCATATTTACGAATAGATTTTGCCCTTTTATCATTTTCTTTATTTTTACATATAATAAAATCGTCGTAAACTGTCTGTTTATGTTTGTGTGATAAGGTTTTACGTTAAAACGGCTGGAGGAATTAAATTATAATTTTAACAGAACATATTGTTATATATTGGTCAACACATGGGCGAAAGAAATAGGAGAAAAATATTATTTATTGGAAAAACAAATTATTATTAATTAGCACATCTACTATTGTTAATTAAATTATTAAATAATAATAATACCACCTTATCCCGTATAAATGTTTTATTTATTTTTGTTGTTTGAATATCGTTAATAAATAGTGCCTATAAATGTATACGTATATCTATGTTTATTTATTTATTTGAGCAACCAACAAGACATACACCATGAGGTTACGATTATTATAACTTGCAAAGAGTTAGGTATATAGTGTTGACTTAATTACTGGTTGCCACGGCATGCGTAATGCCGCACATCTGACAATTTAGTCAAGTCAAGTAAGTCTAGTACACATAAGACAAGTTTTGCTTAGCTTGGGACTAGATGGCCTTATGAGAATTGTACTATTATCATCCATCATTATTAGTATTTAAATGTCTGGTCCTATTTTATACGGGAGATAAGACACTGCTATTACTGGACGAATTTGGTAATATTGTCGAATGAAAAGAACTACAGGAGAAGAAGAGAATTCGCGCAAAGATACGCCCTTTGTCAGATACGCAAAGGTAATATTAAGAGCCCACGCACGCAGAGAGCGGTCAGAGTTCTGCGTTTTAGTGTCCGTTGACCACCCAAGAGTTCCAACGCACACAAGCGGCGTGCAAATTCTCGCGTTCTAGTTTCATTTGGGTCTTTGCATATGCAACATGTCACTAGAAAGTTCGTTATCCGATGAAGAATAAATGCTCTTGTGGAGCTTAGCAGCTTCAAAAAGAAAAGGTGCTCTCAATTAACACAACGCGAAAAGAACATTACTTACATATTACTTAAATCGTATAATAAACTCCTTTCCCTAACCAATCCAATCAACTTTTTCGTGTTTCCAAACTCAGACATCGCGGCGTTCCGGCGTTCCCTGTCTTAGTGGGAAAAGAACTCTTGGAACGCGAAGTTCCGCTTTGATCGCCGCGGTCAGACTGCCCGCTGTGTGCGTTGTTGTTATAGACTCGGTACATTCTAATAAACGCCGAACTCGGAACTCGGAACTCCTGACCGCTCTCTGAGTGCGTGGGCTCTAAGATTATTCACTAGTTCTTCATATATCACAACGTCATCAACACAGATAATATTATAGTCACCGCAGATTCAGAGCCAATAAATGATATATCATATTAAACCCAGTGAAGCACGATAGGCCAACGTAATTTAATTTCAATCCTGTCATTTATGTGCCGGATTTTCAACCGACATCAGATATGTGAAGGTTTTTGATTTAATTGTACTTTTTATGTCACTTGATTCTCATATTGCTGTTATTTGTAGTTGTGAGATTGCTTTTTTTCTTTTTTTGATATCAATATAAGTAACGGGAACAGTATGATAACGGTGATGAAAAACATGATGACCCTCCTGATGATAACCATAACCGTTAATGTACTGTTTGCCAAGAAATTTTGGTCGCTTCAGTAGGTACAGACAATATAACGTAGAATGACAACCAAAAACAAATAAATCAAAAATGTAAAAGGTGCGTCGCGCACACCAATCGATACCAATATTAAAAATGCGAAAGTTTGCTTGTCTATCTCTGTTTGTTTCAAATGAGGCCACATTTAGTTTATTTAGTCACATGATTTTATATATTTAACTATATAAAAAATCATAATAATTGTTAAAAACTATGATAAGTATAACAAAAGATATACTTCGACATTTATAATATTCGTCAGTATAGTAAGCAAATGATTTGAATGAATCCAATCACACTGATCGAGTTCATCGCCACCACACAAAGTATTATTGCATTTAACAGACATACACACTCGTACAAATGGCCTGATTGTGTGAATAAAATTAGCTTTAACGGGCCATTTTGTATCTTTATCGTGGCGGGAACTGAAACACCTGACTGACTGACTGACTCATTACTGGTAAGTTGCACTGGCGCTATTTTTAGTGCACTTATGTTATTACATTATAGCCGAGGCAGTGACTCAACATCTTTTCTTGAGGTATTCTAAATATTGTATACATACACCTAGGTACGTCGCATTTTATTATTATAGAACTAGGCTACTATTATAATGCTGTAATACGAGATGAATTAGGCTTTATTCCTAACGTTTCTTTTTTTGTATTTTATCTTTTTACAATATTTTATAGTATGACATATACTATAAAATATTGTAAAAAGAAAAAATGGCAAAGAAGCTAACGGGCTTCCTTATGTACAATTGTATGTACATGAGCGGATATCACGTTATTATGTGTCGTCCGTGATACTAACCACTCATGTATTGCCACTCTGAAGGGCAAAGATGTCATGCCTCTTTTCCTGTGACACTGCCTTTTCTCACCCTGTAATCGAAGCACAGTCTAGTATCCTTTGCATTTGAAGTCGGTAAACACAGGTTTACAAAATCTTCCTAAAACTACTATTTTAAAAAAAAAACCAAACAACCATCAAAATCAGTTTAGGATTAATGAAGTACAATCATACGAAAACATATATGTGGTTTAATACCTATTTTCATTTAATATACCCCAAAGTTAAATAATATACACGTATTAACGTAAACTCAACTTGCATAACTATGCTAATAACCCCTGGGAAATAAAACAGGCTATAGACTTTTAATGCAGTGTATGTACCTCTAAATGGAAATTGCATTAAACAGCACTTGTACTCCTGAATATTGGACGAGAAATGTTTATGTTTATATTTAAATATCTATTTCAGGTACTTAATATCTTCTCGACCGGTATCCCAGATGTTAGTCATGGTAGTCAGAGGTATTATCAAATGTAGACAAAGACGCGTCGTATCACCCAAATATGAACTCACACATTTGGGGTCAAGGCATAGTTTCTTCTTAAGTAGTACACTTTATAGTACTAAACCATATTAGTATATGGTTCTCGACGCTCTCTTTATCCTGTATTTTTTTATATTACACACGAATATTTCAGAATTGTACTGAAATATATACTGCAGCATAAATAATTTAATTAAGCCCGCATTTGTTACCTACTTACCCAAAGAAATGGAAAGATAAAAGAGAACTATGTGAACGAAATGTGAATTCTGAATTCACAGACTTTAATACAAAGTAGAAAATGTTTGATCTTCTGGAATATTTTATATACGGGGACTGTAGCTAGTGTGGTAGGTAGGTATCCTTTAAAGTTATGAGAAATATTCATTAGGGTTAATGAAATTTCTGTGTAGAGCATAAACCTCGAATTTTGTATCTAATATTTTCATAGCGAGCCTAAAATTTTTTATGTCTTTTTTATAGATACCTAGTATCTACTATCTTCACGTATTGTAGTAACCTTATTTAGGTAAAAAAATAAAAATAATTCTGATATATATTTCTAGCCAATACTATCGACTACGTCCAAGAATAACTATTTATTCCGCGAAATAATTAATCATTAATAATCATAAATGTAATACAACAACACTTTTTCTGTGTAAAAGTGTTGTTGTACTACATATATGTCTTTCATAATAATTATTAGTACAGCATAATAAATAATTAGTGAAGAATATCATAAGCGATAAAAATACGAATTTGATTAAATCGACTTCGATTTGACTGACTGTTTGACATTGTCAATTACTTAATTATAAACCGGAAATAACTATTATAATTTTGTTCTACTGACGAAACTGCTATTCAGTGTCTTTATTACATTTATCATAAAACTATGCAATAATCGACCATTCGGAAGCATACCAAAAATGTAACAAAATAATTTTAAGATAACTTTGTGAAAATGTATCGAAGACGATCGAAAGTGTATAAGTTTACTGTTTTAAATTTTTTCACAGTTGTTTGTTTCAGAGAAGCAGAAAGAAAAACATTTATTTGGCGCATACTACAAACGGTTACAAAATAAACAATTGTAAAAATATGTTAATACAATATACAATAGTAACAGCTACCAAAATAATCCCGTAATGTGTAAAACATCTTTTTAAAATCATAAAGATATATTTATTTTTCAAGATGCCACAAAATAATGAAAAATACTATTTAGCTTGCCTAATTAGGCAAAATGGGCCATTATACATACTTCTCATTCGTCACCTATGTTTTTACGCAAAATAAAATTGACTTCCTTTCACTTTGCTCCATTGTCCTAGACTATTTTAGCTGAGCTAAGTAAAGAAACAGATTGGTCACTAGGTCACTCAACAAACATGATGTCCAAAATGAAATAAATTTTGTCATTCCATTCAAATATTTTAGTAATAATATAAATAAATGTTACAGTCACTTACCCGGCCTTCGCTTTTCCAGTAGATGAAAAATCCATACTCGTCTACTTTGAACAAACAATTCTGCTCCAATTCGGTGTTATCTTTCTCTTCAGTCCATCTGTCAAACACAGCTCCCTATAATAAAATAAGTTATATATTAATATATATAAAGTTATAAGTTTCAGTACGAAGTATGTTAGTTACCAAATAATTTATAATTTGTCGTATTAATCGATACGTCACTGGTAATCTACTCATCAATATTTCTGATATTGCGGTACCTACGTGTAATATTTTTTTATCAATCATAATATTTTATTTCTTTATAAATGCGAAGACGTAACTCTTATTTATTTACATTTTAATATTGGATAGAGTAAATTCCTTGTTTACTGTTAGAATGAGGTTGGGATTTTGCTTTTGAAAAAGATAAAATAAATATAGGTATATTCGCCTTTATTGGTTGACACGTTACTTTGTGGAATTCTGAACCCGGACTGAAACTGTGCTCAATTCAGTAACCTGAACTGCAACTTGTGCAATGCAAATTAAATAAAATAAAAACTCTTTAGGTATTCCATTTTCATTCTCGTCTCACAGAAAACACAGTTACTTAAAAGAGAACGTTTTTTATCGTTGTTGACCCAAAGTTTATTAATATAATACTGTATTTATTAGTTTTGTACATTAAACGACAAGTTGAAAAGTTTGAAAGTAAACGACGGTAAAACAACAAATTATATAAAAAAAGACATTATTAAAAAGAAGTGTTCATACTTCGAACTTCCGAAATGATAGTAATAGAAAGTTAAAGCAATCGGTCGCCAAAAATGTATAATAAAGAAAAAACACATGTAGGTATGTATATACTAAAGATAGCGAAGTAACAATGGGCGGCCACCCATCTATTTCCCTCTCTACCATCTCGTTCAGACAACATAAGGATTGAGAGGAGTGATTAAACTTGCCTCTCGTTGAGGTGTCTGTACTGTTCAGAACGTACCTATTACAATTTAACTGCTACTATATCACTCAGATTCTCACACCTATACCTAGATATGAAATAAATGTAGCTCACCTATACGCTTACACTAAATCGGCTCCCGAACGTTTGATGTATGACCAAGGTCGTAGCAATATCTCGCTTCTTTTTCAATTTTATGAAGTCAGAAGGGATCTATAAAAAACCACTATCTTTTATAGACGGTTTATAAATACTGTATAGTTGTTGGATTGAGTGTCGGCTGTCGAGTTTAGAAACATCAATCCAATGAATATTTACTTGGCTTTAGGATCATTTATTAGGAGAGTAGCGTTTTGCAGACCTCAGTGTGCTACATTTCTGTTGATGCAGTATTCATGTTTCGATTTGAACAACCTGCAAACCCAATGTACTCTTAGTTTTTTGGGGTATATAAATATTGTAAAAAAGAAAAGATTTTATTAATATATAAGCTTAAAAAATACATTATGTATTTTAATTTTAATTTAAAGATTTAGGTTGCTTTTCATAGAACTCAAACAGAATCCTACCTACATAATGTTAGGGAGGTTCGATATCTACATTGCCTAGGGGTATCTCCTATGTTTATAGTTTAATGTGGCCCAGTGATATTTATTGCTTTTGTAGCTCATTAGAACTAGTAGCACTAGTATGTGATGGACAGCTTCCCTTAATTTATACATTAATCATTTTATTATGTTGTTTCAAATAAAAAATAAAAACGAAATCAATAAATACGGCTGCAAAGCTCTAAAGACCACAGTTTTAATTACAAAATATAGTCTTTTCATGAAAATACTACTAAAGATATATGATCTCTTCAACTCTAAAACCAGGAAATACAGCCTGGCTACGAGATACGGAGGATTTCCGTTGGGGAGCAATTTTAAAAAGTGCATAGATACGAACTGAGACGGTTTTTTGTAGGATCATTATGACATAGTACCCGTAATGCCATCTGCCCTAATAGTATACGCTGGCGGAGCACCAGTGAAGAATGTTAGTATGAGCAAGAAGTTATGTTAGTTAACCCATCCCACAATGTCCATAGCAATTAGAATACTTTTTAAATTTTCGGTAATCAATGTTCAAAATTGTCAGCAATGGACCTAATGGTACCTATTACTAATAATTCCCTCCCTTCATCAGTCAGATATGTTGTTGATATTGGAGCGTGTTCAGTGGGACATTAGCTTTTCAATAGATAAAAAAATGAACAGTGTGGTTGTCACGCGGTGCTCTGATGTCTTTGATCGATAGTTGTCTTCACTGGCTATCAGCCAACAGACTATCTAATAGAAAAATGCAAATTGTTGCAAAAATCTTGGTGTATTTATAGATTGAATGATTAAAAAATGTACCAGACGAGATCCTTGACAGTAGTTTTCCTGAAGAAGCTAACCGAACTGAAAGGTAGGAAGAGATATAAAAAAATTACGTGCACAAATAAATTGCGTAACTTGGTATTAGGTACATTTGAGGAACAGAGCTGTGTTTTTTTATAAAACATATTTTAAAAATAAAACGGTCAGGATTCTGTGTACATTAAAATTAGGATAGAGCTATTCAGAAGGGTAACGCGGTCAGCGGTCAATATTCTCATTCCCTAAAGTGGTGGTTAAAATTTAGGACCTGTTCTTAATTTAGTTGCTATACCTGCGAGTTTATTTGAACAGAATATAAATTACTGAGCTCCTAATCGTTATTTTAACGTTTCAATTTACTTTAGTAATATTTTAAATATGAAGATCGTTAGTCTGTTATATTTAATTATATATTTGAATATTATTCTCCTTTTTATAATTTAATTATTATTACAAATATAAATAGTATGAAACATAATACTAAATCTCCCATCATTGCAGTGTGTATAGATACAGAACAATGTATTCCTATAAAATAGGTGTTAGCTTTCTCGATGGGAAATAGGTAAATGGGGACTAATTTATCACTCAATCAGAAGAGACAAGTAGTAACAAGTCATTAAAAACAAGTGAAATCCAAAGGAGAGCTTTAAGGCAACACTGGTGTGTTTACTCGTGTGCAGCGTCCCATCTTTCCATGTTCCGCTTTGACTAAATATCCGCGAGCACGTAAAGATATGACCAAGATATTTTAATATCTAATGGGAAAATATGTGTATAGAAATAAGAAACTGTTTCTAAGATGAAAAGCAATATGAACAAAACAGCAAAATGGATTGAAATGATATTTAGACAACATTTTACTATTTAGATGCAATCTACTTGATGAAGAAAAATACTTCTTTATCCTCTACTAGTGACATGCCGCGTTAGCGCAGATGGATGCACCATTCATTATCATTCATAAAAACCCCTCTTTGTTGCATTGTATTAACAGTTTGAAAGAAGATATGATGCTGGTGCCGTAAGCTCGCTAACAGTGGGGCCCGCGTGGCACGCCCTTCTGGGCGGGCGTAAAATGGTGCTTTCGTAAACATTTACATTCCACTTTGATTTACGACGTACTTCTAAAACAATTTCCTAGACATTGATATAGCCATTTTTAAGTTTAATGAATGAGCCGCTCGTTATGTATATAAATAAATACAGCTTGTTATGTGTGAATCGAACATGCGCCCGTGGGATTTTAGTATATTCACTAGAACTATGGTAATTTACTAATTGTAGAACTAATTTACTATTCAAAGTATTTACTAACATGTACATATACAGTTTAATTATGATACATTTACTGACTATAGAATGAATTTACTTGTATATAAAAAAATGTTATTGGTGTGCCCATTATTTTCTTTCACTATTTCTTTTGGTTACAAGATTTATATACAATTTTGTAGAAGACTATAAAGAATATTACAAAGTGGAAATATTTAATTTGTTGCTTGTACTGTAAACTCAAGAATAATTTAAAAAAATGTAATCTATTAATTAATTCACAATAAATAGAGATATCTGTCTCATATCGCCGGTAATATACTGATAACCGATACAGTACATAATATGAGCACTTGTATATAAACAACCTTGTAACTTCCTCAGTATATCGACTCATCAATATTAATTCAGCACTTAAAACAATAAACGGGCTGTCATTTTCAGATATTAGCATTTATAGACTGGAGTGAAAAGATTAGGGCACCGTTCCGTAAAATTATATTTCCGCCATCACAGCAGCCTAGAATCTCATAAGCCGAAGCAATTAAGAAGGAGCAATTTGCATTTCTAGAATATAATCGAATCCTAACGGCAAGAATGTTTTCAAGAGATACATCAATGAAGATAGAACGTGGGATCGTTTAAAATATAATTTAATCTAAATTATTCTATGATTAAATTGGAAAGCTAGTTATGCTTTCTCAGTCTATCTGTGTTTATATAATAACTGATTATCCCACATATTAATACTGAAATAACACGGAAGTTTGAATCTGTATTTAATTAACTTAATTTGTATAAAAAATATATATTTTTATATTTAAAACCTTACCGAATTTTAAAATAGCTTTAATGAAAGATATAAATTTATTACAAAGTATAAAGAAACTAGACGTACCTGCAACAATGGTTCTGGAACGGGAATTTGCCAGTTGAATTCAAATTTCTTCGTCATCTTGTAGAGTAGATATTAGTCTGCACCGCAAACCTTTTCCGCCTTTTCTCACAAGGTAGCCATTCTTCACTCAATCTGTAAAAAAGACAAGTACCTATTTAAAAAAATAGTTTTCACAATTGGAACACATGTAACAGAGAGTAATATATTTTGAAATTTTACGACTGCAAATCAATTAGTAAAGTAAAAATGCATATACGAAGTTACAATTACTACTGTACTAATAGCAACAGACCCTACTGTTGCGATAAACATCTCACGACATCGTTATAACATTCTTATAACCGCAAAAGCAATTTAATCAACTATTATTTCAGCGAAAGTACTGTAAATGTCCATGCCCCCAAAGTTTATTCAATCTTCTCTTACCGCATCTTAACAGTACCCAATTAGGCTTAAGATTGGGCGCGTCCCCTCCTATTAAGTATTGTCCTTATCTAGAGACCCGGACAAGGGTCATGGAGGTTGAACTCAGGGTCTTAGAGTAAGGACGCTACAGTTCCCACTTAAATTAGACTTACAAGTAATAAACTTGGATTTCTTGATTAATCGTCATGATATGTTCTAGGAAATTGTTGTATTTATTCAACGAAATATAAGTTTATTGTAGTCGTACTTACGAGTACAACAGTATATTTATTGTGTTAAGGTTATTTTATATATCACTAGGGACCAGCCATGGTTTCGCAGGCTTTTTAAATTATTTGACACAAAACCTAAAAAACATAGATAGGTGTTCGGTAGTTTAAGATTATCGCGACTTTATATTATAATATGTATCGATAGGTATGTAAATATATTTTACTTAATAACAGTTTGCTCTTGGTTCTACGTCACCTGATTGATAATAGTCGTAAGTTTTAATACAGCGACTCATAAACAGTGTTCATTATTATAAAATGTATCGACTTCTTGTTTAAGATACAGTAAGACATATTGGCAGGTTAACAAATACTAAGTAAGTCCTAAGTATAAATCCTATTATACATTTGAAATTAATTATAACAGTACTAGTAGTTATTATGGAATAAAATATGGTTAATACACAAAATAATTATTTTAGTATTTAGTTTCGAGTTTTCCGTAATCTAGTTAGATATAGTATGTTAAAAATCCATTTCTCTCGTTTACTACGTTCTTGACATAAAGATAGGATGATGCTAAATATATTAATACAACACATCACTGTTGATGTGACATATTTCTAAGAGACATGTACATGTTTAAGTAAGTAACCTCGTACGTTACGCTTTAAATTACGTGCCTACGAAATAAGATAAATTGTCAAGATTAATATAACGTTGTGTACAATTTAACCTCGCTATTATTATACAAAAAAGAATAATATATTTTTTGTATAATAATAGCGAAGTAGCGAATAAGTATACACTTCGTCTAATAATAAACAGTTATCGAATGCTGTAAAAATTGACATCAGAGATATATGAAGAACCACATCCACTTTCGTTTAGGAAAGCTTTAGTATGGTTCTATTGTACCTGTACCTAACCTGTAACGTTTGCTAGAGGACGATCATTTGAAACTACACTGTAAATGATCATTAGATTTTCTATCCAATTTGTGGCAAACATTTTCTGACTACGACGAGTAGCGTGATGATTACAATGTGGGAGTGACAAAAACAAACATTAGTTAGAAAGAACTATGAACAATATATGTAGGTATGTTAAAAGAAATAATAACAATATTTAACTTCCAATAAAATCCAAAGTACATTCTATTCAATGAAATTATAACATTTTTCTCTTTAAAATAGTTAATTCAAACGTCAGCTTTATGGAAATAAATGTTATGGAATGGTCCAAGGTTGAGAAATTATACGTATTCATCTATTGTAATGCAAGAAGGAATATCACAAGAATTCAGAAAAGAGAAAATACAACAAAGCGTAACCTTTTTATTGAATTTTTTTTCTACATAGTTATTTATTTTCTGTGGATACTGTACTATAATTATATAGACAATAAAATTATACAAAAAAATCACTAAAAATAATTAAAAAACACTTAAAAATTAAATTAGAATCACTACACTAAACAAAATCTATGAAAATATCAAACAGCATATTCCTGAGAGATTATCTCAAAAGAACTTTTCATAGATGTGTTCAGGAACAAAAAATATTAGAAGATATACTTATAATGTTTTTATAAGGATATAGGTATAGATCATATGTTATTGTTATATGTGTTACACCAAGTATTGCGATATATGTCGTTTTAAAAAGAACATCGAAGCAATATGTCGTGTTTTAAGAGGACTAGCTTAAGTAATTTTATATTAAATTGCAATTGATGGTCAAGTTCCGGACTCAACGAGTGGGAAGTTGCGGTCAGAAACTCGGTCATAGTAGGGATATCCATTAATGCTGAACACTGTTTCAATAGATAAGTTTCTTCTACACTATATATACAAGTAAGTATCTACATTTATATCTATGTACATACATTATGCACTACAATTACAACGAAAGGGTCACTAATAGTATGTAATATTATCTTATAGTTGCTAATTGCCTACACGGAATATGAGCGCTGTGACACTAACCTGTCACGGCATAAGTATAATTCAAATTCAAAATATCCTTATTCATGTAGGTCTATTATAGACTCTTATGATAATTGTATCGCTGGGCGATTCACACAACGCCATCTAGTCCTAAGCTAAGCTTGTGTTACGAGTACTAGACAACTGACAGATACGTTTAAATCAACTGTTTGAACCGTGCAAGGAATCGAACCCGCGACCATTGGAAGTAAAGCAATATGCTATGCTAGACTAAGGAAGCCGCAATGCCACTCAGGCTGAGGCCGATATGCCGAGTGTCGGCCATGTTACCAAACAATAATGTAAGTAACTATATATTATGTATTGTAGAGTATTATCATATAATGTAGTTAATAGATCCGCTTAAAAGCTGATGTATAGTATATACATACATAACAAATCCGATTCTGATAACATAATCAGGATCGGATTTAGCAACTCATGAGTACGGAGTTAGTAAATTGTATAAACTCGTCTAATACCTTCTTAGAATTCTTTGTTAATTGGATGTACAAACTGACAAATTGTTAAGTACACAGTTGAAATTTCGCGGACGTATCATGTATATTGCTAGTGATAATATAACTCGATGCCATATAACTTAAATAATACGAAGAATACCAACAATATCAATAGGAAAATTAGTACAGCGCGCGAAACAAGCTTACAAAACGAGTTACTTTTTTATATATATATATTTTTTTTTAATAACCCTGTACATTTGACACGGGCCCATCTAGTCCCAGAGTAACTTTTTTTAGTCTATAATGCCGACATATGGCGAAAATAAAGAAGAAATTTTTTAATATCTAAAAGTAAAATATTTTTAGAATAAATAGATATAATACTTATACATTTTTATATTAAATATAGAGTAACTCACTCACCCTAAATATAATGTTTTATACAATAGATACAACGTATATCTATCTAGTGGCGGAAACTTTCATGTGGCTATAAAACATGATTACTGACATCAGAGGCGCCTAGTATCTATCTACACATTTTTATTGTAATCTCTTGTAGATATATTTTGAATTATTATATGTAACTTATGTAGGTATGTTATCAATATATCTTGGAAAGGTGAAAAAAATTTTTACTTACAGAACAATTAAAAAATATTTTATAATTACTACTTAATAGATTTATATTATTTTGTTTAATTCCGCTACAATATTGTAGTGATTTGGGCTTTCGCAAAATAACACGTATCTGAATAAAATATAATTTTATAATTGTTATTACCGACGGCTTAGGCTTTGTACAAAGTCGTCTTGCTCTGGCTCTTAAAGTTTAGTAGCGAAGCGGTTTACTGTGTTTCTTGTGTTTAGGCTGAAGAGAGATATGAGAGATTACAACGTTCGGAGGTACGACACCTCAGACCTCCGAAATGACATTGCATGTATGTTGTGCTATTTGTTTACATGTGTATATAGGCGACGTTTGACAGTTACCATCAGCTGGGACGTATGCTAATTGTCATTCCAATATTATAAGAAACTAGCTGTTACCAGCGAGAAATAAATAAAATTTCTAAAATATAAGTAGATTATGTTACTTCTTTGAACATTAGGTATCTGTGAGTGAAAGACCCAACAAAATCGGTGCAACCGTTTCAGAGACAAGCAAGCAAGAATAAACAGACAGACAAATGCCAGCCCATGAGCATCCGTAACACCAAGGAATCGCAAGTACGTTACCGGCTTTTTAAGAAGGAATAAGCTCTTTTCTTGAAGGTTTCAATGTCGTATCGATTCGGAAATGCCATTGCTGGAAGGAGATTCCACAATGTAGTTGTGCTTGGCAAAAAGTTTCTAGAAAAACGCACTGTGGAGAACGCCGTGCATCCAGATGATCAGGATGACATTTCTTTTTCTGGTGGATGGGACGATGGTAAAATTCAGCAGCTGGTATTAATCCGAAAAATTCCTAAGAATTTTTTAAATTATTTTTTTTTATATTTAAGTACCATATATGCTTTCACATATACATTTAATGAATCTCTGTAAATTTGAATTTACAAACAGACACTTAAATTATTTATTTATTTATATAGATTGAGGTTTTCAACAACATTAACAATTACACTTCCAAAAACTAGTCATATTGTGGCGCGATGTACACGTGATTTAACAAGTACGTCATATCACAGATATAATTATTACAGTTACTACGTAATCGGCGAATTAATTACATACACCGTGTTCAAGTCTACTGATATAAAAGTCTGCAAAAAGGTGTGTAAATAATAACTGTTTTTGCTTTTTAACCGACGTCAGCGCAAGGTATAAAACATAATACTTATTTTTTTTATTTAACTGGAATGACAAAGAAACACGCTGTCTGATTTTATGTACTTTCCTGATGGGAAGTGGCAGCCGTCGCTTATAGACATGAACACGCACATCGAGTCGTCACGCAAAGCCATTCATCTCTTCAGGCATTGCCATTCCCGAAGACTAAGGGGACATCTTCTTGCTTACAAGTCCTGTAATTATATTGAAATATCTCATTCTTTCAGGTGGAAAACAATGGCTGCTATATCTCACTGTTGAAGCTGGAAAATATATTTTTTTTTCTACTTTTTTATTCAAATTCTACTGTGGGTTTTCATTTAATTGTCACGTGTTCAAAGCCCTAAACAAGTTACAATTAAACAAAATAAAGTTTTCATTTTTATTTTAATCGCCAACCGTTACGAAATAACTTTCATATACTTAAAATGGCAGCAGACCTAGCTTGTGTCGAGCAAGCTAGTTGCTGAAATAAAACTTCGAATGAATGGCAGCGCGGAAGCCTTCAGAAATTGCTTCGCTGTACAGTAAAATAGAAGCATTGTGAGAAAAGTTCTGGCTGCTCACCCGGCGTCTACACACAGAATCCTGTCACAAACGACCCATTGTTTATACAGTAAATGTTGTTTTAGAAACGTACTTGTATTAGTAATTTTAACTATTGACGAATAAAGAGGAGCGATAATTACTATACGAATAACGTGTCTGTGTATGTGTATATTTGTACGCTTGTCTGTGGGAACATAATTCCCAAAAGGATAAATTGATTTTAATGCGATACTTTTTAAAGTCGATGTGATAGTCTCAGCTATAAATATTGCAAATCGATATCGCTATTTTTAGGACGAAATTTACTTTAATTTTTAATTAATGTGTACTTGGAAAATACAAATATTCTAAAATTTGCAGAAACATCGTAAAATTGTATATAGTAGATACAGATTTGTAGAAGCTCGAAATACATATGATAAGGAGGGCAATTAGAATTTAACAATACTGAAGACCAGTAGAAAAAAAGAAAAGCCAATAGTTTTGCAACTATAAAATCTAATTATTTTATAAGCCATTTATTTTAATAATATAAAAAAAAATGGCCCAGTGATTCACTATCACACGATCCCGCCCACGTTTTATTTTAATTTGTATATACTTAATTTAATTATTCAGACTTCAGATGATAGTATTGTTGAAGTACAATGGGTATAATAATACAATTCTTAATTAATAGAACGTTTTCCCTGAAGCAATATTTGATACATTACTTGAATAAACATTTCGTGACAAACGACGAACGATACTCCCAGAACCTAACTGACATATAACTATATCGCGAAATAAAGATATCCCAAAGGGCAATCAACCTACGAACATATTTTCACTAGCTAACTTATTTTAAGATTGAATATTTAGAGTAAAAATATGTTACTTTTTTTCAATACGATCCAGATAACAATGACATCGTCCCAAGAATCATCATTCATTTCATCATTTAATGAGGTCGAATTCTCGAATAAAAACAATAATATATACGCTTTCAGCATATTCCGCCATCATTACCATAACATGTCAACAAATAAATTTGTTCTATAACAGTTTGATTGAAATCTCATATTGTTACGTTTTGCCTAACAATATGAAATTTCTTAGAAAAGCCATCAACGAGGACTTGTTCCAGTAAATAACTTTTCAATAACATTATTTCCCAAATACCTTTTTAAAGAGCAGATATTACAAAAACATCAAAGCCTAAGATGTTATCACCTTTTCGTAAGGCTTTTACATAAACGCAATTTTTTTAAATGAATACACCAAAACACCTCTATGTATTACAAAGAGCAGCGAAATCTCATTTGTACAATGGCATTAAGAAACCTGCGAGGGTGGGCAGTAATGCGATTACAGAGAGCTATGGAGGTCGTCCACGTGGACCCGAGGCAACTTCTTAATAAAATGTATTAATGTTATTTACTGATAAATTTGCTATGAAAAATTAATTACCGAAGACCTGAAATTTAATAACGCGGAGGTCACCACATGGAGCGACGACCTCAAATATATTGCAGAGATGTACCTAGATAAATAGTCTATAGAGGCTAGATAAGTGACAAACTAATCAATGGTACTTGTTGGTATATGAGATCAAACGAGATAGCAATGTTTGCCGTCTTCTACTTTCGATGTGAATACGGTGCTGTGTTACAGTAGTAAGATTATTTTGCTAATTATCTAAAAGGATCTATTAATGATTTGTCACAATTCCGCTGACCGACGCGCTAGAACGCACGTATGTGCTCGCTAGTCCCGCCGCCGTCTCGCTGTTCTCTGCTCCCTCGAGCAAACCACCGCGCGCGCGCACGTAGCGCAGTTACGTTCGCGCGTTCTTATTCATATACTTCGCCGCGTGTTAGGGGCACTCGGTGCACCTAGCGTGGCCCGGGGCCTCCGTGTCCCGCGCCGACCGCGGCCGACCGCGCTCTCGGCATCCGTTCCGACACAGTGCTACCGGACTTTCCGCGTGTGTAGTGTTGTGTTGTGAGGACTGAAGGAGAAACTCTCTTCGTTCAAGTGAAGTGAAGTGTTGTGTGTGGACGCTCAGTGGCATGGACTGTCGTGAGTTAGGGAGGTGCGTCACGCCTATTGCGCGACGCGCCGATCCGAGCCGCCGCCGACGCCACCAAGTAGGTTCGCTTAGGTATACATTTTTCACTCAATAAGATTAGTGATCTTACATATAGGGTCACATATCAATAGGCACTTCCTTATCTTAAGTACTGACTTACCCTATTGTTTCATTGTATTGTATTGTTATTGTGTTGTATTGTTATTGTATTGTTTTATATTACTATTTCTACTCTTATTCTATTCTTTTGAACAGTGGTAATTAACATTACCACTGTTCAAAAAAAATGTCCTTATCAGAGGCCGATATGCCTCTGTTCTTCCAGTTCCTGGAAAAAAAGTGTCCCGGCATCTTAAATGCTTTTATAGCATTCAAAGCCGCCAAGCCTGTCCACTTAGTGTACAGCTCGCCCCCCGCGTCCCCAATGATGACTCACACTGACGAACCGAACACTGACACTGACGAATTCGAGGACGACTCGCAACGGCTCCCGCCGCTTCCCCCGACCCAAGCCGACCAGGCCGAACCCGCCTAGCAGGACGACTGTCGCGGAGCTTGACGCTCCTAGTATGGAGCTCGACGCCATCCGCGACGGCGACGTCCCCTCGCCCATCCCCCCGGTCTCCTCAGACGAGGACGATTTTATTCTTGTTGGCAACAAGCGTGCCAAGAAGACCCAGGGCTCCCAGCCAGCCAAAACAAAGCGTGCCCATGACGGCACCGCTAAAACCGCCCCCGGTCCGAGTGCACGCAAGTCGCACCCCGAGACCAAAGCCCCGCCCCCGTCATCATCCAGGACAAAAGTGCCTGGAACACCGTATCCAATATGCTTAAAAACAAGCATATCAATTTCAGCCATGCTAAGGCTACCTCAATAGGGATCAAAGTATCAGTCCCATCATCTGACGACCATGTCGTCTCACCACCTTCCTGCGGGAGAAAAACATAGGTTATCACACCTATGCTCTCGATTTGTAATACGCGGTTTACCCAAGGAGCTCTCAACAGACTCCATCCTTGATTCAGTCCCAAATTACCCAGCGCACGAGGTACATCGTATGTACCAGTCGCGCTCACGCAACAAGGCCGCTATCGACCTTGTTCTAGTCGTATTAGAATTATCCCCAGAAGGCAAATCGATCTTTGATATAAAGAGCGTTTGCCAACTATCCTCGCTCTCCGTAGAGGCGCCTCGCAAGCGTACCTACCCCGGACAATGCCACCGTTGTCAGAACTACGGGCACTCTGCCCGTAATTGTTTCGCTCGCCCACGGTGCGTCAAGTGCCTAGGCGATCACGCCACCGCAGATTGCGGCCGTAGGCCCAACACCCCCACGCCCCCAGTTGCACCCTCTGCCTCACAGAGGGTCACACCGCGAATTACCGCGGTTGTTCACGCGCCCCACGTCCCGCCAAAAAGAAGGCCACCCACACCCAGGGCAACCGTGCTCCGGCACGTGCCCCCGCCAAGGCTCAAACACAACCCGAGCCGCTCGTACCCGCCCCTCTGCCTGCTAACAATGCCTGGATTAAACCCCCGGCAATTGTAAGCAAACCCGCCCGCCCAGAAAGCCCCGCCCGCCCAGTCGGCCCCGCCCGCCCAATCGGCCCCGCCCATGCCCATACACAAACCCGTCCCCAAAACACTTACTTCGCATTGGTCGCTCGCTTAGCCAGCACCATCGACCCTAACGAGATTGCCCTTCTGGCCTCCAAGCTCCGCCTGTATAAGGAGTCGCCCCAAAATAGGCTCGCAGCCGTCTGCGAGCACATCGGCGTACTTACCGCCATCCTCAATTTTAACCTGTAATTATGGGTACTCGAGCTCAGAGAGAAAAGCCTCGGTCCGTTCGAATAGCGTTTTTTAACGCGTTCGGATTAAAAAAACAAAAGGAGGAAATCGCCTCCTTTCTCACTGACCACCAAGTCGATATTCTCCTCGTGCTGGAGACCCTACTGAAACGTTCAGTCCGCGATCCTAGAATCGCCAATTACAACTTAGTTAGGCAAGAGGCGGCAAAATAATAAACGGTCCCTACATTGTATACCGCTACAAACACCGCCTCTCACTCATATGGAGGCCTCCGTCTGTCTTCTCGGCATGACCGGCCACCGACCGCTCGCCGTGGCATCCGTATATCAGCCTCCCGGCAAACTACTGCTGGAAAGCGACCTACGCGCCCTCCTAGATATCAACAGCGCTACCATTCTGGCTGGCGATTTGAATTGTAAACACACCCGCTGGAACTGCCACGTGTCCACGACAAACGGCCACAAACTAGACAGACTAGCCGACTCGCTCGAATTCGAGATAATCGCCCCGCTCCGCCCTACTCATTATCCCCATAACGTGAACCACCGACCCGACATACTGGACATGGCACTGCTGAGGAACGTAACCCTACGGGTGAGCTCCCCAGAAGTCCATGCCGAGCTTAACTCGGACCATCGACCGGTAACCCTCCTTCTGGGCCCTCCGCCCGACACGCCACTACCAACCAAAACAATAACAGACTGGCAACGACTCGAGAAATCTCTCGAATCGACCGACACACCGATACTAAACCGTATTCCCGACGTCATAGAGTCCACCGAGGACACTCTCATTGCGATCGACTCGCTTACTAACCACCTGCAGTCGGCAGTCAAGGACTGCTCCAGGGAGGTACCGGCGACGGACGACCGTCGCTGGCAGCTCCCCGATGACCGAACCGAACCGGGTGCGCCTGCGAACAGCGTAGCGTTAAGGAGCGCATCGCGCAGATCCGGGACGGCCGGTGGGGCAAGCTCCTAGAAGAGATAACGCCATGCCACACCGCGTACTGGCGCATAGCGAAATCTCTCAAAACCGACCAACAGACAAACGACATGCCCCCGCTAGTCCGACCCGACAACACTATAGCCTTCTTCGACGAAGACAAGGCTGAGTGTCTAGCGTCCAACTTAGAAGCCCAATGCTCCCCCAGCACGCTCCCAGTCGAGGCAGGTCATCTCGAGAAGATAGACACCGAAGTCGAACGCATCGCGTCCACCCCGCCCACCGAATCCCTCTCACCAGTCACGCTTGATGAGGTCAAAACGCTAGTTAAACAACTACCTATCAAAAAATCACAGACGGCATATCGAATAGATTAGTCAAAAGTCTGCCATCCCAACTTTTGTTATTACTCGTCGCTATTTTTAACGCGGCGCTGTCCAACGCTATATTTCCAGACAGCTGGAAAGAAGCCGTGGTCATTGGCATCCCCAAGCCCGGTAAAAATAAATCCGACCCGTCCAGTTATCGTCCTATCAGCCTCCTCAAGGCTATAGGCAAGCTGTACGAGCGAATCCTCCTCGCCCGCCTAAAGGAGTTTATATACTCCAAAGGCCTGCTCATCAATGAGCAGTTTGGCTTCCGAGCCAAACACTCATGCGTCCATCAAGTGCACCGCATCACGGAGCACATTCACAAAAACACTCTGTACTTCGCCACCAAGTCCCCCAAAGGCGGTACAGGCGTCCTATTTTTCGATGTGGCTAAGGCTTTCGAAAAGTCTGGCACAACGGCTTGATTTACAAGTTCATCAGTTAGGTGTCCCCGACAGGCGAAATTGTACGAGTTTCCTGTCGAATCGCTCTTATCGCTACCGTATTTACGAGCCGGCGTTCAGGGCTGATGCTCTACTCGTTGTACACCAACGACATCCCTAAATTCTCCGACTTAAAAGTCGAAATATCGCTGTTTGCTGATGACACGGCTCTCTTTACATCCGCCAAGTCCCGTGCGACAATAGCCAGACGGCTTCAGAAAGCCGTAACGATACTGGGCGAATGGTTCCGTCGGTGGCGCATAGAAGTCAATCCCGAAAAAAGTGCAGCAGTACTTAGCAGGAATCAATGAAATCGAACTATAGTTTTCGAAAACGAAATATGGCGTCAATAGGTGTTTCGTCCTCACATCAATTTTGTTTATACAAGATCCGTCCCATCATAAATTCCCGTCATATAATCAATTCATTCAGAATAATAGTTTCTTAATCTGCCCTCCATCAAGCAGTTTATGAAGGAAGCGTCTCGACGCGTCGACTCTGCCCAATCCCCCCCCCAAACCCGCGTATCGGCAGTGCGGTCGACTACGCACCGAGGAGTACATACGCGACAACGTCGCCCGATTGTCATTGACCCCGACGACCCCATAACGGCAGGTAATCTCCCTACGGGCCCACCCGTTCCACCCCGACCACACTTTTACACACACACACGACACCGTCCTCGCCGGCGAAGACGACGACCTCAAACACACAATATCGCGCATTCAACCGGGCGCCTGCGCGCGCCCGGGCGCTCCACACCGGCGCCCCCGGGCGCCCCTATCGATCCCCCGTAATTCAAACGGGGATCGAAATATTAAAATCCGTCGGGCATTCAGCCGCTCCATAAGTCCTTCCGCGGGTTTGGAGTGCCATCTGCACTCGCCCCATAACGTCCGGTGAAGCTGTATTAAGTAGTCCGAAAAAAAAAAAAAAAAAAAATAATGATTTGTCAGAGTATACAAAAATGAATGGCGCAGAAATGGCCATCAAATATTAATTGGTTAGTAAGTTTTCGCAATTAATAAGGATTTCTATCATTGTTTACAAGTGTTTTAATTACTGAGACCTTGGATGAGATTATTGTTGAAGTACAATAGAAATAATAGAGCGATTCTTTACAATAGAACGTTTATTCTGAAGGAACAAAATAATTACTGTTATTATGGATACTAAGGTTCACATAAAACTATTCAGTAGAGTAACTGGTAACTTAGTATTCTCTAAAGATAATTTTAAACAGTATCTATCTACTTAAATCTTACATATATTTAAGAATTATTTTATGTAAATATTCATTTAAACTTTAGATGTAACAGGAGAAAATCTTGACTAAATAATGTATATATTTTGACGGTAATTTACACTTTGAAGACTGTACATTATATGGTAGGGTAATGACCCTAACACAGCCATCAACGCTTCATTACTGGCTCCCCTTGTCCGTCACTAGATACCTCCAAACATTTCAACCTTTGAACACAAAGGGCTGTTACTCTGAAGTGGCGAAATTAGTCTGAATATTTTTAGCGCTGAACCTCCATTTTCTGGCACGATAAGGCACACTGTTCATTGCCCGACAGAATTTATAGTTCCATCCTATTGCCTACTTACTGTCAAGAAAGTAGTTACATTGGTGTAAGGTGCTGAATATTGTTTATAACTCATAAATTGTCATTATAATTTTCAAATAATAGTTTCTAAGTACGTGATTATTACATTTTTATACGATATTATTAGCTATATAAAATTAAGTAGGTATAACAAAGTAAACGCAAGCATACTTGTAATTAAAATGATATTCCATAATCATTCCGAATATAATACTAATGATTCCTAAACATTAAAAATAAACTATGTGCACTATACCTCGCATCATAACCTCTATACAACACAGAATATTTTGAGATTTCATATTATATATTATAGTAAGCCTAATTTTATATAATAGAAAACGTTGGTAATCATGTTGTGCCATCCAATATAATGTAATCATATCACTGGTTAAATTTAAATTCACATAGCACCATCTAGTCCCAAGCTAAGCAAAGAATTTATATTGGGTACTAGACAACTTAATTTAAAATATTTCAGAGATGCTTCTATATTTGGTAGAGTTACGTTCGTTACGCTATTAAAATGAAAATGAAATTTTAGAGTTCTACTTCTGGTGAACAAGTGCATTTTTTTTAATATAATACTGTATTACACTGACCTAATCCTCAATATCCTACAGAACGCGACTTTCATGTTCCATACTGTACGACACGGCTAATTTTCCCCATTGTTCTACACACAAACAACAGGTCAAGTACCTGAAAATATTAAACTCGTGTTTATATTAGTATTAAGTTTCAGTAATAAAATGCCGATATGTAATATAATTTGTTTGTATGTTGTGTTTGCTAGCAATTAAATATAATACGGGTACTATACTGTCTAACAACTGGGAAGGGAATCTTCGTTTACCTTATTTCGAACTAATCTCTATTGTAAACACAAATATTAAAAACGAACGTAACTATCTTTTTTCCTATTGGTATCCTCATCTAACTTTACGGTCTGGAATTATTAGAAAAATAAAACTATGATATCTATTTTAAAATATCATCTATAAAGTTGGGACTATAGGATTAAGTTACGGGATTAACATTAATCATAATTTAGTAATTCCCTTATAAATACGTTAACTTCATTCAGAGATCACAATTTAATTAAACTTTCTAATTGGGGTTTATTTTCTAGAAGGTTGAGAGCAACATTTTAATTAGTTGAGAAAAGTTTTAGTTTTTGATTATTAACTAAATCATCAAGGATTAGGGATGTTCACATGCAGTTAAATTATTAAATATAGAAACCGCAGTTCATGGGAAGAGGAATGTGTACCTAGATGACCAGTTGTAACTTCTATTTGATAACCTTCAGATGGTCAGTCTAAACATCAACAAACCACGAAATTTATCTAAAGCAGTACCAACCAATATTGCAAAAGAACATAATCACTCAATTATAACAAACTATATGTTATATTTAATATTAAAATAAAATTCATTCAATTGTATATTTCTTGCTTAAGTTACACAATGTTTACAGTAGTACAGAGTGAATATCAATGATTCGTATTTGCAATGCATATCTAGAGTTAATTCCAATTTTTTTATTAATATGTACTTTATGGTAAAAAATATAAGTGTATAAATTAATGGTTGGCAATTAATATCGATAACGTTTTAATTAATTAGATATAGTTTGTTGTAGTTGTTATTAAAAGTATTATAACAAGCAGACCACAGATTATGAACATGTCAAGGGTCGGAGTAGTGCGATCGATAGTAGCGCCCCACCATGGCTCGTTATGCCAACTGAAGGCATCGAAATGGACTTCGTTCAGATGTAGAACTACATATATTACTTGTATATTGATGATTCTTAAATTGTACTAATGTACGAAAGAAATGTAACAAAATAGACTAATAATGGTTTTTTCCCTGTAAACAGATTCTTTTCAAATTCACACTAATATTATAAATAAAACAGAATTAAAGACTGTTTGTCTATTTGTCTGTTTGATATCTTTTCATGACTAAACTTTGAACGGATAATGAAATTTCGAGAACACACATATGCCAACTTTTAACTCATAACCAGCAGGCAAAGTCCAGTTAAGGATACATAACGCTAGTATTTAAGCCACAGCCATTCAGCCTATGTTTGTTTAAAGTCTCAAAACGCATTAAGACCCAACTCCGGTAATATTGGCATCATAATTTCCAATAAATACCCAATAGGTATTGGTAGTTTAATTAAGTTACTGCAATAAACTCAATTTAATGACTGAAGAGACATACCGTCACGACTATTATCGTGGATGGGGTAGTCAGAAGCATTAGCTTCTTATTTTCCGTCAATGGTCGAAGTAATGGTGCAACGGTAACGCAATACTTGAAATGTTCATATTTCGCCGTGTACTTGTATATTTAAATCCAACGTGACAAGGGATTCTAGAGATTTCCAATAGATACCCGATAGGTATTGACAGGTTAATTAACTTACTGCAATAAACTCTATTTGATGATCTAGTAATAAAGATTTGGATTATAGATTTCAGACATGTCCGTTTAGGTCTGACTCGTAACTAATAATTGAAATAGCAAAGGGAGAAATTTAGGTAATAATTTTAAAGTCAGGCTAAGGTTCATTTTCACAAGCTGCTGCTTGGCAGATAAATTTCAAATATAATGAAAGCGTAACCAAGCCGTGTCTGTACATTAGATTTGTATTTTCAATAAAACAATTAGTAGATACACGTTGCACTTATATTACCTTAATTTCTTTAGTACTTTGTCCATGCTTCTGCACGCTAACCTCAGTAACCGTTTAACAGATTTATATTTTGAATAATTTATTGTAACAAAATTCCGGTAACAACTAGTGTTTCCTTTTTTTTCCAAACTTATAAGTATTGATAATCCATATACTACACATACAAAGTCGAGGCACAGCTAGTCAGATAAAAGTAAATGCCTGATCATTCGATATGTCCGTTATGGTCGCCTTATATTTCCGATAAGAGTAGGATGGTTCCTGCCGACGACGCGCAACGCATCGATCAGACGCACCAATCAAATAGCGTCGTCGGCACAGGCCATCCGGACTGAACCTGATAATGTGAGCCCACTGTCAGAACTCTAGATTATTAATAGACCATAAACTTTTGTGAGTGGTCAAACGTGATTTGTTGAATCGGCATTTGCTGAATCTAGATAACGGATATAGTAATAATCTCAGGACGATTCACACAGCTCCATCTAATGGTACTACTAGACAACTGATACAAATACATAGATATATAGATATTATACATAGAAAACATCCAGACCGATACAAACAATCACACTTCTGAATACAAATGTATTTGCCGTGCGAGGAATCGAACGCGCGACCATCGGAAGTAAGGCGGTATGCTAAACTTCTAGATCACCAAGGCCTGAAGAAATTATCTGTATTGAGAATTATTTGAGAAAATGTACTGGTACTAGTCCGACTTAGATGAAATATCCTAATATAAGATCTGGAGCACAAAAAAAACAGCGATAACATATAGGCATGTCAAGTATCAAGTGTTTCGTTCACCATGACGTAGACAGTTCATAGCTTCTGACTACCCCGTCTGGGATTACTGGGGGAAGGGATAAACATAAAGTATCATTTCGCTGGTTAGTGAGCAACAGATAGAAGACACTTAAAAGTGTTCTTAATAGAATGCATAAACTTTCTTAAATAAATGCCCACGCAGAAACTTGAAAGTGCTTTTGATGTCCTCGGAAACGAAGATATGAGTACAGGACTATGTAAATTATTTATACAAGTCATATGACTCTCTCAAATAAGCCCACGCAAAAATGGCCGCGGAAGCACCTAGTTAGTAGGTAGGTGGTGTCTTTATTATAAATATTTAATATTGAAAATTACTACACGCCGTTCCACCGTTTGTAAAATCTTAGTACAAAGTATTGAGCCGTCATTCTCATCCATAACCCGTGTTTTCAATATGTATCTACAAGGACTAAATTAAACAGTTTTACAACATAGTATAAAATAAAGTCGCTGTCTCTGTCTGTCCATCCCTATGTATCTATGTACCTATGTATCTAAATCTTTAAAAATACGCAACAATTTTAAAGTAGTTTTTTTTAAATAGATAGAGTGACTCTAGAGGAAGGTTTATTTATATCATTTTAAATTCATATAATATGTACTCCCGTGCGGGTAGCTAGTTACATGGTATAAAAGAAGTCGCTGTCGCTGTCTGTCCCTATGTATCCTGAAATCTTTAAAACAACCCAACGAATTTTGAAGATGATTTTTTTTAATAGTGTTTCTAGAGTAAGGTTTATATGTACAACACATGTACACCCGGGCGAAGCCGGAGCGAGTAGCTAGTTATTTATTATCTATACCTTATAACTTAACTAACCATTTTATTTCTTGGCCGTAGTCCTGACGAAAATGGCGGTCAGTGCATACGAAGTCGAAACCGCGGTAAGATTCGTGAAGCGGCTGATAGCCAATACCTGCCTGACTAATGTGCCTTTTGTCTGAAGACAGTTTCGAACCTCAGGTCAAGTAATCGTAATTGCTTAATTGTAGGAATAGAGCAGAGGATCGGTCATATTTGTTTTTACATAGATATTTTCATAATCTTTAATAGGCTTGGTTCCTAAGAAAAATATATTTTTGTTATCGGTTCAAAGAAATCTTATAAGTTAATCCTCCAACAAGATAATTTATACATGTTGAAATAACAAACTCTGAGTTATCTGTTGTTGACTTAAATTCTTATTCACGAAATCAAACAAATCGCAACGAAATAAGATCGTAGAGAGATAATAAAAGTATTTACGGTTTAAAAAAACTAAATACTTTAAAAAACCTAATAGATATTTGTCATATTTATGAATAAGTGAGTAGCATACAACACTACATGTAAATGTTGATTTGAGGGATTTATGTACATATATAATTATTAATATAGATATGTATTAGATTAGATTAGATTATATAATAAACATATATATGAGTCTGTTCCATAAAAAAAAAAATATACGTATTGATGACAAAATTAAATACATTTTGTTGACATATTCAATATATATTCAATATCATTATGTATATACACATATAGATCTCAATATATATATATATAATATTGTTACCCAATATACGCTTTCAATGCGTCTGGTAGGATGATAGAACCAACAAAACTGTCTGGCAATTAAGCAAACACAGTATTATAGTTCTGTGAATATAATATATATAAAATTCAGCTTTCATAAAATAACGTAAGTATATTTATAAAATAATATAGTTTAGGGTTGTCTGGTGGGTTGGCTGGGGGGTTGGAACCATACTAAGTGTCTTGGTGTCTGGCAATAAGCAGCGCAAGTTTTAATACTGTTACGAACAATATATGAAAAAATTGATTATCATAATTTAACGAATTTCATACGAAATTTTTAGACCTTCGTTACCTTTTACCTGCCAAAGAAACCACGATCCAGGTTTCATGTGTGGGGATCGTTCTTCCATCGTAGGGGACACACATACAAGAACTTTCACATTTACTAATAAGACGAATATCTGGCCGTCGTTGGTTGTTGCTCTATAAGCACATCACCTCAGTATAACTGCACTTATTTGACAAAATATGATTTATTGCAGTATTTGAAATTACGAGTAACTGGACAAGGTTGCATGAAAAAGTAAAAAATTTGGGTAAAATCTCCATATAAAAACATATTGACAGATTGACATAAAGGGATGCAAACGTGGTGTGGGAGAACGAATTTGTATTTTTTTCTTCATAACAACTCTTGTGCAAAGCCGGGGCTTCTACTTAGTAGGATATAATAATGTTACTAACACATACAAATTTTAAGCATCTCGATATATTGCACACATGTATGAACCTGTAAAATGTTATCTTTACAACCAGCCTGTGTTAAATATAGCAACAGTCAACAGAAAATTATCAAGTTGAGTGTCAAGGTCGCTATTATTTATTTATTTTATTCAAATACAGCGATAACCATATTTTGTTTGTATTGTCTCGCAAACCCACATAAGATGTTTGTCTCCATGCACGTATTAAGTATGGTATATTCTGTGCTGCAAACTGGTGGATTATGTTATTATTTATGTGTATATAATATACACATATTATAAAACAAACTTGCCCGTCTCGTCTGTTCGCCATAATCTCAAATACTATTGAAAACAGATTTTCATGCAGTTTTCATATATCAACAGAGTGATTTCTGAAGGTTTAGGTGTGTGATGTTGTGAAGAATTTAACGAAATGATCATAAGAGTATGAGATAACAACCTATATTGTATTTATGACTGATATATTAATCTATAGTGAAATATTATACGTATTTTAGACCTATTTTAATTTTATAAAGTAATATTTTATCAAATTTAATATTACTCCACGAGACTAAAGGTCATGAGATGAGATAAACGAGAGGCCATTTATAAAACAGTAGTATTTTATGAATACTCTATTATTTATGTCAAAATTAGTATTTTACCGACAGGTTTTAATCATTTAAGTTGCATCCAATTCCTTTACTTTAATCTATACTTAATATCTATAATTAATATTTTAAAATAATTATATGTAGGTGAGTGTATGAGTAGAGAATACATACGCTTTTTAGTAGCAATTATTCGCTAAATTAGAGGATGGCGTTTGCTGTATTTTTTTTTATATTTATGTGAAATGAAAAAAAATCTTAAATGTGTTAAATTGGTTACTACTACTACTACTCTGTTAAATTGGCAAAGATATGTAAATGTGTGTATATATAATAAAAATCATGGAATCGGGAACATATTTTTTTAAAGGCAATGGAAAGGTGCTAAGTCATTTCGTAATGTTTCTAACAAGAAGCTGCAATCATGTTATAATCATATAACGAATTAGCGTATCAAAATAGTGGCTTTATAATATATATGTATATATTTATTATTAAATAGTTCAAACACCTAAAAGTAAAATAAGCTGGTATATTAAGTAGATTGTTTACGAACTAGATTTTTTGAAATGAAACTAGATTAGTAGTTCAATTATGAAATAAATAAATTCAAGATCATGCTTTGTTTATAAAGATTGCTTGTAAGGAAAGTAAACAAGCTCTCTGGGAAGTAGGATTAGGTATGTCTTAAAATATGATTTACAAAATAACGTATAGATTATACAGTGACGTCCTTGTAATAGATATTCTTGCTCAGATATTTCTAATTATGATTGCCATGGTATGGTTACCAGCCAACGGAAATGAAGAATATGATACAATATTATTTTGTAAGTACGTCTAAACGTGACAAACATGTCAAACGTATATATTATCACATAAATTTATAATTAGTTAATGAATAAAAATAAACTTTATTAGGTTTTATGTACCTACGTAGTTCAATCATTACCAGGAAATCGCATGACCGTTTCTCCTAGTAGATATTAATATAATATTTTATACTTAGTTTAAAACTTTATACACAGAAATTCGATGTTGTAATATTATACCTACTTCGCTACAACTCGTATAGATAAATAATTAGTCATTAATAACACGTATTTTAGTATTATACGCAATAGTGTTATGCGAAGTCAGCAAAAAATAATGATTATGATGATTATTTTAATCAAAAGAAATTTGGTATCAGTTTCATATAACTACCTCAGGATTATTAAAAATAAACTAACATAGAAAGTCAAAGGTATGTTTATATATAATTAATTCCACGGCTTTCTTTCGACAATCGCGTATTGGGTTCCTCTGACAATGCAAACATTTGTATTAATTAGTATGATTGTTTATATCAGTTTGGGTGTTTTCTATGCATTTAATATTATGTATATATCTATACCTATAAATAAAATTGGAGTGTCTGTTTGTAATATTGAAATAACCGTTTTTTACTACATGCATATGAATATAAGTAGGGTACATACACCAAAATAACAATTTTTGTCTGTTTGTTCTGGCTAATCTCTGAAATGGCTGGGCCGATTTTGACGGGAATTTTGGCAGGTAGCTGATGTAATAAGAAGTAACTTAGGCTACTTTTATTTAAAAAAAAAATAAAGTTAAATTCCACGCGGATGAAGACGTGGGAATAGCTAGTTTACAATAAAATGTAATTATATATTTCTATCAGTAGTCCCATAGTCTTACAAACTCTACTTACCGTGGGACTTAGTATTATTATCAATAAATAATATGTATACACAACTACGATGAATCATATTAAGTATTTGTGAGATAGTTTACTAAACACAAATACTCGTAGGTAGGTAGTTATTGTTATCAATTGTGACGATAATTTTATTCAAGGTGTCCCCACTCAATTCTTATCTGGGGCTTGGATAACGCAGTTGTTAACAATTCTAGTTTGAAACAGCTTGTCGTTTCTTGTATCGTGACCAATATCGCAAAATTGACGATTTTAAATTAATTCTAACAAGAATTGGCAGCACAGACGATTTTACTAGTTTAGCGGTTTAGCACACCGCCTAACTCCCCCGGTGGTCGTAGGTTCGATTCTTCGCACGTTGCAAACATTTATATTCAGGAACGTTTGTTTGAATTGTCCTCAGATATTATCATTATCTCCGGTAATACAGTCCTGGATTGGGTCCGTATGTACAATAGATTAATCTATCAATACATATCATAATATAAGGTCTGTTTGTTCGCAATATTCTCAAAGACTACTGAACAATTTTCAACAGAGTAATTCCTGACGAAGTTGTAAGTGTATCTGTATATATAATGTTCTCCTGAAGCTGGGGCAAGTCGCTAGTAATAAATATGTAACGTTGGGTTGAATAATAAATGTATCTAAAATATTACTTCGAAGTTTCATAGTACGGAAGCAGAAAAGAGCTTGTGAAAAAAATAGATATTTTGGCTTCAGTGTATCATTTACTCATAAACTATAAATCGCACACTATCGAGGATTATGGTATCCTCATACTTCGTATAGAAGATTAAAAATATGATACGGTTCGCATCCTTGTATAAATACAACACATTTCGTTTCAAACTAGCTACTACTCGCTAAGTAATTATTCATTTACCTAAACGTATATTGGTTGTAATATTTATCATTCAAAAATATCCAAAATTTTGAGTTTTTATATCTATACATATAAATAAAATTGGAGTGTCTGTTTGTAATATTGAAATAAACCGTTTTTTACTACATGCATATGAATATAAATAGGGTACATACACCAAAACAATATTTTTTATAATTTTTGTCTGTCTGTTTGTTCCGGCTAATCTCTGAAATGGCAGGACCGATTTTGACGGGACTTTTTTTGGCAGGTAGCTTGTAAGGAGTAAGATAGGCGATTTTTTTTTAGAAAAATAAAGTTAAATTCTACGCGAACGAAGTGGCGGGAGCAACTAGTAGGAAAAAAAACAGAGTTATTGAAGTATAACTGAAGGATATAAAATAGTACAGGAACAGATAATCTATAAAAAAAAACTTGAATACAAATTTCGAATGGCTAAATACAAAATAATTAAAGGGTAATAAAAGATAGGACATGTCGCATTTTGCAAACAAAGTATTTAAAATGTATACAAACTGTTTCAAAACAGTAAGTAGAGACGAGTCTTTCACCTAATTTATCAGTAAAAGCAACGGAAAACAGATGTGTCTCTGTCCCTGGATTCATCTAATTGTATTGCACAAAGGCGGTCAATTGTTTTGTTGACGCGACATTATTGAAAATCCTATATTTAGTAGCAAACGTAGATAATTGAAATTATTATTTCAAAGGCACAAACACAGTGTTTTGAATAATTAATTAAAGTGCTATCAGTCAACAGAGTAATATTTATTATCACTGTCATTATTATGTGCAGTATTGTAGGTAACCTGTAGGTTTGTATATTGGAGCCAAAACTAAAGTTGATTATGAGAATACAAAAGAGGTACGAATAGAAGTGGTACTCAAAGTCATTTTTCGAGGGGATTGGTGGGGTATTGTAGGTACGTAATCTATAGGTTTGTACATCTGAACCAATACCTACTAATGTTGACTATGATGATGCAAAAGAGGTACAAATAGAAATGGCAGATAAAAGTCGTTTTTCAAAGGGACTGGTGGGGTAAGTTTTTAAATTGAAAATATATAAATTTATGTAAATTATAAATTAATACAATACACAAATAACATAGAATACCTAGTAGGTAGGTATTCTATGTATTTTTACTTACATATTACATAATTATTTTAAACAGTCATTCTATAGCACATACTCAGAGACGGAACAAAAGGCACGCAAAACCATTAGTTACGTCCTTGATATTATATTTGTGACTTTAGCGAATTGATCATCAATTTTCACGGAATGTCTATCTATACACATCGAATTTACACGATATGAAAATAACACATGATATGGCTGTTTTTGTCATAACCTACCTATGCTGGACTACTATCTATACCTAGTATTTAAAGGAATTACAGTTAAATGATCAATTTTAAATATAAAATATGTATTCAAATATAAAACATACAAGATAAAAAAAAATACATCACAATAAACTTGTGTGAAAAACAAGAAAGTAAGAAGGGATCTGTATGTTGTTGCGTTACGTCATGGTGATCATTATGGTCTTAGTTTTATCATGCTGATTAAAAAATGACCGTGGTCTATGAATCATTGGAATGACTGAAACAATGAAGCTATTTGTTACCACATTTCCTAATAATTAATATAAACAAACATGGTTGGTATAGTGTCTAAAATAATTAGTTCTAGATATTCGTTAGATCGATATCTAGACTGATATCAATCTAAAACGGTCTACACAAAAATCAGGGGCAATATGGCAGAAGGAAAGGTATCTTACCATAATCATAAATAGCGGCCATTAAAATTTTTTGGGTATAAAGGTTTTCAAACAATTAGATAAGTTATATTGTAGAATTATTAACTACTCATACGATACTATATATAACTATCGTCATTAGCAAAAAATGTGTTAATAAAAAACATAAACAAACTGTATAGAATGCAACATGTGCCGTAATGTACCTACGTACGTATAAACTGCTTGTGAAAATTTATTGTAAACGGTACAGGATGATAGTAAAATATTACTTAAATCATAAATTACACGAGTTTACTAACCTTGAATTTGCGGAAGTTTTGCTACGATGTTCAGACCAAAGGCACATTGATTTCTTTTTATGTTTTCTTGTTTATAACTCGGAAAAGTTTTTTGTAGTGTTGTTAAAATATTTGGATGCTCTAATAATAGCGTACCAATGGGTGGTACATATTTCATTTACGAAGAACAACAACTTCATTGTAATAATTAGGTAAAGTAGTAAATACGAGTATAACTAAGAATGATTTATATATATAATGGCTTAGAACGAGATTATATGATTGTTATATAAATAGTATTAATTATATATATGTATGTTACAATTATTTTGTTGATGTTTAATTTTAAGTCTTATTACAGTAGCAACTAGCCTTTAAAAATATAATCTAATGTAGAAATATGTTGGTATTAATAATTTATATTGCAGCCTTGTGCGTATTTTCTATAATTTTCCTTTAAAGGATGAGAGAAACAATTAATCTATTCATATTTTTACTTATACTTTTATTTATATCTTCCTATATATCTGTATCTGCATTAATGTTTCCAATTTTAATTGAGTATTAATAAATGTTCAATCGATAATTTTGAATATAAACAATTGGTTATTAGTTTTAAATAAATATACTTTATTTAATTGATTACTGACACTAGTTGTTACATAGGTATAACGTAAGAACTAGTGTATACTTATCCAAGTTAGGTATATCAATTTCAAAAACATTATAAAACCAAATATCTAAGCCACTATTTCTACTATACAAGCTACCTATTTGTTTATTGTTACGAGGCGAAACTGGGAGCACTTCAGACAACCATAAACCTAAACTTCGAAGCAATATGGGTCAAGTGAGGAGCCAACAAACTAGTCGACAATGTGGTTGTTAAACTAATAGCCAGTGGCTTTGTAAGGAAGGAACTGTATAGAGGCACGTACCTACTTCTGACAATATGTAGTAGTACAATGGTGTGTATAAGGATGGTCTATGCAAAGTTTATAAATAGCATAGATTAAATAAGTATCTACTACATGCTAAATATTACTTAGTGTATGGATCTGTTTATTGTTATCATTTATTTATACAACAATATGTTTTTGTCGTAGATGGTTGTTATAATTATCTATAAGTGATAGGTATATCTTTCTATTAAGATGGGTCTCGGCTTTTTTGTCATACGAATCGTATAAAAATATGTATATAAGCATAGCTTTAAGAAAAGGTTAAAATAGTAAATAAAATTATTACGAGTATTTTAATTTTTATGACATATAATGTATATGGTATAAGGCGGTTTCATAACCATTTACATTCAAACCACAACCTTGGCTTCGTATTATAGTTAAATAATATCTCATACAGGCATTGGATACGAGTCACAGTCACTCTTCTTTCAATAATTCAAATATAAAGAAATGGTTAACATTGGACTTCATTGAATGAAATTTATGTCACTTACATTTTACATTTCATCCTTTAAATCCTTTTATTTAGTAGGTATTTAATCTACTAAGTATTATGAAGGATGAAATATGGCAGTGAAATTACAAGGTACCAAGGAATGAAACCTTAGTCCTACCACAGACAACATAACATTACATTGTCCTACGGAATGGTAACGGATAAGGCGTCACATAATGCACGCATCGTTTGCTATGTGAGATATATCAGTCCACATGCAGTATACTAAGGCGCATGAACCTTACTTCCCTAAAATGGTAACGTATGAGGGTTGATATCCCGTCATAACGTAATCTTCATCATGCTGTTCAGATATGTATGTATTTGGGCGCACGCGTGTAAGTGTACCACCAGAGGGCAGTCAATTTGTATGCTATAAAAGTTAAATGAATAAAATATTTTCTTAGATATATATTTTTTCTTTCTCTGCCGTTATAAGAATCCATTAATTTTTAATAGATCCCAAAGAAATAGTAGTACTTATCTTCTGACTAATGCAAAAGTACATATGTGAGTGTGGATGGATGGATGTTCGTTACTCTTTTATGCAAAAACTACTGAATGGATTCAATGAAACTTTACAATAATATAGCTTACAGATCAAAATTATATATAGGCTATAAATTTCACGCGGGTGAAACCGCGGGCAAGGTTAGTATCATAATAATAGGCTTCGCTAAATGTAACAACTACTTACCTAAAAAGGTTCATAATGGTAACAAATTTGCAACGTTTTTGTCAATATTGTAGGTATACCTATTACATGCGTAATAAATTGAGGCAGTGTCTTCAGCTAAGTACATAGTCTACATCACGTACTAATTATGCTATGAGTATATTGAGTATAATATCTATCTATTTTTGATAGTAATAATACTAGAAGATTCTAATAAAAATAAAATTATACCTTTTACGATGGTTGATATGTATATGTTTAGATATGTAAAGGCTATATTTGATGTATAAACACAATTATATGTGGATGATCAATTACGTAAATAAACACAAGAACTAAGGTTAAAAAGTATTTTTCGTGTAGAAATAACGGTGTGTGAGACAGCGACTCCAAATCCTATCCTAACGGGTTTTTACTACATAAAAAGCAGTCAAAGAAAGTTAGGATGCTGTAATGCTACTCTGTGACTTGAGAAGTTATAATGTAGGTATCAGATTAAGAATAAAGTACGAATAACGACGCACTGCGCGAAGTTTATTTAGAAGTAATTTATCTTAATGGGGTCGCGGTTGTCATCTAAACACAAAACTGCGGATTTATCCATAAGGAAGGAACCATCTCAACTAAATTCCTTAGGTTTGTGATTGTTTAAGTATGTAATCACTTATTGTTCGTAACTAATAAGTGTTCAATTCCTTAAATAAACCAAGAATTTTAAATATCCTTTCATAGAAAAATAAACATAAAGCGTATGAATTAAGATATAAAGTTATGAAAATGGCTATACAAGATGCCTGTCAGGAAAAACTCTACAATGTCACCATGGAAATCATTATTCTCTGATGAATTCGGCAAGAAGTGCTAACTGACCTGACATTATCCCTTTTTATCTACTTTTATTAATTTTTTTTATAATTATTCTCCACTGATATACTTTGCGTATATACCGCACCATTCTATCTTCATTCACATAAAACTCATAATGTCATAATAGTCTATAAGCAACGGTTACTACCGTTAGGTTCGACTTTTTTACAATTACATTCACATAAAAAAGATCAAGAACTCAACAATCTCCATTCAATAATCACACGCAATATACTTATATGTGTGAGCTACTGACAGGTGACTGATAATAGCAGTTAAGTCAAACAGAATATTTCGTCGAATTTTATTTGAATTTCACCGTAACATGGATAAAACGACTTCGCCGGTGCGAAATCGTTATCTTTGTTCATGTGGGAGTATCAAGAAGACGTTTCTTAGTGAATCGAACATTAGATTAGAGCATAAAAATTGCTGTTACTAGACACAACAACAGATAAGAGAACGCCATTTACCACAACCGCTTAAGCTTATGTTGACAGATTAGTCAGTAAATTTTTAATATAAATAGATATTAGAATACAATACTAATTGGCTCTGTGAATTCGTACCCATAAAATAATTTTGTTTGTAAACCGTTTGGAAAAAAGCAAAGATTAAATTTTAAGTGTAACTTACATAATTCATTAGTGATCTCCTGATTCAATTGAGACGTTTCTTAGATAAGCGCGCACAAACACACAGACTAACAAACAAATATTCTAAAAATCAACTCATATATCACCAATGTTTATTTTTATTATGTATAATAATAATAATAAATGTGTATAGTTAGATTAACGTTATTATATATATTAACTAAATTAAATTTCTAATTTGTTAAACACGTGTTACTTTTACGACTGAGCAAGGACAAAGTTCTAACTACACGTAAATATTACTGTGGAAGTAATAATAATAATTTAGATACGCCAATATAATTATTTACGTAACATCTACATGTTTACTGAGTGACACCGCCTGCGTGACACACCTACAATAACTTCCTTATCAGTCAACATTCTGCAAAATTATCACAGTACGGTATCTTTAATATAATAATCTGTAGAGCCGTTTAAACTGCCAGCTTTACATAGCTGTTTTCTTGGTTATGTTAAGAGAAAATGTATTCTATGTTTGTTAATTTCATTTAAATCATTTCGAATATATAGCATTTGATGTTTACGGTAATAAATTTGATTTTATATCAATTAAAACCTATGTCTTCTTTGATCCGTTAATAATCTCGTCAATATATTTTTTTGGGTTTTTATATTTGTTATATTACCATGACGACGAATGGGTCATATTTATTCGTAATATTTGAGGAAAAACTAAGCTAAACAATGTGAAATGTTTAGTAGTATCAAAACAATTGTTTCTACCCACGATATACCTTTAGAGACATCTTTTTGTTTAATTTAATTGCGCTCATCATTATAATGACGACACGGACGGATAAAGTAGCCTTACAGTATCGGATGATGTTGGATAGAATAAATATATCTAGTAAATTGGGTTGGAAAATAATGTACCTCGTATTATACTAACTATAATTTGTCTTAGATATATTTCTAATTTAAGTCAGATCATATATCATATAATACACTCTGAGAGATATATTAAATACACTGAAGGAGCGGAAGTCAATACATATTTGTAAATATAACTTAATTTAAATATACATATATGTCTAAATTGAGTCATATTGACAAAATTCATACATCTAATTGCACATTACTGCATGTTTTGTTGTTCTAATAATTATGAAAATCCCCTTATTAATATAGTTAAACGGGTTTTAACACGAATAATTTAATGGCAAATAAAGTTATTTATCTCTCTCGACGTTCCGAATATAGTTGCACTAGCTGTGGTTATAATGTGTACAAAAGTTTTAAGTTACTAGAGTTGTATGCAAAGATTAAAATGAGTATCTAACGCCTTCTTTTGTGTTTTAGAAATAGGTTTAAGTATGAAGCAGTTTAAATTGCAATTTTTAAAATGTAAGTATCTTTACTATATTACTAAAAGAGCGTTTCTTTTTTGGTCCTTCATAAACGATTAAACATACAAATGTATGTATACACAATATGTTACACATTTAGGTGAAAAGTATCTATGCTAATGTAGTACTTCTGATGACCAGTACTGATTTGGGTTACAAATACATTTACCTAATGTTATAGGTATTATTCATCATATTATAAATACCTATAGAGATTGGAATAATATATACATACATTAAAGTGAACTTTATGAAATATTGCAAACTCGTAATAATAACAATTATGTACATTGATTATTATAATTATATATTAAGTAATGTTAGATAACCTACTTTAGTTTACGATAATAAAAATTATATATATTTTCTACACTTCATATACGGATTGTTGTTGTAGTATAATCTTAGTGTGTGTCATACTAAGATTTAATAGGATACAGTGTTGACGACCCGAATAACCGTTACACAGAGTAAGCCTAGGAGGCAGAGTAAGAGAAGTAATGAGTGATCTCTTTTCAATAACTATTTATCAAGCGGAAGGAACCTAGGAAATGCATTGTTTAGGGGCACCAACGTGGTTAATTTGGACTTGGCTGTACTTATAATTAATTTGATAACTAAAAATATATTGGTATACTACGCTTCTAACATTTAAGTAGGTATGTACTACCAGAGAGTGACTACAATTTCAATTGCTACTTCATACTATGTCTCATTTGACTCGTACCTGTGTTCCTTGATAGGGCCTTTTTCTGCACATCTATTTTTTTAACGAAATCTAAATGTAGCATACAAGCAGGCTACTAATCAGAAAGAAAAGATTTTTTATACCATACCAGGCTAACAAGTACACAAGCAATCTGATGGTAAAATGTGACATTTATAATAACTGGGTATCATATGTAAATAACTCTGTATTTACAGATACAAGTCAATTTGTAGAGTTCACAATTGCAACTGTCAAATGATTACTCACAATTCTTAATGTTTTGAATTATGATATTGTAACTAAATTACATGCATTTGCAATTGCAATGATAATTTACATTATCATTTCGTATTTTAACATTATCAACGCTTAAATGTCACATTGCGCATCCTGAACAAACCTTATTAAAAATTCCACTATGTACAGTCTATGGAGAAACTCAAATACTGTGATAATACGGATAAAATAGCAGTTAGTATTTTAAATGGAAGGAAAATTTGACTAATATAACAATTCAAGATTCTCTTACCAATTGGAGCTCATATTTTATTCATGCGGTTTATTTCAACCCTTTGCTATAATAAGACTCTCAACAAGTGTTACGATGCGTTAAATTTCTTACTTGGGTCAGTAGCTGTACCTATAGTTTATTTACAATCCCCTTTTAACCTCCTTTTTATGTGGTATAGGTCATAGCACTAATGCAACAGATACCTATCTATTTATCTAATAGGTCGACGATACCTGAATATATATTTTTAATATCACTCTAAATATGATAGTTTATTAGGAATGTGAGAAGTTGGAGGGTGAGATAAGGCGGTGACATTACAGGAGATGAAAGTATGACACCGTAGTCAAAAATGGCAACTTGGAGGCAACGGGGGCTGCGACGATTTCTGACTCTGTTTCTATTATATACGGCGTCTGGTACCTAATGTATATATACCAGTAAAATACCGACCTTGTTAAAAAATCTATACCTTTACCACAGATAACATAATATTACATACCTTTACGGTTTAACGGAATTTAAAGAAATCTTACCTAAAGATAGATTGTATAATAAAAATACAAAAAAACACAAAAATAATAGTAGTAATAGTTGAACGATTCTTAACAATTATGATATTTATAATATTTATCACTAACATAGATATTAAATATATTATACTATACTGCTGTCAAGGATAAATTCTTGACAAGACGATTTATAATAAACACATACTTTGATATCTACTTATATATTCATTAAAATTGTAATGTATTGTATTAAACCATATAAGTATATTTTTACTGTATATGTTAAATAAAAATTAATGAAGTACATAACTATATACTATAAGGTGCCACGAAATTATAAACAATTATGTTTTTTGTATAAAAAAAAATCCAATGCTAGGTACAAGAGAATGCATAAGTAATAATATGATTGATTACTAAGATGCGTTGTTCTATCTATTCTTTTTACATTGATGGCCTCGTTGGTCTAGCACACCGCTTTACTTCCGATGGTCGCGGGTTCGATTCCTCGCATGGTACAAATTTTTGTATTCATGAGTTGTTTGTATCAGTTTTGGTGTTTTCTATGCATATTATGTATGTATTTATAAAAATTAATTTAAGTTTTTATATCGGTTGCTTAGTACCCATAACACAAGCTCTGCTTACCGGGACTAGATGGCGCTGTGTTAATTGTACAGGGAAAAAATGTATACCTAATGTACTAGTTTTATTTAACTTATCCGTAGAATACGGTCGGTACTTAATTAATAATCTCAATCTCGTGAAAATACGTAAAAGATAATTATTCTTGGGGTTAATTGTCTAGTAAATTGATAAATAATGGCGTAGATTAATCTTGCTCCTAAGCCTAAGCAATTTCTTTTAATAATTAATTATGTGTAGATATCGTAACCAGCTGGTACAGCTTGTCAAATTGATATTGTAAGTACCAATGATGCAGGCAGACCAAGTCGGGACTTTTAGTAATGGAAACTACTAGTGTCATTCTTATTGTTAGTAATTTACCATATCAGAATGATCTTTACGCGGTCCTGCCTGTGAATTCCTTTCCATGGGCTAACTGTGCTGACTGTTAGCATAGGCGGGTGCACATTATCATAGACAAAAACAACATAATATACCTGCCTACATAAGAAACACCCGGCCAATATAAATAATTATACTCATAAAAGTTTAAGTAGTCCGAGATCAATCTTGCGATCAGGTATTGTGACAGCGCTGGACAACTGAGATGTTTTATATATTAAGAAGTCTTATCGCCATCATTTCAGTAATACATTGTTTATGACTGATTATATGCTGCCCTTATTGTATGTAATAAAATAAAGTGTTCTTATATTGAGTTGTTATTGTGTTAGACACACCCACAAATTATCCCAATCTTTACTGAAATTGTATGGCAGTAGGTAGTATATAACAGTACTAAGATATATTCTAGAGAAAAAAGTTGCTTAAAGTCTGCATAGGGGTTTTTTATGTACGATAATGAAATGGTGCATCACTAACATTGCTAACGGATTGCGCTGGCGGGGCATCAGTGGAAGATGAAAAAATGGGCATGAAGTCAGGTCAGTTAGCTCATTGTGACAAACTCACAAGGAATTTATCACTAACAATTCTGTATGTTTGTCTGTAGAGGGGGAACCTCTACATAGGGGCTATCCTGGGCGAAACTTTCTTTCATTGAACTGTATATGCCAGGATGAACATATGAGATAAGATTTTTTTATAATATCTAGACAATAGACTAACAATTCCTTCAATTCCGCAAGCTTCAAATATTTTTAGAAAAATGCCAAACATTAACATAAATTAACAAAAATCTTGACCACATATTATACCTACCAATATTCAGATAATAAATCCTACTGTTACAACGAAGTCCGAAAAAATAGGTCTTCGGGAGTTGGTTAAGTGTGGTGTATTGATAATTAGGCGGTTTTTTAAAAGTATGTACTTACTCCTGCAAGTAATAAACAAATTGACTGTCAGAAAAATTTGAAGCAGCAATTTATTCGTTGTTATGGCTTGAAGAGTAGGTAAAGTAGGGCAGGGCGACACTGTATCAATCCGATGAGGTTCAAACTTGACTGCCACTTGTTTTTGGAAAAGGAAATGAAGATTGAAACCCCGCCCGTTTTATTTTTTTATAGTAGGTACTAAAATATATTGTACCTGTAAAATACATATTTCTTTATATTTGCCTAATAATTCTTGTATCTATTTGAGACTCGTGATAGGAAATATTTTCATATGGATGGCGTAGAGCCATCTGCAATTTCAATAGGCACCCAAACATTACAAACCAAAGGTAGGCACTAAAGTTGTTTTCCTCTATTGATAAATTTAAAAATACGCATCAACATACAGCGTTTGTGTTACTTATAAATTGCCGACTAAACAGAACAGTGTTTAGACAAAGAAATGTTACAAATCGAATGGAATTTTAAGAGTAACATCGCTTTGTACCAGTAGCTACCATAGAACCATTCCATTACTAAAGAGCAATAAAAGCTAACGACGTACATTACAGCGTTATTCAAACAAACAGACAAAACCCAGTATGGATACAACATATTAGCAACGTATTGAATTGTCGAAACGTGACAGCTTATAAGATTATTGCCATTACTGACCTTATTGAAGCGCAACTTATCCTGTTCACTACACGAGGAATATATTTATGTGTGAAAGCCGTTTAATGTTTGTAGTTGTTATTGATGAGTGAGTTTGCAATGTGTCGGCCGCGGGCGCGTTTCTATTTAGCGCGCTTCGCGATAGAGACGCGGCCAGAGCGGCGCGTTGTGGCGGACTGTCGGGGAAAAGTGGAAATCCAATGTGGCCGGACCGCTCGGCTGTCGGCGTTGTCGGCTGGCTGTGGCAGGTGACGCCGTACGCATGCGCGGCCGGCCAAGGTCGTGCGCCAGAATACCGCTCCTAGACCACAGACTCACAGCACAGATGCTACATGCACGCAGAGTGGAAACTTGATCACTCACTAACCATCTCAAAAGTGGTACTAGTGAAAAAAAAATGTTAATATTAAAAAATATTGTCTACTCTAGAGTTGAACAGCGATACTGACCGCGTTCTTCATAGATATAGATAATATTTTTATCTAACGATTACTGATTATGAAATATCAAAATGAGCACTGGTTGAAAAGATTTCACTCTGCATTATATAGTTTTCAGTGTACACTACGCTGTATTCGCTGACTAAATGATCACAAATGGTGTATACAATACATCAATCAGAGGGCATCATAAGTTTATCTGGTCGTCGTTTAGAATAGAACGCGTAAAACTGTAATAATCGAAATCCTTACGAACGAACGATTTTGGAATAGTTAGGGGCGAAACTAAAAGCAAAAACATGTTGCAAAAATATAAAGTAAATAAACATTTTGCACCCACACATCTTCAACTGCTAATAAACACAGCAGTAGGTACTTCGGTTATGTTTAATGTGACCATTTATTCTTCGACTCAAAACGGGACACAATTAACAGACAGCCAATGAAAATACTCTTTTTTAAAATTATCTATTCAGAAAAAGTTATCAATTAAGAAATATATCCGATAAATATAATTAAACATTTTGTTTATTCATAGATAGTTTATATTTATCTGATAAAAATAAAATGTTTTGTTATCAGAGGAACAAATTTGACTTTTAAGAAGTATTTAAGTAAGAATGACACTCTTGGCACATTTTTTTTATACTCACCTTAATTACCAACAACTAACAACCGGCTCGTCTACCCAAAATTTCGCACCGTTACCGAAAACGGGACAATTTTGCGTCCCAGAGTCCGTTTCGGGGACACCGGGACTCGTAATTATAAAAAGGGACTGTCCCGTTCATTACGGGACGTCTGGTCACATTAGTTATGTTAGTGCTTCTGGACATAAATATTTAGGTGTTCTTAATATTTAAAAAATTATACAGTGATAATAACGATTACTAGATGATGAATAAATTTGTTTTCGCAAACTCATGCTAAATAAATCTCAATTTAAACATGCAGGTATCATGAGGAATAAAAATATCAAAGAAAATCTGTGTGTTTACTGTGCGTTTTTCTAGTAACTTTTTGGCACGCACAATCACATTGTGGAATGTGGAACTTCCAGCAATGGTATTTCTGAACATTTAAGATTTTAAAACCTTGAAGAAAACAGCTAATTTCTTAAAAGGCCGGCAACGCACATGCACATACCTCTAGTGTTCCTGTTGCTCACGGGTGGCGATAATCACCTACCATCAGGTGTGCCGCAAGCTCATTTGTTCCCTGTGTTATGTATATATTTATATACTGTAAGATTCCTACATATCACCTCTCATGAGTTGTTGCTCTTGAGAATATAGAAGAATACCAACAGACGACGCTTTTTGGTAATCGTAAGACGATTTGCTTTAAATAGCCCGCTGATGAAAACATGTGAAAGATCTATTAAACTTGGCAATTATTATAAATCCAGCAAGAAATATTAATAACAAAATTCGCATTTTTATAATTACTGCTCTACCTCTCTACCTTGCCTAGTGTTCATTATCTTCCATACAAAAATAACTAATAAGTTCTAATTACCTATAAGTATGTACGAATTAATCACCCCATGAATGTAAATAAAAAACAATTATAATATGTGAAACATTTAAGTTGAAAAACAATAACAAGTTACAACAAATTAACAACAATTCAACAATAGTTAAGCTAATAGAAAGTATAGTATAACAAAAAACTCTACTCATATCAATACTTTATTTTGAGATCATGATCTAATTTAATAAATTTATACTTGTATATATATGATCAACAATAATAACAGTAAAAAAAAAATACGGAAACACAATTTACAAAATATAATTTTTTACTTTAATGTACTATACTGATTTATACCTGGTGGTATTGGAGAATTACTAAGTATCTTACTTGTTTAAAAATGATAAATATAAAATTCTCAGGGACGTTATATTTTAAATTAAATTTGTTAATAATTGCAGGTATGTAAGTATTAAACTTTAGTAAATTATGTACCCTGAGGAATTCATGACACTGATGCTTTTTTATTATTAATTTTTAAAATGTCTGAAATCTTTTCACTTTTAACATAAAAAAAATAGTTAGTAACCTATACCCTAATGTAAGTAACATTAAGGTACAGGTAATCTCAAGTATAGCAAGATTTAAAGAAATATCTACTTAAAACCTCTAATGATTTATCGCTATGCTCTTACTTATACGACTACAAGTACAAAAACTTTGTTTTGAACATGTTTTTGTAATGTGTGATATTAAACAACTATTACAAAAGTATGTGCACGGTGACAAAAACAATACAAATAACTAGACGTCATGATCAACTAATAATCTTTAGAAGGTTTGTTCACAATTATTCGCAAAGCTATTTTTTACTTACATAAATATTTGTGGTGATTTTGTCGCTGCAGACACTTTAGGTAGGTACGTTTAAAATAACGATACCATATACAAGTATATAAAAAAGTTTAAATATAAAAATCTACTACTATATATTAAGTTATACTTAATGCCAAAACATGTTTGTTATATTAATATAACATAGCAAATATGTTTTTTTTGTAAATTTAGCCATTTACGTTTTTTCTTAATTCATTAAATATATGGCTATCAGTCTTGCCTTTAAAATTATGAGTATAATATAGCTACAATTTCATACATATGACACTGAAAATATTATATAAATTAGTTTACTAAGGCCTCTTAAATTCAATTCAATGTAAATAAGTATACAAAGTCGCTGTCTTCAGTTTATAACATTCTATGTACGGGCCAATAAATAAAGATTACTCTAAAATACACTCTTTTTATATCTGTATATAGAAGTTTCAATTGGAAAACGAAAATCTATTTACAACACGTATTTCTAGCTTTCTTTTTCTTTAAAAGTTTTTTTGCAGGCGGAATATCCATATCATGAACAAAAACACAATGTTTTTTCAATTCGGAATATTTCCGAAACTTACAACCGCAAACCAAACAATCTACTATCATCTTCCTTACGTTATGAATAGTCCATTCATGGTCCCATTTCTCTTTCAAAGTCTTAAAGTATTGATAACAAAATCTACATTTAAATCTGCTACGCACTTCCTTAGTATGAGCACATTTGATATGTTTATTGAGCATAGATTCGAAGTGAAATATCTTACTACAATATTGACACGGAATGGGTGAATTCTTCTTGTGATACTCCATGTGCTGCGTGATCATTTTCTTAGAGTTGAATTTTCTTTGGCATAAGTCGCACTGCAGGTAAGTAGTGCCGTGGATCTTCTTGTGTTTTGAAAAGTTACTGGAATCGCTGAATGATTTGTCGCAAAATGTACATTTATACAATGTCAATTTGGCGTGTTCACGTAAATGGGCCTTGTAGCGGTCTATTTTAGTGAATCTTTCAACTTGACATACCTCGCACTGTATGTTGAGTGTGCCATTCTTGCTCACCGGAGTTTTGGCGAGGGTGCTTCGTATTATATGTTCTATAAGATGTCTTTTAAGATCCCCGATTCGGTCGAATGTCTTGAAGCAGACCTCACAGGACTGTAAATTATCAAAGAAATATAAATTTATCTCATGTCAATTTCAATAATAATAATAATAATCATTAATTGTAAGTAAGTATTTATTTACTAGCTGACCCGTGCAACTTGGTTTGCATCACACTTACTTAACATTTATCATTATATTTACATAATATATTTTTAAATTATATACATAGTCTATTTGTCATTGTGGTACCTATCCTATATTACTGTAAAGTTTCACCAAAATCAGATTAGTAGTTTTTGCGTGATAGCACAGATAACATAATATTACATAGTGATAGTAACAAACAACCATCCATCCATACTCACAGACTTTCGCGTTAACATCAAATGAAATAAAAATACATATCTATGCATCGCGGTCTAGTAGTTTGTTATCCTGCCTTGGATTCAAATGTCCTAAGTTCGAATTTACCCTAAACTAAAAATATTCGGTCTCAATTCTATCTGACTGAATGGTAATGAAAATGATTATATCAAAGGAAATAATTTCGATAGACAGCGGGAAGCTCATTTGGAGGTTCAAATATACCCATCGAAATGTAAGCATGATAAGTGTTGTGTTATGTTCACCACGACATCGACAATAATATTTATAACGACTACACTTGGACAACAGTCGTAAAGGTACATAATATATATAGATATATAAATATTTCACTTACCTTATTGTATTTCCTGTGTTTTCTAGCTTTCTTAGAATGTAAGAGGAAAACCTTATTCGACATCACCTTAGCTATAACAGAGTCAGCCTTTTTTATTTCATCATCAAGGTTTTCCTTGGAAATAGCACATTGATTATCCAAATTTAAATTGTCACTGTCCGTGGATGACTGTGTCAACATGAGTGGCGGAGAGACAGTAATAATATCTGTCTCATTAGATGTTTCATTCACAAGTGAGTCTGTGCAATCAGTTTCGTTCGATTCCTTGGTTACATCTGCATTATGCGTTTGTTGGTGGTTTGATAATTCAATATAATTCTTAGCCACAAAATTACAATACATGCACATAAAAATGAAATGCATTTTAGCAGCATGTACTCTCAAATCTTCAGCTTCTGAATACGTTTTGTAGCAATAAGTGCATGGATATTTCCGAGCGTGTAACTTACGATGGGTGCGTAAAGTAAATTTTGAGGCGAACACTTTATGGCACTTGTTACATTCTAATTCCGGATCACCGTGACCCATGCAGTGGATTTCGAATTTCTCTTGATTTTTGAGACTCTTGCCACATTCGGTGCACATAAATTTAACTTCACTCGCAGTACTATTGCTAGCATCATACAAGTTCAAACTTTTTATCATTCTATGATTACTGACTATGTGTTGTTTGAATGCAGCTATTTGATCAAATATTTGCTTGCATTTGTCACATTGATACTTTTTCTGATTAGAATCGGAAGTATCGTTATTATCTGAAAAAATAAAAGTGTTTTGTGAAAATTCCATCTCATATATTATATAGCCAAATATTTGAGAGTACACGCATTAATATCTATCAGCATTTAAAAATTAATGAACATACATTACTGCATATTAATTACCTAGCCTCAAGTTAGGAAACAAGAAATTTAAGATACATAATTTTAATAAATAAATAACTAACACCATAGATTAACTACTAGTTATTCTATGCTCATACCAATGGCGCTGTGTGAGCGCCATCTAGTTAGCTTGTTACCGCTGATAGTGATTGTAATTTATAAACAATTACATAAAACACATTAAAACGTCCAGACAAACAAATAAACAGGGAGGACGAGATTATCAGTAATTGGTATTTTTTTTTAATGCCTTTTTTTTATGGATGATAATGGAATGGTGCACCCGCCTGCGCTAACGGTTTACGCTGGCGGGGCACCAGGGGGGGATGATAAGATGAGCATGAGGTCAGGTCAGTTAGCCCATCGTAACAAATTCACCAGGAATTTATCACAATGGTTTCCAGGGGGAACCACGTGGAGGTCAACCAGACGTAGTACATTGCTATGGGGTCATCAGTCCACATTACTTACAATCCCCTTTCCCCCAGGAATTGGTATTAATAACTCCATTGCCAGCAATATACCTGTCTGGTTGACCATCAACATGGTCACACCTGTAAATCATCGCAGAGAATTGCTTTTAATTAATTACTGATGAAATTAATATATATATATAAGCCATTGAAATTATATCTTAAATATTGATGTTGCATTGTTTGAGTAATTTTCAGACAGTAAATTGAAAAACAAACACGACAATAATCCACTAAGAGTGGCCGAAACCAGAATTGAAAAAGTCGACACTAATTTTGTGAAGTGTAGCAATTAGCATCATAATAAAGATAAATTATAATTTTATAAATTCAATACAGGACAAAATTAATTAAAAGAAAAGTGGGCATACTACTAAATCTACAATGTTACTGAACTGTAAAACTTATGTAACTTAGGAAACTTACCAGTCTCAGCATCTTTATTCGTATCACCAACGCTGTAACATTCTAAGGAAGGGTCGTTGACCGCTATCTTCTGTATTGTTTGGCCGCAGTGAGAATCGTGACCGAGAAACAATATTGTCTTACGTTGCTTCGATGCAGACTGGATATCAGAAGACATGAGCTGCTTCAATGCGCCATTCTCACTTTGCATTCCTATATACTTCATCTCTTCTCTAGCTCTATTTTCCTTCTCGTTTATTATCTCCTCTGAGAGCTGAGATAGAAATACTCCACATTCAAACTCGTCTTCTTCATAAAAACTAAAATTTGGATCTTGGCTGTTCGAAGGCTGCTGGCTGACGGTTTCGGATGCTTGAAGTTTTCTAAACTTTTTATGCTCAAAATCGTCTATGGGTGAGTATTGGTTAGATTCTTTATAGTTGAACACATTCTGGGTTATGTATGTACTGTGTTGCTCAACAGTTATGTGGCTGGTATGCGACTGATGACATACTGAGTACTCCTGAGTATCAGTTTCGTCATACTGGTTATACACATGTGGACTTCTAATTGGATCTATCCACACCTTGGACTGGTTGTACGAAGGGTAAGCTGATGTATTCCCTTGTTCATGAATTATTAATGGAGGCTGTTCAATATCAATGTAACTGGATGATCCACTGTCATCCGGCGAACAAACGTGATGAATATTAACATCATACTTATCTATTAACTTCACATTACATAAACCAGAGTAAATACACATTTCATTGCCTTCAGTATTTAGTGAGGTTATATTCAAATCAATAAACACATTATCAGTAGCCTCACAGTTGGTTTCTAAATCCGTACACTTTCTAGGTATGAGGAGTACTGGACACATAATATCCGAACCTTCCGTGTTCACGATCACTGTCCCCGGCTCCATTTTTTTATATTTATCCTACAAAAAAATAACATGTTTATTCTAACAGCTGTACATAAACTTTGATAAATGGAGGTAAATTAAGAAAATATTGCAATTTTATAATGGTAAAATGAAGGGAAATTCACTTACCACGTGCAGGAACGGCGTTTCGATGGCGGTAAAAAAGAAGTGAGAAATCTGAAGGTAGCTATGTATTCTACAGGTCATGATTTTAAATAAGTCCAATAAAAAATCATAACTACCCTCGTATGTTTACATTATGTTATCTTTTATTATTATTTGTAGAAGTAAAAAGCGGGAGTTGATTTTATAAGTACATTTAAAATAAATATTCATAATAATAACCACTCATACCTTAAGAAAAATACAAAAGAATCTAAAATTCTAAATTCAAATACAAAATTTAAATTTTTACTTTGAAGACATCACAGCAGATGAAAGTGAAACTTATCCCGAGGCCATAAGTTACAATTTACTTGAAATTTGCTTTTGTTTACGTTTTCATCGATTTAATAGAGCGGTCAGTGCATTATGCGTTTTGTTTACAAAGCTTGTCTTTGTATAAAGAAAAAAATATTCAAAAAAGGAATTGAATTAGTAATAAATTTATTTTATTTTTCGGAAAAAAATTAGAAAATTATATTTGCTGTCAATAGTTTTGCTTTCATACATTTAAATTAGGTCGTTATTATCGATTTTATTATGAATATCCGAAAACTTAAAATTATAAAAATTATACGGAATTTAGTGGGGTTACCTGCCTACATAAATATATATTTTGCTTTGATATTAGTTTGTTGACATGTAAAAAAATACGGCGATATTTTTATGAATAAGGTAAACAATTCCAATATCTCTATTACATATATTTTATGATATTTCTTGAAGGCAATTGTAATTATGCGTTAAGTAAGCTTTTTGATATGAGTGTTTTACAGTTGTGTGAGGCCTATATATGATTCGCCAATTCGAAATTGATTTTTATATTCTAAATTACAAATGGTCTGAGTATATATCTGTATATAGTTTGTATGTATATCTGTTTGTTATTGATTAAAAAAATACAAATTACATACTAAAGAATATTTAATATTAGATTTCGGTTGAATAAAAATTCATAATTTGTCCCTCACTTGACAATGGGGACTATATGACTTAATTTATTAAAAGTAAAACGTCCAATTTCATTATTACATATTCTCAAAATATATTAAGAGGGGAGAATAAACTCGCCACGGCTTACAAAACAAACATAGTCATATCGACATATTATATTTTATATATAGCAAGTTGTTACAGTAAACAAAGAAAATAATTATTAGTATTGACATATTTATATACTATTGATGTCTCTCTAAGAAATAGCTAATTAACTTCATTATTGGTCAAGTATTATTAAACCTGAGCACCTGAACGTTTTTATAACAAATAAAATTTATACAACAATAAGGCGAGTTATAAATGTGGTGAAGAATTGTTGTGTATTAAATCAATAATCATAAATATTAACATAATTTGAAAATATAATAACTATTTATTATACTAAATAACTATTAAATCGTATTATATTTTTGTCAGAATCACAGCGTACAGGTAATCGATGATGAGTAGAAAAATAGTCATTTTATACAAGTGACTTTTGCCAATTAAAAATTGCATTGAAATTTTAGAGTTTCTTTCGTAACGATCCTTCTTGGATGATTTATAAATAAATATATATTCATTTATAGAGTCATATATTTTAACCATAACTACTACTCCTTTACCTAAAGGTTATTGTAACGCAATTTGTATTTGACTGTTGTTAATGTTGTACATCCAATCTGCGGGTTTATAATTAAAAATAGTAACACTAAGTATTATTACATTTATTTTTTCACATATATAATAAACATTTGTATAAAAACAATATTACAGCTAATACAGACTTATTTTTTTCGCAACAACTGGTGTTCAATAATTCACATTAAAAACTGAATAATAATTTTAATTATTATTATTTAATAACATTGCGATTACTTTTTAGTGCTTTTTAATGGAGAATCTATTTTATTAGATATTTTAGACTGTGTTTTGCAGCAACCAATCCCTGTAGGCACTGACACGTACGAACATGTCTGGTGCACCGCGCGCACACGCGAAACCCCATGACACTATACCGATCTGCTCATGAATGTCTATGCGCACTAAAGCGCTGCCGGAGTCACCCTGTAACAAATATTTATAATATTAATACAATTTCTGTAACTAATTAATAATTATTGCTACATGTCCACAACACCACTCGTATGTAATAAACATTTTAATTACTAATTTCTACTACCAGTTACTATACACAACTACAGCAGGCACAAACATAGGCAACAAAGATTTTAGTTATTACTTTTTTAGACTTTTCTACTTAGACCAGTCAGGGACAAGAATTGAAAGATATTCTTAGGAGCGATGGTTTTTTTTGTGGCTCAAAATCGAGAGACGCCACAATATGCTAGTTCCACGGGTTTTGCTACACTTGTGATGTCATAGAAACATAGGTTACGATTGTTACTAACGTTACAAGCACCGAAGCCCGGCGAATGGTAAGTACAGATCTCGATGTGTGGCTCAACTGGAGGCGGGAACATATGCCACTGTTCTCCGGCTGCTTGCACGTCTGCTATGCAACGCTCGCCGTCGATGGTTGACACGTCTAACTCTAAGAGGACAGCCGACAACGCTCCGCCTTGCTGGAAATATATGACAATATATTAAATTGACATGAATTGAGCTAAGCAGCAATTTGTATGCCAGTAACCAAGCGAACAATTCGTTGTATTTTTTTTTCAGGTATTAATATAGGTAAAATGCCTAGTATTTTTTTTATTATTATATAATTGGAATAGCAAACAAGATAACCTACATACATAATGGTAAGTGGTAACCGTCGCCTATATATGTGGACAGCAATACGGCTATCACGCATATATTATATGTCACGTAATATCACATATATGTTGCTATTCCTAATATATTGTTTCTTATACTGTAATTTCAAGGCCTATAATCTCAGAATACAACCGAAACCCATCTAATAAAGCAAGCGAATTGCCGGCTAAAATAGGTAATAGTGAGATACCCACGCAGAAGATATGTTACAATATCAACCTTGGCAAAAAATGAAATACTGGGTTACCAAAACGCAGGTAAGATTCGCATGAAAGTGAACAAATAATCTGATAATATTTTTTAAGATTATAATAAATTAGTCACGTGACCCATACCATTTGCATGAAAGTCTGAAAATTTACTTCTGATGAGTGCTATCACTAATACAAGGATAATAATAACCTATAACAATTCACACAGCACCATCTAGTCCCAAGCTAAGTTACTGTGTAGTGTAGTGGGTACTACTCGTACATAACTGATACAAATACTTAAATACATTTTTTTTTTGTAAATACACACGTAACATACATAGTAAACACCCAGACCGATACAAACAATCATATTTATGAATACAATTGTTTGCATAGTGCGAGGAATCTACTATTGCAAGTAAACGGCGTAGTGCTAAATCACTACTAAAATCTTGAGTTCTTACCGCAATTCTACCCCAGCCTGCGACCCTGGACTGAACGTCCCCGGCCTGGAAGTCGTAATTGAGTGGAAGTAGAACCACCTCATCGGAAAGTTGGACATCTACTGTGGTGATCAGCAAACCGATGTCGTTCTTGATTGTGGAGGATACGTAGTTAGTGTGAGTTACGTTCCGTTCAACGGTGTACATGGTGCCGCCCAGATTCCAATGCATTGTGCCGAGAATGACGCGGACATTGCTGTAATTTTACAATTTATATGCATAATTTTATTGAATTACAGATACACAATTAAAAGACACCTATAGGGAAAAATAAAATTTATTGTCTAGGGGTATAAAAAATAGCCTACGATGTATTCTCAGACATACCAAATATACACTTAAATTTTCATAAAAAACAGTCTAGGTAAAATAGGTTTGTTGCAGAAGACTGTTTTCAAACAAAAACGCCACTTACAAAGTCAGCTCGGCAGATGACAGGTACCTAAGACTGAGGTTCCCATGGGCGATTCTATTAAATTTTCTATTCAAGTACTAATAATGAATGTAATTACCTGCTAAGAACACCACCGCTGAAAACAGCAGCTATACAATGTGCAGCTGTGAGTACAGTCCTCCCGGAGATCAGAGAACCTCCACAGACGAAAGTTCGGACCAGCCCACCATTGCTTAGTGCCACCATGTGTCTATGGCGGCTCGGATTTGCTACTGTTCCACCGACAATGCGTGCCGTTGGGTCCACTTGGTCGAAAAATATCGACATATCTTGCTCGGGTTTCGGGGCGGCTGCAAATGATTAAAGAAGATTCTTTACAGTATAAGCATTTTCCAATTTTAGACAAACAAAAATTACCTGAAATCACACGATATTCGTACGGGATAATAACTACAGTATACAAAGAGTTAGTCGTAAAAAGTATACAAAGCCGAAAACCAGATAGAATATGAATAATGAAACGTAACTTTTAATCACAAAACAAAGAGGACATCAAATCAACAAAAAATAAATAAAAAAAGTGATCAAATAACCGTGGAATTTGTGTCAATATAAAAAAAGATTTTTTAGTTCATTTTGTTCGAGGACTCGAACTCGTTACTAGCTTTCGGATTACTTATCACCGATTATGGAATAATGGGGACGATTGACGCTCTTGTAACCATAAAATCATCATCGTTGATTCCTTATGTATTCACCACGAGAGAATGAATTACTCGTGTAATACCAATCACAAAAAAACGTAACTATTCTCTATTTTGTATTATATCTAAGCCAAATATTACAAAAATAATCAGCAATATATATAAATATCGAAATTAGTAGAATTGAGAACGACTTTATTTTTAAAGTCGATAAAAAATACAAGCTGCTCATTGCTCTCATTTACTGCACGAATCATTTAAGTACATCATGATGAAAATAACGTGCTTACCTGCATCGTGTCCAATTTAGGGGATACACAAACAAGGGATTATTTGTGGCTATTTTTTTTTATGTTCAAATAAAAAGTTAATTTTTAGTACAAATGTAGACGACCGATTTCAATAAGGATATATACATATATGTACTTATATCTTAATTATGTTCTCCACTGAATAAAAGTCTCTTCCACAACATATGTAACTTATCTATGATATCACTTTTATTTTTTGTACCAGAGAGAGATATTTTCTCAAAAGAATTTTCTTCTATGAGAGCCGATCCAAAATATTGGGAAGAGACATTAAAAGAGAAGTGATGGATTCTTGTATAACTGTTGTACTGACTGACTTGACTGCGTATAATTTTAATCAAGCACACGATTTGCCTGATCTCAAACAAGAGTTAAAGTATATTACAAAAATCTTGAATCACAGTACCCAGCATTTTCACACACATGAAATGAAAGCAAACTTCTTTATAACGAAACAGGTTGATTTCACTGAGACACAATTTTAATTAGTAAGAACGTAATATTAAATCACGTTTTTAAATAATAATTCAATATAATTACCTAAGCTCCCAATGAGGAGCATTAAAAGCACAATCCCCAATTTGAAATCCATTTTTTGTACTTCTCTTAAAAAAAGTAATATGACTACATAGGACGTTGGTGTATTTATACATTTGGTCACTTATAATCCTTTCATTAAGGCGATAACTGTGATTGATCATATACAATTATAAGTGATATAATAATTATCAATAAAGAATACTAATGAGGTCGATAAAATAGGTATATGTCCAGTCCATTCCTAAATGTTAAGTGTATTAATTATATGTTACACTACAGACTATGCACACATGTTCCCAAAAAAAAGTATTTCATGGCCGGCAATGCGCACATGACACCCCTGGTGTTTCAGGCGCTCATAGACTACGCTAACCGTTTACCACAGGATGGGCCGTATGCTTATTTGCCATAGAAGTGGTTTAAAAAAATAGTAGTATGTTGTACATTTTACACATAATGAATAAATTAATTCTACAATGTCACTTGTAATTGTTAATATCATCTGGTAATTATATTATGGACCTCCGCATTACAGGTTCGCCTAGTGCGGGCTATATGTATAACAACTGTATTATATCTTTACATAATATGATTTGCAGTTCAGTGTCTGATCCACTATCTGTAGAATAATTAAAAAAAAAAAACCCCAATCAATTCGTGATCTATAAAGAGTAAAGTTGAATTTTCAAAGAAGCTATTGCCCAAAATAATAATGTAAACATGGCGTATTTTGGTGTAGCGCATTAGTCAGTATGGCTGTATTGTTTCGTCGTGACATTATCAGGAGACAGAAGCGAATTCCAATCACAGTCCAAAGATAAACTCGCGGTATAAATGATAGCTAATAATATAATCGTCGTCTGGGTTTGACATTTGTGCGACGTTGAAAATAAATGTATAGTCGTATACAATTACTGTTATTATTATTAATATGTAAACAATTAACAATTTTGCTATATTTATATACACAAATTAAAGATTTCTGAGATGATTAATCATATATGGACATATGACTCCTTCGACTGGTGTCTCAGATGGACTAGTCAAAGGCCTGTTGTGAACGCAACACGTGACATGTGCGCATTTTTTTTTGTTGGCCCAGTTTGAACTCACTACCTCTTGGGTGTAATTCAGGTAATAAACCACTAGGCAACAATGCTCTCATTAATCATACATAATTTAACTAAAGTCAAAACTAATGTAGTAATAAATGAAATGTTCGTATAGTGTTCGAACCATAATGAGAAGGTAACATATAAATATTAATGTATGTTAAATGATTATGAGAAATATCATTAAAAAAAGATGGCTACAACTTCATTAGTAATTTTATGTATCATTTACCTTTGTAATATAATTTGAGGTTAGTCCTTTACAGTATTCTAGATAAGATCAAAAGTATTATAGTAATACTACATGCATAATGCATTATAATTAAACATATAATCGTCACATTTCATCAGTAGACAGCGCAAATTGCGATAACAGTAATAATCTTACAAAATAAAAGAGTTGATACAATTAAGAATTAGAAACAGAAACATTAAACAAATTATTTAACCATATTATAAATTTTTATTTAATTACAAAAAAAGAAAATTTTCTTCTCCAGGAAAAATTAATCCGATATAGTTTACAGGTTTCCACATAATAAAATAACTTCATTGTTATTATTTGGTTTATATTTACGGTGCCTCATTTCGACACAAAGTAAAATATCACAACGCTCAACTAACAATCTAAACTCATACTTAAAATGGCAATGACACATTACATTAAACAATTACTGTACAATGAAGTTAAATTTTATAACTATAATTGAGTATGAAATATGAATGTACTTATATGAACACAAACCTATCTACTTAAGAAACATACATCACACAACACGACACACACCACATGTATAAGTTAGAACGAAACAACAACCTTCAGTGTGGTGCAATTATCTAGAGAGACTGCAGTAAGACAATTATATGTATATAGCTTTGTATGTATGTACAGATATTTCTTTTCTATACTCATGTGAAATTGATATCATTAGCTTACAAATCTTTTTTTCTAAGAACATTTAAGTTCCACAGTTATTCCATGGAATAAAAATAACTATGTAAGTATCAAAATGTATGGTACTTTTTTTAAATTATAGTAGGTTTGGCAGACGACTAGCAATAAATAAGTAGCTTATTTAACATTGATAACATGATGATAGATATTAATCTATCTAATCCTTAAAGTAATCATTATTTGTATACAACAAAGGTATATTTACATAAAAAATGTTTTTACCATTTTAATAGATACCTACATACTATTGATATTTTATGTAGAACATACACATAAAGCCTCCGTCCACATACCTAACATATAATGAATAAAACCGCTAATAATATTTGTTAGCAATTGATAAAATATATCGTATAAAAATAGATTAATACGTTCCAAATATTGTTCCATTTAGTTATTAATTTCTACATGCATTATTAATTAAAATATGCTTTGCACTTTACTCATTTAATTTTTGACAACAAGGCTGTCAATCAGCCTACGGTCCACCTGGTTATAAAGGTCTATATTTATTTATAGTTATAGAGGCAGCCCATTAATGTTTTGAATAAAAGAAAAAAAACATCATACTTGTTTACCAGGCCATTATGACACAAAGATATTGTGTTATAATACTTAATAATGATCTTGAATGCTAGCACGCAACTGTCGGCTGAATTAATTAATACAAAATATATTAATTTATGGTAGTCTATTGCAATCTACCGTCAGTTTGGAGTGCTTTCGATCTAAGTACAGACAAGAAACTCGGCTCTTATTCTTTTGAAATGAACATGTTTTTAATTTAATTAGGGAGAATTGAGTGACCACCAACATATGCTATTGCAATTTTGTCTAAAGGAAATAGTCTAATCAATGGCCAACCTGAACAGACCAGTACTCATACTAATAAGTAAAATATATAAGTGTTCTAGTACGTTATATTACCTTATCAGTTACCAATCTTTCTTATAATTTATTATACATACTATTTGTACACATTTATACGAAACAAGATATGTATGTAATCTATCGTATATGTACATAGATAGATAGATAGATAGATAAAAATTTACATACATACCAGTTAGGTATTTACAATTAACAGATTCAATTAGAATTCCTAATAGTAAATATTTAATTACTGATAGATATGTTAACTATTATTATACAAAGAATAATAATATCAAGAAATTTAATTCCCAACCAACAACCGTTGTAAGTCTATTATTAATAATATTATATATCCTCACTAATAAAAAAACAACACAATAATAAGATATACAAAGAAACGAAAACAAGTATGCGTAACTTGCTTAATCAGTAAATCACAATAAGATAGTGCGCATAATAATAGTTACACGGATTGGTCACGTCAAAGCCATATTGCCATAGGTCAGTTACGGACGCGATGATATTCGTAAGGCGTAGATAGATTCTAATGTTTAAAATACTCAGTTGAAATATCTGATCCCTTTTTATGACTGTGTGTCTTAATATAAAGGATAATCGTGCATATTATTAGAATTTACATACTATCATATTTATTCCGATGTATATGTTATATTACTGTAAAGTTTTTGAAGTTAAGTAAAAGAGTAACAAACAGTCATTCGTCCATACTCTGAAACTTTGCATATATAATATTAGAAAGATTAATATGTACGAGCATCTTTTATAATAAAGACGTCAAAACTGAAGTCGAAACATAATCTAAACTTTCCGTGACAGAATGACGTATGATTCAATTGATATCACGTACCGATAGCATGCGTATTCTAAAGTTTTTAAACATTTAGATTTATTGACTTATTTTTGTAGATCATATATAAAAGACTGTTTGATTAAGAAATACAGGTCGAACCCGAAAAATTCACACGATGTCACAAATTTATAGGTATATAAATACTAGGTATACATAGTATATATTATGATATTGTAAACTTTACGGACAAACTTTGTACCTATGTCTTTTTGTGTTAGTTATTATACTGCCAAACAGCTCGCATTACAACATGTGTTTCGGTATATATTTTAGATATTTAGGAATAATCTGCACAAGTGGTGCTACGGGCGTCACAAGATAACGTGATATCCATGCTGTTCATCTTTTTATGTGACGTTTACCACAGACTGTAATGTTGTTAGTTATTCCAATTATATAAATAACACTTTTTAATAGTACTCGTGCTTCAATAGCCTCATATATTCTTGTATTTATTTATATAAACATAAAGTATCTTTAATTAATTGAAACTATTAAATAACAGTAACAACATTTAGCTAAGACGAACTAACAACACCAATCATGAACACAGTCTCCGTGACATCTCGATCGTGTCACATAGCCACTAGAAAGGGACCTCAATCATCTAAGCAGAGCTTCGATTTTGCTCACAGCTTCCGCACTTAAATTATGCTTCTCAAGACCTAGCAACACTTCTAAGTCGTTATCACTGACAAAGCTATTCAATACGCCTTTAGGCAAATCATTATATATTACGAAAGCGCTTAATATCTTCTTCATTTCTTCTGGAAAAGCATTAATTCTCCTACTACTCGGCAAACCTAGATATTTTCTCAGGTAGGGTGTGATCTTTTCTTCCCAACTATCAAAGATGTTGGACACCTTCTGTTTAATGGCCAGCGTGAACTCAGTTGATATGAGAGGTTCGTTTATCACGTCTTGCCCGTCTACTTTCATTTCATTCATTGATTTCCTATTGTGATTTTCCACTTGTGATAACAGTAGTTTAATTTGCCATATGTGATAGGATGATGGGTCTGTTTTCATTGTTTTTATTATCTAAAAAGAATAATAAAATAGTTAATTCTTAAACAGTAACGTAGTGACAACGAAACAAATTGTATAGACATTAGACATATTACAATATGAAAATTGTGTGTTACAATTATATTGTATTATATTATAAAGGCAGAAATTGTAAAGAATTAGTAATTTAATTTCTCCACACTACTATGTAATGAAAAACGGGATAAAATTATTTTAGTACAGGTATTTATAATGTTACGTACATTATAAATACCTGGTATTTACATTGTTAGATGGAAAATATAACTAAAAAAATAATTAACAATACCTTTAAAAATGTCGTCCATATAGGCAAAGCACATAATATGTCTTTGACAACACATTCATAGGTGACCATACTGAGCGCTTGCGCATGTTCCTGTTCCTCCTTGCTGTATCTCCTGCACTGACACTGTTTCGCCATAAACGGCTCATTCTTTAAACCTTTCCGCTTTTTCGATATCAACAAACAGTCCCCACAAATATTTGAAGCAGTGTCCTTGCTTTTGATTAAATAATGTTTGATAAAGTTCCGGATTTGCTCGTCGTTCGAGAATAAATCAATGTTTTCGGGAGTTGCTGACCAAATATTCGATTTGTCCAGTGTTAATGTTTGTGCCAATATGGTGAGAAAGCCTTGAGGGTCGTCGAGGTATGACAGACATCCGGCGCGTTGTTTTATGTCAATACACCATGTGTAATCAAGGAACGTCCTATAACAAGGAACATTGAAATTTCTGCGTATTAAATAATTATTGTAAAATTTGCGGTTGTTACAATCTGTTTGGTTTATTTTACAATTCGAATTTTTATAGGTTAACTCGATTATAGTGACAACGACCATTTTTTTTTGCTAAAGTATGAAAATATATTTGAAAATATATAATATTTAAAAAAAAGACTTAGTAAAAACTAGCAAATACTTAGTAAAAACTATAAATGCTTACTTTAACACATCCCAATTGCGGTCTCTCTGGAACGTCATAGGCCAGTACCTCGGGTCGTTGATTTTGACCTCCTTCAGTTTATCCAATTCGGGTATAATACACGGCGCCTTCATTTCCTTCACAGCACCCTCAAGATCTATCACCTATCGATAGCATGAGTGATTTATAGATATTTTTAAAGTTTTGTTATAAATTACAAACAATTGACAAAAATGTTTGATTTTGAACTTAAACCCTGCCAGTCCAGTCCATAAGAATTCGGTTCAGTTTTTTTTGAGACCATTCTCTGACTCTTAAAAAATATCTATAATTTATGTACTAGTACATAAAATTATACAAAACTTTAAAATTGCGTGACAAAAATGTTTGATTTTTAGCAACAATTTCTGAGTGTAAAATTCCTGATTGTAAGTAGTAACCGATGTATGTACTCATGAAAAGTTCTATGAAAATCAGAAACGATCACGAAGGATGCCATTATGGTGGACTAAGATGTCAAGACGTAATTTCACTGCCTTATCTCACCTTTTAACATAATCACATCATACAAAACTTTGCGCTAGAAATAGGAGGGACAGAGTTACCCACGCAGACAACTTCATACAAAGTCTAATTTGGTATAAGGTGGATAAATAGCTAAGAATATTCTACATACATCAATTATATAAACTTTGAGTAGACTATCTATACAGTAGTAGTAGTAGTTATGTAGCCATACCTGTATATTAGCATAGCACAGTTTCCCGGTACTAAGATCACGTGGCAATATAAGTCTAGCTTCTACAGCTAACACATATAGATGTCTGAAGGCCTGCAAATGGTACCTGCAAGAATTAAAAAGAATTTACGTTTTTTTAATTCTGCTATAAACATAGATGGTTTGCTTAAATGAAAGCTTATGTTGGGTTCCTGTTAGGAACAAGCTATAGAAATAATTTTTATTCTAATGAATTAAAATTAGAAAATAGATTGTGATAGCAATCTATTTTTAATAGGATTTTGTATAATTGTAATATCATAATATCAGCCTATTAATTGAGCAAATATTATAAATAAATGAACTTTGATTTTTAGATTCTTATTTATCTCAATATTTAAGTTAAATTATGTAGAACACAGTCAAAAATAATTTTTCTTCTCTTTGGAATTTTCTGAAAACCTATATATGTATCCACTTTTAATAATTCATCAGAAACGTTTTCTCATGACGTCATAACAAGATACATTTTTAAATTAAAAATTTGCTAATTTTATGAAATTAAAATTGTAAAATTGATACTATGGAGGCTTCCATAGTATCAATTTTACAATTTATTTATTTACTTAATAGTAAGAACAATAATTTCGTAATAGTTTCGGTCAGTTAAAAACAAAATTCCAATTATATAAAATAATCACTCTTTCTTATCGTAGTTGTAGAAAATATCCTTGTTGTTTACCTATTGTCCTCGCTGTGTGTCGGAAACTTGGGGAAAAAGGCGGCTAGCAATGCCGCTATTGCGGTAGGAGTAGTGCTCAATGTTGCCCGACCTCCTCCCAAAAACAATAGTCCAATAGTACAATGAACTGCCATCTGGAAAAAAATTACATCTTTTACAGCTGTTTTTAGTCGATATTTATGAAAGCGTATAGCAGCACTCATAAAATAACTGAGAATTAACTTTTTTTACATGTTTGCGAAGGTGCTACTTCTCAGCAAACACTGATTTCACTAAGTTTCATAAGACAACTTTCTTAACCTTAGTCTTAGAAGTTTTCGACCGGGAATTCGCGGTGTATAGTGCGCGCAGTCAGTGGCTCGCTCAGCGCCGACAGGTGGCCGCGTTCCGCGTCCCGTGACGTTGCGTGTTAGAAGACTCACCTGGCCGCCGTGTGTGAGCGCGGGCGCGGCGGTGGCGGCGCGGCCCGCAGCGGGCGGTGCGGCGGCCGGCAGGCGCGCGCGAAGTCGCCGGCATACTCGTAACACTGACATATCGCCGCGACCCGCCATTATCTGGTGCATACGACATAACTGTCATTTTAGTAACAGGTGACAACGTTTCGGTTGGAACTATAACTGTATAGGCCTATACAGTAATAATTTCAATGGCGCGAAGGACCAAAATTAAATAAATTTAGTAAATTTTAAGGTTTTTAGTACACATTAATTATACTATTAACCGGATCTTAAAACTTAATATTACAGCTTCTTTTTGTTGCGTGTCGCGAATTTTCGTTGAACAATCTAGTGACGGAAAAAGAAAAATCTACTGTCACCTATTTACATTGATATCGCTGTTACTCGAGTCAGCTCGAGATCACGGCTAGTGCAACCTAATAGAAACATCGAGAAAGGTATCACCTTTATTTGGTATAAAATTTTTGATATAAAAGTTCGTGTTAGAAAGTGTTTAAGTATTCAGCACATATAGTTCAAAACCATATTTTAATTGCAATATAGGCACGTGTTTTAGTTGTCTAACCTGCATAATGAAGAATAAAGTAATAGTGGAGTGGACTAACCATTCCAGCAGCTAGCAGACACACGCAAAGGCAGGTCTCGAGGGTAGACCGGCCAGCGAGCTCGGCGATACTTTTCCCAGCGAGCGTGAGGAACAGCCGCGCGAAGTGCAGCACCGCATCGCGAGCGTCCTCATCGCCCGATCCAGCAAACCGCAGGCCCATTGCGAAGCACGCACCCGCTATTATGTTGCAGTACGCCTGGCTGAAATACAACAGTCATGTATATTAACATTTCAAACATAATCTCTACAGCGTTGAAATATACAAATTTCAGATCAATGGCATAGAAAGCTTAACAGAAGTAGGAATTCCCATACATAATCACCAATTTTCATTTTTTTATTTTCAGCACTTTATGGACCTGTTATTTTTTTCGTAAATCATATATTATATTCTCATGACAAAAAAGGTGAGAATGTTCTAATTGGCTAACATTTAGAATGTCAGCCACAATTTAGTTACTTTACAATTGATAAACTTACTTCATTGCTTCATAATCAATAGTATCGTCTGTGGGCTTCACAAAACAATAAGGTTTTATTGTTGACGGTACTTGATCTTCGATCCATTCTTCACTTGCTTCGATACTGTCCCATAATACTAGTCCTGCAAAATGTCATAATATGAAATATTTCTCTCACCAAGATTTGTGAGATATGATTTGATTGAAGAATGAGATAACGAAGTATTTCTCTCCGTACGCGAATTATATGTATACAGCTCACAATCACCAAGGTCTCACAGCTATTCAGGTTATGTCCTGTTTGCATGACGCTTCAGATGTCAGCAGTTCACAGCTGTGCGCTAGAGACGACATAATATATCATTCTCTTTCCCACATATACCTCTGGCTATGATGCGCAGCATGAGGAGGTCGGGGCGCACGAAGTCGAGCTGGTAGGCGGTGCGCGGCGCCTGCAGCCAGGCGGCGGGCGCGGCGCAGCCCGACCGCATGTACATCAGGCCCAGCGCCAGCGTCGCGCCAGGCGACGTCACGTCCAAGTTCACGGTCGAGCCCTCGCGGATCGCGAACGACCCTTGCTTGTATTTCTCTTTCTGCGCGCCTGAAACGTTTCATTTTATAGGTTTTATTTCGAATCATTGGAGAAAGTCTATTTAGAACAGACGCCGTAATGATGTTGGTGAATTCAAAACGAGCCGTATTTATTAATTATTTAAGTATTTGTTGTACCTTTTTACGCGGTTCCAAATACTACCTAATTACTCTCAAATCCCTATTAAAAAATTACAAACGGTTATAAAATTTCTTTTTGAAAATAAAAGTTGTCTCGCAAAATATTACTTTCAGCAATAAGCGTAACTCTTTGAGTAACTTTTTACAAATTACGTGTATCTTTCTTAGTTCTACAATGCAATTATAGTATATTTTTGTAAGTACGCACTCGTGCACACCAATACTGCGCACGTGAATCGCGTTCGGCACGTGTGTACGTCTGACCTGTGAGAGGTAGTTTGTCGCCGCCGAGCATGTAGGTACGGAGACGACGAGCTACGTGTGCGGGCGCGCGGCTGCCAGACCGAACGCACACCATGCCCAACGCTAGCCCGGCCGCCAGCGCGTAGCCCTCACGTTCCACGCAGTTCTCCATCTCGGGGCCCGGCGGTTTACCTGCGCAATTACAATGCCGCAATACTATTCACTGCTTTACATGAGATAATCTTTCACGAGCGATCAGGAGCACAGGAAAGTCAGCGGGCGCAGTCGTGAGGGATTGCGTTTACCTATTTCATAGATTACATTTTCCAGAGACACGTTCAAGATTCATAAATTGTCAATGACTCTATAATTACTTTGCGTTATAGTCAGATGTCCGGCATTTTGCAATGACAATTAAAAAGGTGCGCACACACGATTGAAGGACGTGGGAATGCGCGAGCAGGCTGTGCTCGCAATCTTTCTCGTTCTCTTTATCTATATTTACATGGACATCCTTTCGTGCGTGAAAGAGAGTACGTCGTATCGTCGTGAAAATTTGAGAGCTATCAGACATCACTTATTCTCTATAATATTTTCACGGCTGGATTTTATGTATTTGTTATACAACAACATTGTTAAAAATCAGTCAAGTCAATAGTAACTGACACGTCTCCTCCTAGTACCTGTTTTAGATTCGTTTTCAGCCAAAAATATGTTTTTATGATTAAAGTGACTATTATACCGCCTTCTAATATTCATGTGACATATGTCCGCAATAAACAAAGAATAATATAGATATTCTATATTTATAAAGGCCATAAATATTTTCTCACCAATTTCATTAAGTAGTACTTGCGCATAATGTGTGTGTCCAGTGTCCTGATAGATAAGACCGACACCTAGTAGTGCTGCTACAAGGATATTCTGCTGGATGTCTAACTCAATCGACGTTGGAGGCAGTAACGGTTCTAAATGGATGCTCATCATTTTTGTTGCTTGAACGTCCATGGTTCCTAAAATATATTATTATTATCATGTATAAAAAATTAAGAAAAAAATGCTGGCTTCGGTGGTCTAGCGGTTTAGCACATAGCTTTACGATGGTCGCGGGTTCGATACCTCGCACGTTGCAAAAATTTGTATTCAGCATATGATTGTTTATATTGCTCTGGGTGTTTTAAATGCATTCATATGCATTTACAAAAAAAAATGTATTTAAGTGTTTATCTTCGCTAGTTCAAAGCTTTTTCATTATGATAACAAAATTAGCTTGAAATATATAGTATATACATAAATGTAATAAAGTTATATAAAATTGTGTAACATAGACAGACTTATTTAAAAACCTTTTCCATATTATTATATGCGTTTCCATGTGCATTTGTGTTGCCCACCTGGATTTACTACTATCAAGATAGTATTATTAACATTGTATGAAGGTATAGTTAACCTCTGTATGTAGCAGCGAGTCCCAGTAGCAAGCCGATGCTGATCATCTCGTGGCATTTGACCAAATACTCGTACATGTTCATGAAAGGCATATCACGCAAATGACCGTTGAGGCCCAACGCCATTAGAAACCCGGCATGTTCTGTGGACATTTCTGTCGTACCCTGTTTGGTAAAAACATTTATTAATAGATTTGATTGACTTGTGATATTAATAAGCACTAGTAGGTACTGCGTTAACATTGAATTAATAATTTCTCACGTCACTAGCATCTCCTTATCTACTTGCTGATTTGAAGTAACTTAATCATGCATAAATGTCTAAAGGGATTTCAATAATGTAGTACACTAATTCTGGATCATAATGTACACTTTTTGGTTATTTTAATCACATAGGTAAACTTGCACGGCCTTATTACAAAAAGATAAACCTGTTTTAGCACTAGTAATAAACCATTCACCAATGTATTTCTTATTACAAAATGAAGTTTATCTCTAAATCGTGATTCGTCTATGGTCTAAAGTTAGACCTGCGATGCCCCTAGTTTAACAGTGGTCTAAATGCAAAAAGTCAAACTCCATTTTAAAAATTGTATTGTAAGTTGTTGCTTTTGGAAAAATATTTTAACTAAATTAAAAATATATTAACTAAAAATATTTAAAGCTAATTTTACGATAATAAAAATATATAAAAGACGTTATTTATTATTTTTTCACTCATTTGACTTTGAAATAGTCACCATTCGAATCGATCCAATAAAAATATCCCGCCGTTCCTTTTCTCCGTATAGGACTCCTACTTGTAATTTAAAACTGATTTTCAGCCTAATAGTACATTAACAAATATTTATATATTAATGAAATATTTATAATGACGACATAGATAAATAGAAATAAATTTATTTTTAGTTTATACATATTTATTTGAAGTTATATTATTTTTGATCTTTTCAGTTTTCTGGTAAAACGGAACGTAATTGTACGCTAACAGACATGAGTGACTGATTTCTGTATGGAATACATAATGAACGATTTAACTGTAGTACTAAGTAGTCCTCTGTTTGATCTGGATTCGTAATAATGTTAGGCTTGTTCCAAGTATTAACTTTAGGAATGGTTTAAACCACGACCATTTAGACCACGTTTCGTCCGAGTTTTAACAGATTTTTTGTAATAAGACCGGCAGTGTTTAGAACAGTATACAATTATACTAACCCTGGGCTTGTTATAAATGATCCAGCTGGAATCTATGCTGGCGCCGGTCATGGGCACGAGCGCGAGCCCGGCGGCGACGCCGTTGTGGAAGGACGGCCACAGCAGGCAGTGCGGCGACGCCTCCGCGGCCGGCAGGCTCACCGGAGGACACCGCGGCGGCGGCCCGCGCCCCGCCACGCACAGCCGCGGCACGCCCACCGGCTCCGTCGGCGAGCACGGCGCCGTGCGCACCGACACCATGCCCCTGCACACACACGCACACGGCTCGCCGCACTACTCTACACCGCGGCGGCGGCCCGCGCCCCGCCACGCACAGCCGCGGCACGCCCACCGGCTCCGTCGGCGAGCACGGCGCCGTGCGCACCGACACCATGCCCCTGCACACACACGCACACGGCTCGCCGCACTACTCTACACCGCGGCGGCGGCCCGCGCCCCGCCACGCACAGCCGCGGCACGCCCACCGGCTCCGTCGGCGAGCACGGCGCCGTGCGCACCGACACCATGCCCCTGCACACACACGCACACGGCTCGCCGCACTACTCTACACCGCGGCGGCGGCCCGCGCCCCGCCACGCACAGCCGCGGCACGCCCACCGGCTCCGTCGGCGAGCACGGCGCCGTGCGCACCGACACCATGCCCCTGCACACACACGCACACGGCTCGCCGCACTACTCTACACCGCGGCGGCGGCCCGCGCCCCGCCACGCACAGCCGCGGCACGCCCACCGGCTCCGTCGGCGAGCACGGCGCCGTGCGCACCGACACCATGCCCCTGCACACACACGCACACGGCTCGCCGCACTACTCTGCACTGGCGACCCACAGACGGCCGCGGTATACCGAGCGACTAACACGCGCCTTATATGGAGCAAGCAAATCTGCATCACAGTGCGCACTCGTCCTCATTGCAGCACAGCACTCTCACAGCATCGTGCGCAGAATCATCCTAAGTTGTTCCTTTTATGAAACAGGAATGATAAACAAGTTTACAGTGTACCTTACCATAGTAACACTTACGTACATATATTAACAGGACCCGTAACAATGATTTTTATGATACCTTTTACCATTTATAATTCATATTTATAACCACAGTATATACCTTGCAATTGGTAGAGCCATTGTACGAGTACTTATAGCAAAAAGATATTTCTCTTGTTCTTCAATGAAGTCGTGGTCTGATACTTCTGGTCTTTGTGTCAAATTGATAGTAACCGGTATTGAAGATTGCAATAAATTGAATACTTCAGTCATCCTATAAAAATAATGTAACTATTAGAAAAAATGTGACATGAAAGACTACTAAATTATAAATTAAGTATTTTGTACTCCAAAAAATACTTAAAATTTAACCACAATATTAAAAAAACACTAAACAATAAAATATATTATCCAAAGTGGTTCCCGTTGATCACGTTTTTTCTTTCTTTCTTTAATAGATAATTTTACTTTGAAGTCTGTTGATATTAGGTACTTATTTAAAAACTGTAACGTATTACAAGTCACATATAAAATATGATCTATCTTTATTTATGTATATTAAATAATCTATTTGTAATCTCCCACAACTTATAAGTTCATGCATAAGTATGTTAGGATAGGAGTGCATGTTAATATCAGCAATACGATCTAAAGTGGCATAATCTTTTATTTACCTGTGGTCTCTTGGGTAAAGCAGAGCAAGGAGTCTTGAGTTGAGATGTTCCATACCGGTTATAGTTTCATTGTCTTCACTCTTGGTATTTACATGTTCATCCATGGCGTTTGTGTTCAGTGAATATGCCGTCTCTTTCTCGAGAACTTCCAGTGCTAAAGCTATTAAGGAAGAAAGTACTTTCATTAAAAAATAAAAACAGTCTTGAGTTTGAAGCCGCGCATCCAGTAAGTCGATGATAGATCGTAATATGATGAGGATCTAGTAGACTTGTTATTTAAATTTGGGTTTTATACGCATAAGATGTATTGTCACCAAATGTCGGTTGGAGAATTTTTAAAGTTTGATTAAATGTTAAATGATATTTGTTCTACTCACTCTCCATATATTCCGAAGTTGATTTAATAGTTTCAGCAATTTCAGCTTGTTGTGATAGATCCTCCCTCATCACGAGTTTGTAAGCCTCTTGTGGCCAATCCACAGGTGGTTCACTTTTGCACCGACTGAATATTGTTAACATCAGGAGACCAATGGCTGGAGGTAGGTTATCAATGTCCCGTAATGTTATACCTGTAAAATACGTAAATATGAAGTACCAATTATCTATTACATCGGGTTATAACACACGATGCAGAATTTCAGCCTGAGTATAGAGCCGAGTGTGTTAAATACATATGTATATCGTACGAGGTTTTTCAACACACTTGATTTTAAATAAACTCAATCATAAAACTGTGATGCATACTGCTTCTTTCCTACGTTTTACTTTTTAAATTAGCGCTCATTTAAACTTAACCGAACATTTAAAAGGATCGTAATGAAACTAAAGTGTGGATAGATTGTATCATGAACATGGATATAGTCTACTATCTTACATGAATACCCTGACGATTGTTATCCCAGATTGAGTAGGTAGAAGTATTGTTACTTATTAACATTATAAAAAACGCAGTATTTGATATATGAACGCTACTTGGCAAGAGGCGAGCTTATCGCAGTCACTTGACTTTTTCTTTGATAGAGTCAGTCAGTAAAAATATTAATCGATACACACAGTTTTTTTGTTATACTCATAACCTTTTTTGCATAATTCAGGTTAGTAGCTATTTACTAACGTTAGGTTACGCTCTCGAGGCTATTTACAAGAAGCAGTCAAAATGACGGGTAACGGGTAGTACCACACGAGGGCTGAAATAGAAGTGATATCCCCCGGTCGTACCCCGGTCTTACCCCGGTCGCAGAGGGCGCGCACGGCGTGGCGGTGGGGGCGGTGGGGGTGGGGGTGGGGGCGGGCGGCGGCGGGCGCGCGGCCGCGCGGCGTGCTGCTGGCGCCCACGGCGTCGCGCCCCGACATCGTCTGTACGCCGCCGTTGCGACCGTACTCCACTATTGTCAGCACCTGCGATCGATATATGATCATTTATTAGAAGACCGACAGCTTTTTTTTTTTATTTAAATACATTTTTCCACAGACATATTCGTCCGTGCCTTTTTTAATTTACTTTAATATTATAATATTTATTTAATTTCCACTTTTGTACAACTCCAGCCGAGATGTTACAATTTGCCTAACAGTGACACCGAGGCAGACCTTATCCGTCTGGCCCAGAACCACCGCTGGCCGGCCGGGTGAGTTGACAACATGCAGTGTCACCCGTCTTTATTTGGAGGATTAGATTTACCAGTATGCATATACAATTATATAAATCTTACACTACTACTAATTTCACAGTTTTCATTACATTGTGCAATGTAAGAATTCATAATGTAACAATACACATTATGAATTCTTACACTGCATATACAATTATATGAAATCTTATTTTAACACTACTTTCAAAGTTCACTATTTGTTGACCGACAGCTTACAATCTAAAACAATAAAGAACTAGTACATCTCTAGAGAAAACCAGTAACAGGTCTTCGGTGACTCAGCGAGCGAGAGTTCACTTAGAATCCTATTAAACGATTTGCTCCTTTTTCTGTAGGATATAAGTTTTTCTAAACCAGGAAATCAGTATTTAAAGCTGTTTACGACGGATACCGTAAATCGAGTACAAAAATTACTGTATTTATATAAAAGAAAAATATATATACTAACCTCAATAATGTTTCTCGACATGTTATTGACGTCGATGAGATGAGGGTAGTATCCGACATCGATATCCCTTAACATTGAGTTCAAGTAGCTAAACACATTTGGTGGTTCCTGATTAAAATATGATGGTGGACAAAGCTTACTCAATACTAGATCGGACATCTGTGAATCTGTTTGATCATAATCTATATTGTACTCTGTAGGAAAATCTAACCAATAGTGATTGACATATCTGTCTAATCTCAAATCTCTCGATATTTGATATAAGAAGCTGGATAAGGGTTTTAAATAGGCCCACAATAGTGTGTTTAGTTTTATCTCTTCATATACCAAATGGAAAGCATATAGCACTTGAACAGTATATGGAAAAAGCAATGAATTTATATTGAACTGCGCACATTTCTCCATCTCCACATTATTTTTTGATTTTGAATTTCTTGTTTGTCTGCCTTCTGAGTTCTGGATGGGATGTAAGTGTAATGTTGACACTAAAGAGTTTCCGATTACTTTATGCATTTTAGTGTTCAACAAATATTCCCAATCTTCATGTGTTCCATCACTAGAGGTTCTTTGCTTTTTGGTTGCCACCTCTGCATGTTCAACTTGATCATCATTCTGTTTGGTTTGGGTTAATCTTTCGACATCATATCCAATTAGTGCAAAGAGGAGGTTAGAAAACATTGACCATTCTTGTTCGGGAGTTAGATCTTGAGTACCAGGTGCATTTCGAACTCCATACCATTTTATTATAACCTGCAGACAGTCACATTTGAAATATTTATACCTATTTAACAGTATATTTGCTTCTTTAGATAAGGATACATACAAGGATGAAAGGTCTTCATTTAATAAATTAAAAATATTACATTTATACAATATTGATTAAGATTTAACAGTAATTAGTTTTTTATAATTTTGACACATAAATGTAATTTATATGTTGATCTATTTCACCTGCATGAAATTTATGATGAGTAAGCTAGTACAGTAAAGTTTCATCAAAATCCGTTCAGTAGTTTTAACAAACATCCATGCATGCATAAAATCTAAACTCACATACTTTCGAGTTTATAATATTAGTAAGATTAATTTATAAATTACATTTACCTAAATATATTACCTAACACCCTATAGTGCTTACGCAGATGAGGTCATTTCTGAAGTAAATAAGATGAGTATGGAAACGCCTGAAATAAAGACCTTTTTATACAGCCGTAGGATTAGATAATTTCTTGATAAGGAAAATAACCAAAAGAATAGGAATACGTACCAGCATGCCGATATCTTTGGGCAAGATGGCTCTGAGTGCGTCACAACAGCGCGCTACAAGCGTGGCGCAGGCGAGCGCGGGCAACGAAATACGGTAAAGGCCTTCCGCGCCATCCGCGCCGAATTGTAGCGTGACGCGAGAACCGGCCGGATCACAGAGACCACTTAATCCTATACAAATAATAAAACTCTTCTTACATAGTTCCCCTAAAAGGTACTTAGTTGAAAAATTACATTTTTCAAACACACATTTACAGAAATTCAAAGAATATTAAAAGTGACATTTTCACAAGACAATTCACACAGCAATATGTAGTCTCAAGTTAAGCTAGCTAGAGCTTGTGTTATGGATACTGACTGGGTATAAATACATAGAATATAATATATATAGAAACATGCAGTACAATGACCATATAGCCTGTACACCAGTCCTAACTTAATTGTTTTGATGATTTTATTTATACCATACTTAACAATCCAACATATAGAAAGCAATATATATTAACACTAGCTGTACCCGCGACTTCGTCCGCGTAAAATAGTGAACTTGACTAAATAATGAAAAAAATATTTAATGATCTAACCCAATAAAAGCCAAATGAAAAAGTTTCATCATTTCATCTTCAAAAATGATACTTCCATACTTAACTAACATATATAACTCTTTCAACCCCTTATAACTTCTTTTCTTAATATATATTTAATAAATAGGCTAAAAATTAAACTTCAAGCTTCTAGCTTTAAAAACGACAATATTTGCATGGAAACATTTGACTCTCTTTTAAATTCCTTACAACCCATTTTTCTTTATTTACATTTAATCAACAGCCTAAAAATCAGTTTCAGGCTTTGAAAATGGCGATATATCTATACAACCTTGCACCTTACAACCCTTTTCCACATTAAAATACCCTATATCCATTCTCAGGGTCTTCTAGATTATATGTTCTAAATTTCATTTAAATCGGTTCAGTAGTTTTGCTTGTATGTGAGATCGAGAGTTATAATATTAGTTATTTAATAAATGTACCCAAAAAATCCAATGAAAAAAGTTTCATCATTCTAGCTTAAAAAATTATGAATTTACATTAAAACTTTGATTTTATTTTACACCCTTAAGGGTAAAATTATTACAAACTATGAATCATCATCTCATCATCTTATATTTTAGGTTGGTGATGATTGACGTTTATTTAATTTGATGATAATTGAGTTTCAAGCTTCTAGCTTTAAAAATGACGATTCTTACATACAACCGTGTTTTTTTAACGTCAGGAAAAAATCTTCATAGAGGCCCACCGGCTTAGGGGCCAAATGGGGACTGCCGGATTCATATCGGCCAAAAACCTGACGACTATTCCTCTTCGATCATGTCGCCGTAGCTATAGGATCGCATATGCATTCTCCAAGACTACCGGCACGGTTCCCATTGAAGGGACCTTTCATCTAGGCGTGCAGGGAATAGCCTCTGCACGCCACCGTAATGCCTCCTTGTGAGCTATGGATCGCCCTAACAATCCTCCACCCTAGGGTCAAATATGGATTCAATGGCCACGCTGATAGACTCAGTTGTCCATCGAATCCTCCCCTCCCGCCGGTGACCTGCGCTGCGGCCGCGGCCCTGGCCTTGGCAAGCGACACAATTTTGTGCTACCGACTCCATGGTCCGACTTGCGGTTAGCCGCAGCGCAGTACCAGCAACGTGGCGATGGCGCGACACATCTCGCGGTCTTGTGGCCGCCCTGACCACGGCGATAGCACCTATCGCTGCAGTCTTCCCCTGCAGTGCACCGTTGGCCTACGTGCCCCGTGAGCAAGCACCTTACCTTAATCCGACCCGCCTGGATTAGGGTTTAGGCTGCTGCAACCGGGCATCGCACCCAGTTTGAGCCCACGCCGGAGGGAGTGCACCGGACCTCGCCCGCCTGTATGCTTGTATCCGCCCATCCTCCCACTCGCGGCAACGACGTTCTCAGATGTTACTGAGTCGTCCAGGTCACATAGTCTCAGCTCAGCCGATTTCTCCGGCCTGGTGACCCGGACTTTTTCTACTGGCAAGATCACTAACCTTGCGGCTAGTGAGTTCGCTTTGTCGCCGGTATCGGCGCCTGGCACTTCTAGGATGCGACAACCAGTCACACCCAGCCGGAACCGTAGGTCGGACAACCTCGTATGCATGGCATGTACCCTTTCAATCCCTTATAACCCTTCTATCGCATCCAAAAGTATCCTATGTGCTCTCTCAAGATATAGACTAATTGTGTACCAAATTTCACTTAAATCTGTTCAGTAGTTTTGGCGTGAAAGTAAGTGAGACTGACAGACAGACAGAATTACTTTTACAGTTATAATATTAGGTATTTAATAAACTAACTAAATTCAATAAAAAAGTTTCATAGATATGGCTCCAAAAATGGCGATATTACCTAAAATCTTTCATCCCCTATTTTATTTTACCCCCTTAAGGGTAATTTTATACAAATTTTGAATGTCATATTCATTCATATTTAATCAACAGCCTCAAAAATAGGTTTCAAGCTCCTGGCTTCCAAAAAGAGGAATTTACATAAAAACTTTTATCCCCTATTTTATTTAACCTCTTAAGGCTAACATTTTTATAAACTTTGATGGCCTATTTATTTATATTTAATCAACAGCCTCAAAAATAAGTTTCAAGCTTCTAGCTTCAAAAATGACGAATTTACATTCAAACTTTCATCCCCTATTTTATTTTACCCCCTTAAGGGTAACATTTTTACAAAATTTCATGGCTTATTTATTTATAGTCAATCAACAGCCTCAAAAATCAGTTTCAAGCTTCAAAAATGACAAATTTACCTAAAAACTTTCATCCCCTATTTTATTTTAACCCCATAAGGTTAACATTTTTCAAAATTTCCAGGCTTATTTATTTATAGTCAATCAACAGCCTCAAAAATCAGTTTCTAGCTTCAAAAATGACAAATTTACCTAAAAACTTTCATCCCCTATTTTATTTTACCCCTTAAGGGTAAGATTTTTACAAACTTAGTATGTTATATTTATTTATATTTAATCAACAGCCTCGAAAATAAGTTTCAATCTTCTAGCTTCAATAATAACGAATTTACATAAAAAAAATATCCCCTAATTTATTTAACCCCCTTAAGGGTAAAATTTTTAATAACTTTGTAAATCCTATTTATTTATATTTAATTAGCATCCTCTAAAATAAGTTTCAAGCTTCTGGCTTCAAAAATGACGATTCTTCCATACAATCTTTCATCTCCAATTTCAAACCCTTACAACCCTTTTTTCGCATTAAAAAGTAGCCTATGTCCTTTCTCAGGGTCTAGACTATCTGTGTACCAAATTTCATTTAAATCGGTTCAGTAGTTTTGGCGTGAAAGCGAGACAGACAGACAGAGTTACTTTCGCATTTATAATATTAGTAAGGAAGTAAGGATCAACAGCCTCAAAAATCAGTTTCTAGCTTCAAAAATGACAAATTTACCTAAAATCATCCCCTATTTAATTTACCCCTTAAGGGTAAGATTTTTACAAACTTAGTATGTCATATTTATTTATATTTAATCAACAGCCTCGACAATAAGTTTCAATCTTCTAGCTTCAATAATAACGAATTTACATAAAAAAAAATATCCCCTAATTTATTTAACCCCCTTAAGGGTAAAATTTTTAAAAACTTTGTATGTCATATTTATTTATATTTAATTAGCAGCCTCAAAAATAAGTTTCAAGCTTCTACCTTCAAAAATGACGATTCTTCCATACAATTTTTCATCCCCAATTTCAACCCCTTACAACCCTTTTTTCGCATTAAAAAGTAGCCTATGTCCTTTCTCAGGGTCTAGACTATCTGTGTACCAAATTTCATTTAAATCGGTTCAGTAGTTTTGGCGTGAAAGCGAGACAGACAGACAGACAGACAGAGTTACTTTCGCATTTATAATATTAGTAAGGAGTAAGGATAGTAAGGATAAGGGTAAGGATAAGGAAGTAAGGATTGTTGTAGCTGATGTACCATATCGAAAGAAAATTTGATAACGTGTGAAAACAAAATAGCAAATATTACCTAAAGTTTCTTTTTGTTCGATCCTCGAAACAGAACTGTGAGGGACCGGTGATAGGAGATGTAAAGCTGAATCGTCAAAATTCGCGTCAGTGCAACGGCTTGGTAACAAACTGCTGCGCCTTGGGAATGGCGATTGGAATGTAGAACGTTTAGTATAAGGAGAGTCTATTAGACGCGCCAATACGCCGCCAACATGTACCTAGAAAGAGTTTGTATTAGAAATTACTATACAAGTATTAGTATACATATAGGTTAATATAGTCACTATTTTATTCATTAAGTACATAAATATACATTGTGCCAAGTAAATAAACTAAGTATGTCATAAATTACTTGAAAACCATCCATGTCAATTATAGCTGTTTGAAAATGTTGCAACTTTGTAAACATTTTAGTTACAAAACAATAAAATTAAATGAAATTGTTGTAATAATATCTTTACAAGGCAAATAAAAAACTTAATATATTTAATTGAATTAGGCGTTATTTTGCGGAAGTCCATTTCATTTAATATAAATCCATCGAGTAGTAAAAAATTTAAGACCAACATGCAGAAGTGCATGTAGAAACAGAATAATGGCAACAATATAGACCATGTCAACAGTAAAAGTTCATACATACCTTGCCAACAAAACTGTTTCCTGACTGTAAAATTATATTGCCAGATTCATCAATCAATGCGATCATTTTCAAATTATCTAACACAACCGCGTCCTTCGCATAAACTGATGATATAGAACCCACAATGATATTGCTCTTGGTCGACTGTCCATGGGAGTGTGATTTCTGTAATCTTATAATCTGAAGTCGACTTACACCATTAACTTTTATCATGCAACATAAGTAATCATGTCCAACTAAATCCGTATGCAGAAATGTTTTTATATCAGACTGGGATTCTATAGGATCTCTTCGAATTGACTGACTGTCAGTCCATATATGATCTAAACATATATCAGGATATAAAGGCAACGATGGCGGCGTTTGAGCCACAGCATGGGGCATCATTGATACTGATGAAGCTTGGCCTATAGATGCATGCGGCGACATACCTTGCTGATGAAAAATACTGGCCATTGGACTATTCAAACGTGAATGGGAGTGAGTAGGTGTGCTAGGACCTCTCTTAGAGTGATAAGGACTCCCAATTCCAGTAATCCAACTCGTAGCATTTCGTCCCACATTGCTATGCATTGGACTACCCACAAAATCGCATGACTGACTAAATACTCCTGTAGTAGAATTTAAATTTGGACACATAGTCAAACATTCCTCCCGAAGTGCTTTGCGAATTTTCCACAAAGAGTGTGTAGCTATTTTCCAGTCATATAAAAGGACAATACTTGGGTTTGAACTCACAAATATTATTTGCCAATCTCCATCAGTGTAGTATTGCAAACCATGTGATGACTTCATTAATATAGGAGTTACTTCATCCAACGGATGGGATAAAGAGAAACATGTAGGTAGTGGAACATCATGTTCATAACCTGATATGGATTCCGCACGTAATTTTGCGCTCATGTTGAATGGAAAGTTTGATTTTGATCTTGAAAATGTACTGTTGTTATGAGATTCATTCAGTTTAAAAAAAGAATTTGCTAATAAAGAATTTTGAATTAAAGGTGTTGCTTCTTTTTCTAGTAAGACACCATATTTCATTGGCCATATTTTTTTAACTTGAAATGGTACACTGTTTATATATTCCCGACCATCAGTTCCAAATACTCTCATACATTTGTTATCCATTAAGAGAATAGTAGAAATTACTTTAGTCTGAATATGTTCAGTAGTATCTTCAATTTTGATGTTTTTCTTGATATCCCCTATTTGTGAATTTAATGCATCAATTAGCATTGTATTATTGATGTTTACATGAAAATTACAAAAATGTGCATGTTTTATAGGGTTTTCCAAAGTATAACAACAAATTGTTTCTCTGTGTTCAGACGCAGAGAGTTTTGTAGCAGGTGTGGATATTAGGCCTGAAAATAGTTTAAAAATTAGTTTTGTCAATTTAAGAACATGTTAGAAATATTTAATCCTCATACATTCATCTTGCGGAGAAGCTCTATCAACATATACAAGTAGAGCAGTTGAGATTACCAACAACATGTAGGTGTAATATGTATATGTGTATATTTTACTGTATTTTTTTATACTGGCTAATAATTATGACATGGTGCACCTGCATATTATAGTAGTTGGTGGGCTACCAGTGTAATATGGCTCCAGATAGAGTAATCTAAGGTATTCCTCAATTTTATTAATTGATCATAATGTAACAACAATTATCATCCACATTTAACGGAGTATAGTTGAATTCAACAAGGGAGGCATGAACTCTCCTCAAATCTTTCTCAAATTAATTTTGTTTTTAAGTAGTATTTTTTATCACCAGAAACTTACTAAGCCAAATTTGAACTCACAATGTTATACTGAAAGGTCATGAATTCTAAATAAAGAATGTCAAGGTAGTAAAGCTTAATAGCTTAAATATCTTATGTAGGAAAAAGTACAACAGTTTACCCATGATCATGGAGGGTTGTAACACTGCCAAAATATTGGGTACTGAATTTAAATAAAACATGGTAAAATTCCATAATTTACTAATGTATAATTAGCAAATTATGGAATTTTACCATACATATATATAGATATAGATTCTATAAAATTTATATTAAAAAAATTACCTTTCGACCAAACAGCAGTACACCCCTTGACATATAATTCCTCTTCATAAGAGCAATCAGTTCTAAAATTTAAGGGCCTTTTGTTTGGACTTTTATACTGACCAGAGGTTAGATTAAATTTTTTAGACATATTACTAGAGCTATTTGCACTGCTTCCTCTAGATGGTCCAGCTGAATTAAAACATTCTGTATCCATTTTCTTGGCACCACACAAAAGCTCAGATTTAATTGATGCATTAAAGTCACTTTTGACTCGGCTTGGGGGACGAAAAGACTCGGATGCATAATCATATTTATTCTCCTTCGAAGACATGGGTGGGTCATCATTAATTTCTGAAATATTTTAGATAGAACTAAAATTATCTTTCAATTATTAATATTCCAAATGTATTGGGAATGGAAGTAATTTACACTTGCTTACTAGCATTACAGAAAATGAATAAAAACCAATATTGTCTATACATTTACTTCCCACCTTCTGCATGCAAAGAAACTGTTTATGAGTTCAATAGTTTTAATTAGCAATAATGAGTAATGAGACAAGAGTTTGTTTTATGCTTACAATGTGTGGAATCAAAGAAAATCTTCCTCACAAATTAATTAAAAATAAAATATTTAAATAATCCATAATTTCTTACATAATACAAAATTATTTAAAAGAGCAACATACAAAATTCTCTTTCCTTCTTCCTGTGATGAGACAGTTTTTTAGAATGAGCAGTAGATTGAAAAATAAATGTGATGAAAAGTGCTTCAAAGTAAGTTTATTTGTGTAAATGATTTTAAATTCAATTCTATTCTATACATTTCAATATTTATATTTATAAGACAATAAGTGTACCAGGAAGGAATTCTGCTTTACATCATCTAGATTGGCTCAATCTAGATGATGTAAAGCAGCTTGCTGTTAGTATCTGTATTGTATTGTAGGTTGGACTACATTTTCCGCAATTGGCCTCTCATTTGGGCCATTGTGCGTGTAGAGCCAGGCTACTAACGTAGCCCGCCAAACTCCTCCCAGAAGCGCAGAAGTCTCCTGGTGTCTTCGCAGGCTTCACGGAGCGACCTCACCGTTCCGAGGATTTGATTTCGTTGTGTGGTCACTGCTATGCACTCCAGGATTACGTGAGCGGCCGTTTCCTCGGCTACAAAGCAGCCCCGGCATAGGGTACTGTCTGTAGCACCTATATTGTACAGATGTTTGTTTAAGGGACAGTGGCCCGACATTATCCCTATCATTATTTTAATGTTGTGCCTGTCCAGATTTAGTAGGCGTTTTGTCATTCATTGATTAGTTCTAGGAATTGCCACTTTTGTTTGCAATCAGTGGTTTGTTTCCATCTTTGGTTTTGTATCTCAGTCTTTGGCGAATGCAGGATCAAAATTGTGAGAATGGTATTGGCAAGAGCGGGAGGGGGCCTGCTACCGTCATGCCTGATCCTCTCTCATGCACTATGCCCTTTTATCCACTGGCTCTGCAACTTTATCCATGATATTGTGATATTCGATTATTAATCTGTTGGTCGATTTCCTGTTCTGTAGTGCTTTTAGCACGGCTGCACTGTCTGATATAAATTTTATGTTGAAGTTGTTGACACCTAACCTTTGCACTGTTCGCGCTGCCTCAGTCAGGGCAAAGCATTCACGTTGGAAAATCGAACTGTGTGTACCGAGAGGTATGTATAAATTCATGTTGAGGTCAAGGGCTTCAACTCCTGAACCGTTTTGTGTTTTGGAGCCATCTGTGTATATGCATAGTTCATTTACTGCAGATTGGTCTTGTTCCTCCTGATTCATTTGTATCTGGTATTTTCTGTTAAATGAATGATATGTTTGAGTTCTGTCACACGGAGCGGCAATCCTATTGTGTGATCTTTCTCTTTGGAGAGACACGCTTTTACCTTGACTGCTTGGTTGTTGTTTTCCATATTTATGTAGAATTGCCTCCAACATTCCTGTTGTCTTTGGTGAATTAGTTTTTTATATTGGTTTCTCGAAGTTGTGTATTTATCCCAGTCACTTTGTGATCTATTATTTATAGCTACATTGAAAGTTTTCTTCAACTTCCCGCGGTATTTCTCTAGCTCGAGACACCACCAGTGTTGCCTACCTCTGATTTTGTTAGTATCATGACAGTATATTAATATGACCCAAATGCTTCTGGCACCTTGAGGTATACCATGTGGCTTTTTGGGTGTAAAGAATTCCACAATCCTGAAATGATGGCATAAAATTCTTATAGACTTACCCTGTTCATCCCTGGAATACACTTCTCTGACAGTCCACCATTCCCTGTCCTCTGCCTCCTTCACTTCCAATAGACTCTCATCTTTTATAGCAAAGTTAGTTAACTTGTATAATAGTGAATTTTCAGAGATAGAATTATTGTGACCTTTGTTGTAAATTTTGCCAGGGTGTTTCGTTACCACTGTCCTGCCGTGTGGCACAAACTCCTAAAACATAATGGAATATGTAGTTATTTTGTAGGTATAGTACATGCAAATAGTTCTTGGTTTCCCTTGCAGAAAATATGTTATAGATTCTGAGATTCAAAATTAGAAATAAGATAGACAATTCGTGGCTACCTTAATTTAAAAAAAATGTTTAATAGATATACAAAAGTGTTAACAATTTCATAACTAAAACATACCAGAGGTTCGGAGGCGGCAATCATTGTTTTCTCATCCAGATTTGAAACAATATGCGAATCAACGCACGCTCATAAGCACAAAAACTGATTTAGTAGTGCTAATTTGCTAATGCCTTTCCAAATATTCTAACAAAATTTATTCAACCGGTGGAATAAATTTGAAAAATAATAATATTGTTTCTTTTGTCTATATACTCTGTGATAATTCTCGAAATTGACGTCAAAAGTGCTCTGTGTAGACAGAGAAAATAATTCTGTATCTGTGGCTGAATGATATTGATACTGTTTTCTCTGTCTACGATTGATACCCAAATTTTAATACTATAGGTCTACTGGAAAAGGAAAAAATTAACACTAGCAATACTGGAGAAATTGGAATAAAACGTTTCGATACTTTTTTTTCTTTATAGCTAAATTTTTGTGTGATACATATAATATAAAAATATATAAATAAAGCAAATATAAAAATTTATCCAATGATAAGTATAATTTTTGAAAATTACTATGGGGTTCCAAATTTAGATGAAAACTCCAATTACTCTGTTCATGAGTTTATTAATTTATTATAAGTTATCAAGAACTTGATGGTTCCAAATACTGTACATCCATACAAAAGTCTTCATGGAAGGAGGAAGACGTAGTATTTATGATAAACCTTTCCTCCTGCATCTCAGTTAATCGATTTTGTTCTGTGAACTGATTTACAATTTTTATTACTTGTTGACAAGATTTTTGCCATTCATCCCTATTTGAGAGAAAGCTTCTTCTGTTAAAGATTTTATATCACTTGCAGGTCTATTTATCGGATATTTAGATATCGGTCTATTTAGGATATTTATTATATCCTGAATATTGATCGAATGTAATTGTCACTCTCTATAATAGACCTGCAAGTGATATAAAATCTTTAACAGAATATATGTCAAGAGACCTAAGGTTTAATGCTTTTGCTATATTATTTTTGTGGTTTTTTGATGAGGAACTTTTATGTGGCCTTTTTTTATTAATGATGATAAGGCTGAGGTCACCAGTAAAAGATGATAAAATGAGAATAAAGTTAAGTTATATAATCAGTTAAGTTAGCTCATCCTGGCAAATGGCAATTTACTACAATGGGCAACCTTACTCTGGACATGGTACCTTGCTAATTCCACTTTACTAACAACATATTATACTTATTTATAATATCATATTAATAATTGGGAATATATGTTTTTCTATAGATAGATACCTACAGAAGAAACATATTTTCCCAATTTTATATTATTACTAACTGTACCCGCGACTTCGTCCGTATGGAATTTAACTTTATTTTTCTAAAATAAAAGTATTTTTCTACAATAAAGGTAGCCTAAATTACTCCTTATTACATCAGCTACCTGCCAAAAAAAGTCGCGTCAAAATGGGTTCAGCCATTTCAGAGATTACCCGGAACAGACAAAAATTTTAAAAAATGGTTTTTCGGTGTTTGTATTTATATTCATATGCATGTACTAAAAAACGGTTATTTCAATATTACAAACAGACTCTCCAATTTTATTTATACGTATAGACGTGTAATCCACCTTTTATAAAAATACTAGAAAATGGCTTACAGCAATACAAATGTCCGGATCCAGAAGAATAAAAAAACTTAATAGTAAAAAAAGCGACCAAGTAGCGCTTTTTTTATTATTGCGTAATTACTTGATTTCCTAGGTAAGTTTTTTTTATGGATGGTAATGGTGACTGAAAAAGGTTGGTGTACGTTGCGCTATGCATAATTTGCAGGAAGAAACGATTTCAATTCCTTTGAGGACTACTGGCATGCTCAGCAGTTTCCTAAATTTTGAAATATTAATTCTTAAAGATATGTAATATATACTAAATAGTAATTATTATAGCCGGACTTGATAGTCCGCGAGCCAAAAGCTTTTTCGTTAATTATTTCCTCCCGGTCAAAAACTTCATGGTTATGAATGTTGTGTTAAGCATAATGGAACCTACCTGCCGCGCTACGACAGTAGACAGAAGCGCAGTACCTTTTCTACGTTTAAAAAAATAAGTCATTTTCCGGTTTAAATTACTATCAAATCATAGACCTATATATTGAGTTGCTCCTCCATAATTGACCGTAATTGACTTTCACTAAGCTTTCATAACACAACTATTATAACCATCTTAGAAGTTTTGGACTGCAGGAAGTCTTCAAGAAGAAATTGGTCATCTTAAGTTGTTCCTGGTTCGAGGCCCATGAGGAAAGGAGGATTTGTTGAATATTAGAAAAACAATTTTCCTAAGAATAAACTTTATTTCTACAATAAAAGGATATTGATTAAAACCGCGCTCGTATATAACAAAACATTCAACAATATACTTTGGAAACAAATAGGTAAACACTTTGGGTGCCGACTTATTATGCCCTAATTAATATAGAAGACCAGTGTTTCTCAAACGGCGTATATTTCATCCTACCCATATAAATAAATATATTTATCCATTTGTGCTGTAAAGTAATAGGTATATTGAAAACCAAACTTTTCCTATGTATATAATTTCACAGCACAAAAAGATACCGATAGCTTATATTTAATATTTATTTTATGATATTTATATTGACTACCGTCCATTGCTAGGAAAGAAGTAACAGTAGCAATGGTAAACATTCTTATAACAATACAGATCTTCCAGCACCATAATTTACTGATAATAGATTTTATAGGTTTAAAAACATTGTAAAAATCAAGTGTACCGCAGTACAATCAAGTAAACCTAATAAAATCCATTCTCATTTTTAAAGGCCCAATAATGCGCCTGCAATTCGTTTGACATATTCGTTATCTCTTCCAGACATTCTGGCCCCCTTTTATAGTTTTCTTAATCTAAAGTGAATAATATAAGGCTTTTTTATCAACAAGGCAAAAAATATTTCTGATAAGGTTATTAATAATTGCAGTGATATTACAAAGGCCAGTACAGCTCATCAGTTCATGATTTAGGAACCGCCAAAAGCTCACCACATGTACCTATTAAAAACGTAACGATAATAAATCTTTTTTTATAAAAACAATTAACAATTTCATTAAAATCTTTGTTGTATAGAACAAATTTTAAAACAAATAAGCAACAAAATTGTATTAACATATTTTTTTACAATTTCGACTTCATGGAATGCGATAACAATAGCCCGTGTTATATATACATACTAAATCTTAAATATTACATATCAATATCTACAGCCTAGCTTCCCTAATCTAAATACATTTGGTCTTTGGATGAGCATGTCACATTATGGCTTGTGTCATCATTTGTGATTATAAAATATATAAGTGCACTTTCGAATTTAGTACTTGTATCATTTTATTTTAACACTAACTCTAGACTAGACCTGCAACGAAAGCTTTACCATCATGTACCTTACAATAGGAGATAGAATAAAATCACAGAAATCCTTAAAATTCATCACAAATAAATAAAAACAATATTTGAGAAACACTGTTCCAAAAACAACACATATATGAATATGGTGTAACTGAAGTGATTACTTTTTTTTATTTTTTACCGATTTTATGACTGTATGGTGTGGACAAGACCAAAAATAATTTAATCTCAGGTACCTAATGGGGACAAGATTATTATTCCATAATCCAAATAGTGAACAATTAATTACACTAAATAAAAAAGCATATGCTTTGTTAAAACTTTGAAAAACATTTATATATGACAGTGAACATGATAAGCAATTACTAAAATCAATAACTAAATTATAAAATTGACAATATCCCAACCGAATTACTGGAGGGATTATCATTCATAACGAATTACGAGTTTCACAAGGTTGTATTTTTATATATAATTGCCTCTGTTATCTAACATCTATAAAGAATATTTTTATTTTGCGTAAATTAATAACAATTTTCTGAACATTTTGTTTTATCAATTAATTACCTATAAATTCGTAGTTACACACAAAAACACTTCATTTCCGCCATAAAGGCACTAGGTAGCTACTGTTAAATTAAATCATACATTTAAAATTGGTAAAATAACCCATTAAATAGTGTTGTTGTGTGAACTTAAGGTACCAAACAAGTGACGAATGTCACGATATATATAAAACGTACATACAAAAGATAATTGTATACTAACACGCTATGTAATAAGAACAAAACAAATCACCTTAAAAATGCAATGCAGTCTATGCACATGGTGTCTTGGTTCTGATTTTTAATCTAAGTATTAAGGCGATTAAATAAACTATCCTTATACAAAATGAGGTTAAAAATTTTACATAAATTATGACTCATGTTTGACATTTCATAACAATACCTTCTTTGTGATGGTACATGTTCAAAATCTTTAGAAATGAAAATTATTATGGGTCCAAATGTAAATTATCTTTTGTATTTTATACACGTAAATTACATTATGCCTTGATGTTATTTGTGTGATGTTAACATTAGGTCACATATATTTCTCTAACACTATCGAAGCAGAATGTAGCAGCCTATTATCGACAAACTAAAATAAGTATACATATATCTCTATTTTCATATAAATAAAATCTATTTCTATGTTATAAAACCTACAATTAAGTGTACAATAATAATCTTTATGCATACTATGTAAAAGTAGAGCTATAATATATATATATATATAATATAAATATCTGATTATAAAGTAAATAATTTTTGGAATATCTTTTAAGGCTAGTTATGTAGGTATTTTATACCTTGGAAGCGTTTTCATCGCTCGCTTTGGCGGTTATGGTCTCCGTAATTGATGAACCTTCAATTTTGGACTTGTTAGCCGCCACTTCGGCCAATGTTGCCAGTGCCAGTAAGTCCACATGACAAGGAGGCTGTTTACATATCTCCATATTTTGAACGACTGTAGGAGGGGCTTCGGTGGCTATTTTGATGTCGGGACTTATTTTATGGACTTCTCTGAAATCCACGCTAGAAACCATTGAGTTGAAATCCAGTCTTGTAATGCTAACTTTTCTTGGCTTTCGTTTTTGACTACCGACGATTTGTTCTCGCCAATGTTCCCGTTCGATATTCCGTTTTTCATCTACAATTGGTCTGGGAACTGAATTGATAATACGATCGGTTTCGAGAACTTTTGGTTTCAGATTAATAGTTTTCTTTTTGCGTTTATTTTCCCGCTTCTTCTGTTGAAATTTTTCTAAACTAAGTGAGGGTAAAGCTCTAATTTTAGCATCTAAATCGAAGTCGGCAGCCTTGAATGTTTTGTTTGTGTTATTGTCTGATTCTGGTGCGTCAGTAATATCGTTCTTGATTTCGTTTTCAACGGACGCCTCGTTTATTGAATCGTCTTGTTTCGAATCGTCGGCAACAGTTGATTCTTCGCTACGTGAAATACCAGTTTCCCAACTGCAGGACGCACTGTAGTCTTCGTCTAATATTTTATCTGAATTCTCCCTTTTCTGTCTCTTATTTACTATCAGTCCTCCAACAGCCATAAACTCCTGGTATCTTTTTCCTTTACAAGACCTTCCAGATCTAGGATTCCTCTCGTCGTCCGACCAGTTCCTCAAATATCCATCATCATCTTTAGAATATCTCTTATCAACTATTTGGTCTATCACATCTTGGTTAGTAAACTGATCGCTTGGAATACCACTGTAGCGGTATATTCTCCCTTTTTCTTCATCAAAATCTTCTTCAAATATCTTACTCGTTTCAGTAAGTGCATTCTGAAGTTCACGTATACTGTCTTCTTTAGAGAGACCCCTAACTTTTGATCTTTCTAATATGCTATGAGATCTGTATTCGTTTGGGATTGAGATCGCATTATATTTAAGGCAGGGAGGCGAGTAATAAGGGTTTGAAGTTTGGGTTTCAGTCTTAGTGGCCAGGAGACTACTTAAGCCTCCCATTTGGGCTTCGTCTGCTAATTTGCCAGGTGTAAACATTGATAAAGGTTTATGAATATCTGCGTATGCATGGTCATTGTCTTTCTTATTTAAATCAACTTTAGTGGAGTTGTTGTTTGTTTTTTCAAGTTCACTTTCGTGATAGTCACTGTTGGGAAACTCATTTTGCTTGTCGTTTGATTCTCTCGGCCGTGAAGAAAGAGTGCGGAGAGGTGGTGCGGGTAACTTATACCATTTAAAGTTCGGATTGGCACTGAAGAAGGCGTCTTTGTACTGAAATTAATATAATTAAACATTTAATATTTGTTTAGAAGGGTTAGCACAGGTTTGCAAACAATACCCAAATGCCCAGTAGGGTGGTCATTTTATTATTTTTATGTAATTGAAATGGCAATCAAGATTATGGTCTACCAGATGTTTAGTGGTAACTGTCACCTATATAAGTAAATGAACTGAACATAATAAACTTTTCGTTAACGAATGCAGAAATGAAATAAAAAAATAATCTACCTGTTTAGCAAGACCTGTATAACAAGATTTCTCTTCCTCGTCCAAGTTAGCCCACCATTCTCCCAATATTTTTGTGATAGATCTGTAACAAATTTTTCACAAATTTAAACTGTTAAGAATAAAAATCTTATAAAGGCCTCGGTGAGTTTAGCACATCGCCCTAATACCAATCATTGCGGGTTCGATTCTAGACATGGTACAAATAGTTGTATATATGAGTATGGTTATTTGTGTTGTAAAAATATATATGTATTTGTATCAGTAGTTAAGTACTCATAACACAAACTCCACTAAGCTTGTGACTAAATCGGGCCGTATGAATGTCCTGGGTTATTACTATTAATTTCAATAAAATACGAAAAGAACTAAAAAGTTAGACATCTTACCTGTTTTCTAGACTAGGATATTTATCGCGCACGACACTCCTGTGACGTTTGCAGAATATAAGAAAGGCATTCATGGGCCGACGCGCGTGATGCGCCGGCTTACCTTCGTCGTCCTGTTCATGCATGCTTCACTATCTGGAAAAAATTAAACAACAGTAGGTATAACATTTATTATACGGGAAATTATGAAATATATTCCAGTTGGTTGTGACTTACTGCATAGTGCTATATATAATATGGTATTTTCGCACCTTTTTGTACAAACTATAACAACAAGTAAATCGTTATCGAGGCAAGTAGATGAGAACAGTAACCGAATTTATAAGTGTATGTCTATAAATCTTTGCCTAGTCATACATGTAGATATGAAGACAAAAGCAGTACAATCTAAATTATGGACAGGAGTTACTAATTGAATAATTATATAATAAACAACAAATATATACATTATTAATACGTAGTACATTAAGACATAATTAAGGTATAGACATATATAATTATTTAATGACATTTTAGATGAAACTCATTGTTGTTACAATATTTTTTTGGGTAGTCATAATATTACGTATTACTTAATTGCAAATTCGGTTCATTGGATGCTTACCATCAGGCAGTAAGTTTACATTATAGTTATAAAAAAAAGTGAACACCATAATTTTACACCACCAAAAGTGAACACCATTATTTTATGGTAATTGCGTAAGATTCTATAATAAACTGCCAGAATCTACGCTAAATCTGACAGAGAGGCAATTCAAACTTTATATTAAACAAATGTTATGTAAAAAAGCCTATTATAGGATAGATGAATTTATAGATGATAGCAATATATAGCAAGTATAAGTTTATTTGCGGACAACGTTATAATTTATTTTTCATACTGCTTTCTTGATATATGATAGCGTAGCGGCTTTTGTATTGATTGCCACATGCATCCTCATGTAAAGTGCGAATACTGTAACTACCGTACAGTAATTTTTGTAGCTGTGACGTGGTCGAGTGGAATGAGTCCAGACATGTGGCGGCGTGGTGGGCCGGGTCATTGGGCTCCCTAAAATATGGTCGAGCGCAGTGATGGCTGGCTCATCCGTCATACTCGTGAACGAGTGCTGCTTGTAGGGACTGGTCTGCTCTTATCACTACGACTGATTTAATCTTATTGTGTTTTTATATTTGAGCCTAAATAAATTAGTGCTGGTTGGTAGTTTGTATTCACACGTTTCGACTTGTAAAATGTGAACTTATAAGGATTGTTTAAAAGAGCAACACACAAGTTTCTAGCTTATTCTTCTTGTGATGAAATTAAGTTAAGTTTAAGTGCTTAAATTAAGTTTATTTGAATAAATGATTTTCTATTTCTATTTACTTTCAAATTAGTAAAACAAAAAAATTTGAATTCCACTGGTCGGTCGTAATTCTACTTTTTTAAGAGCTTAATCACTTATTATAAGCGGAACAGACTTCTATGTTTTTCTTTTGGATGATTTAAAAATAATGTTAACGCTTGTCCTGCACAAGCGTTAACACTATTTTTCAATCAGTAGTATTTGCTTGACTCGAGTTGAGGAGGAATCAAATAAGCTAGCCTACTAGCGTCTCCCTAGCGTCTCAAAATAAGAAGATTTATTCACGATGGGTTTATGGGGTAACAAAGTGGCGTGGCGGTTGAAATTGTTAGCAAAAAAATTACTATTCCCCATTTATTAACAATCTTTTCCTCCCAATAATGAATATTGGCAAACTACCCACAATTTAATAACAGCAATCAACTCCATAAAGTTTTCTAAAGTTATCTCACGAAAAGGGATAACAGGTACTTTCTTTGCCAAGTGCATGAGCGATAAGGCTAGATAAGGAGGGTCGATGATCTATATTTGTATTAGTGTTATCAGCAGTGTCATCGCTGCTTATGCTTACTTTGGTTTGGCTGTATTCATAAATAAACTGCATGGATATTAATAAAAATTAATGATTGCAGATATGTGGATACATTGCCGTTATTAACGTAGTGTTTTTAATGTATATTTGATTAACCTTATTAGAGACTGATCAAAATTAAATTTTGGATCCATAATTGTGATATAGTAGCCTACATCCCATCAAATTCCAGACGCGTCAGACCTTGACCCAGTGGATCAAAGTGTGCCGAGGCTATCAAGGGGGCAACGGCCCGTGAAAGCGAAAACACGCGGTGCGAACCTGCGCGCGCGCAGTTAAGAACTTTCGACTGGTGGATCCCAACCGGTTAAAGAATTTGTGACAGTAAACTTTACGATAAGGATGTAAAACATTTTGCTGATACACGTGTAAGTATTTGAAACATTCTGTGTGTTTAAAAGAAGCCTAATATTGTAATTACTTATGATTTGTTTTAGAACTGTACAAGAACTTTTTTAGAACAATCCATTTATTTAATGGGCTTATAATAACCCATGTTACTAACAGTACAGATCAGACTGTCACATCAACGCTATTTCTTTTTTCTGCTTTACGGTTCCTGATGACTAGAATGTTGTAATTCCATGTAAATTCAATAATTTCACTGCCATTCTATCATTGTATTCTTAAATCCCGCAACACACCATGCACGTAGGAAAACAATACTGTATTTATACAGATATTTTTTGTTACCTGACAGTTAATTGTCAATGGACATTATCAAGCGGAGGTACATGGATTTTAACAATACTCCAAATTGAAAGAAGTCTCAAGAAAACATTATAAAAATTAATCGTGAATGTTTCGCACTTATGGTTTATGTATACAAAAATTGTCATTATACATAGGTCGTGTCACATCGATGATAAGCAAATAAACTGTCTCGATATGGTGTAACGGTTATGTAACCGCAATATAACGGTAGTAAAATATCAGTTAAGTGCTCAATAACGTACGGTTTTCACTTGGCCGTGGCGGAGTGCAATCAACAAATGCTCTGCGCTTCTGATATTTTGGTTGAAAGTACCTAATTCAATTTTCATTTATGTTTTAGATGCTGTTTCAACGAATATTTACTATTCCATGAATTAATTGCAAATTATTTCCGGTGATTACATTCCAAAATTTGATATTTATAAAATATTTTACATTTCCTATAATTCAACTTACAATACATTATGGGGTCTAAAATAAAAACGTAATGATCTAAGAAAATAAACACAGTGCTATTACAAGACAAGTTTGCTGAATTCTACTATTTGTACAATAATGTAAAACGAGATAAATGCTGTTAATTTTTCTTTCGAACTAACAAGTGGCAAGCAAGGTACTTTTCTGTGATGTGTTACTTAACCTTCTTTCTAATCGCAATCTCTATCTCAATTTACTGGAAATACACGATTACTCATTATTATCACGGGGTAATATGTACTTTGTATTATTATCACTCTACCACTCTTAGGTTAGGGATAAAAATAATATTTCCTTTCTTTATACCTACTCTACTTAGGTTTAAGATAAAATAAATTGATACAAAAAAGAAAGATCAAAAATTGTTTATGCAACTACGTAAAAGACAATTTTACATATTTTAAAGAGTAACCTGTGACCCTAAGTCAAATGCTGCCAGTGTTACATAACATATATATGCTGTAGAGAATTGCATGATACAAAACATCTAAATAATAGACACCTATCTAATTATTATTCGCAATATTATTTCGCATCAATCAAGGCCACGTTATAGTCACACAAACTAGCTGCGGCGAGTAATTTACAGAGATTTTGTTGTCAAGGTCAAGGTCTCTGCAGAACTCATCTCTGTGAGTCTAACACGTGTTCCTCACTCACTTCAGGAGGTCATGTTTTTGCTTGTTCAATAAATTGGATAGGTTATTTGCTGTTAACTTTATCATATTACGGTACAGGTGCTTGCTTTGTCAAAGGAATTTAATATTTATTGCGCATGATGTAAGGTTTCTAATATTTTCGATCTGCAAAATATTTTATTTTGCGTTCGAAGGTTTACTAAATTAATTGGTTGACTGTTTAAAAGTCTAAGCCACTATGATACTATATAAAAGAAAAACATTGTGTTTGGTTTATTTCGATTTGGTAACTAGATATGTATGTGTAAAAGATAAATGTTTCAATCGATAATGCTAATTACTTTATATTGATATTTAAGTTGTTTAAGAAAATAAATTTGAAATGTTATGTCAAACAGGATTAGTGAAATTCTATCTGAATTATTTAAACTATATTAAAATTAAAAACTGAAAATAAATTTAGAAATTTTATAATTAATTGGTATTAATCAGGTATACTGTCTATAGGGTAATTTGAACAATAACATCTACACATGACACTAAAATTCAATAATGGTGGAGATAAAAAGGACTCGTTGGGCACACTATAATCGGCTCTGATTTTGCTACAAATGAGAGGATGGGATCTAGGAATTTATCTAGGACACCATTGGTCCGATATTGTTCACAATGTTCGTGTCGTGTGCAGGCCGTCCTACCGTCAATTTCCATATTACGTGTATTAAATATTTATCACTACACTGTGAGGGTGGTTATGTATACATATACATTTACATAGGTACATCGCAACGTGATATTACATTATGTTCATTTAAGCGACTACTATTCAGTTTACTAATTTATTTAGAAGGTGTAATACATAGTTGTTATACGTATCTTTGTTTTCAAAAATCCTTTCTTAGCAGCTTTCTAAGACTTAAATGAATGGTGCCAAGATTATTATCTTGGCAGCATTTATGACAGCTATTTAATCAGGTCAATCAATATCCTGGTCATATGAATGAAATTGCCGATAAAGGTGTAGTTATAAAACAATAACGTTCTTTAAACATATATTTAATTAAATATATATTTAAATAATATAAAATATAAGTATATATACATAAAGTTATTTTCTTGTGGTCAACATTTAACTCGGTCACAGAGTGAAGTTGCAGGTAAAATAATAACAAGACATCACGAGTCACAACGTTAGTAACATGTTGGTCGTTTTAAACAATGGCAGCTATGAATCCATTAACTTAGTTCAGTTCATATAATATATGTATAAAGCATAATTAGGTGTCTATATATCTACATATGATACACAAAAGCAAATAAACAATGAGAGCATTTAATAATAGTTTATAATCGGAATGCGTTTTGCGATTACATGCGTTTCCTGTACGATAAGGGTACGGAAGGAAAGATTAGACGAGTTGACAATTGAAACGTCGATTATTTGGCAATTATGCTTTTCTAGAGAGCGAGCTCAATTCTAACAAAAATAAACTTCGTGTCAATTAATATTTCTGACACTCTGGTGAAAGAAATACAAATATCAAAAAACAATCCGAGAGACTGTGGTGTTGAATTCAAATATCCTACAAAAGGTAGGCATGTTAAGTGTTGCGTTCACCATAACATTGACAGTTAACAATGCCCCTGACTACCCCATCTTATCTAATAGTAGTAACGGTATTTTACTTAGTTTTGTTGCATTTAAATATTACATATACAGCATCATTAGCCTATCAGACTCCATTTACACAATTGAGGTGTCTGGGCCGTCGTCATTTGTCTTTTGACGTTATTTATAATTTAGCAAAATTAATGTACGAGTACCTATATAAGGACATTTTAATGACATCAAAACTGTGGCATTATTTGAAGAAAGATGATTTCTATTCTAATTCTATTCTGATAAGTGTTATTATAGGTATAGACAATTTGAGTAGATTGTTTTCATAGAATTATGTATTAATGATGAAAAAGAGATTATTGTAAACTATAAAAACTGAAACTATTGCAATAAAGTATACAAAGTTTTATACATTCCTCATTTTTATAGTTATATATAGAACATTGTGATAATTTGTCACAAATGGCAGATGACAGCCCTAGATTTGAATTCTTTCAACTACAGATTGAATGAAATCGGTCGTTGGTTTATTATTCGTTTAACAGTATCGACTCAGTGAGTTTTTATTCAACGCTCTAATTAGACCAGAATGTAACTTTAGTCCTAAATATATCTAGATTCTGATAGACATATTCAGTAGATATGGTTTATTGTTTTTTATGGTTTTTACATCGATCACATCACAATCGTATGCTAGTAAGTTTAAACGTGATTTTTTTATTATGTCTAATAGTCTTTAGAAACTTCATCATCGTCGGTCGATATCATATTCAAACAATCACGTTTCGCTACATTTATTATATTATTCAGATTTACAAAAGAATAAGAGATAATAATAAGTAAACGTGTAAATTTGTTCATGCATGAGTTTCGTACTGACGAATGATTCATAGTTTACAGCGATTACCGAATGAGGTGCTGCAATCATCTGCCAGTGTCTACTACTTGTGATTTTTAATAGGCGTGTAACAATGGAGCACCCTCATTCTTCCCTTACCACTGCATTTTATATTCACTTCAAAGGATTTCACAAAGAAAAATCACAACTCAATAACTATACATAAGACAATCAAATTGTAATGATATTTTTAGTTGCTATTGATTTTGGTTTTACCAGAATGTTATATACAATACCGATATAAAATGAATCTAAAATAGAACAGAGCGCACACAATGGTAGCTGAAACAGTTCTAGCTCGCTTATTTATGTCAATTTACTGCAAACATCAATGGCGATCGACGACCTCTTTTAACAATATTGCAGTTATGTAAGGGTAAGTTTAGACTGAATAACAGACGATCAGTGCCAAACAGTGTTATTTCTCATTCCTAAAGAGATAAAAGCTTGTTGTTCTATAATTAGTTTATTTTTGTTTTATTCAATCATGCGGTTGGCATACGACGTGGCTGTGACGCCAAAATAATGGGTATGATCGGTGAAAACAGCGACACACGTGTGATGCGTTATCTTCGAACAGGATTGGCGAGTGACGGCTAGTTGCGAGTACCTCCAAGACATTTAGGTATTCTCCATTTTATATGCTAATAAGGCCGATCCTTGCGACTCGATGCACGGATGTACAGTGTATGTGACGGAGACCGTATATAAATTCTATCTATACATAACCTTCCGGATGAGACGATAGTGAAAACCGTATCAAAATCCGTTGCATGAGTAAACGGAGAAACAGACGAGCAATAACAATGACTTGTATTAATATTACGTATAGATTATTACTAGAATATATGCAAATAAAGTGTATTGTACGGATTACTTTTATATCTTATCGTGATAGCTTACCTAGGCATTCTCTATGTACGTGTATATAATAAAAAAAAGTAGAATACCTAAATGCAGATAAAACGCGAGCACTGCGCAAAATCTATGGATTAAGCTGGCTCATCGCATTTGAAGTATGAGAATATAGATATAAGTACGTGAATGAGTCCATGTAAAAATGAGAAAGGGCATTCCAAAGTGGGCGTTACTTTCAGCATTATCAGAGGCTTTGTTTTAGATAACAGTAAATCTATTGTTAGCGCTACAAAGTACTGCCGAATAAAAGTAAAAGGTCTTTTTATTCTGATTCAAATTGAACAATATTACATAGAATATAATAAAATAGATATACAGTGCAAAAGTAAAGGAAAGCAGGTACTAGTCTGATATATCATTGATTACTGAATGTCCTTTTGTTGTAACAATAAATTTAGACTAGACGGATCGACACGGTCTATTTTCAAATAATACGTTTTATTAATTGTTTATATAAGAAGTTCACAATATATATAAATTAGATCTATTTCCATAGATAAGAGTAGGGCCCCGAATACACATATATATTATATGTAGATAAATGTTGAAAATCTTCATTTATGAAATACTGAATACTAAACTAAGTACTTACATTGAGTTAATTTCCATAAAAGCTATTTATTTTTATATACTAACAACATAGTACACTAATAACAACATTTTTTCATATACGGGTATAACATAATTTTTAGGCTTGTGTAGTTTTGATATCCTGGCCTTGCCAATAAAAAAAAGATTGAGCAGTTTTAAGTAGCAGAAGTAATTGAGTAAAAATAAAGTAATTGATACATATGTACGAACAGGACAATATATAATACACGGTCTGATGGACAAACGGGCAAGTAGCCAGGAACAGTCAGGATGGAAATCGAGTGCAGCGCTTAATAAAATGTCACTAACAGTACCGGTTTTACATACAAGTATCCGACCTTGATATTATTTCTGATTGTTCTTATCAATGTGTAAATACCAGGTAATACATTGAATAACTTATTCAAATCATTTCGCATACTCAAATTACCAATCGCCCTGGGATTTGTCTGCTTGAACTACATTAAAAAGTATCTTATGCATTACAAAGGCAAGGTTAGACTTATTCATCATCATTATTTCCTTGCTTTTATCCATTATTTAGGGTCTGCGCAGTATGTCATCCTCTTCCACTGATTCCTATCAGCCATCATTTCTGAGCATACTCTCCTTTTATTCATATCATCTTTCAGACAATCCACCCGTCTTTTTTTAGTCGTCCTCTTCCAATCTATCCATCCAGGTTCATATTAAATACTATTTTTAAAACATGATTCGGATTCATATTATTTTACTATATTATTTACAACTATGAGCCGTCCCCGGGTGTTTTAACTTGAATGAGTTTTAATGATCTATATGCTATTTATTGGAAATTCATTTATTGATAGGTTTAGGTATTAACCAAACCAAATTTTTGCCAAAGTGATTTACTTATTAATTAAAATTGCGACATATTTGTTTGCGTACTAATTATAAATAATTTAAACTATCTACATTATAATATTAGTACAGATAAATTACTGTAATTTTTTAAAAGAAAAGAACAAAGATACTTTAAAAAAGTTCTGCTATAGCAAGTACATCGCAAAGCAAGCCCATGTTAATATGATTCTATTTACAGACTCGTCAATTCAACTGAATGCGTTTTATTATAATGCAATGTATTCTGTCATATTGCAGCTGTCTCACGGACAGCATGCATAATTAATAATTAAATTACGATTAATATTATGATAAGTATTTCTGCTTTTAACATTAAGCTTGATATATGACCTATAGCACCTATAATTGTCATTTATAATGATTATAATGAGAGCTACGTTATGTATGTACTATAAATCGATAAAGTTATATAATTATCTACATAAATATATTTAACGAGATAATGTTTATTATATAGGTATAATAAAAGTTGTTTTGCCTGGTTTTTTAATTGAAATTTTCTTCGTGACTATTATAAAGGTAACGATATAGCTATTTTTGAAATTGCTATTATTTTTTATTGCAAGATACTGAAAGGAGTTTTCGACGAAATGTTGTAATACAAATGAACTAAAACGGTTGTTTTCTCAGAATGTTATCTTTTCTATATATAAAAGCGTCAAGTATTCCATATATAAATTATAAAGAGTAAATATTTTTGTTGACTGTTTGTTATTATTAATTTAATTGATCAACACAGCCTTGAAATGCTAAGAAAAATTGCAAGGGTTAAAAAATTTATTCATGTGTTCAATTAGGATATATAGGGATAGAAATAATTAAGCGAATAGATTAACGATTAAACAAAGAGATTTGGTGTTGGTAAATAGTTTGTTTGTAATGCTTAATAAAGCAACAATAGCAAGCAGCATACAATAGTACAGATTATTAATAATAATCATTCGGACAGGCAAAGCTACGAGAAACAAACAGTGTGTTTTAAATTTATAATGTGGTTTTTAAATAAAATAACCCAGATCCATTTATAAACTTAAAATGTAGAATTTACATATTACGAGGAAAATACTAATTTTATCCAATGTTTTGTTATCCTTAACTAAACTCAATTTGTCAGAAAAAAGATCAAATGTCTTATAAAATATTTTCTTTGAATAAAAAAAACGCTTACTATAAAATTGAAGAATTTATGATAATAATTTTTTTGTAGAAAATATCTAACTTAAAATTCATAGTGCTGACAATGTTATCTGAGTGAACAGAGATTAAGGGCATAGCGGTTTCGATGTTGATTGTCGCATGCCTAAACCTTGTTAACGTAAATCTAATTAAAGTAATATTTATTTTAAATAGTAACACACAAGTTTCCTTCCCATTCTTCTTGTGATGAGTCTGCAAGCCGAATGAGCGGTAGAATAAAATAAAATATGACTATTCAAAAGTGCTTACATTAAGTTTATTGAATAAAGGTTATTTCTATTTCCTGAACATTCAATTTTATTCTCCTATCCTTAATAATTAGTCTAGTGTTATAAGATAGTAGGTATACTATAAACTATAACTGATCATTGTCTGTATATAGGGTAAATATATATAACAAACTATTATTGAGGGACTTTATTAACATTATTCGAAACATCTATTGTTATAATTTCTGTCATTATGCATTCATGCGTGCTAATTTCGAATCGGCTTAACCTAATGGTAAGCTTCACTTAAACTTTAATGATAATTAAATACTTATCTTATCATATCATCTTACTTTATAATGGTTAATAAACAAAAATTAATAAACTATTCTTACTTCGAATACCACGGGTCGAAGTCGTGAGCTCAGCTAGTATATAATTCATTTCATTGTAATATAACGTTTCTAGAACTCGTATAACGATGACGTGGCTTGTAAACATCAGGATGCGTTCTGGTAATATGAATTACAGAATATTCATTGAGAGGTTGGTTACCTTAGTAGTAAAATACAAGTGTACTTAATACACAAACGGAATAAGATATCCAAATTTGATTTCGATGACTTATAAATATTGACGCGGTAATTGGGCATCAAATATGGGACACGCCTATATCTACATTAATGGGAGCATATATCTACAATTGATTCACGATGGATGGAATACAATCACAGACACTGGAATATCTGAGGACATAATAATATGTGCAAACAGCTTTGACTAACTTACATATGATAAAGAAAATATTTATAAATAAATACATCATTAGGATCAGCAAAAAGCAACAATCACGACAATCACGTCGCAAGAAAATCGAAAAATTAATAAATAGATTGCTGAGCTGGTGTTTTTTTATGTAAAATATTACGGTATGAAATGAAGAACCATAATGTCTCTTAATCGATAATAACAATGCCTTATAACACCGTTCAACCGAAACAGCGTACAAAGAAGCTGCTTGGTGGCTGAAATAGGTGATACTAAGATACCTACATAGTCGTCTTTTTGGAAAGTCTGCGAATACTTTCAACTACCCGTTGCACTAAATTTATCATTCTCAGAGAACACGATATGAGTGACATGGTACGTATTGTTGACTGTTTAAATTTCAAATGCGAATTGTTAAGTACTTAAGTCCTATACTTCGAAAACAAAATAGGTCCAAGGTTCAGTAGAAAACAAATGTATACGGAGTCGATCGTCTACGCGATTGATTGATCTTATTTATTAATGCATTCACTGAATTTAAAATTCTATTAGCTATGTCGCTAATGTAAGAGTGCATAATGTATAGGATTGACATACATGAGCTTTCGTTTGCTCGTTACAAGGGGAGTGTGAATGCCGTTTTTAACATTTTCCAATACTACATGGAATAATAAATTTAACTGGCTCTGGAATATTATATATGTAGTTGGATTACAACTTAATTTTATTATATTCCATTTCATATACTCGGATCTCTTGCTGATGAGTTATCTACTAAGTCTCTAACTAATATCATGCATGGTGGCTACGATTAGCACTTACTATCTGGTAGGTTATCAATTTTATTGTTATTACAATAACATAAAAAAGGATAAACACAAAGATGCCGTTATTTCAATAGAAATGTGGGCGATGACGTGACAATAAATGGGACCCCGGTGACCCGTATTAATTAACTCGATAGAATTACATAAATTGCAACATTTCCGCCAGTGCATCGAGGTCAATAATTTCTCCAAGTATCTCTATAAAGCGTGATCGAAAGCGTAAACAACTTAGGTTGCATTGTGCTCACGGTACAAGCATCCGGCTATTTATAAGCTGCTTACATTGCTTTATTGTGGGGCATGTGATCGACAACAAATAGTAGAAAAAAAGCTGGTTCTCGGTTCAATGACTACTTGTTTCTTTTATATATATATTCTGTATTCGCGTTGTTATTCTTGTAGTTTAGAAGTTGTGTACTGACCGCTTGCGTGGAATTTGGAATAACAACATGCTTATAACTTTTCGTATGTAATCCGATTTGAATAAAAGAAATACTACGGAAATTTGCTAAAATACAAAAAGTGAAAACAGTATTTATATCGGTTAAGTCGATTCTATAACTATTGTCCACAAACGTACTACCAGTAAAAAACCATTTTTATGACCCCGATATAATTTATTATACCAATATTTTATGCAAAAATATTTAATGTACAAAGGCTTGTACTTAAGATTTTATGACATGTATGGTGATAAGTTGTAAGTAAGAATTAGTACTCCATGTCCCCAGGACGCTGTTAGAGTTAAGGTAACAAAGTACACTAACTACACTGGTGCAAGAAAACTAAACTCTAAATAAACACTATATCAAGCCATCTGATAGATGTAGTAATAGGCAAATATGCTCTTTAAAACAACCTACACATACACATGTCTCTAAAATCAGGGGCAATATCGAAGAAGCTGTGGGTGGATGAAAATTGTCCGGCGAATAATTTCGCTACACTCGAGGAGATCTAGGAAGCAATCCAGGGATTCGTCATATGTTACCCCTAAGTTTAATATCGTGTCTAGAGCGTTTTAGGATGAGATCGTGCTCTGTTGCTGGAAGTCAATATGTTGTTAAGGTACAATCATATACCATAGAATATGATTTATTGTTTTAAGAACAAAGTCGACATTACAAAACTTAGCTGTACATTAACCCCAGTTTATTGGTGTAGGTGGCCAGCCACATAATCTATATATACATACATACATACATAGGTACGTAATGTTTACTCATCTGTTTACGTTTCAGTTTATCAGTGATATACTTTTGTTGCCTCTAGTATATTACATTATCGTTATTTCTAAACCTTGATTTTAATAATACAAATATATAATAAATAATACTTCAATCCAAGATAAGATGATACAAAACATAAAAGAATTTTGTTATAGAGTTGCCTTACTATTCTGAATGGGTAATTGGATACCTTTAGTACTTTCGTTTAAGGTAAGGTAAACCAATTATTTAAAAAACTATGACATCATTTTTAATTATACAACAACATTCAATTAAATAAAACTAATTGTAATATGCAATTTACATAAATTGAAATGTTACCTTATTAAATTTATCAAAACGCGAGCGATATGGGAATGTTAATCAAATGTTTATACTGCGAGACTTGTCGGTTGGAAATTATTATTTGTACAATAATGTACTCTAAAATAATAAGTATAAGAATTTTAATGGAATGATGATAACGAATGGATGAATAAAAATATTACTAACATATCACAAAACAAACAATCAAATAATTCATGAATTATCTCTTTCAATACCATGAACTCATATAAATAGCGACATATTTTTCACAAGTCATGTCAGTCAACTGGCGAATTATCTCTATAGTGTGGGAAGTACCGATACATATTTTAAGCATAGGAGGTATATATTTAGGGTTGCCTCTCTAAGTTTATTTTAGTTTTATATAAGAAATATTTGCAGTGCCTACATAAATAATGCTGACATAATAAATGTACCTCTATATTTTTTTAAATAACAGGAAGTTCAACTTTAATTTACCTAGATCTTCATCATCATTCATCAATTGGGCATTACATGTGACGTCCATAGCCCATGGTTTCGAATAATTACCTAACCTAACTAAATAGTAAATTGTGTATTTCAACAAATCATAATATTACCGTAACTTTACTTGGTTGTGCATTACTAATCACATCACGTTACCGCTTACAAGCAGCTTATTTGAAATTTGAAATAGTAGAAAATATATACTAATATAAGTTTTTCAAACGAATTAGTCTTTATTAACTGAAGCTTATAACGGCGATAGCCCTGGGTGGCGTCCATTTGACGTCATAACCGCAAATACCTATACGGTGCATATTACTATGTCAGAAACATACTGAAAACTACAGCACGAAGTTATACAGTCATACTATATTTTTGTTACACAAAATTGCAACATTTGTTTATTATGTTCATGTTGATTTCTAGGGGGCCAAAATGAAATTGGGTGTCGTAGAACGTATATTTAATGTCTTTTATTTTTTGTGTTTTGTATGTATGTCTCCACTAGTAGATGTCTCAAACGTGCCAGGTTAACAAATTTTTCTACATCCATTAAAAATATATAGATATTGAATTTATTTATGACATATTTATCACAGTGCAAGCTTTGCATTGTTTGTAACTAAATAATTCTATGTGATATAAAATGGGTTATTTATTTTTTGTAATCTTGAAAAATCATTTTTATCTATATAGAATAGTTTACAGAGTTATTCTGTCACACGGAATATTACTATGTGCGGTACTGTTTATTGAATATCACGAATTCTCAATACGTGATGCGAGTAAAAACGCAATGAAAGTAAAAACAAATTTAATTAGGTACACTGTTTATCGTTAGGAATTTTACAAATACGACATGATTACAAATGATGTCACGTAACAGATATATTTATAGAGAGGTAATGTTGTGATATTCTCTCTATTCGCTTAATATCAAGAGAAATTTTGCATCTACATCTGATATTTTCTTATATAGTTTTATAAATATAAGAACCATTTAATAGTCAAATAGTAAAGGCAATAGATAACTAAAGAACTGATAAACACATTTATAAGGTTCGATTATTCGTAATACATTTTCTAAACCGAAACACCTACCATTATTAGATACTTTTGTAAACATTTGATGAAATTATGGACCTTTTTATCTATATTATTATTATAAAGAGAGACTAGATTATTTGTTTATTTCTTTGTATTGTATATAAAATAAAAAATACTTGACACATTTTAAATATCTTTTATCTACAGAAAACTACATTATCAGAAAGTGACATTTGTTGGGTTTTATTGGTAGACAACGCCGCGGAATTATTTTTTACAATTTAATATACTGCCCAATTAATAGAAATTTATAATAAACCCGTCGAGTCGTGAACAAGATCACCATGGACCACTGCATAGAATACTATGACATCCTTCAGACTTTGCCATTCTTTGACTAATAATCTTTATTTCGAAAAAGTACGCTAAGTAATTTCACTGCCTCATCTCACCTTTCAAAACCAAACGATTCCAACATTTCCAACTCAGTATGCTAGTATGCAAACAAGCTGCTTGACGGCAGATATAATAGATGAGACAGAATGTTCAATACATAATCGTTTAGAGTCGGTTACCTTCGACTACAGCGAAAGGTCAAAGATATGTTCTACAAAGTTGAATGCTTAATATACCAATTATATTGTACTACTTTTTGTGGTCGAAGTCATAAATATTAAATGAAAAGATTGCTGTAAAATACAATTAAAAACTTGTCGTTATGTACATTTTCATTATAATAAAAGTTTACTATACATTCATGAGAATAAATTAAGAATTATTTATAGAAAACCGTCGTAATACATATTAAAAGTAATCTCAATCCATTAAATTAAATAATATTATGCAAAATCTTCTTAAATTTTAATAGTAATCCCAATCCAACATTAAGTATTTATTATTAAACAATATTAAGTATGTAACTGATTGCTATTTTCTTCAGTACACTGACGAAAAATTAACACTTTTTTATGGAAAGCAGTAAATCCGACACTAATGAATATATAGTATAGAAAAATTATTACTGTTTGTATTTATTTTAATAGATAGATACATTTTTAGCCTGAGTCATCGTTAGAGACCGAAAATGATTCAAGACTCCAAGTTTTTTTTAGTTATCAGTATCACGTGTTACATATTATTTCCTTTGTAACTAGTAATTTCCTATCACCCCTATACACCCCATGGATGCCATAAGTGTCCACTAAAACTAAAAAAAACATACAGACTTATATTGATCTAGATGAAATCTACAAATAAGACATCAAACCGCCTGGCCTTGATATAGTTATATAGTAGACAAAATAAAAAAAAAAAATAAAGGCCAAGGCTGAAAACTACTGCCACTTAGGCCAGTGAGGCCATGTAGTTTTCAGTTAAAAATAAAATCTATGTCTACAAATATAAGAGTTTCACCTACAAACAGTTAAATATTACATATCACAGGTACATATTATAGTTATGAATTAATTAAAAATAGCTATGTGTTTAATATAAATGTGGTCGAATTGAAGGTATGCCAGTGAAAAGTAGAACTGCAGTAAGTTCTTAGATAAAGCTGCACTACCAGGCTGCTCCGAGATTTGGCTGGGCAGGGTAGAAACAAGCGATGAAGGTGAGTATTGACGTACGTCGTTAAACCTACACCCGTGTCACGAGTCCCGGGAACTGCTAGGAGTTTGCCACACGATGGAGCCGGTTCCCGCGCGTTGAATAAGATACTAAGAAGTTCGTCTCGTACTAATTTATTAATTATCAAATTCGATAAAAAAAATGCGGTAAGATAATAGTAGGTCAATAAATGTAGCACAACACGGCAGCAAATATGAGTTACCTACTAAGTAGCAGTAAATACATTGTTAGCAACTATTAGTATGTATCTTTACCTTTAATAAAAACATAACAGATCCCTACCCGTACACGAAAGATATATGTGAAATTTATCTGTTTATAGATTTATCGGTACGGATCGATATATAGATCGATCGATCGATTCGAATTTTAGTAGACGTTGCCATATGTGAAACATAATGAGATTCACTAATAATGAGAAAATAAGTTTTTTCAAACAGATTTTTTACCTAATTTTAGGTTTCTCACAGAGGTAGTGCATAAAACGGAGCTAGAAATAGTTAAGGATATTTTTTCTTTGATTAACTTGGCAACACTGATTCAGTCAGTCTGCCGCACAACGCAAATAGTGCATTCAGTATTCGTAAAAGTACCTACTTATTACAGTATCTATTTGCAGTAACACTAAAAATAGGTCTAAATATTAACTGCATTTTCCTTCTGTATGACTTATCTAGTCGGATAGAGCATTATTCAGCACATTATAAATTTTATGAATTTGCTTAGTTATTAAATCATAGGCTTTGGTCTCTAGTTTATTTTATAAATAATAATAATCCATAAGAAATATAGATATTGTTTGAGTCTGCTGTAAGCGGCAGGCAAGCGGCGAAACACGTGACTAATGATTTTATTTGATAAATCTTTATTACAAATAAATTGTAACGATAGTTTGAGTTTGATCCTGTTTAACCTCCATTAGGTAAATAAGTAGGTACCTATTTACACTCATTTTTATAATTACAAATTAATTGTATTGGGGGTTGAGCAATCCTGATGTATTAATAGGTACGTAATAAGTTACTATGTTTTATTAGTCTATTTTTGTTTCAAGCTAGTATTGAAAGTTATTGGAAGCCAGACATGACTGTGTAGCTAAGTATGTAGGTAGGTGAACTAAAAAACTCAGTAGGTACTCCTACCTACGTATACAAGTGTTGCGCTACGCGACAACCATTATGCCAATACGATAGGACGGCCATTTTCAGATACATAAAACTTACGTACCTGTCTAATATACATAAATATTACATGTTTATACACTTTCAATGTTCATACAGTATACAGTAAATGTACTTTCTACGTGTCGAGAGCGTTCCATTTTTAGTCAAGTGCGCGCGACGGGCGTTTCGTTGCCAAGCGGAATGTGTGGAGGCAATGACGACCTTCAGAGGCCGTCATCATCAATGGAACAGAAAGCAGTACCTGCAGATCAATGTTCGCAAACCATCAACACAGCGACGCGATTTTTGCTGCATAATTTTCAAGGGCATTGTAAACTTCTATAGCACAACGCTCGTCACGTATGGAAAACTCGAGGGGCCCCTGCGTTTGTTTCTTAAAGATTCATGAATGAAAGTCACACTGACTAACAATGGAATAGCACTCGTAATACACTCTATTTAATAAAAAATATAACAAAAATAAAAGAAAATACTTACGAACTCGTCAGCCGCGATACGTGTTTAATAATCACATACATGACGTCATTTGACGCAACACAAACCCGAAAATATTGAGTAAAATGTATAGTAACTGTGTCGAAAACAACACCAACGCGAAATAAACACTTTACTTTATAAAATACAAAGTAAATCTTATGTTAATACAGGCGATTTAGGGCATTTTACAATATTTATTTGTTGTCACTGAGTTTAGTTTTGACAAGATGGTCGCGCACCGACTGTTTTTGCTTTGCTTGTCAGCTGATACGAGGTCTGCTATATTTCAAACGCAACAGTGAAATCTTTTTACTCTCTCTAACTTACCGGGAAACCGTTAGTACAAGAGCGAGATAGGTAACATGACTCTTGTTTTTGAGGATTTCAAACACTATAAACGTCATTTTCTTTTTGCAATAATACGAACGAAAACTCGCGAATATTTTTTTTATTTCCAGTCGATGAATTGAAAATTTTTGCAACGTGAATAGTAAGATGTTTTTATTTCACAATATCATGTAATCGTTTATCAATTAGCTGTAATGGGTTGTGACATATTTTGTTGTTTACTGTACAGGTGACTCCATCTAGCAGAATATTGTAGTTTTAATATACATTTGCTTTTCTGCGGCTTCTGAAATTACAATGATGCTTTTTCACTCAAGAATAAGGACCTAAAATATCAATATCCAGTGTACTACAATTAGATAGGTATTTCTTAATTCCTGTAAAAGTTATCCATACTAAAAGCACATATAAATGAAACATTACAATTTGTGATCATACCTGTTCATCATTTCCAAGTGTAAACATAGATGGCAGCAGTTGTACCAAAATCGGTAATTGGTAGTAACTCGGTTATTTGATAGAAACTATTATGTATGTATGAGTGTCCTGCATAGTCCAGTAGTTATTGTACATATATATATATTGCTAGCTATCATTAATCAATTTATATTATACAGTGAGCAGGAATGTCAACGTTAACAACAGACTGTGAGGAAAATTGGAGATTTTTTATTCGTCTGTATTGTTGTGTGCGAAATTGTTGCTTAAATTGAATATACCTTATTAATCCCGTAATAATGGTCACTATTGCTTCTTAGATTGAATCACATGCAATAATTTTTATTATTCATAAAAATCACTTGTGTAGCTAAATAACTGTCATTAAAAGTAGGTACTGTACTGATCTATTTTTAATTTAACTATTTTTTAAAGATTTACCCATACTAGTTCCAAATTAATTTTATTCAATCATTACTAATTTATATTTTATGTTTTACTTGGTTCTATTTTATAGAACTGCCTATCACTGTAATAGTGAGACAGGACTTGCATTCTGGACTCGCGTAAATAAAAACATGGTTAATTAATCAATTAAAAATTTAAATCTCACCTTACAATAGTTGTATTTTCGGTCCCTTTAAAATTTAAATATTGTTGTATTCATTAGTTAGTGTTACCAATGTACTGTGTCTTTGTATGAGGGAGCACCCGCCTGCGCTAACGGATTACGTTGGATAAGATGAGCATTGTTAGTAATGTTGAATTTATCACGATGGTTTCCAGGGGGAACCGCGTGGATAGCCCCATTGCTAGCAATGTACCAATGTACTGTGTCAGGTTGACATCCACGTGGTTCACACTAGAAATTATTAACCTGTACTGGTGCCCTGCAAGCGTATATCGTTAGCGGAGATATGTACACTTGTACAGTACACCAATCCTATTTATATTAAAAAAAAAATTGTGTAGTTTCAACTTATGTAACGTACCTATACAATGTAAACTTTGTTGGAAATAAAATATACTTATTCTTATTAATGTATAATTATATAAAAAAAGTATCAAAGTATTTCTTTATATATGTTGTTTAGTATCCATATTATAAGTTCTGCTAAGTTTGGATTGGAGTTATGGCGCTGTGTGTTACTGGTATATTCGAAGTTTATTTATATATCTATAATTATCTATAAATATACTTGATCACTGTTGTTCGTTTATACGTGCAAACTTTTAGTATGCGTAGGAAATCCTTAACTAATTCTATGAATTAGGCATCAACTCCGTAAAGTTTAGCTAAAGATCAAAGTTTCCACGACAAAGTTATCCAATCAGAGAGGCGATAACTTGCTTCGTGGTCTTTTGGTATCTACTGTAGTCTGCTCTATAGACCTATACCTATACTTCTGTAATATATACCTAAAGTTGTTTATTGTATTTAATGTTGTTTATATAATAGAAAAAATTACAATTCGAACGTTACTATATTTGTCACAACAAAATTTTATTTTGGCATAGTTTATTGAATGTCTTACAATCAGGTATTTGACCTTTCATTTACAGAAAAAAAAACTTATCTGAAAACGATGATAATTATATTATCTTAAATATTTTGAGGATAAATATATGCGAGAATGATTTGTTTATAAACGTGATTTTTGTTGTACATATGTGGTGTTGATCGTAGAAAACTTATTGTTTTCTTTGTCTGATGTATTCGATATATTCTTCTATTTCTTGAGAAAAACTATTTAGTTTCATGTGTACTGTCACCACATCACTTAAGTATATAGTAGGTAAGATAACATCGGAAGACGAAAGAAGACAACTATCTAAGGAGGAATAAAATTAAGAGTTTTCGTATTTACTGTACCTAATTCTAAACATGAACTTACCTAACTAAATTTACTATATAGATAAGTTTAATTGAATTTCCAAATTCATCGAGTGACCTTCGTTTAGTTGGTTCGTGTAAGTCTCGACTGTCACTTGTAATGTGGATTTACAGACAAACTCCACAGTTTAAATTTTGTAGCTATATTATTTTCAGACACTATTATAGATATCATATTTCTTTCTGCCTATCCTGTAAGTGATCTGGTGTGAAGTTAAACTGATAGACAGATCAACGTTGCAGAATCCCAGGAAAATTATACATCATTTTCTATTTGTTTCTGCAAAACATTATAAAAATAAAAGAAAATGTTCATTACGTTCCATTTATTTTAACATCAAGTCGTACAACATTTCATTCATCTAACATTTATACAATTAACATTAATATGTACATTTTTAATTACTGCTTAATATTTATAAAAGACGCATAGCCATAATTATCTTTGGCATCATATTGTACAGGAGTAATAGAGTTACAAGTGTTGTTTGATAGATACTAATTACAAATAGTGTACCTACATTGAAAATATATTCTGGCCGATGATGTGCCACGGTTTGACGGCAACTTATATATCTAACCACCAAAACTTGTGTAAACCGAACATATTACCGATGACGAATTCTCATCATCTACTAGAGAGTTTTACATTTTTCCATATTTTAAACTACGAGTAGTAGAACATTCAGAAATATACAAAAATAATTATGCTTTTTTTAACATTTCATTGAATTTTATACATTTTCGCTAACATTTATAGTATTTTAGAAAATACAATTTTTGAGCACAGTAAATAAAATACATAATTAATGAATTAATATTTTTGTTTTCAGTCAAAATCCTTATAGGTGACCTAAACAATTATAATCCTCCTCGTTACATATTCGAAATTACAAATTATGGTATTGGACTACCTGTCCAATGTAGACCAGCAGTCAAAATTTTTGTCTATCACTAATATATACAGATTAGACAAATTCAGACATTTAATAACCATACTTCTACAAAGCTGTGTTCAGTAGTGTATGGTTACTCTTGTGTTTTGGGTTAGTTTATTATAGTCCTATCCTATCTACTAGATATGCGATAGAGCTATAGCTAGCTGGGTAGATTGTATATTGATTATATGATGTTTTTTAAGTTTTTTTCAATGATGTGAATTGTATCTATCCAAATTGGGTTTATTTGATTCTGACATCTAAATAGTATTAGACTATGATTCTGACGTTAGACCACAATCTACGTCATATCGTATATAAAGGTATATATAATAGTTTGTTTTAATATGCGTTTTTAATTATATAATTTGAACATATTTGTTGGTTTAGGCTTCAATCGATCAATTTATTTAATGAGTAAAACTAATATTTACATGGTTTGGTGGGTGCCTAAGTTTTGGGATATTCTAAGTAAAAAATAATTAAAAATTTTCATATGGCACTAATTCATATGCAAAATCACAGTTAATATTTATACTACTTATATTAATATATTATCTATTAAGAGACAGTCAAGAATATTTCTAATACAGACTACTATTTATACAATAATTAATATATAGGTACTTAGTGAATAAAGTAAATTTTATTAAATGTAACTATATATAATTCATAATATTATAATGTACATAATTGCTTTACATGGATATTATTCTTTTAGATAATAATACTGCTCCACAAACAATTATTTTCTGTAATTAAATTTTCTCGAAATCGTGATGAATGTGAGTAAGGCTAAAAGCGTATTTATATCTACATATTTAAAGAAACCTATAAACTAATTATCACATTGCAATAAAATATTACTTAAGCCTCTTGTTACGAGAAAATTTAATTTAGATTTAAGGAATTTTATTTTTTAATGTTTTAGCATTTGTAGGGCAGAATAGATCACAACCATTGGGAACAATTCTAAAACAAAATTATGCATACATTAAACATAATTATATATATATTAATTTATTACGATATAATATCCTAATAAATGAATAAAATATAATAAGTCTTAGGAAACACTTTAGATTAGATATTCCAACTTGGCATCTGCATTTAGTTATAGTTCAGGATTATATTCTTAGGACACAGGATATCTACAATTTTTTTCATTGCTACACTTACTCTCCTCTTAATCAGAGTTAAAAAATGTTAAACAAAAGGGGGATATGGTCATGATATATAATAGAATAACAGTGCAATGACCCTATAATCTGATTAATGAACTTCATATTATGAGAGTGGGTAATACGAGTATTTGCTTGTTTTCATTCTTTCGCTTGACTGTATGCTAGATTATTATTACTATTAACAAACTATCGGTTTAGCCTCTCATAGAAATAGGTACTTATATATTTTTTAAATATAAATCTATATATTGTAATAATTGGAATATTAGAAATATGAGTATTATAAAGAAAAAAAAATTCTACAAGAAATAGATCCAGTACTTAGTTACATTAGGTATACGCTTTTTGGTTTAGCAAGACATAATTTTTTAAATTAGGTACTTGTTTTTTGTATGACTAAAAACTAAGAACATTGATTATATAACAGGTTTTATATTTGACTACTGAATTTGAGTCCATCTCATTTATATACACTTATTAGTAATTGATCAATATATATTCAATCTACAAAATTGGTGGGTTGATTAACTGTATACGACATAAAAGTCTATGGGCTAGGTGCCACAATTAAGTATCTTCCTGAACGCCTTCCTGAATTCTGGGTTGAAGATGGTGTAGATAACTGGATTCAGGAAGGAATTTATGTAGCCCAGCCATGTAGTCAATATGAAGGCAGTGACACCTGGCGAGTAGGACAGTTCAAATTTTGCACAGAGGGCGTCGAGGACGGAGCAACTGAAGAATGGTGCCCAACAGAATAGGAACACGCCTGTAAAAAGAAAAAATAAAAATGTATTATTGGCACTACATAAAAATACTGGTGACCATAGGTTTACAACTTCGTTCTAATTTTGAAATTAGATATTAACCAAACTATGTTCTACTGTCTGTAATTATAAAGATACCAAAAGGAAGTCGCATGGAGGTCGATCAGACATGGTACATTGCTAGCAATTGAATGACTAATAATTATAATTAATAATTTCCTCTCCCCAATCACATGTAATTTTATCATTGTTATATTACATATTTATTATTGTTGTTATTTAATTTATAAAGCGTTTCTTAATTCAGTTTAGGTTCTTACGATATTTTCGTCAAGTTAATTTATATACTCATAGGTCACAGTGACGCAACAATAAACGAATCATATCTACGTCGAAGATTTTTTGGAATCTGTTTAGGTGACCCTCATTACAACCTTTCAACGTTGCAAATCTTAATTTGCAATGTTGAAAGCCCTTTTTCAATTTTTACGGCTTTTCATTACCAAAAATCTTTTTAACAACTGTAGCTCAATATCAGAACTGAATACATTGATATTCTTTGACAAAAATCTGAACTGTTTTTCATTATCTGAAATCAAGTTATTTTTTCTGACGTTACATTTTACGTTATTGGCGTAAAGTTGTAAAAATTGAGCTCCTGTGACAAACTGAAGAGAGTGACTGAAGCTAACTTCAAGAGTAATTTATGTAGGTTAAATAATAGTAGCTAAATAAAATTTCTTATAGTATTTTTATTTAGCTACAATTATTTAAGCTACATTATTTATATTAAATTTCGAAAAGTATTTCACTTTAAGAATTTTTTTCGATTGCATTTTTTATCATTTTTCATAAATTATATTGTTACGTCTTTGCACACCCAATACAAATGTACATACCTAAGACTATAGCGAGTGTCTGAGTAGCTTTCTTCTCTTTTTTAGCAAATGATTTCGCTCGCAGTTTCCCGGCTCTGTTCGCTCGGAAAATGGTGAATCGAGCTGCAGAGGCTGCGCTCCGGAAACGTCTCCGAGGAGTTGATATCATTGAGCTACTGCTAAGTCGACTTAATTTCTTTCTGTGGACATAATTAAAGAATTATGACATATATATTTCAAAGTAACGACAAATTCACAGCCCAAGATTACTAAAAGTGAACATTTGTTCTCAATGACATAGTCGAGAAAAGAATCACAAAAATAATATTTTTTTGTGATTGTTATGACATATAAGCACAGATAACATAACATTACATAGCAAATACTCTCGTTGTATTTCGAAGAATTAAGGTATAAGTTTGCTTCAAGTCGACACAACTTGCTAGGTCAGAAATTTGTACAAAACTTTAAATATTATATCAATATTTCTTAAGGGTTGTTACAGAAGTTATTCTGTTTAATTAATTTAGTTACTTTAAGTGTAAACAAGAGTATTTAGTTATGGAATATAGTTTCAATACACAGTTGCAGTACTATGCCAGTCTACAAATACTGCACCAATGTCGATATTTTGTATAGTGGTATCACGTACGACTTCGGTGCACGGTACTAATGATCTCTATTATAACAGGTTAGAAATATGCATAAACTCAGTTGTAATATTAAGTATATATATACACATATCTATAACTGTTTATTACACCTTACATAAAATATTACTTGGTATATACAAAATTTGATGCATTGTTAGTGCAATCTTCTACATACGACCTTGAACATTGTTATCTGGATTAAGTCAGAAACGCTATAGTAAAAATCTGACATATTTATGCATTGCTACGTACTTAAAACGGTTCATTGTTACGTAGATATATAGTCAAGATTCCTTTTATTTCCAATTAAAAACGCTATGTCAATCTTGATAAGCGATTTTCATTGTGTCTCGGTAAGTTAACTAATAATGAATAAATAGTTGGGCCCATACATAGGTATTAGTTGATCTTATATATTGATATAACCTACAAGTCTTCTAACCATCTCCACCCGCCTGAATAAGGTGCCTTGAGACGACCAAGCCCAAGATTTGCTTCACTGATTTCACACCAATTGAATTGGAGTTCGGTCGATAGAGCATCAATCGTTTCTTTAGTTGAAGTTGCTCTCGAGGCTCAGATGAATTCATTGAGATAAGTAATGTAATGTGATAATAGAATCACTTTCGGTTGAAGTTTTTAAGCGCCTGGGTTAATTCTTGCGTCTTATTCGATTCTTTTACTCTTAATCTACTATAGAATTCTACTATTAGAGTGTTCATTACATTCATATAATGTAATGAACACTTTAATAGTAGAATTAAATTGAATTAAACAGTAGATATATTTTGATATGTATTATGTAATGGAAATCAAAATATACTGTTTGATAAACACAACTACCTTAGTATTTAGTGTGTATATGTATACGCACTAGATTCTTATGATGTATTTGCAACTGCAGCGACTGGTCAGGTCAGTGTATAAAGTTAAATAAACATACGTAATCAAGTTGAAACGGGTGCGCACAATCCTATCAAACTTTTCGATTGCTTCCTATAAATTAATCAATGCATTGTTTCGCAGCGTTTTACGTTTCAGTAACGAATGTGTTCAAGCGGAGAATTGTAATTACTCCATCGCAAGTTGCAAGAATAACTGTTACATCATTTCTCTCCTATTATAAAATAATGATAATATTTTTTTCTTTCTTATTGAGGGGTTTTGGCTATTGTCAGTTGCTAAGACCTATAACACTGGAACCTGTATAGATCAATTGTGCTCGCCGTTATTCATAGTTCTCTATCTAGATCCATGAGGCACAAGAATTAAAGGATATTCTTAGAAGCGATGGTTTCTCCTCAGGATAGACTATGTATACATAGATGTATACTTTCCAAAGGAAATTAGTAGTATTTATTATTTATTTTATTAATAAATTTATTATATTAGTAGTAGTATTTCGTTTATGCATGAGTACTACAACCACATAAGATGAGTAGTGGCGTTTCCTTTTCTCCTTGAAAAAATCTGCAGATTGATGTCAAGCTAAGGCCTAATTTCGCCATGTGTCGATTCAATTTGCAGTGTAACGGTAATAATATATTAAAAATTCACAATATGTTGTACAGCAATATCTGAGAAACATATAGGTATGACTCCCATTGAATGATATGATGTAAATTTACGATTAGATAAAAATCTTACTTTAATTCAGGTTTCTTTGGTGCTTCACTTTTCTCTTCGGTCTTATCTTCTTTCTTCTGCTCTTTTTGTGTAGGAGATGCAGGTGGGGTATGCTCCTTGATGTCGCCATCAATATGAGATGGGGCATAACCCGAGTCATTATTTGTGTTAGGATCCATCATTGGTATTGGTGATGCTAAATTGGCCATTATCCTGTTAAAATATTATTATAATATATACTTAGATAAGTTGAAGTAGACACCAAAATAATTCAATATATAATGGTATTAAAAGTCTTCAACATTCTGTTTATTTTATAGTATAATATCTACATGATGAGATGAAAATATTAGAAGAAAGTTCTTCTGTTAAAGATTTGTTTCTTAGTAAAATAGATTTTGACTATTGTAACTTACAGGCCAGTTTCTTCAACAACAGCTGCCAGCATGAAACGAGCAGATCTGGAGTTCACCAATTCTTCAGCATAAGCCCCCATCTCTGTTCTATCGGAGCTGAAAATAGAAAAGCTAAAAAGTACCTTAAGTTATTTTCAAATGGGGATAAAATATAATTAAGCAAGGAAACATCTTTTTATTCTTAACTTATGATTAATCATGATTACATCTTTCTATCAATCATTACGAAATGCGTCATCCTCTGAGAACGCTTGTCTATTAATAGATATTTATTAAGAAGTTTCAGAACCTTAATACTAAAGATGACATATATGTTTTGGCGAGAGGAGAGGAGCAAATCAGGTTATTTTGGCCCAGGAGGAATGGGGCGGTTCAGTATTATTGACGAGTTGCGGTTTTTTGAAAAATTAATGCATACATTATAATATAATAAGCTTTAACGGATTCAATACTCAGGAATAGACAGTTGGCCGCCCTAGACACCCCCCTTAATGGGGTCGCCCAAGCATATGATTGTTAGTTTAGGCACTTCGTACTAATATTATGAAGGTTTCCATAAAGATACCTAAATATTTGCTATTAAAATTTATGTATAACATTTCAAACACACACGTTCCATGCTCTGTATTATTTTATATTACAATACACGTGGAATTTAGTTTTTAGTTTTTATCGACGTTAAAAATATTTTACTCAAATCAACATACGACATATATTATATAACTGGAATAGTAAATAAGGAAAAGGGAACAGTCGGCTATATACTTAAAGAACGTCACAGACGACCACATCGTCGGGTCATGCCTGTAGTATCTTCTGCGTTGCCATTCCAGAGGACTGGGGTGGTAAGCCTGCCCTGTAATTTCACTGCCCTATCTCATCTTGCAACCAAAACGCTTAAAAAAAAACTACTTTTATATGATTGAGATATAAGTATACATGTAGACCACTTCATACAAAGTCTATCTTATTAATATAATAAACGCGATAGTTTGTAGAGTATGGATAGATTTTTTCTAGTCCGATGAAACTTTACTGCAATATAGCTTAACTTTTTTAATTCTATGAAATGAGGATGAAACTGCAGACACAGCTGGTATCTTTATATAGGAATAGGCACATTTTTTTATGTTTTAAAGGCTTATTATATATATCTCCAGTATTAAAAGCTAAATAAGTAAAAGATAAACCCAGTTACATTTTGACTTGTCATAACAAAACCATTTACACAGCGTGTCGCGCTATTAACCGCTTGTCACACGGTTTTACGGCATAACACAATCCGCTTTAAGTTTTCGTGACCCGGAAAACCACGTGTTAACAAAATTCTGCTCTTTGTTTTATTGACAAACAAAATTACCATATTTATATCGCTGTTAGCAGCCTATTCAGCATTCACTATAAAAGATTTAGGCTTCATAAGTTTACTGTTCATAAATCAAACAAGTAAACAACATTATTTGATTCCCTGCCTGTAGCTACGAAGCGAAAATGTTTTGTTTTTTCGTAATATAATGATCTACATATTTATATATATGTAGCGGACCTATCTACTGAGATTTACACATTCGCAAAATATAGATGAATAGAAATATGCAATATTTTTTACAGAAAATATACATAATTAATACATTCTTATTTTATTTAATAAAAAAATAATCGTTATCAAATATTAAAATGATTGGTGTTTTCGCTTTGTTCACGTTGTCATCAAGTAATCTTACGATATTGTAAGAGGACAATAGAATCATATTTGAAAAGCAATTACATTATTTATCTCTTTGTATTTGAGTAATAATATAATGAATGCAAACTCTAATAACTTGAATTGATGTCATTCGAGATGGATAAAAATACAAAAAATATTTGTATTATAAACAGCACTGCTTAATTATTGTTTTACTTACGTAGTATTCTTTCTTAATATTTCTTTTTGTCTCCATTGTTTTTTTATCTAACGGTAAATAGCCTTACTGCCCGCCGAATGTTCAGCGGTAACCGTAGTCTTTATATATGAATAGCACTACGGACATCACGTTATCATGTCACACTCGTCATACCACTCGTATATTGTCATTCCAGAGGACTACGACGCAGACGACATTTTACAGTCTACTTCTGATAAATAATAGGTATATTTGAATCTTATATGACTTCAAAAGATATATGTATATTATAAACCTATATAACCTATACAAGGAAATATATTTCACAAAGTAATTAATTTTGTAATTTCGAAAGTTGTGAAATTTATGTTACGGCCTCGTCTTGTTTAAGAATACCTAAAGTGTATCAAAATAAAAACTAAAGTAGTTGAGCAGAGCACAAAGCATGTTCTATCGGGTAACAGAAGCCTGTCAAATCAAGGGCGAGTCATGTTTTCCGAGCATGGCTTTATAAAGTCTTGGCTGGAACTTTCCTAATTTATTTGAGTGACGTTCTATTATAGTTTATAAGGTCTAATATGATTTTTACTTAAATATAATTATAATATCTACCTCTTTTTATATACTGTCACACTAAAAAACAAATTCGAGAGAAAAGATCACTTCATAGTGCTGCTTACTTTTTTCAGTTATTACGTCTTAACATAATGAATTTATCGAATCACATACTAGTCATACTTTAGCTCAAATTTCATATATAAAGAATCATGAAAAAATGAATTCTGGAACTAATAAAAAAGTAATAAATATTTTTTTATTTGCGACACTATTTGAGCCATGATAAATAATAATAATGTTTAATTCGAATTATTATCTATAGTGTCAGTTATAATTTCTTAAATCTAATGTAAAGTAATAAATGTGAGGCGAGTAATCTTTAATTCCAGATTAGACTTACTTATCATCATCCTCGTCTTCATTGCTTCCCGACGCGGTATTGGTAGGTTTGTCGTCTTGTAGCGAGCCATCTCCTAACTTTTGTGTTTGGGCAACATTTTCAATAACCACTGCAGCAGTACCACTGGACACTGCCGAAGTAATTGCGGAAGATGTTTTTTTCGCTAGTTTCTGCTTCTTTGCTCTTTGTCGTATAGCCTAGAAAAAAATAAAACGCTAGACTGTGTCTTGCAGACCGCTTAAAGGTATCTGTAAGTATCCAATCGTGTTGTAAAGAATATGTACAAACATGCAGTTGTATTTCAAATGAATAAATGTAAATGTCAGAATTTCCTTGCGGTTCTTCCCTGTAATTATGCGACGGAAAACAAAGAAAAATCGAGTCGCGCGTACTGAATATTTCTTAGTCATAAAAATGTCAAACGTATATAATACCCATTAAACTACAGAACTATATTCTCCTTTTCTTACAAACCGTTAAAGACTGTGACAAGTACCTGCAATAGTTATACTGTATTTGTACGAAGTTTCATTTTTATGTAAAATGTTGATTGCAATGAAATGCAATTATTCTAGTGATGTGAAATGTTTCCTTAAAATTAAATGAATATTTCCTTAGAATTGCGGTAGTATTTTGTTATAGGTATATTAATTGCTTAGGAAGGAACCTGAGAAATATCAAATACCTGGATATATTTTTTTGTACATGACTTAAATATACTAAAATAAAAATAGAAAACTCTAACTATTTTCTGCTAAGATTTATAAATTACTCTGAGGCTTCACATGACATAAAGAAACTCATAAAGAAACGTGGCTTAAGAAAAATGTTTTTGGAAATCGCCGTGGAATTAGAAAAAGCCGGATTCCGGTTGAGCAATGCTGTGTAGTTTTCCTTTTATACAACTTTGATATATTACGTTAATCATTCTTTCTTATGAACACCTTACTGGGAATTATAGCATCGTATGTTCTATCAATACAATCAATATTATAGTTCTGGTAGAATATCAACTATTCTACCAAAATAAACTTGGTATGAAGTCGTCCGAAGTGACAGAGAAATTACAGGGTAAGGAGGCATGGCACTTTAAACCTTCGGGAAAGCAATGTATGAGAGACACCACGGCCTTCACATTATAGAGTTTGTGTGCTTCATGTATATAGGCGATGGTTGCCATTTACCATCAAATTGCCCGCAGTTAGCCATTTTGGTTAAATAAAAAAATGAAGATATTTGTGCTTACATCATTAAAAATTAGTTTTAAGTCAACCTCTAAGGCAATTAAGCATATATAAGCGCATAATAATGCTTACTTAATATCAAATCCTATTTCAGGGTTACCTTTATTAATTAACTATGTTTTCATGTAGATTTCTCTAACTATTACAGTAAGAAGATACTTCCATTAATACCAAAGTTTATGAGCCTCCTGAAATTCCCTAGGTTAGTAATTATTAACGGTAATGTATACCCACTTTAGGATTACACTGTTGAAATATTGAAATACAATGTTACATCGCTTATAACATATGAATACTGCAATAGAAAATGTAAATAAAAGTCATATAATAAAACTGACATTTTATGTTATTAATGGTGAACGCATTATTATCAATTTGAAATATCAGTTGCGTGCATATATAATAAATTTTATATTATATATAGTTGATATTTATTTAACTCCTATTAAATATGGCGACACCGCGGCATATTATATATAGTAATGAAAAAATGAAACTAAATATCAAAACAAAAATCCATTATGTAAATCCAACTCAAAAAAATGTTATAACGCACATTTCCACGCGATCGCTCCACGCTGTTACAGCAATATAAATACATTTGCTTTTTTAGTATATTCGCAGTGCCGTAGTTTGATATTTTATTTTATTATTACTTAACTAATTGCATCCTTCGGCGTTGTTTGAGTGAATTCAGGTAGAAAATACCACAAGTGTTAATTCAAGATATGATGTCTGGATTTTTCTTGCGATTTTTTCTATGTAAATTTGTTATTTCTCGGTACCGTGAAATGTTTGTGAAATCCATAATTAATGTTTTTTTCTACAACGGTCAGCTGTCTCTTGGGACAAGTCTCTTTGTAATACACAACTGTATAACTTCTATGAAAATCCATCTAAGAGTTGAAACTGTTGTTCCAAATCGAAGAATATAATTATAATATAATGTGCAGAAATATTAATATTATGTATTAGTATTATTATATTAGTTCTCAACTAGTCGGTTGTATATTTAATATTTTGTCTATTTAATTAATTTATAATAATTAATTAGTAATTAAAATATTAAAGTAACAACAAAACTATTTAGAAGAACAACATGTAAATTTCTTCCTTGCTCATTGTTCTTGTGATAGGACAGCTTTCCGAATGAGCGGTAGATGGAAAAAAAATATTCAAAGGTGAAAAGGTAATTTAAAAGGTGTTAAAGTACATAATTTTATTTGATTAAATGATTTTCTATTTTATTCTATTATATGTTAGATTATTAGTTAGTGCAATCTCTAAGATTTCAACTTTATCATGAAAGTTAGGGTCATTAAACAAATTTGAACCTTTGGAACTTAGCAACGCCTTTATCATCACGTGTCTATAAATGTAGGTTTATTATTTCAATCACTTACATCAAACCTTTTATTACGAGGCACGGTATAATGGTAGGTATACGATTTTTCCTTCCGTGGATAAATGGATCTTGAAAAGGAAATCGGTGAATCGAATTATTTGTTATTGCTTTCGTGGTCTGAATTCTTTCATAGCTTAAATCACAGAATAATTATAGCAGAATAATGCATATTTCATAATATTCTAACTAACTGCGTATTGTAATTATATTCCTAAAATGATAGGAAAAACAACATTTACGGTAGTTCTTGTTATATAGTAATAATTATTGATTATTAGATATTTAAGATTTCCATTTAAAGAATTTCCGTCGTATTTCAGAATGAATAAACTGCATTACTCCATCAAAGCTACATTTATTTCATTATGTATAACTGTAAAAAGTATTAAAACTTGCAGAATGTATGAAAGACTATATTAACAAATATAGTATTGTTTACAATTTTAGTAACATTAAAAGAATACGTACCTTAAAAATATTATAATATAGGAACATCATTATTATACAAGGTATGTAGAACGATCCCAGAGACGAATATATCACATAGTCTGTGTTATTAAACAGACATTGATTGGGACTTCTGTCTGGAGTGTTATTCAGGCCAAGCACAATTGGGGATCCTATTGCACAAGAGACCAGCCACGCCACCGCTATCATCAGCCATACACGCCCGCTGCTTTTGTGTTTTGCGTATTTAATGGGTTGCGTCACTGCAATGTATCTGTGAACAATACATTAAAAAATATTAAAAGCATAAAAATATGTGAAACCCAGAGATGTGAGAAATTAAAACGGATTCAAGGCCTTTTCTAAAGACTTATTATATTTACCTAGGTAGACTGTATAAAAAATTATATTGAATAGTGGGGTAAGGCAGTGCGATTACAGGAAAAGGGGCATACATCTTAGTCTTAAGGAATGGCAAGGTACGAGGTGGTATCACGGGCGTCACATTATAACGTGAGTATCGTAGTGCTGTTCATGTATGTACATGCAACACGGTTATCACTTGCGATGGCAAAATCAGGTGAGCCGTTAGATTTTTCGCTATTTTAATGACATATAAAAATACAACAGTCGCGAAATATAGATAATTAGAGCAGACCAAATTACTTCTTTATCATTTTTTTAGATGTTTGTTGTTGCGTTATGTAAAATTTTTATTGTCCTCACAATATCAATTTTAATAAAGATATATACTTTTACATAATGGTATATATTTTTGTAGTTAGAACAAGACATAATGTTATGCCGATTTTCCTAGTTTATAATGAACCAATAGGTATAGTATTAGACAAATAATAAAACCCTCAATACAGAGATAGTCGCAAAGAGCCAAAAGTCAATCTAATAAGCTGAACCACTTTCGCCATGAAACAAAGCTGAAATATGAAAATATTTTGACATCATGACGGTTTTTATGAACATTTTTGAAACTATTTTCCAGTTTACTAACTATTTTACTGTTATACTCTTTACGAGCTTAACTGCTTGTACGGGTTTGGTGTGCTCTAATCACTAAGACTAATTTACTTTTATTTAGTTAATCAATTAGTGCTATTTTCGTAGTATATATTCACCCGTTTTAACTTAAAAATGTAAAATACACGCAAAGAATTTGCTCGTTCTTCCGAGATAGCTTTTCTAATGAGTGGTAGATTTAAAAAAAATAAATATGACCATTCTAAAATGTTGAAATTGAAGTTTATTTGAATAAATATTTTTTCTATTCTGTTTTTTGAAAACTTGTTTAGTTTTATGAGTGTTATTAGGTACTGGTTTCGTCTTGTTACATAATCTGTGATTAACTCCCCCATTTCGTTATGTATATGTATGATATGACAATGTATTGAAACCGATACGATTAATACTATTAATAACATTAAATAGGTTTAAGTTTAATATAACAATGATTTTCAACAGCTAGATAGGACAATGTTAAAATTCGCTCAGGTATCGAGGTTAAAGTGTATTCCTAGATACTATTTAATTGTAAATTGTGTTTTAAAATGTGTACATAAAAAAAGTTTATCTACCGGCCTAGAGAGTACAATATACAAGAACAATATTCTAAAGATATTGGTATGTGATAGAAATTCTGTGGTCTTGACTATTTTAATAAAAATAACTCTGGCCAGTGGAGCGCGTATACAGAGGAAAGTGGCATTCTTTTATATCATTACAAAACAACTGGAATATTTTTATTTGAATTTCATTATAGGAAAATGTATTAATAGATTATTTATAGGTATAATATCAGTCAATGATATCTCTTACTTATGATTTATATACATACTGTATAGAGGTATTAAGATGATGTTGGTGATTAATAAAATACTTCATAAATGGTAAAATACAATGGCATAAATATGTGTTTTCATGTGGACAGGCTTTTTACACTGTCCACTTCGTTAATATTCATTTGTCAGTAGCTGAGCCAGCAACGACGTACCTGTATAACCTTTTTGTTTGTACACTGATTAGGATAAAACAACACTGAAGTTTAAGTGAAGCTTTATACTATAATACATATATTAGTGTTTAGTAATCACACTCAAACCGTTTAAGCAGTTCCTGTAAATAAACAAATAGACCAAGAGACGAAATTTTCAACAGTCATTGTTTTGGGTAATAATCGTTTTTCAACAATGAATTATATTTTTATTAAATGGCATTCCATACTATACCAGTGTGGAATGCTCAAAACCGTTTTAACTATAATCAATATACTATAACTACGAGTAGACTTAGATATCGGTGCATGGCGAGTGTTTTCGTACTATCAAATTATTAGTAACTTACCGCCAGATGGCGCTGCAGTACATCAACCTCTCATGTTCAACTAATCCCCTTGAAAAGACATTTTTTATCTAGTGTTGAAACTTATTGTATAATTTGTATATATTGGTATATACATAACGTACGATAACCGTTTATCATAAGCTTGTTTGCCACCATCGTAGTAACGTAAACCAGAGCACAAATTGAAATGGTAATAATAAATATTCATTAATTTAGATTCCCATGAGAAAAATACGTTTAAAATTCAACCGATATAATAAAAAAAATGATATGTAATTAGTTTTAATGAAAATTTCAGCGGCGAAAGCAATAATTTAGACAGAATAGATGCAATATGAGTTATATGAGATACAAATCAAAGCATTTGTCAAGTTTTATTAATAAAATATTAACTTACTACTTTTCAAGGTCATATTTATTAAATTTGAATTTTTAACTATGCGAGGTGTAGAACTGTAATGTTCTTATGATCACATTAGGACTACATAGACCAAGAGAAGCGTTCTTGTAGGAAACGACTTTTTTATATTAGTAATAGTTTTAAATAAAATATAGTTGCTTTTACATTTTACAATTATTGAAAAAACTTCATACCTGTCAACAGATATGGCGACCAGGTTGAATATGCTGGAAGTTGAGCAAGTGACATCCATCGCTATGTAACAGTCGCAGACGACGGCCGGTAGACCCCACACACCGTTGACCTATGGGTAGAAAACAGAGTAGTGGCAGTTTCAATCACCAATATATTAACAAACTGTATCTGTATCTACATATATACCATATGCTAATATTATAAAGAAGAAAGTATTATTATTTAAATACATGTTACTGATAAACATAAAAATATATCACTAATTAAAAAAAAAATATTAACTGTTAAATTATACCAGAATAGAAATATATATATACAGACAGAAATCACGACTATAATAATATTAATAATAACAAGTATGACAACAAGTTTATTTAATTATCCTAACACTTCATATTAAGCATATTGCTGGACTAGTCGTCATGTAACCATACCAGTTTTGTGTCGGAGAAGGCCTTGGGAGATATTAAAATAAAAAGAAGTCCAACTTTTTATACCAAATACTTTCTAGATAAGCAGATAAAGTCGTGCGTTTCTTTAATTATTTCTAAATTGTTTGTATTAAGAAATTACGTATACAGTGTGAAAGAAAGAAACGCTCTAGACCAATAAAGGTATACAAAGTATTGACATTTTTATGAATAAGAAGGCTTAGAAGGTAGATTGAAATGTTTCCACGCCCATTGAGTAAGAGATTAATTTAATAATAAAACGTTGCATTTGTATTCAAAGAAATGAACAATTTAATTATATTACCGTTGAGATTGTCAAAGAAATGTTTAGGAGAACGTTTAAATGAATTTTACGAAATATTATTCTAATTTAATTTATTACAGCTGATTTACAGCTGTAAATCTTAAAATTTTTACTCTGAAGAGAATTAATATCTTTATATCTTACTAGCTACTTCTCCCGGCTTCGCACGGGTGTACATATATTATACATATAAATCTTCCTCTTGTCACATCACTTCATCTATTAAAAAAACGCTTCAAAATCCGTTGCGTAGTTTTAAAGATTTAAGCATAAATAGGGACAGACAGACAGCGACAGCATTTATATATTTGATCAACGTTTATACATTTGATAAATAAGACAATGTATAAATTATAAAATGGGAAAATATATTTTGTTAAAAGTTTAAATTCGTTTTCTTATTATTTTTTTAATAGATGGTAATTGGTATACCCCCTACGCTTACGGTATGCGTTACTTAATGCTTTGCTAGTAATGGGGTTCTCCCTCTAGATTACTAACAATCCCTTTTACCGTCCGGACAGCAAGTAATTATTAAGCATACGATATAGGTATAAAATACTAGTCTCATCTAACTGACCTTACAACGCAAATCAATTGGGGATATGTATTTAAAAGTTTATTGAAGTTAGTATATACATTTTATTACTTAATAATACAGAAATACTAATTAAAAAAATAAACAATGGAGAATGGATGTATTTTTAAATATAAAAACGAATGACATTTCTTGTTAATAATAAAATAAATTTAGTGCACAAACTGATGTCAACATTCATAAGTACGTTTTGGGATTTAAAATCGAAGTTTGTCGAAAGTACTTGGGCGAAGCCAAATTGGCTCCGGTTATCTACAAGGCTGCAGCCTGCAGAGTGCTGATATTCAACCCAGTCCTCGCTACCTTAGTTACTCGTAGTACATAGAAATGATTATAATGTGCGCGGTGGACTAACTAACTTTATTTATTTGTAGTAATAATTTATCATTGCTCATGGTTTTTGTTCTGTTCCATGTAAAAACATATATACTATATAATCCTTATAAAGTTCAGATATACTATCATCAAATTTTTACTTACTGTTTAAAATTAAACAACTTGTTAACAACAACATTTGGATAACTAACACAACAAAATAATTTACCGATTGTACTTAGAATATTATGTAAAATGTAAATATCTTTAGAATTGTGGTTTTTTATTAAATATAAATTTACTACAATATGTAGACAAAAAGGTATAGGTATATAACCTTAGATTAAGAGTTCTATATAAAAGTTCTAAATTACATATCATTATAAAAGTTCATCTAGGACTCAGTTCAGTAGTTCGAAATAATATTGTTATAGGTGGCACAATATACTATGATAATCAAAAACATTTATTTGGGAGATTTTAAATCCTACAAATGTCAACATTTTTTATCACTTTTCCCACTTAAGTTACGCTAGCTACTTTAATTAGATATTCAGAGTAAAATCTAGTAATTAGATGGATATTATTCTCCAATTCCACTTTTCATATTTTTAATATTGTACAATAAACCATTCATAATTGCAGACCTGAGGGCATAGTTAATTGGTTATTATGACTTATTTCTCTATGAATATGCTGTAAGTTACAGTATACAATAATTATTATGTGCATCGTGAACAAGAAAGCCATTATAAACTCACTATGTTCACAAGGAAAGAGCTATAAGATTCATACCGCTCTTGCATACTTAAGCTACGTGTAGTGTAAAAGAGAAATTGTTTTCGAAAATGTTTAACCAGTTTGCATTATAAATTGTACATTTCCACTTAGATACAATTAATTACAATTGGTCCTTTACGTGGTGAAGTACAGTGACATTATAAAAGAGTTGTATTATGAAAATTATATTCGTTCATATTTAAAATGTACATTGTATGTTTATAAGGAATAAATTCAAAAACTGCGGAACTGGTTTCAAAAATTTCTAATATGTGAAATTTCTTTTGTGTCACACATTGCCTATTGTTTATGCTACATAAATATAATATCGGTAATTGAATTTGACAATGACCATTAAATGATATATAACAACTTAAATAATACTTTTTACATTAAATACCTATTATTAGACTAATATACATATATTTTAAGGTGTAAAATAGAAAAAATACAGTCAACAAACCATCGAAAATGTTACTAGAAAATCTAAAAGATAATAGAAGTTAAAGAACGCTGACATGAATTAAAACTTTATAAGTTATTTTATTTGCACACAATTACTTAAACATTTTATCTAATAATTACATTGAAACTTCGGATATAGTTGAAATGGTGGTCAATTAAATCAAACGCTTCGTTTTTACAAACACTAATGTTTGGCTACTTAGTATCTATATAAATTTTATCATGTAAATGCGTAGTCTCTTGATATTTTTTATACAATTTTATGGTGATTCATATATATGTAAACGTTTGCTGCGAATATTATTCGCAGCAAACGTTTCACGTAATTCGTTTTAATTCACTCAAGGAAATTGCGAATGGATCTTTATTTCGTGCAAATATTAGTAAATGGATGTTGGATGCTTTATTTACATTAACGAAATCATTTTCTAACCATAAAAATATGTATCGTTTAGCTATATATAGCATAGCATTGTACTATATTCAATTATAAATTTATTTTATGATAACAGTCTTCTATTAGTATAATCAATACTAACTTTATGAAGACGTACAGTTTGTGAGTTTGGATGTTCGGTGTAAGCTCCGGTTCTATTAACAGATTTTGAAAATTCTTTTAATTGCACTCCTTTTAAAGTATGCTGTATGCTATATATCATAATGCTACGATCGATAGGCGGGGAACAGTTGTAAAACGGGAAAAATGCGACGGAAACAAAGCTTCATTTATGGAACTAATGAAACCATGAAAATAATAAACCACGTCTTTATCTGTTCTATACTCGTTGTAATCAACTAATGAACAAGTAACAACAAATATTTTGGACAATAACTAAATAAATAAAATAATACAGTACAACAACCTGTAAGTTGTAAGTATATATTAACAACGGCTGTAGGGTCAATTACAGTATTTTTGAAACCGATGTTATTTATTTCTATCTCTTAATAAGTCTTCTAACTAAGTTTACTTAATTAAGTTAAAGCTTCGCCCCTGACGCTGTTCGTAATTAATCTAGGTTGTTCGGGCACAAAGATGAGTTCCTTCCGTGACTTTGGTCTCTAGACGACTGTTTTCACCACGTTGTATTCTCTTATATAAGCATAACGAATAGATATTTAGTGCTTGTACTAATTATAATTAATGTCGGTCGGCCTAATAAAGTCAGGGCTGTTTCAATATAGTATCGAAATATGTATAAAACGCATTTTCCTATTGCAGAAATGTAAAGCTGTTAAACATATTTTCATGAATCTAAGTACATCACAACTACCACAAATGAGTGGTAGAATAAAAAATACTAGATATTAATATGCTTATTAAGTTTACCTATTGATATATGAATAAATATATTTTTTTTTCTATTTCTGTATCACATGGAGAATTTTATGGTCTTTGCTATATTTTATTTGCATATATAATAATATTTTCTTTATTTCTCCTCACAAACTGGTTGTTATGTCTAATGTATATATATATTTACCTGCATTTTATAACAAGTCATAGCATTTGTGCAACATATTATATAGATATCGGACAATGTATATATAGATTGCTACAAAACTTAAAATAGAGTTCAAATCGCGTCATATTAAGTTGGGACTTTTCAATGCAGGTTCTTTGTGTACTCGACAGGACGAATTTGTAGCCGCCATGGGCCGATATTCTATAGACATTGTGGCAATAAATGAGACGTGGATTAGGGAGGGGAGGAGGCCCGTGCGCCGTTGGTACCAGATTATCGCTTGCGCCATGCCCCGCGACCCGACGCAGTGCGAGGAGGACGTGGTGGGGGGGTAGGATTTTATATACGAAATAACATAGGTGCCAGGGTTTGTCCCCACCCGGGTGATGGGAATGTTGAGCAGCTGTGGATTCGTTTTAAAATAAATACGGCCACAGTCATTATTGGCACTGCATACCGTCCACCATGGCAAGACATCAATCTTTTTCTGGATGCACTGACAGAGTCCATAACTGCATTTACTGGATTTGACCATTTGTTTCTGTTGGGAGATTTTAATATAAATTTGTTAAACAATGACAACAAAGTAAGGCTTTTTCAAAATTTTCTTCAGTGCACATCTCTTAATCAATATGTAAATGAACCAACACATTTCACAGACCACAGTGAAACATTGATTGACGTAATTTGTTCTGATACTCCTACAATTAAAAATGTGACAGTTAATTATATACCAGAATTGGGTGCCCATGCATTGATATCAGCGGAGCTATCTTTAAACAGAGTTAAACCGGTACCATACTGTACTACATACAGACCTCTAAAGAATATAATAATAGAAAAATTCAATAAAGATTGCAACAGCATAGATTGGAAGTATATAGAGGGACTAGCTGATGTTAATGAAATGGTTGTAGCCTTCAATAATTTTATGCTTGGATTATTTGATCTCCATGCTCCAGTGAAAACACTGACAATTAAGCATCCATCTCCTCCATGGTTGACAGACACACTGCAACAAATGATGAAGATCAGAGACGACAGCCATAAAAGGTATAAAAAAACAAAATTAGAAATGCATAAACTTTTTTATAAAGACATGAAAGCCGTAGTAAAGGCAGCCATTGTTTCAGAGAAATTTGCCTATTATAACAAATACATTAACAATCACATTCATAATCCTAAAAAGTTATGGTCCAACCTTAAAACATCTGTTCTCCCAAAGAAAATGCATGGGGACTGTATTCCTGAGTCATTTGACAACCCAGATGCCTTAAACAGCCATTTCCTGAATTTACCGGGTAGAGATTCTGTTGAATTGTCTGAACTTACATATTATGAATTCAACCGATTTAGTAAATCTGTATTTCAGTTTAGCACGGTTTCAGAACAGGATATCATAAATATTATTAGGACACTTAATTCCAATGCTCAGGGTACTGATCTTATTTCACTTGACATGATCAAGCTCACTTTACCATATACACTTAGTGTCATAACTACTATAGTAAATAAATCAATTACCTCAGGCATCTTCCCAGACTTATGGAAGTGTTCTCTAATAAAACCAATACCGAAATCTTCAAATCCAACTGAATATAAGGATCTTCGTCCAATAAATATTCTCCCTTGTATTTCCAAGTTATTGGAAAGGGCTATAAGTCGACAACTTACTACTTATTTAGATAAAGAAAATATACTCCCAAAATTTCAGTCAGGTTTCCGTAAGTCACACAGCACCACTACCGCTTTACTTGATGTTATTGACAATACAATAAATGAGCAGGATCAGGGTAGGGGGACAGTCTTGGCATTGTTAGATTTTTCTCGTGCTTTCGAAACAATAAATTCATCATTGTTGCTGTCAAAACTGTCATACTATGGATTTGACTCTTGCGCAGTCTCCTGGTTCCATAGTTATCTCACTGGACGAATGCAGATAGTGGAGATTCAATCAAATTGTGGAACAAGAAATTATTCAGCACCTAGATCAGTACACAGAGGAGTACCTCAAGGATCAATTCTTGGTCCAATTCTTTTTATTCTGTACAGTGCTGATATCATTGATTGCATGCAGCATTGCAAATATCATCTTTACGCAGATGATCTGCAATTGTATATTGATTGTCACCCGAAGAATACACTGGACAGTATTAGAAAATTAAATGAAGATCTAGAGAGAGTTAGTCTGTGGTCAAATAAGAACTGCCTGGTGCTTAATCCAACCAAATCAAAATATATAATTCTTGGTACAAAGAAACAGGTGAATGGTATTATAGAACGTATGACATTGCCTGTTTCTATAAATGGGAAATCTATTGAAAGAGTAACGGAGGCAAGGAATCTAGGAGTTCTCTTTGATTCTAACATGAATTTTGAGAAACATATAATTGAGGCCACCAGGAATAGTTTTTATCGACTTAAGCTTTTGTACCAAATTAGACAATATCTTTCGGTGGAATTGAGGATAAAGTTGTGTGAGTCTCTTGTATTGTCAAAGTTGAATTATGCAGATGCAACATTTGGACCTTGTCTTCTTGCAAGATCAGAGCGCTTAATACAGCGTGTACAGAATGCTTGTGCACGTTTTTGTTATCATGTTCCTCCACGTGCACATGTCACACCTTATCTCAATAAAGGAAATATGTTGAAGATGAATTTTAGAAGACAGTTACACTTTGCCACTCTCTTATTTGGAATCATTAAAACAAATAAACCTCCATATCTTGCTGAAAAGTTGTCGTGGTCTCGTGATAGTCATAACTATCGCACAAGGGCCTCCTCTCATCTGCTTACTACTCAAAAACATAGAACTGCGTCTTTCAGGGGCTCTTTCAGATACTCCGCTACGTCTTGCTGGAATAATATTCCGCCTCCATTACGTGCTAAAACCACAAAATATAGTTTTAGTAAATGTCTTAGAGAACATCTTATTAATAGTCAAAAATTGTCTAATTAAATTAAATTACCTTTTGGATCTGCACGATGGGCACGGCGGTGGATGGTGGCTTGATGTAGCGGAGAATAATCCCTCTGTGTTGTGTTTTTTCTTGTTGTGCTTGTAGTATTTTAGTAACTGTAGTATTTTTCTGTTCCTTAATATTAATTTTAAAATTGTAATTGTGTACGTGGCAGGTCTCGAACACGTGTAAAAATTTTGCTGTCAGTAACAATAATGACATCTGACAGATGTCAAAGGTCAAAAAAACTGACATCGAGCTGTACGTGTTGTCACTAATGGCAGGCACAGAATACCAGCGCCGTGACAGTAGCTGTCACGGCATATGCTGAGTGTCAGTCATGTTGTCAACCATATTTAGAAATAAGATAAATTATTATTGTAATTGTTCTAAGTGTGTATGTATGTATGTATATATGTATATGTAAAAATGGTTGACAATAAATGTTTTTCTTTCTTTCTTTCTTTCTTTCAAACAAATATATATAACAATTGTTATTCTAAGTATTTTAGATTTGTAATACTGAACTAGCTAAGAATTCATTTACTATAAATGATAACCGTTACATAATGAAAAGACATCGTCTCGGATGTAACAGAACATTTGATCTCGTAAGTCCGTATATGTGATCCATGTCAAATTAGGGCATAATGCTTCCGTGGCCAGAAATTTTAATATTCTCACCGGTCCAATCGGAAAACATTACTAAGTATGCGACAAACTTATGCATTAAGTAACTGTGGTAGGTTCGAGTATATGCCGCATAGTGTGTTAAACTAGTTTACTAAATCTAAGACTATTAAATAAATAGCAATATTTAGTGTAAAAAAAATATTATCCACTTTTTAAGTGATGGCAAGTGGTAACTGTCGTTTATTTATTTATATGAATAGTACTACTGCATCACAATATGATGTTACGTCTGTTACTAATCATTGGTTGCGATTCCGGAGGACTATGACGTTCTACCTTTTATCATGTAATTTTACTGCTTTATCTACAGCTTACAAAGCAACTTCTAAGCTTGGTGGCGGAAATAAGTTACAGAGGTACCCACGCAGTTGAATTTTACATAGTCTACCTCGGTAAATCATTATAGCTAAAAATAATTTAAAATAATGTAAAATAGTCATATCATATGCGATATTTTTTATTATTAGGAAACAATTTGGAGAATTAATGATATTTATCTTTTTGAACAATTTTGAAATATTAAATAACCAATTAATTTCTTATATACAGGGATTACAATACTGTTATAATTAAAACTTTAACCTATAATTTATAAGATATTATTTCAGTATAAAGTTGAAATAGGCCGTTTGTTGACACTAATCTCTACCCGCGATAGAGATTATAGTGTCCGAATTATTGATTTAAGTTAACACAAATTGATGACTTAAGTTTAATAGAATAAGATTATATATATTTGAATAAATAATTGTAATACTAAATATGTGTATAACTTATATTTAAATGTGACATCTTTATCATCAGGTAAAACTGTTAAGAAAAATAGACTGTAAAGTATATACATCACATATTTAATTTTTCAAAGAATCATATAAATGAATTTATTTCTATAATGTTTCTTCGTAAATAGAAGATAGATTGATAGGTGCACCTATATGAGAGAATTTTATTTTCAATTTAATTTATGTCTGTCTTCTTTTCATGACCTAGAGACAAAGTAACGAATTAGCATTACAATGTCAGAGATCTTTGTAGAGAACTGACTATAGTCGATATTGTAGACGGTATTTATTGTTTTCTTTAATAATGTTGTAACATTTAATTGTAGAATATTGCTTTGTAAATGTGGTGTTCTGTCTTTTATGTTTTGCCTGATCATATAATATATTGAATTATTAGATCAACACTGGTCTAAGTTATGTTCTTCAAATTATGTATTATCCATACTTTATAATATTATGCCAAAATGTGGCTATTTGTATTATTGTTAGTTTTTCAAGACTAAACTTTTAAGAATCTTTTAAACATTAGAAATAAATATTAATTGACGGTCGGTAGCTAAACCTAGATAACCGGGGTGATCTAGGTTTAGCTCACTGTTGTACTCCCAAGTAGTAGTAGTAGTAGTAGTAGCAGCGGGCACAACTTCTCGTACGATGTAAACAATTGTATTCATGAGTATGATTATTTGTATCGGTATGGGTGTTTTCTATATACATATATTATGTATGAACTTACAAAAAAAATATATATATTTATATTAGTTAAGTTAGTCAGATAGCCTGGTGAATACATATCTACTTATATACATATCTACACATCGCTGGGTATATTTGACTACAATAGAAGTTGTGCCCTATTATATATTATATTAAAGCATATTATTTCAATATTACTATAATATTAAACAAAAACGATCAATATTACCTTAGAGAACTTTTCAGTTAAGCTGACGATCATATGGCAAGTTCGTGATCTAGCAAAGAATTTATCTACATATTATTATCTTAGAATCAACTTTGATATAACGATTATAAGTAAACGAGTCCTTAATAAGTTCATCCCTGAGGGTAAGATATTGTAAAATGGTTACGGTCAGGTGCACACAAAGTAACGTTTGATGTTGTTTACAGCAGGGTGGGTAGCTTAAGGCTTCGGTACATTACCTGCTTTCCACTTGAATTCCACTTTATTTACGTATGTAATAGAGGTAAAATGCTAATATAGACCGACGATATTCTAATCGATTATTTTGTTAAAGTGTAATGATGCTTGAAAAAATAGGATGGAACTAGCTGTTAGAGGTGACTTCATCTGCTTAATAAACTTTTAACTCCTATTTTACTTCTAAATAATTTTGGTATAAAAGATTTTGTTAAGAGTTATGTTGTCCCTCGTGCTATAATCTACCTTTACATTAAGATTTAACGACTAGCTATGTAGATATGAAATAGTAACAAAGAGATACACAGGTAGATACAGGAATATACAGATACACTTTGGCGGTTACTTTATTAGTACGGATGTTCGGCTTGATTGTTGCGGTTCGGTGAAGTGAATTAAATGTTTAATGAATTTAGTCAATTAAATTCATTAAAAATTTAATTACCTTAATCAAATAAATAGAATCTTAAATCAATAAGCAGAAATTTTACTCATATTTGTGACTTTACAAATAAATAGGTATGAACTCAATATCGACTAAACCTGGTGGAAATGTTTAATAAACCTAAACGGATTTGGATATTGCTCATTCGATTTGTCAAAGTAGGATGAACTATGTTGCACGGAATGCTTTATAAACGAGTCCAACTGCTGAGGAGAATGTTTACTACTTGTCGAGAGGCAAAACTTCTTCAGTCGTAATTTAACGAAACTTGATAAATTTTATACTGCACTAATACTGATTGGTTTATGTTTAAACTAAAATCAAAGAATACAAAGTTGTATCCACAAATGCAAAATGTTCTATTAGGAATTTTAGTTCATTGTTTATTAACAATTAACATATCTAGACGATTAGGTAACCTTTGTGTATTTAATTTGTATGTATAAAAATTACATATGGCGGATTTAACACCTTGCGGTGTTATCTTCCAGTCAACCATGAGTGGTGCAGATAGAAATTGTTGGTGGTGCACTAATATAACCGCAACACGTCAAAAAAATATATAAGGCACCTTTATACTCTCACTTCAAACGAGATTTGATTTCAATCTCCAACAGAAACAGCTTATAAAGAATCTGATTTGTCTGACTTAAATGGGTGAGATAGAGGTACCCAGATAACTTTGTACAAAATAAAATTAATGGATTGACTTTTAAAATATGAATAGCACGAACTGAGCGAAGTAACGAATCAGTGAGCGATGTAAATCTCTGTAGAAAGATTCAAAACGTGGCCTCCAGAATAATAGGCCGTCATTGGAAAACGCTTTGCATCCCATTCTGCGGTATATGGAACACATTTCAATTTACAATCACGCTTCACTGTGATTGATAGCGCGCCACTTCCCTTTTACTTGTTACGACTTACTTTATGTATATATTACTTACAATTATTTAATACTGTATGTTTCATAAAATTGTACATAATTAATAAAAGTGTACGCAATTTTATATAAAAACTATTAACTTATTTCGTTAATTTAAAAAATATGTATCTTATATATTAATTCAATACTAATATATAATCATTGCATAGTATAAAACAAAGCCGCTCTCTGTCCGTCCCTATGTATACTTAAATCTTTAAAACTACGTAACGGATTTTACAGTTTATAGTTAAAGTCTAGATATATAACTGCGTTAGCCAATCTTCTGGGTGTTGTCAGAGGCACGAATATCGTCGTTGTGGAAAATAAGATCGTGGAACACCATATGGCGTGCAGTAATTGCATGAAATTGTAATTTTAGTTCCATAGAGTTCAGAGTTCTTAGTTAGTATCGTGATTTTATTTTAATGTAGCGTAGTGCCCCATAGAGTTACTGATGAAGTCGAGGAAGTAAAGGACATCCAAGATCGTGAGTTTTTAAATAGACTGACACAAAGAAAAATATGTCTCAATTTATATTTCTCATTACCTCTTTGTTGATGTAAACACTAATAAAAAAAACATTAATCAGAGTGACAACGATAGAGTAGCCCACTGCTACGTTGGAGTGAAATACACTCGGCGAAATGTGTCAATGCCTCTTGTAACTTCACTTGCATTTACTTTGTGTAAATACTGTTAATAAAAATAATATAAATAGTAAATGATGATATCCACCTAATTGTGTAAAATCAATTGACTAGGGATTCTGACTGAATCTGACCTGAGTTTGTAGTTGAAGTGCCGGTCTACTCTGGAAACTAATTTCGATTCGAATTGTATTGGAATGAGCCGTTTAGCACCTTGTTACACTCTTAAAACATATATTGTAGTCAATGAAAGGTCTGGCAGTGGTAAATATTAATTAACACCTCAGTGACGGGAGGACTTAAGAAATGATACTGATATTTGTTTACTGAAAACACTCAGTATTTACTGCAGTAATTAGTTAGTAATTAGTTGTTCAACGGCTCCATGGCTGTAAGATTTAATTCTTAATTCTAATACAGTGACGTCATTGTATCTTCCGCGAAGTCATCGCTGTATTTATTCGTATTGTTTACATATTAAATTTGTAAATATATTTTTTTTGTATTAAGAATTATACTCGTTTATACAGAAATCACCATGAATACAATTCAATTATTTAATCAATACAATTGGCGACCTTCCGCCACTAACTCTTTTGATATTTTTAAATTTATATTTTTAGAACAGTTCTTTGTATATGTCAGGTTATTTCATACATTTCAATTATTATCTTACTAGTACGCAGCTACATTATAATAATATATTTTAATATCCAAACCTACGTGTATTCATCATTTAGACCCATGCAGTCCGCCGATCCGTTAGAATCACAATTATACATTTAATGGTATACGTAGGTAAAGTTACGGGTACATGTGTAGAAAAGTGATTCACCCCGAGTATTGACCAGTCCCTCATGGTTTATGTATGGGCATTAGCTCTGAGTACAAAAGTGTGCAGAGCTAAAAGGCGTCCTTTCAACGGCAAAGTGCTACCGAATATAACCTACAACCTTATAACCTCAAAGATCAGTACAGAAAGAATAAATTAAAACACTCCCATGAATTTTCTTCCATAAAATAGGTAGTTGATGTTGAGAGCATATCCTTCTTAATTTATTTAATTCAGTAGAACAGTAGAACTTCTTGCCAGTTTTTCTATTGAATCTATTTTCCAAACTCATCAAGACGTACCATACGTCTGTTGTATGAATTTATATGTTAACTGATAATTGATTAATTAATTATACGGTCTAGCACACCGCTGTAGTTCCAATGATCACAGGTTTGATACCTCGTATGGTGTAAACATTTGTTCAAACATTCCTGTGTATGATTTTTGGTATCTTTGGTCTGGGTGTTTTCAATGTATAATGTGCATTTATTTAAAAAAAACGTATTTAAGTATTTCAATCACTCGTCTAGTATCTATATATAAGCTTAGCTTGGGAGTAGACGGCGCTGTGAGAATTGTTCTGGATTAAAAAAATATTGTATTTAATTTTTCCTCACGTCCATAAACCTACAATAGGCGTTATACCTACTTATGTATTTCTGAGTGGGTATTAGGGTGGCATAAAAGAATATAGTATAAATAAATTTATGAAATAAATGTGTTCAGCTGAAATTACTCAGTAGGAAGCTTTTTTCATCTGACTGGGAAAGCCAATAAGCAAAAGCAAGCCTGATGGGAAGTGGAAATTTGGTAGACCCATAAACTAGAACGTTCTCAATTAGATTGTAATCTTGATTATATTATGTAATACATTCGCTAAATCTGTATATTATTTTTATCTACAATGATAATTACCTATATATATACTTACTATTAATATTTATTGATATTTAAATTCGAAAGTGTATCTGTCTCTTATCTTTTCTTGACTAAAAGACTGAAAAGTTTTTAAAGAAAATTGACGTCAAGACACATTAGCTATTTAAAATTAAACCAGAAAGATAAAGTCGCGGGTATCTACTAGTTATATATCAGATATTACTTAATAAAGCGTACACTGTCAAGCAGCTTCATTAACTCTGAATATTAATGGACCAACTATGGTTGAATTTGTAGATATTAATATAAATTCCAACTACACATAGCTACGTTACTAATAACTACCCGTGCACATATGGTGTCGGCTATGAGTGTAATTATTTGGATGGTAATTTTAATTACTAAACTGTTCTAATGGCTATAGAAGAGCAATAATTTATATGTAAGACCACAAAATTGTAAATATAATATAATTTATCTATGTACACATTCATTAAAGTTAAATGTATTATATATTTCAAGTTGTAGTCAGGAATAAAATATTACAATCATGGTTGCCGACCTATTTCAATTAATTTCAACAAAACTTTGAACAAAGTTATTTGCGAAGGTATATCTGTCTTACCCATTTCGTCTGGCAATCAGATTGTTATGGAACATGTATTTCATTTGGATGGTAAGATATGGTAATTAATATAGAGGCATGACATTTTGATCCTCTGGAATGGTAACGCACGAGTATTATGGTTGTTACCTGAAATATGATGCCACATACCATCAGGTTGTTTGTAATTCTAGTTAAAAATGTAATTCCATTAAAAAAGGCCTGCTCATGTTTATAGGCGATAGTTGCAACTTTCCATTAGTTGGGCCCGTCACTCCATTTGCCATAACAAATGTAGAAGATTAATTAAGTACAATGTTTTTGTTCACGTCTCATAGGATTACTTTATCTTGACATATTCATTGTAGATATAACTAATAAAATAATAAGTAATAAAGAGAATAAACTGACTGAGAAATGAGACTGAAATATTAAGTTACACATTTCATACAAGGAACCGTGACTAACTATACTGTTCAAGGAAACTGTAAGAAGTTTAAATTGTTTGGAAAATTGCTATGGTTGGGGTGATTTACTGGTGCTATCAATTAAACCGAGGAGGAGACGTTGATAAAGTTCAAATGTATATGTAAATTATACAATGTCGCTACAATAATATACATATCGGTTAGTCTATAGACGGTGTAAAAGAAAGCGTCTCTTATTTATATAAATATACACAATATTTTGAATATTTAGAGATATTATAAAACGACAGCTCTACTCAAAGTCTAATCTCAATATTGATTTAAATGCAACTAATCAGTTTTAGTACTAAACTGTTCGTAATGTAAAGATGACGAAACGTAATCATGAATAAACCGAATTAATCAATAACAAAGTCAGTTTATTCTGTCATTGACCACGAAATATGAAATAAACATAGCAGTGTACAAAAGAATTGAAGACAACAAAAAAGTGCGAAACGGATATTATTGTATCGGATTAGATTAGGAGTCGAATCAATTTTTATTGATAGTTTCATAATAACTATTTTTAGAAATATGTTTAGAGAGTAACTTTTTAGATTAGGTTCTTTCAGAAAGGAAAATTGAAAAACATCTCAGTTGTGAGACTCGTATTTATTCTATTCTGTCTTTCTAGAAAATCAAAAGTTTGAGATTGGTTTTTGAATTTACATTTTAGGGACATATCGACGGGTGACTAAAATAAAAATCAGTATTTAATTTTAAACATAACATAAATATTAACGTGTAAAGCACTAAAAGTGATTTACACGTTAATATGCCATGAGGTAATAAATAAACAAATATTTTTCACTTTTTGAAGATATTATATACCTTTCATAAAGTACTAATTTACAACATTTCGTCATATACAGTTAATACAACTACCTACTACAATTAACTTACTCGTATGTTACCTAATCCAGGTTCTTAATGAAGGTGAGACTATTTGATAATAACACCTAAATTCTAAAGATTCATTAAAAAGGGACCGTACTTCAAAATTATCGGTATAATAACAATAAATTACTGAGATTTAAATTTTATAGTGACATTAATTTAAGCTGCTTTTATTAGATAAAAAATAAATATATTTTAAATTTAATATATAAAAAGAAAATGTTATTGTTTTAAATGTAGCTGTTTAGAATGGCATTAGAATAAACATTAGTATTTATTGTACAAGTACGATTCGATGTACAAATTAGGTTTTGTTTAAAAATATATAAACTACATTTTTGGTAAATAGTTATAAAAATATGGTAATTTCCTTCTCACGATTACAAAAATATATAGCGTAAGTAGCGCTATATACAACTTGGAGAGTGAAACATTCAATTTGCTGATTATAATTACAGTTACTACTTCAATTTTCACTGAACAGCATCAAAAGTAATTAGGTACATTATTAATTATAATATTACAATAAAGATTATATTGTTATGACATAATTAATTAAGTTACCGACTAATATGGCTCTTCCTCAAACTATAATATTTTTCTTAATGTAATAAGAAAACAAACAAAACAATTCTGTCACAAACTGAGAATATATCAGTTCTGTAGGCTTTCATGTCTACAAAATGAATATTCGTGTATGTTATTATTTGGTTATTGTGTATTTAGTGTGGGTATTGTACGAGGTAGCTGTTTGTTACAGATATGGAATAACAATGCATTTGGAACGGATTAACCGCTAATGGTACACGTAACATAGTAGTTCGGCACCGTGTTGAATTTAAATGTCGAATCTCACTATAAGATATTATTATTACTAAACAAGATATGTTGTATAGGTATACAAATATATTATTTAATAGTAAATCATTAATAAATAAAGAATATAGTATATTTTTGCGAGATATTGAAGTAAACTGTTGCCCCGATAAAAGTCAAATGGCAATGACGTTTGTCGATAATTTAAAAGTACTGTATGTACTGTATGTAGCAGTAAGTACCTACCTACTACAATAGAAACTAAATTGTGGTAGGTACTTGTTCCTTGTTGTAAAAATAACTGAAGTGCTTGGATATTACAATTTTCTTTCCACGTTCACGATTTTAAACATTTTATTTCTGTGTGTAATAATAATTCATTAAAGCATTAATTTAATCAAATGTGCTATTATAATTAAATAAAATTAGAAGCTTAGATTTTTATAAAGTTAAAATCCACTTACCAAATAATATACTCCAAATGGCATGACTACCACAGCCACTAACAAATCGGCCACAGCTAGACTCACTATAAAATAATTAGTTGCAGTCTGCAAACTTCTCTCCCTAGCCACACTCATTATAACTAAAACATTTCCGAATAACGTTAATAAGGGGAACACTAACAAAGAAAGTGCCCAAAAGTTATAATTATGCACATCACTAACACAAGTTCCATTTTCTAAAGTACAGTTCGAAAACGTTCCGTTTAGAGTCATATCGAATCCGTACATCTCACTGATTGAATCGTTAAAGTTCCACGACATCCTGAGGTTTATCGAGTCGCTTTCATTGACTCTTTCATGTATAAATGGTCGATGTAGGAAAGTGGCATTAGGATCAGGTGGTCTTAGCTGGAACGCCGTTATTTTGGTGGCGTTTTGACAGTTGTTGGAGCACATTGTTTTCGGAAGATCCATTCTAATTTCGCGCGCTTTGAAATCTTCTTGCTTGCTGTCCCCATTCATTATTCAAATTTAGTCTCTGAGCACACGGTTTACTTGATTAGATGGAGGTATGGAGTTGCGTTTCTGCGCCACGGCACGGTGCTTTTGTGATATTTGCCTCCATACTCTCGGTTGTCGCTCATTATTCTCATTCACCATTCTGAAACAGAATTAATTAGCTTTTATCAACAGTTTTACTTCAAAGACATACATGTTCATATTATTTTGCAATTTACACGCAGATTTGTTGTTCGAATTAAATACTTTTACTGCGTAAAATTTTCGTGCGCTTTGTCAATTAATCTTATATATGATCGTTAAAAATAATCATGTTTATTAATAGAAATTATTGTATAAATCCGACAGCGCGGTATCCGCATCAAAACCGCGGATAATGGACCAAAATCCAATTATTGCCGATCCATAATGGTCTGCGTTGTGCCCGCGACGGCTCATCAATCTGATATCTGTCCTATTTAATTTCAGCATTGACATAAAATATGTATTCAACTTGGCCTTGCTGGGAAGTAGCCCACAGGTCTTTACCTTACCAGGAATATAAAATGGGTAATAAATAAGATCAATATTTACACAATATTGATCTTATTTATTACCCATTTACTTAACTTCTTAGCTATCAATACTTTATTGTAGTTTATAAAATTTAAACTACAACGACCATAGGATATATATGAATGAGTTATTTGGATATGAATATATCTCCAAATACGAATTATATCCTAACCATAGCGTGATATGTCTGACTAATATTGTCGTGGTTTGTAATAATATCCATTTTAGTAGATATAGCATAATTGAATATAATTTATATTTTATAATAAATTAACAAGAGCAAATTAAAAATATTTGGAATAGTTAGCGTGCGAGTCCGACTGAGACTTCACCAATTTCTGTTAATTCTATTTACTAAATGATATTATTTGATAAACACATTTTTTTGCTTTTCAGTTCTTTTAGTTATAGTATACAGCGTCTTTGGTAATCAATGAATGCTTTACATCATTCACGAAGGGAAAGTTTGGGCCGGAACAATTTAATATAAAATGAAGTGAACGGCGAAAACAATTCAAATTGCACCGGTTCTATAGAAATTAATTAATCGTTTCAAGTTTAATTTCTAATGATTGATGGATTTTATCAGGTTTTTGAATAATAAAACTTAAGTTACAAGACGTTATATACGAATATACGAATACAAGTTTTACTCAGGTAGTCTTTGGAAAAGACATCGGCGTGGTTGTTCAGGGGTTCAGCGTTTGCTTATGTATTTCGGATACTGTTATTTCACTGCCTTATCTCGACAGTGCAATTTCAGTAGAAGAGGCATGACATAGTAGTTTATCGGAATGGGAACGCATAAGTGGTATCACCGGCATCGCATGATTATATGTTGTTTATATAGGCGAGGGTTATATCTTAACCTTAACCATTGGGCTATCAGCTTGTTTCCCATTACAAGAGAGAAGGCTTCATGTTTCTTTAGGTTTTAAACAACGAAGACATTAAAGTGGCAGTGGAAACTTAGGATAATGAAGTGTATTATTGCAATGAGTTTCATTAAACACCCGAATCCCTCGATCCCTAAAGTTACAAATGTTACGTCATTGTCTAGAGAAACTTTAGTTATTGTGTTATAAACTATTTAAATGTTATACTAGTTTTTACTTGCGACTTTATCTGTATATGTTGATTAAAAACAGCATATTTGTTTCTTCGTATATTCGTATCAATAATTACAAGAATGCCTAAATTAAAATGGCGGTTAGTTACGCTCTTCGCTAAAAAGTTTCGTATTATTCTATTTACATGTACATTAAAGAGACACGTTACCCATACGTTCGTCTGCTTCTATGAGATATTTGTGTTTATGATAAAAACAATATTTTATGTCAAAGTTCATTACGATATTTTCAGCCGTGAAATAGGAATAAACAGGGACATATTTTAACATTTATAATATTAGTATGAACTTTAGTACTAGCTGTGCCCAGCGTATGTTTTTATGAGATAAAAGATAATCAATGTTCGTTATCATGATAAATCTATTAAGATCTGTTCAGCCGAATAGTGCTCAAAAACTATTGTAACAAATGGATAGACCGATAGATACTTTTGCATTTATAATGTCATAGACTAACCATAGTTATTATAGGATGGCATTAATATGTATGTAGTAGCTATACTAGTAGATATAACATATATAGTATTGTAAAGTATGATCATTTGTTGAGTTCATAAAGACAATGTTTGAAAGCAACCAAATTTCCTATAAATAAGCGAGGCACGCAACACAGTCTGTAATATATGGTCCGTAATTGGCAGTTCGATTTCTCATTTTGATACCATGGAGTCCCCTTATGTCTGTCATAAAAGGCTAGAAATAGTTAGATATCTTTTTTATACAACTAGAATCGTAAAACCATCGGACGACTTACCAGATTGTAAGTAGTAAGCGTAGCCTATATACATGATCACGTAAATCATGTCATTATGTGACACTCATACTGCAGAGTACTGGTATACCCTGTAATTTTATTACCACATATCATCATTCAACCGAATCTCAGCTATTTAGAAATATACTACGAAAACAAACAAGAACAAATCAAGATAACAGCAAAGACTTAAGAAACTTCAAAACAACAAAGTGTTAATTACCAACCTATACTCACTTAAGACGAAACGCATTAAAAACAATTAAGTAATACAAAAGAAAAAGAAAGCATCTAATATTCAATCAACTTTACCGAGTTTAATTTTTCGATTAACTCCACTTGAGGACTCTTAAGTAAGCCCACTTTTGAATTAACTACACATTTTATAAGTATTAAACTAGAATGAATTCATTTCTCTACCAACGTCATCTAGGGAATTGTCTTGTTTATTGAGTTACTTTGTAATAAAGTTATTTAGATTTAGCATTATATTTGTATATTATAATATATGTAATAAAAAATGTACATAACCTTTACGTGGAATGAAATATATAAGAACATGTATTATTGTGGGACTATTAAATATTAAAACACAATGCAATGATAGTTAGAATTTTGTCTCATTTTCTGTACCTTTGTGCTTGCTATTCCCAGAAATATGTAGCTTAACCGATTTGGTAGCATATATTTACAATATAGTAGTAGTTAAACGTCGCTCATAAGTCAGTACATGTTTTATTTCTATCAGACAAATATAAAATATATACATATGTTTATTATATACATACATGACTTAAGTACTTCACACTGAATTTGAACTATTTTTGAACCACAAATTTAAATAGAATAGAATTCTAAGTAAATGTGTCACAAAAAAACTAAAAAAAATAAATGGAGGAACTAATACTTTAACATATAGTATCAATAAAGGGACACAAATTATTCACCCAGCGAAAAAAATAAAATTTATATGCTATATTGTCACATTAATTATTTTATTAAAAATTGCTTTATAGTTAATACTGAATTAATAAGGCATATGGTGTATTAGTATGTACGTATAAGCAGATACTAAACGTTATTTTGGCTTTAGAGTGCAATTCAGAGTGCCAAACATGTCTTTTAGTATTTTGGAATAGAGCCATAAACTGTTCGACAAATTCCAATTAATTATTAACTCATGTATATCGTTATTTTAAATAGAAAAAACAAAAAAATCTTTATTCGAAATTTGAAACAATAAATTTAAAAAGAAAAACTTTCTAGAAAATAGTTTTCATTCTCTATAAAGTTACCTTCTTATTAGTTTCAAACGTAGTCTATGAAGTTTTAAATACTTTTATTTTATCAAATTCTAAGGGCAAATAAAAACAAGAATATTAGTGTGTGTGGCAGGTTGTAAAATAGCATTAAATTATGGAATGTTTTTGTAAAAAGTAGTGTAAGATTATATTGTAATAAATGAGATACATAATATAAATGGGATATTCTAATTAACATTTGTCAAAATTCTCAAAAATATTGTCAAGTAATACAGAAAGAAAATTAAAAAGAGAAAATGTAAAAAATTGTTTGTCTCCTACAGTTTACTGAGTGTTAAGAAGAAACAACACTTGCAGTGGTTTATTCGTTTTACAATTGCGGAGTACCTAATGCTAAAATACCCAAGACGTAATTGTACGGCTTTGGCAGAACATTCGAAGTCTGGGACTTTCATCTAAATTGTACGTAAACAGTGACATAAACTAATTTAGCCCTTTTGCGCCTATCTCACTAATTGAATCACGCTGTTGACTAAGACAAAATGAAAATTCTTGATAAGCCTCAGCGGTTCTTTTCTCGTAGCAATCTGAATTTATTTTGTAATACAAATTGCTTATTTAACTTTTTATGCCGCTGTAGAAGGATACATTTAAGTTTTATATTGCCCTTCTGACTATAATTAAAGTTATAACTTCCAGTAAAACATTTTTCCTCCGATCTTGATCGCAAACAAGTTTTATTACGTTTATCTTACAAAAGGTAGTAAATTTTTTTAAACAGTCTTGAAATGAAAAAGTAATTACATAAATAAAGTGCTATCAGGTATTCATAGCAGTCATTTATTAAAAAAATAAACCAGTATAATTCACAAAGTGCAATTTAAACCTACGATAAGCAGAGCTTACTTTATGAGTACTAAACAGCAGATACAAATACTCAACACATTATTTTGTAAATACACTCTTATTATACATAGAAAATACCCAGACTAAACTATATAACAAACAATCTCGTATTCATGAATACAAATATTTGTACTGTGCAAGGAATCGAAGCCGCGACAATGCTGTCTGTGTACAAAACCGCTAGACTAGCAAAGCGGTAATTTTTTTTAATAATTATCATTTTTATACGTTGTATGTAAATAGGTCTTTATTTAGGTACTAAGAAAGTTTATTAATTTCTTATAAATAGCTACCAAAGCATGTTGTCAAGCAAAAGAAACAGCAACAGCTGTTTTAAAAGCTTATTTACACAGAACGGAATATTCACATTTAATAACGATATTTTTTTTAATAAAAGAATTTATGACATTAGAGATATGAAATATCATAATCATTAGCATAATGTACGATGTCCTGTAGGAAGGAATGTAGATAATTTGGTAACACGTAATATAATATTAGGTGTTGGTTTTTTAACTGAAGTGATAGTAAGTTGGTTGTGTACTCTTTAAAAAAATAGCTTATACAAAATCTCCTCACTAAATCTACATACGACAGCAATTTCACAGGAACTCTATAATTTGACTTGACGTTATTACACAACTATGACAAATATTGTCCCATATTTTAAGCGGGGTTATGGCGCCGAGCTAAATTAATATATTCAAGCCAATGTAAAGACATTGAGTCCCTTTAAGTATTTAGAATTGTAGATTACTACGATAATAAATTGGAAATGCATAAAGAACTAGAAATTCTCTAGATATATGTAAAAGTTGAATAAAACCAAGACTGTACTGTAGTGTTATATTTAAAAAAATGTCTGTATAAATTTATGAATGGTAACCTCTAATTCTAATTCGCTCAACTAAATAAATATTTCCTTTTAGAGATTTATTATGAATTATACACATAAATAGTAACATTACATTAAATGGAAATGATTGACTATAAGTGAACAAAAAGACCAGGAGAAGTACTAAATGGATGTTTTCCGCTTCATTCATTTCCACGCTAGATAAATGTTGATTTTATTAGTATTTTATGCTAAGTAAACTCATATATTTAAATTTTCTTCAGTATTGCCTTAAACAGTCTATATCTATTCCAAACGAGTGATATCGCAAAATTTGCTTGGTAGGTGCCCAAATCCGTACCAGGTCTGTGAAATAAATTGTACTTAAGTAAATTTATTTACTTGTGAAAAATATGTTATAGGTAATTCCTATTTGATTTCAGTTCAGTATTTTTTTATGAATAGGTTGTATTTTACTATATTGTTCTGATTTGTTTGCAGAAGTAGCAATTTTTTTAATGTACTTACTTTATGTAACTATCGCCTAAGTACATGAACAGTACTACCATACAGGAGTACCACTAATATGTAACATGTAACTTCGTTACTTTATCTCACTCTTCAACCAAAATATAGCTTACAAAAGCTTCTTAATTGCTTAATGGCTAAAACAAGAGAGCTCCGTTCTATTTACTCAACAGATGACTCTGTACAATGTTTATCTTAGAACTTCTACATATCTTTATAATATTTCATATCTTTAATCATTGCCTTGCCTTTATCCTATTATTTGCCGTCGGTCACTTTGTTAATAAATACTATTTTATTACTAAGATTGGCATACCGTCCCATATTCTTACTTTTTCTCCACTTTCATTAATAATATTACATACTACTTCCACTAAGCGCAGATAATCTGTAAATATAATTATACTCTCCCGCTCCCTTGTCTATATAAGTTTATGAAATTGCTATTAACGTCACTAACTATGGTTTTAGCATTATTGCAAACTATACCTACTTGTAAGTTCTATAAATATTACTACTCAAAGCCCGTCTTGTACATTGTATTGGATAGTTTCTATCTCATATCATTATAAATTGACAATTCTATTTCAAACCTGCTACCACAATATACCTTGGTAGCATCAGTCGTTTCGATCTTAAAATAGTACTATCATGAAAAAAATATTATCACACAGTATGGGGATCAGTAATGAATCCTCCACCGAGACAAGCAACATGAATAATTGTGTATTAAATTTTACAAAATTAGAACATTTTAATTTGTCATTGGAAACACAGTTCTATATTTTACTGGAATATGTTTTATCTATTCTATGTGATAAGAAATAAGACTTTTAAGTATGAAGATCTATTGAGGAAATTATATCATTATTTTCTTTGTCTATCTATAATAAATTTATAATGAACTTTGTGAAATGTTTGAAATAAAATAATATTTAAATAGTAGATAATGACAACTTGTTACCGATCTCACGAATGCGCTCCTTTAATAATTTCTGCTGTAGAATCTCCAATAATACCAGCCACCTTGCGCTTTTTAAACGCGATTGTCTTTGAACGTGATCTTAATTGAACTATGAGAAAAGCTGATACATAAAATAGAATAAAATTTTATTGAATAAAAAATTAAATAGACTTTCTAATTATAATAATTTTTGGATTGCCCAAGTGTAATCTTATATGTGTATCCGTCTAACTTTTTGTTAAAGATCTACAGCAAAAGTGATATTTATTATATTAATAAGTATTTTATGTTTAAATTAATAGTAATATGTCCATGAAAGGTCACCACATGTAGGTATTTTCTGCTATCAGTTTAAAAAATGTTGACTCTCTGTTTAAAAGAATACATGTTCTTCTTCAAGCAAACGTATTCTATAAAGATTAAGTTTCGTAACCCATTTTATCAGCTTGATTAAAATATTAAAACTAGGAGTAGACATTTATAAAAGCCGATACTTTAAATACATGCTTTTTATATATTTGTTGCAATATCTATACTTTAAGTGAAATTTATGTCTCGAGACCGCTTATTTCGTCCCAAATTTGCTATTAAACATGGCAGAAGAGAACAAGCAAGTATTGAAAGTTTTATTTACTACAAAGTAGGATAAGTTAAAAGATATTTCTCAACAGATTTGAGATATTTATCTTCAGATCGGAAGTCAGCAGTAAAGCTGCCTACAATAGCCGGAAATACGGTTGCGCTAGAAATGTGGTTTGAATTTTGTGCTATTTTACAAGTATCAGTCGTTTCGGAACTACCGGTCCAGTTTATAAGCGGGCGCATTATGAAGAATTGTTTTTGTTAGTAACAGTAAGCTGTAATTTATAACTGAAAAATAATTCTAAGCATCAATCAACGAAAGACGACAGCCGCGCTTACTGCGATTAAATAAATTACTGCTCTATCTAATTTTAGATTTTTAATACATTAACTTGCAATTATTGTGTTTGATGTTTATAATTTACGTCAAAATATTTGTATATTATAGTTACATTATGCATAAAAATATTAAAAAAAAACATGTAACAAAGAACTAGATAAAGAGGTCAATCTATGCTGTTTAATTACCTTTGTTTATGTTATTTAAAATTTAGTTTAGTTTGATTTATTTATTTATTTATTTATTTATTAGCATACAAAACAGATTACAGTCAATATAATAATATAATAGGAGCGTGTAGTTCGGTACAGAACTGGATTGTAATCCAACACTATGTATGCCTAAGAGCTAAATTATATAGACGCATTCAATATACGCTAGATAATTAGATAAAGTTATATAATAAAAAGTAAACTAAATAGAAAATGATATATAACTACGTAATGCAATAAATTATCATGTTAACAGAATTTTATTTATATTAAAGAAAAGAAAATTGGTATACCTAATGTTAAATATAATTTGTCAGTTTACGGTGGAAATTTAATTGTCTCCGGAACTGGACCAGCGTTGAATGGAAAATATCTATATTTCTATTCGAGACAAGAATTTCATTGTATTGGCGACACATTCGAACTATTGGATTATAATAAGAAGTATTATTTGAGTAAACCTGAAGATAGAAGGTGTTATAATTACGGTTGCGTGATCTAAATCTCGTATTAAAGTTTAATAGAGAAAGAAGAGTGGACGAGTCCAACTGATGATGAATAATTTTATGTAACAAGGTTAGGTCATTATTTTGTCGTCTTATATATAAAGGGTCCAGATTAAAGTATTTCAGACGTTCACTGTAAGATGCAAGTTTACGACCTAAGCCGCATCTATAGCTAAGTATCTTTAAATAACGTCTTTGAATACTTTCAATTCGGTTGCTATGTAGTCTATAGAAGGGAGACCAGATAGCCGAGTTATATTCTAAAATACTACGTACGAGTGAGTTATAGATACTAATTAAGCTTCTACTCTGCCGAAAGTTTTTAGTTGATCTTGTAATGAACCCAAGAAGACGGTAGCTACGGTCAACAATATTATCATAGTGGTCTCGAAATGTTAGTTTGTCATCAAAAAGCACGCCCAGATCTTTTGCGACACGATTACGTTCAAGAATTTTATCCCTAAGGATATAGTCAAATTCGAGTTTATTTGTTTTTTTAGTAAAAGTTATAACGAAACATTTACCCACATTGAGCTGCATGAAATTACGATCACACCAATCGGAAAGTGAATTTAAATCCGATTGCAATCTCTGAGCGTCAGTACTATTGTCCACCGTAGAAAATATCTTAAGGTCATCTGCATAAAGTAGACAAGGACAGGATAGGACATCGATTAGGTCATTTATGAAGATGACAAATAATAACGGGCCTAGATGACTACCTTGCGGCACACCAGAGAACAGTGTGACGGGAGCAGAGGTATGACCCTTAATTGCAACCAGCTGACTCCTACGACTCAAGTATGACTCGAACCAGCGAAGCAGAGAGCCATGTACTCCGAATTCTCCCAGTTTTTTAGAAAGCGCAGCGTGATTGACCTTGTCGAATGCTTTTGAGAAGTCGGTATAGATGGAGTCCACCTGTGATCTTTTTATAAAAGCCCTGCAAAGATAGTTCTTATATTCCATAAGATTAGAGACGGTAGATTTATTGGCAATGAATCCGTGTTGTTGAGGATGCAAAGAAGATTTGACATGACTATACAGAATATCATACACTACACTTTCAAAAAGTTTTGCTAAACATGATAATATACTAATAGGTCTGTAATTTCCACAATCAGTCTTGCATCCTGATTTATATATGGGTATTACATGTGCTACTTTCCAAACTGTAGGAAAGGTACCATACTCAATGGATTTATTAAATAATACATTAAGAGGCAAACACAGTTCATTAGCACAGTTCTTAATAAACAAGGCAGGAATACCATCAGGACCAGGACCTTTATTCGGATCTAACTTCTTTATTTTGGCTAATATCATTTTATGTGTGATGTTAATGCCGCTTAGGACACTGCTGTGAGAACTAGGAGGTGAACTGGCGTTAGAATTACACTGACTGTTTACAAATACAGAGCTGAAACACTTCGAAAACAGCTCGCAAACTTCTGATGGATTATTTGATGAGACACCGTTATATTCCATAGTTACAGGAATCGAGTTCACTCCTTTTTACTATTGACAAATCTCCAAAAGGACTTCATGTCACCTTTTAAAGATGTCTCTACTGATGCTACAAAGTCCCTATAACAAGATTCGATTAAATATTTGCTCTTAGTTCTGTAATTAGCAAATTCATCATAGTCAAGAGGATTGCCATATTTCTTATAGCGCTTATGATATTTCAGTTTCATTTCAATATTATGTCGAAGTGCAGTACTAAACCATACTGGGTATTTATCGGTATTGTTTTTCGATAGAGGCGTATGTCTATTGATAATATCTTGTAATATTGTATAAAAATTACCTACGTCAAGGTCAATATTAGATGAAGATAGTATTGAGTCCCAGTTTACTTTCGACAATTTAGACTTAACATCATCAAATTTGCATTTATTAAAATTAAAGCGCTTACGAGAATATTCTTTTACGTATTTAACGTCCTGTGCAAAATCACAACAATTAATGTCACAAGCTATAGCAGGATGATGACTATCCAAACGACTAAGAGGATCTACACCATATACTTGAATTTCAACTGTGGACAACACGAGGTCAAGAAGGCGACCATTTGCATTTAGTATACTGTTAAATTGCTTGAGCTGACATAGAGACATGATCTCACACAGAAGCCGAGATTTATAATCACACGTTGAAGTAAAGTTCAAATGTAAACAGTTCGGAATCCCATGCCAACTTAAGCCAGGGGTATTATAGTCACCAATACAAACAAATTCGGCGTCATTGGAATTTAAAATTATATTTTGGCAATTTTCATAAAATCTTTCTAATAAATTAAAAGGCAGATCAGGTGGCAAATAACATAAACAAATATTAATTTTACGACCTTTTCCATTACTAGACAAAACTGTAATCCATAAATCTTCAATATCACTATCCCACGAGAAACGCCTAATAATGTCAATGCCCTTTTTTACTGCAATAGCAACACCACCACCTTCGTCTTTTCTTATGGAGGTAGTACAACGGTCGCGACGGTAAATGTTATATCGAGAATCAAATAATTCTGCATCGAAAACACTGCTATCCAGGTTAGTCTCAGTGAGACAGATTATGTCATAATTACAAGTAAGTGCGTTAAGGTATACATCTGTGATTTTAGAACGAATTCTGTTAACATTCTGATAATATAATAACATTTTCAAATAAAAAGGTGATCAAAAATTATACAGTAAAACAAGCTTAAATTAAAATATGAAGTTAAAATTAAAATTACAAGATTACAAGAAAGTGAATAATATACGTTGTTTATGGAGATAGTCTTTGCAATACTTCTTTGTTTTTAACATAAATACTTCCACACTTATCATCCTTGCGTAGGTACACTCTGCCATATTTGACCCAAACGTATTTATACTGTTCTTCTTTCGCAAACTTCCTAGCCATTGCAAACAACTGCTTACATTCTGGTGAGAGATGTTCTACGACATATATTTTTTTTGAGTCGCCTGACAGTGCCAGGTGGCGGGAGTTAAGAGTGTCCTTGGGATGTGCCTTATTAAATCTCTGAACGCTAGATATTAATGTATCTTTCATTCGTGGTGAGGCGAGGGTAACCAGGATATTCCTCGCACGCTTGGAGTTACTATCCATTTTAGCTACTCTGCGACAAGCGAGTACGCAGTGGTCTTCGATGGGAAAATTAACGGTCTCACATAACTTTTTGAATAATAAAGTCACGTTCTCATTTTTTGTTTCCGGTACCTCTTGTATCTCAGCATTGTAACTACGACTAGTTTTCTCCAGGGCTGATACACGATTTGTCAATTTAATAATCTCCCCTTGCATAAGTTCGCAGTCAGCCTCCAAAGTCTTGATAGTGATATCTTTTTGTTTTATTTGAGACTTCAAGATTTCATGTTCAGAGGTGAAAAGGTTAGTAGCAGTGTCAAGGTCATTTCTCATCTCTTGTACCACGGAGCCCATCTCCGCACGAACCATACCCGCAACATCATCCCTTAGCGCCAGACGAAAACTGTTCATAAATGATGTAAGCGACTCATTCAATTTTTTATCAAAAAGAGCACTAATTTTATCCATTGTCACACCATTACATCCAGGATGACAAGGAGCGACGTCCGCAGTGCCATAGGATAATGAGGTATTATCGTTCTGAATGTCGAATGACATATTAAATGAACTGTCGTTCCCTACTGGTATTTGGCGTTGTCGAACTGGAGTGTCAATATTATTCTTACGCCTATGGGACACGTTGCTACAGGATGGGCAAGTCCATGTTTCTTTATATGATTGAGTTAGTGTTTTATAGTGGTCATCCCCTATATTAAGACATTTGTTGTGGAAACATCCCTGGCAGTATCGACACTGTAGATAGAATTCAGTTGAAATAGCACTTAAGCATCCACGGCAACAAGGCATCTTCGAAGTCTCTTAGCGAATGTCGTTTGTTTACAAAAAGCTTCTCTTACTGTTCGCCGTAAGCCAAAGCAATAAATGCAATAAATAACGACGTGAGTATAAAGGATGATACAGGAAGCGCCCTCTCTTGTTAAAGTTAATTACTATTAATGCAAGCTTATGTCAACATGTGATGATGTTATGCTAGTGCACATAAAAGCAATGAACTGAAGAAGTGCAAGAGGAAATTGATAGATGTCGCCTGTGTATCGGAAGATGATGAAGCAAAATCGATATTCAAATGAATATTAATGTTTTCATATTTCAAATGCGATAATGAAATTAACACCACAAAATTACAGTTTGCACTACAGTTTTTGTCACATTCATAACTCAAAATTGTTAAGTATTCACTTTCTTGAAGAATGATTACGTTAATACATTACGAAGTCAATAGTCAAAGGTATTATAGACACAATCTTTAATAATAGCATATTATTTATTATCACTAATAGTTATAATAGTCACTAGCACTGATATATTCACTATAAATTAGTTCTTAATAATATTTACTAACTTTTTACTATTTATTTTTAATTAAACTCAGGAGCAAAGATTTATGTGTATATACTGAACGGCGCCCTCTAGCGAAAAAAAAAAAAAAATGATTAAAAGTTCACAGGAAGATGGAATTGATTTTCTAATATTTCTGAGCATAACTTATATTATACGAAGTTACACATTCCTATTACTAAATCTGTCAAGGAACAAACCACGATTGTCATAATGTCAGCCGGCACAGATGTCTGTAGGTATTCACATGAACAAAACAAATATATTATGTAAATTTTTACCCAACCCAACTCTGTTAATTATGGTCAGTTGCTTTATACCTTTTGTGCGTGTTTTAGTGGTCACAATGTCGGGTTAATTTAAAGTATAACATATGTTTGTAAAATATATTATACATAGAAGGATTTTTTAAATTGAATGACAATATTATATCAACTATTATATATGTAACTACCTACTTATATCAATACACCTGGATATAATATTGTGAATGCCTTTCTATATATGGTTTCATTGTATAATATTAATTTTATTTTGATATGTATTACGTATGATATGTATTATGAAATAAAGTTTTTACAATATTCAATCTAAACAGTGGTTACACCCTATTTCATTGATAGATATTCAATGTTGACGATATTAATTAAATGCATAAACCTTTATACTAATAAAGTTTTAAAACAAGAAAATTGATGTAATTGGAAAACTGCAACACATCAATGTTTTTCTAGATTCTAAATATAAATATTGTTTAACACTTATTTTGTAAGCAGTCTCTACCAATAACTACAACAACTAATTAATATGCAGTTTCAAAATATAGGAGACTAGGATTTTCTTTAAGTTCTAGAGATATTACGTGAAATACATATCTAAAATATACATTACATCACTATTATATAGTTGTAATAAAAATGTAAGTACACCGAACTGTAAATATACAACATTAAATTTTATATTTCGTTTGTTATTTAAAAATCCGCATTTCTATCATCAAGGAGAACGAGCGGCCATTGTACGGGAAGGTCGCGCAAATAAAATTGATTACCGCCGGAATCGTCCTAGTAATATAAAGTAAAAGTCAGCAAAACGATATTTTATTGACTTATGAAGCATTCGAATGATCCTCCAAACGTTCTTATTCTCATCAAAAGTATTTACGTTTTAACTGAAATGATCGCTCTAATATTGAAGTAGCCCTTCAAAATATTTTTATAGCTCCTCCGAAACTCAGTTTAAACTTCTGTAGGCTAGAGAATTTATAAAATAATCTGTTTCCGAAATTCTAAGTATTACTTATTTTAAATAATGTGTTACGAATGAGATAGTAAGTAGATATATTTTACTATTAACATCCGAATTACTAAACCAGTAGCTGTATTGTTTTTTTTCTTAAGAACTATTTCCTTTATTTGAAATAAAGTATATGCTGTATCAGGCGAAATAGGTTTTTTATGTGATTTGAATATCAAGACACTGACGGCCCGCCTGATGGTGAGTATTAACCAGAGCCTACATACTCGTATATAGACTATATGCTACTGTCATTACATATCAGGTGACACATAATATCACTCATGCATTGTCATACCAAATTAATATGTCATACCACTTATCCTGTGCTTTCATTGGCGAATTTTATCCTACAACCGAAACACTGGTTACAAAAAAGCTACTTGGCGGCTGGAGTGGGTGAAACTGAGTTATCCACGACGACTTTCTAGACTACATGTGATGTAATTATTATTATTAATATTAGGAGGTTTTAGTATACACGAATAAGGGGATTAAATATTGACACACATCCATAATTATAAATGACAGAAACGATTTCTGCATTCTGCATTAACAAAGGTAGACTAATTTGACTCAGCTAATTATAACATGGAATTCATCGAAAATATGAGTAGGTACAAACACTAATAATAAAGAAATTGATACTAAAAAGAACTGCAAGTCCCAAGGCTGTTTCCTAATTAGAATGGCAATCAAAGCGATGTTGTAACCGTTACCTATATATACGAGTACGCACTAAGGACATTAGGTTATTTTGCACACCTGTAATAACTTGGTGTACTGTTTGTTAATATCATACACAAAATATACATACATAACAATAAAAATGAATAATTTAAACTAACAGCACTTCTGTCAATGTGCTTTGGTTTACAAATATTCCATTTAATTCTTAGTTCGCTTGTGGTCATTAAAACTTATCAACAACAATTATTATGGATATAAATTTTCTATAGAGTACGACGTTGTATTATATTGCATAAACGGCAAACTTTCCCCGCGCAGAAATAGGTTGCAGATATTTAACATTGCAGATTATTTTTACGTCATCACTTTACAAGTATATAGCACGATGTTATTTCTACCAGAAGGATAGTTTTTTTTCTTTTTCTGTGATTACTCTTTTATAATCTGTTGCTTAAACATTTAAACAAGTTTCTTTTGTACCGGATTCGGTGGTCTAGTGGTTTAGCACACCGCCTAACTTCATGACACAAATATTTGTATTTATGAGTATGATTATTTTTATCGGTCTGGATATATATAATATATATTTACGAAAAAAAATTATCTATTTCTATCAGTTATCAAGCTATAACTAGAGACTAGATGGCGCTGTGTGAATTGTCCTGAGATTATTATATTCTTATTATTATTTTGTTGGTCTTTTTTTACTTAACTGTCAGCATATGATATTAGAATACAATGTCCAATAAAATACTAATAAATAATGATTATTGCAGAATAAACAGCTGAGCGGAATTTGACTAAAAAACCAATTACTTCAGGCTCGATTTGGTTTCGTGTGTAATATTTACATGGAGATGATCTCTGTGAAGCAGAGAGCATTTAGATAGGTTCCTACTTATTTAAACATTTGTAATTTACAGATATATACACTTCAAGCTTCGTACTCATTAGAAAGTATATTTGTGTTTATTTGTAGATATTTATACTTAGGTGCGTTGGTTGGTTAAGAGCTAAGATACGTGTTATATAACAGTTATTATCTAAAGTTAATTATAGAGTTAGACCTTGTACAAAGCCACCTGGATAGGTACATCTCTCTCATATCATTCAGCCGTCGAGCTCGTTTTATAAAATGTGTATTTGTGGAAAAATACAATTTTATAAAATACAAATTTATTTGTATAAAATAAGGCAGTGAATTACGAAGTATGAAAGAACGAATTCTTAGTCAATGCTTGAGTGGTACCACGAATGTCATATGATATACGTGGTGCTTTGCATGTATATAGGTGACAGTTACCACTTAAAATCAGGTGTATCATCTGTTTGTTAGCAGTTACAGTTATGTACAAAAAAAATGATTTGATAACAAGGTCATCGGTAAAATACAAAATCGTTTCAATGCCCTCCAACAATATGAGTTTCGTATAATACCCACCGCCAGTTTTCTCCTTCAGGCCAGACGGTGAGATTCCAAGTAACTCGATATAAAAATGCACTATATACTTAAAAATTTATCACTTTACCGATCAATAAAAAGATTAAGCACTTTCAATGTCTATTGCCACACTACAGTATCTGATTGATATTTACTTATGTATATATTTTACACTTTATTATGTACCTATGTACTCTTATGTATTGAATTATTATATTACAACTTCTATACAATGTACTCTTAAAGACAGTTGCTAGTACAAATGGACTAAAACTAGAGGCGTCAAGATACGTACGTTAGTTAATGTCTTGAATTGAATAGGGATGTAACATTCTGCACAAAAAGTAGACTATAGACAATCGATAAAATATCGAATAATTATGTTAACACAGTTATTGGTTAAGAATTAATCGTTATTTTTTAATTAACAATAAAATAACGAGGTTTGATTTGGCCTGCAAGTGTTTTTATTTTTTAGGTCGCTACGTATATTGTTTTTTTTAAACGAATTAATTTAATCGTCATGTAACTTAGTATTATTAAAATATATTTTTTTATTTAATAATAAACGAAATTTGCCATAGTTCACTTTTTCACATCCCTAGAATGGAATTGAATTAGCATCGCAGGACCCTCTGTTAATGGACGTTACGAATAGAAATTGATACGCTCAGAGCAGAAAGTTTTACTATAAGTACAACTCGATGTTTTAAATATGTAAATTAAATTGTTCTTCCTAATTTGTATTTTAAGCGCTAAATAACTATAATGGGCTGTTTAAAAGTAGTATTAAAGATGTTACCACGTTTTTTCGTATTATTGAGTTCCCAATATCCTCTCATTGCTACAATCGCCATGATCATGGGTAAACTATAGGTAGTAAGTAGGTGGTAAATTATAGGAAGACACATTCATCTACCGTCACACGTCTTTGTCGCTACAACCGAAACTCGCTTGATACTATCTCGACACACTACACTCGCTGTATCTTGAATACACTTCTCTGTAGAGCGGTTTAAGTTTAATTAGCTTTCTAACTTAAAAATAAATTATATGAATTTCTTTGCATATTTATTATTTATCTACACCTTTGTATGCTATAGGTTACTAGTAATCTATTTATTATTCAAGGATAATATGTTTCATTATTAAAATCTGTTATCAAACATATTTCACTTTTTTAGAATTACACCAATACTAAGTTTAATACAAATTAAATTAGGTATATTTATTACAGATTTTCCTTTAATATCTGATTATTTCGGAATAGTTCTCTTTAACAGAAAGTCATTGGAATATGATCCAGAGCTTTCTTTTATACCATTAATGTTATCTTTCCGAACCACTCTAATACAGTTTGCAGTTATCATTTACTTTTCTCTAGCATTTCATTTGTTATTACACCGAATAAAATGGAGCCGATAGCATAAGGCACTCCGACACTGCGGAAGGTCTTCCAATTCCTGCTTGACTTGCTTCCTTGCTTGTTTGAATGGAATATCGAATGGAGGGGATTCATTGTCTATGTTGTTATATCATTATGTGAAAATAAACGAGCTAAAAACGTAAAATTACAGGTAAAGAGGAATGACATCTTAGTAGTCCGGAATGGCAACGCATGAGTGGTATCACATGATAACGTGATGTGTATAGTGTAGTTCATGAATATAGGCCATTGTTACTATTTGCTATCAGGTAGGTCTGCAGCTTATTTCCTATTAAAAAAATAGAAATTCCGCCTCTACTTCTTTTTAAAATTCATATTATTACACCATAGACTTATTTCCTGTATACTGTACATACCATCTGCAGTGTATATACAACGAGTCTTGCTTGCTATTCTAAAAATCTAAAACCGCCTACATTTCTCTCTGAAATCTTATTGTTACGCCATAGACTTATCTCCGCAACTGTACACAACAATTGCGGTGCACATACGACGAGTCATGAATATAATTGAAGTGTCTATTGTCAGTTGTCTTGTCTCATACAGAGTTATAAACTTTACAGTTTACAATATAAAAAATATTGAATGTGTATTACATGATATTAAAAAAATAAAGGAACAAATTGGGAAAATTATTACAATCAATGATATGAATTATAAATACCTAAAATAGAAGAAATGTGTGTATTAATAATTCTTTTATTCTCATAAAATATCATACATGTATTAAATTTAATTCTAGAACTAAAATATTGAGGAATTGTACGTATATTCGGTATCAGTACATTTGAGTAGAGTTCCAATTAAGTAGAGACCATATGCTTAGATTAAGACAGCTATCAGTAAAATGTAATAAATGCGATGTATACCGACAACATACGATATACATTTTCTAATGGCTGCACAAAAGTCAATATACCCATTACAGGAGGTAAGTAAGTGTATTACATATTATAGTAAGTATTTTAGTAGGTATATATTTATCTATGTATGTTAGGTAATATTACGGGTTTGACCTTTCCCACTACTGTCAATTAAACGTATTCTGTTCTTATCTAATGGTTAGCTGGTAGAGAATGCCATATGGCACTAAGCTCGCCAAATTGTACAATTTTATAAATGCAATAAAAGAATAAAAAAATATAATAATAATAATAATAATAATAATATATTTTATTGACACCAATTTAAGTAGTTACAGTTATTCTCCTTATAAACTATTACATTTTTGTTAAATACGCATCATACATATAATTTACCAGTAGCATCTATTAGATACTAGGCCGAGCCTGTATCATAGATACTACCTTCTTCCAGCGACAAATAGGTAAAAATTAAAATGTTGCAATTGCGTGGGTAGATTTACATTTCAACTTGTACAAAATATGAATGAAGTGCATTGGCATCAATCCATTCGCAGCTCGTAAACAGGTTTACAAGTGACTCAGCGCGACCACAATAACCATGAACATAAACAATATAATAACGTTAGTTAACAAACTAAAATAATATAGTTTTAATTTTATCTTTTTATATCTTAATGTACGCTTAATCTTAAATTTGTTTATAATAACAGTATATCGTAGATGTATATAAATATATATATTGCTTGTTTAAGGTGTATATTTTTAATGTTACATTTTCATACTATTTAATAAAGAGATGTATATATAATAGTGTGTATAGTGTTTACGTGTGTGTGTATGTGTATGAGTGTGTGTGATGTTTGTGTATGTGTGCGGTTGTATGTGTATGTACTCATGTCATTTTACTGCTACAAGAAGCTTTTCAATGTCATTGTAATTTAATGATTTTAGCCATATTGTTAGAATTTCTTTACATTTTAAGTAATTGAGGTGATATATATCGATAATTTTATTAATTTTATTATAAAGCATAGGACCGAGGTACATTTGAAATTTATTAATAAAATAGCTTTTGAAGGGAATTCTTTGGCAAACATCTTTTCTACGAAGTTTCATCAGATCCATGCTAAATGGAGTTTTTAGGTGTTGGGACAACACTGTATCTCTTACAAACATTTGTCTAATGGTTAGCACATCAGTATCTGCATATAATTCTATAGTAGGATATCGAAAAGGTTTGAAGGTCATTACTTTTAGTATTGCTCTCTGTGCTCGCTCTATTTTTAATAAATGGGTTTTTCGTGCTCCACCCCAAGTAGTTATACAGTAACTTAATATTGACTGGACCAATGCAAAATAAACTTTTTTAATTAATTTAGAATCTGCTATATGTCGTAATGTTTTAAAAATATAAATAAGTCGTCGTGTTCGTGATGATAGCAGGTCAATATGAGGTTTCCACGTTAGGGTTTTGTCGAGTATAACTCCCAGGTATTTAATGGTGTCTGTTTTACATATGTAAACACAGTCACAGCTGTCGTTATTTGCGGCCGTAATATCATTGAAGCATTTATGTATTTTTATGTGAAAATTTTGTTCTGTGGGAACTAGTCTTTTTGTAATGCCAAAAGTAACATATTTTGTTTTAGCGATGTTTAATGTTAAAAGATTATTGTGTAACCATTGAGCCACTATTTGAAGTCCTTTTTCAGTTAGAATTCTCGTCTCCTCCCATGTCTTCCAATAAAAAATTAAAGCAGTATCATCAGCATAAGTAAAGACTTTACAAATTTGAATTAATAAGTTACAGAGATCATTGACATAAAGTAAGAAAAGGGTAGGACCGAGGACACTACCTTGTGGTACTCCATGGGATATATCAGCTTTATATACAGCATCATTATGATTCAACATACACTTAAAATAATTGAAGTATTTAATATACGTTACTATTAAACAGTTTAATGTATTCGACCTTTCTATGATTTCTACAGTTTATTTACACAAAGATGTATAAAATAGAGTTGCTGAGTAGACTTAATTTCCCCACTGTACATATACAGCGGTGCTAAGGTCATGAATAATTGAAGTTTGCCAGAAATTATGCTTGTTGAATATACTTTTCTTTGAGACATTCATTTTAATACAAGTTTAATGAATATATGAATATAATTTTATTTATTTCTTATAAATGTGAATTTTAAGGCAAATGTGCTCAATATTATTCCTAGCCGTCTGTTACGTTTTCTTTTGTATGAAAGTTAATTATTTGTTTATATTTTATACTAATTACTAACTGATCCACAGAACTTCATCTGCATCACATTTACTCCACATCTATCATTAACTATTTCTCAATTTACACAATTGTGTGGTAGTGGTATAGTAAAGGTTTTATTTAGGTCGTTGCCTTAAATTACTAAACAATAAAATAACTAACCTGTAATTCAGTAATTTTTACACAAACATTAAAACATTTAAATGACTTAATAAACTTTTACTTTAATAATAGGAGTAGAATAAAAACTTTGTCGATATAAAAGTGTACGTACAGTAGAGTACATGGTTTCTATTTTCAATGTCTGTAATATAGAGATGGTGAAGAAGTATTGGAAAAGTTTCGGTTGTCTGATCGAAAGCTTGTCGATCATACATAGTTTGTAATTCATACTAGTATAGCGACATCTATACATAGTAGTAATGTTATCGAAGGCAGGCCTGCTAAGTATTTTTTTACAATTACTGTACTTTGAAATTTTGTTTCTGTGTTTCAACAAAAAGATTTAAGAAGTATATATTTTTAGAAAATACACAGATAGTAGGTACTTACATATCTCTAGAAAATTTCTTTAATTCCTTGAAAAATTTGTAATATATTAGTAATCTAAGTTAGTTCATAAAATATTAGCCATATGCGAATGAAAGTCCCATCTAAATAGGTTCAGCCATTATAGAGAGTAGCAAGAACAAACAGAAAGACATTAATGATATTTAGATTTTTTTTTATTGTATTTGCATGCATTTAGTTCGAAGTTATAAATGGGAAATTGCAAGCAATAAACATTAGAATAATTCATTAAAATGTATCACAGTTAGCATAAGTATGATTTAATAAAGGAACAAGTTTGTTATGAATAAATTGCTTTTGTAACGTCAAGGCAAGTAGACGATTTATGAGTAGTGACAACACCATTAATTTTCATATAAATTGTGATAGATACTTCTGTCGGCAGTCACTACCTGTATCTGTGATTGGAAGATCGTTTCCGATTAACATACAGACTTTACGTTTTACCATAAGATCGAATCGGCACACATGTAAATGGATTTAGAATAGAATTGTTGAATTCAGAAGCGAATTTGTGTAACCATTCTACAAGTAAGCGTCTACAAGAGTTTGCGAATATCATTCAGCGTTTTCGTAGGGTATATATTCACTTTACTCTGATATTAAAAAAAAATATTGTAAACGATTCAATACATTTTGTTACTTATTTACGTTAATGCTCTCGTTAAACTCTGAAGTGGTTGTAATTTTAGACATGCATAGCCTCCCTAATACTATTCCTAAGATTATTATATGTCCTGCAGGTTCCGCACCGGGGCGGGGTGCGGATCCTTATATGCTTCATCATGCACGATTCCTGAGAGCACTCCGTCTGCTTAATGAGATATCTCTATTTTTTTCCTGTTATTGTTATTTATAGTTCCTGTTTTCTATTTTTTGTCTCTATTATTATTATGATCATCATAATTATGAGTATTAATATATATTATATATAAAAGTGCTTGTATTAAAAAAATTGTATTAAGTTTATTTGAATAAAGGTTATTTCTATTTCTATTTCTTATGAGATAATCAGGGACAAGTGGGCAGGTAAATATGGACTAAAAAAAAATGGTCTTGAAAAAAAAAAACTCATTGATATAATCAATAATCATAAGTTATAATATGACCAAAGAATCTAAATATTAGAGAAAACTTAATATAATCTATATCTCTTAATAATACATAATCTATACAAATAAATAAATTAGAACTGTTCGTTTGTAATTTCAAATAAACTGCCGTTTTTCTAAATGCCTATAAAAGTATATTCTGGTATAAAAAAAAATGTCTATCTGTTTGTTCTTGCTAATCTATAAAATGGCGGGACTGCCTTTGGCGAGAACTTTGACTCGCAGATAGCTGATGTTAAACTTAGCCTATTGTTTAGAAAACTGTTAGAAATTCTATTTATTTTAATAAAAATAAAGTCCAATTCCACGCTGCCGAATGCGCAATTAGTTAAGTAGAATTAACAGTTATCTAATATTCACTAATGGTCACGTTAATTATTATAATAATAATAACAACATTTGCATAAGTTTCACACAAAAAAAAAAATGAATATTAACTTTAATAATTACCAAACCCTAACCCAAAAAAAAACCAAAACTACACCCAAAAAAACGTATAATTCGAAATCTTTGATTTTGTTGGGTATCTTTTATTCTGGTAAAATGTCGTTTCTCATCCGCTATATTTATTGTATTGTGCATCAGGTACCGATCCTATGTCAGTTAGGCTGTCAGGACCAATCGAACGATATCAATTATTAAAATCCATCCAGCCCTTCGGACGATATGAGGTACTAAAGAAAAGGATAAATATATATATAGTATGTATACTTGAACCCTAAAAGCATTTCTCGTCTCGAGATAGTGCAAGAAAGCGAGCGGAATATTTAGTCTCCAAATTTCAATCCTGACGTTTCATTTACAATTTAATTAAGACTCAGTCAAAATTATAATCTGTTGGGAGATTTAATGAGGATTCGTAGATTTTTCGCTAAAGTCCTCCTCGATCAATTTCAGATTTAAATTTATTTGAAAGTAGACTAATAAAAGCTTTCGGATGAAATTAAAGAGTCTCTCAAATATAATTATTTCATTCAAACTGATTGATTGATCAACTTTCTTAAAATCTTGATGAAATATAATATTTATTTCAATTTACAGAGATAACTTGTATGGAGGATCTGTAATATTGAAAAATATAATTAGATATGTATGTATAAAAATAAATAATTCCTTATTGTTTAAATGTGTTTAAATAAATAAGTATAGGAAAGTCGTTAAAAATACGTAAGAGAAGAGAGAGTTATCGATATTTGCACTACATTTGCATGACGTTTTCATTTCAATTTAATTCAAACAAATTGCGTGCGTGAAAAACTGTCAGTAAATTTACTGTACTACAGGTAAAATTTAACTTAGGTAATTACCATTTTATTCTAGTACTACCTCCCATAGGCATAAAAATAAAGCTTAAACTCAGTCATTACCATACTATTAGGAATAATTAGTTTTTTTTACAAGTTCTATCTCCTACTCATTTTTCAAACACTCTAGCTAATTAAGTTTAAGTATTGCTCTTCGGAGAAATTTAAGGACTTCGCATTGTTTTTGAAAAAATTTGCCAGTTCTAATATGAAATTAGACGTTGACAATAAATCGCAGTAATTATATTTATAATAAAATAGTAAAAGAGCTTTGTCTGCATATTAAAATTATTTTCAAAGTAAAATTATTATACCAATAAAAAAAATAAGATATCGGTTCATTAGTAAAACAATTGTAACCTATTGTTATCTCTATACCACACGTAATGTACTAGAACAGCTCATAAAATAAGATAGGTGCATAACTGTATATCCAACTGAGTTCGGACACATGATTTGGCTGACAAATGCCAATTAGGATTTCATAATGAAGTTTTTTTAAAGTAAAACTCATAAAATCCTAATTGTATTGTACTACATATAGAAACTAGTTTTTTATATACTTTTGTGAAGTAGTATGTTAAGTATAGTTTACTGAACAGGCTTAAATATTTTAGTATTTCAATTGTACTAGAGTGTCAATGCTTATAATGCCGGGGTGGACACTGGACCGTATCGGGTCAGAACAGGCAAAATTCTTGCATGCCTGTTATTTCTGATAATAGCCCAGAGCTGTGTGTACTCGGAGACTACGTCTGTATAACAACACCATCTAGTTATTTCTTATAATTAGTTAATTAATTATTGCTAATGTAGGTAGGCATTAATATGATAATTCTATTAGAGTATCATAAAAGTTTATTATTTATTTATATACGTTAGGGACTTATACATCTTGAGGCATTTTTCCCAATCAACCATAGAGCAAACAGAGACTCATGTGGCGCTGCATTTTTAAAGTTAACTATTGAAGTGACAATCATTTATGTTCATTTGAATAATGATTATCTTTTCCATTTTAGAATGTTACACCCGATTTACTATTTGATGTAAATTTATTTCATGTTGGTCAGATAGCTTTCACCCCATCTATCTCTATCTAAGATCTTAGCGTATATTATTGTTATTAATAAAACTAGAGAACTATATGAATATATAAAACTTATATTTACAAGTAACAACTACTTAGTAAATGTCTATGAAAAAGTACCTGACCAATATTATGAATTAGGTGTAAATGATGATAGAAATTATTTTGCTACCATGAAATATTACTTTTTAATTTTGATATTCTGTGGTACAATGTAAATTATGTACTACGTATATATATTACTAATATTATATATTAATTAGTATTGTTGACGTGACATACATAAGTTAAATCTAATAAACGATTCAGCTTGAAAATAATTATATCAATAGGATATTATTGATTATTGCTTTTTAACGCCTTTTAGGTTATTCAGAGTTTTAGGGCATACAATTTACATGTGACGTCATACTAGATTTATCGTACAAATAAGGTCACAGGAAACAACAGCTGTTAATACTTATTGTAAAGGATGTTTTACTAAACATTCCAATTTGCCTACAAAAGCCGATTACTTTGACTAGCTAAGCGAGAGTTCATAATTAATTAACTACTCTCTTTGTCTCTATATTTACATCTACTTAATACAGTTTAGTCTACGTTTTTCACTGATTATAAATCAAGATAACAATTTTTCTTGAATATTTAGGCTGCTATATATTTCTATAATAAAAAAATCTATTTATAATTAGATATTTCTGTAATGTTTCATCACAAAAAGAGTTTAGTACCTGAGTCCATCATCCTGCACGAAAGAGGATAAAAATAAAAATGCACTAAAATTAATGAAACGATCAATTTGTGGAATAAAAATATGGGTCAATAAAAGAATTAGAATTTAAAGAAATTTTAGAAGCAAATAATTAGAGAATTACAGCGAAGAAATGAATATTATAGTTAAGTAAAATAAATATTGGAAAAGTTATTGGAGTAGAACAATTGAGATATTCTATAATTCTATAAAATTGCTTTGGATCCAACTGTTTTTACCTATAGATTTCCTCCTTATTATCCATCTTTATTGCGGTGGGTTCTTAGAATATTATCGAATAGAATTCTCGGTGGTTCAAGTTAACTTATACTTTGTTACAAAGGGTACTTTTTGTAATGGAAAATATTTATAATGAGAATATGCAGGATGTTATTATGTAAAACGTTGCTGAGACATATTTCTCTTGAGTTTAAATCTGAAAAATGCCATGCCTATTTGAAATATTAAAATGTCATTGCTTGCTCTTATCTTATATTTCAGTACCATATCTTAAACTACAAACTAAAACAAGGCTAATAAAGCTTCAAGTTGTGGAAGAAATAGGTGAGACAAATTCAAACTTTGTATATACATAGTGTTCCTCGTTAAAATAACGAAATAGGTATATTCCTACGCTTTAAACTAGACTTAAGAATATGTAGTCTAGATTAAACATACCTAACCAATGTCAACTATTGGGATAGACACCCTAGTACGTTCCACATAAAGTAAACAGTACTAGTCTATTCGGTACACAACCACTAGTCTATCTGGATCTGAATAAGATATTTGATGTATATCTTTGAGCGGTGTCTACAAGTAAGTAAATGTCAAAAGGAATTTACCTATAAAATATTAACTCTCTACCACTATTGAAATAACTTCTGTTTCTAAAACCACCGAAAATCCCATATATATTTATTTATGCTAAAAGTATCTATAACGATTATATTGTCGCTCATATATCGTAGTGGGCACAAAAGTACTGAACGTCGCGTCGGACATTTGAAGTACTATAGTTAAGTTCCAATTTCCGCCATTCCGTATACACTATTCCATTAATTTTGATTATTATTCTTATGTAATCAATAGACAGACAGCATCAATAAACACAAAATGGAAATAAAATTGATTTTCGTTACTTGGTGCGGTTGGTGTCGTGAGTAAAACTTGATTCCGTATAATGTTGTTTTGGTACACAGTATAAAATCAGAGGAAAGCTTCTCTTCACGTCGTAGCTTCGTAAAGTGGCAGTGTGTCTGATCTGGTTTGGGCACGGCTCTCGAATGCAACGACTGAGCGAGGAAATATGAACGTCTTTATTCCTATGAAAATGTAGCAAACATTTCTCTATATTTCTATTTCCGAGGAGAATGTTTGAATCGAAGACGACACTAGTAATATACTTCGATGACCTGCTTATTTCTAGTTATTCTAGCAGTAACTAAGCAATCCTGTAAATATAATGAAATTAAACATTTTTTGACTAATATCTAAATTTTGAAAGCAAATTTTTGACACCTACAGGATAAATTTGAAATAAACAGGTGTTAAAAATATATTTTAACATTAGATGTCTATGGAAACCTATCTAATAACGTTGTTATGGAATAAGTAAGGGCACTTCCTGTGCTTGATACAAAAAAAAAATATAAATGTAAAAATACAAATTAAATTTATATTACCTTCATTTTTAATTTAGATATAACCTTGAATCTTTTAACTGTTTGAATTATATGAGGATCAACCCTATTAACAATGGAAGGCAAGGCTGCCAAATCGCTAGACGACCAACGTTAACTGGATTGTTACGTGTTTCTATATTAATTTCGCCAATTAATTGATACGTCATGACATATCTCCGTAAATATCACTTGATTTAGTACCCTATTAAGAGAACAGCTGGTGCTCTCAACATTTTTTGTTAGCGAAGAAGAAAACGAATGTTCCATCATTCATCAATCTTTGCTTATAACAGCTAATGTGCGGAATTAGTAGGGTATGCCGGCGCTATATAGAACAAGTTTTATTCTAACAGTGATATATTCCGACAAAAATATAAAATATACTTAATCCTTGTATGGGAAAGCCTACTATTACAATTTTTGAATGCACTTAATTAACGTTTACATTCCTATTCCTAAAATAAATGTCACATATGATACATAACGACTATTATACAGCCTTTTATTACCAAAAACAAAAAAAATCAGTATATTCGATTTGGTTGGTTTAAATTATTAATGATTTTCTTTAAAGTAATGGAATCATACCTCTATTACCACTTACCATGAGTTGGGCTGTCAGCATGATTCCTATTCTAGATATATTATAATAATAAAATATAAATAAATAAACACGCTGTGTGTACCTATTGCAAGTCGGTTTATTAATTTTATGTTTTGACTCTTCTCCTGCATTAGTAGTATAAAGGGAATAGAAGCTTACCAAATCGTTGTTTCAGTAAGAAAATTATATTATTGTTATGCTCAGTGGAAATGTTCCTTGCGACTATTATGTACGGAATGCTGCAGAGACTCGTTAGCAGTGAAAGCTATTTCGTGCGGTTCATTGCTTCTTGTTTACTATGCTCGTTTATTATTTGTGTACAGGTTTTAAAAACAATCCGATCTGTTCTACTTGGTAGATTTTAAATTAAATTTGAAAACAAATTCTAATTGTCAAAATCTTTACTCGTACTTTAATCTTTAATCATACTTTTTACTTCGTAGTAATAGGTACAAAATAAATAGGACGTATTGCCAAAACTATAAAACAATACGACTAAAACTAAACTACTTAATTAAAATCGAGAAAAAAATTATCTTGTAAAGTTCAAACATCTGAAAAAGCCTTAATAAATTATAACTAAAACAATCTTGTTGATGTCATATATTAATAAAAATGCATAAGATCAGTTTGTCCATTGTGAGCTTTGATGTCACAGATACACAGTTACTTATTGCTAGTATGAATTGCTATTAGCCTTATTGTGAAACCTTCTTAAACTGTATACTAATACGCAACACCCATTCAGATACTTATCGGCTGTACCACAAGACTAGGGTTTTACCCGCATGAATTTTATATACCCTGTCTAGAGAGGTCTGTTTTGCGTAAATAAATGTTTTGTATACGTAGCACTAAAAGTGTGTGCAAATTTTATGAGAATCGATCAAATTGTCGATTGATGCCCTTTTTTCCCACTAAATGAATATGAAGAAGTTTATTTAAAAAATAAACTTCTAGAAAATAGAATGTCGCTTCCTTTTAAGAATCAGGTAAAAATTATTTACCGATTTGAGGTAGGTAATGTTTAAAGGTATTTTATGTTGTGAATAAAGCCTACATAAAACTGATTTTCTTACCTTAACATAATGACTCTTTCTTCAGATGCAAAGGCGATATGTCGAGGGTTTCATTTTCTGAATATTTTTTTTACTGAAACAAAAAAAAATAATTTTATTTTATTGTAAAGATATATAATATAACATTTTTATATATTCTCAGTTTAACATAACCTTAGTATTGCAAATATAGCTTATTATTATCACAGATAACATAATATTACATACTATTATGTAACCTACTATTACTTAAGATTGTTTTTTATAATAATATAACTTTTTATTGATACTAGAATTTTTTTTACAAAAATATAGAAAAGTTTTTAAACCTAAAAAGTTGTATCTTAACGTCATTCCGTATTAACATATGTAGGGTTTTTCGTAGAAATAAATCAACAAAGTTTAGAATATTATCAAATTATATGTTTAAAATTTTGATGTCCTATTTTATTATTTCATTTGATCTGTTACTAATCAGTATCAATCACTTTAATGAAAACAATATGAAATAATAATAGCAAATGAATAAATTGTTAGAGTTTTAAAACTCCTTTACCGAAATTCGAGTCACGTAGGGTGGAGCAAACAGATGGCTGCCAGTTTACGATTCGTGCCCTCAGAAATTTGCGATTGTTTACGATTATTCGGTCCCCTTTTAAAATATTCACAAGACGTTAGAAGCCGAGAATTCGAACTCCATCGTATTATGTGATTGTAAAAAGGATATCTAAAACGGCTAGTAATTCGTCGTTTTTATCGTGTTTACGATAAATCGATGGAAGTCATTTGTTTTTTTTTATTTAATAACATTTTTAAATTAGGCATTTCCCTGCATTAGGAAGTTTAAAATACGCATAAGATTGGAAATATTGGGATCAGAATCCAGATTACACATGTTTACAAATAGTATACATAAAGAAATTAGATGGCCCATATCGGATGTAAAGGGATGTCTGTGGCGTGCATTAATGTGAAAAGATTTTATATTTTGTAATTTCAAAAGACTTTGACAAGATGCGCCGCAGATAGAAGAGAGAGAAAGTGGAAGTTAATGCAACAGGCATACGTCCAGCAATGGACGTATTACATTTTAGAATTTCAAAAGAATTAAATGATGAATGAGGTGATTTATACTAAATGTGTTTTGAAATTATAGTATGGTATATTACAAATATACCATATAAACACGGGGATTACCTAGCACTAATGTTACGATCCACAAATTAATGTTATTGTACAGAAATGAGTAAATATTATTTCACCCATGTTGGTTGTTACCGCCACGCTGGTGATTAGTAACGAGGACTTCCAAGCGAAGTTTCTCGGTACTTTATTATTATTTTAATAATTAATATATAAAATAACACAATTTACCATAATTGCATAGGATCAGAATTTGTATCCGTAATAATATGTCTCTTTGATATTAATATAAATAATAGAAAGAAAAACATATGAAGGTATAGCGATAACAATTTTTTTTAAATTTACTTAATTATTATCCTTTTTTCTCGGTGTAGGTACCTTTGTGCCAATGATAAATTTCACACATAAAATAAAGCATAAAGGTACATTTTTACCGTGATTCACGGATGAAGAGGATAAATTTGTACACATACGGTGTGACGTAAAGGATACAGGTACAGAAATGCGGTCACGGTTTACAATTGGAATGTGTATTTTTCATGATTTCGTTTGAAGCGATATATATATGTTGATTGTGTATTGGCAGGTATTCTTAGGCATTACTTATTTATATCTACTAGTCTCAAGCCTATATAGCACCGAAGTAAGTATAGTTAAAACAGCACTTATAAATCATAAATAAATGCACAGTATAATACAAACATGCATGTTTATAAATACAAATACGTATTTAACATGAATTGGGCTGAAATTAATTTCAAACTTTAGAAGAAATAGTGGCAGTACCAGTGATTTTATTTTCTTATGTGCTCTACATTAGCTGCAAGGTATTATACCTCCATATTCTGTAATTTCACTACTGTCGATATTATTATAATATATATATATATATATTGGTTATACATTTTCACGATTGTGTATATAATAACAAAATTTATGAAATATCTTAATAATATAAAAAAAACTCAATATATACATTTTGAGCTGTATTCTATTGAGACAAAATATCGTTAGTGAATATCCTTAATATACAGGAAACGTTAGTTATTGTGTTTGTTATAGATAAAATAATGCCCCAATAAAAATCTGATAGATATCAGAAGGAAAGAAACCAAAGTATCCCTATTCTCTCGTGTTTCCATCTATAAATAATGTATTGTTTCTACGAGAATGTCCGCTTCGTAGTCCGAAATTCTTCCAATATTTCACTCGGATAAAATTGCGGCGCTGGCTTATATCCGGATTATTTCTAAAAAATAAGTGTATATTAGTCGCCATGCTTAAACAGACAAGAGAGGATATTGGATTTTATAGAGTACAAGAATATAGAAGGGTCGTGTAATCGAAAACAAAAACAAAATATATTTCAGGGTATAACGGACAACCCTTTCCGTTATCAAACAATAAAACGTTCCGTTAGCAAATAACAAATCGCAATTCAACTATTGAAGCTGCAATCTGAGTTTTGAACCAATCGAATGGTGATCATATCAAATAAAATAAAAGATTTCTATAAATGATGATGGTGGCATGTATGATTTCTGTGGCATTTTACAGATGTTTTAAATTTATTTAATTGTTAAAATTTGAAACCTAAATGACCTCGAATGAGTCGACTTTATTCATTCGTATGTCCATTTGTCTTAGCGTTATGTTTCCAAAACTGCACTTCGGTTGAGTAATGTTCCGGTAAACAATTAATGCGTATAGTTCATACAATACTCATAAAATATTAAGAATTTTGAATACGAGAAACTAGCCTGTTATGCAAAGAAAAAGTAACTGGCAGGGAATAAACTTGCGGACTTTCGTGTTTTATTACACTCTAATGAAACAACTATTATACATTTTTGCCGCTCCTTGATAGACGTGGAAGTTTCTGGAACCAAAACTAGTTCTTAACAAACTTATGAGACTTTCGTCTCCGACTGTTCTTGTACGTTGAAAACCTCACTATATACAACGACTATGAAATTGTTCTTTTTTTGTTTGTGATTCTACGTTTTATGTAGTTTATTTTTCAATCCGTGTCGTGATATATTGTTTGCGGCTAGAATCGCTGACTATATGAAACTTTTTCACTTACTTATATGTCGTAGACGTATATTATGTTGGTAGTTAGTAACATTTATATTTTATCGCCATAAAATACATTCTTGCTCTTACATAAAGTTAATTTATTTGAGCTGTATCTAGTAACTATAATAATAATAATAAAGACATTTATTCAGCATTACATCAGTATCTAGACACGCGGTAGCGTGTCAAGCCGAGTTTCAAGTAAACTGGCAAGCAGCGCCGTGTGTATATTTACACGAACCATTTGGAGCCACTTTTGACCCCCTCATAACTCAAAAACTCTTTCACACAAACCTGTCAAATTTGGTTCATATATTGAGACTTGCGAGATAAATATGTGTTCCAAATTTCATAAACATATCTCAAACGGTTATTTAGATATTAATTAAAAAGTCATTTTTATCACTGATCAACTATAGATCAAAATTATAACCCACTTCCAGATGACCTAGGAAGTTCAAATTTGGCATGCAGATAGGTAATTAGGTGAATATAAAGGAAAAAATATAAAATATCATTTCTTCTTATAACTTAGGATAATATACTGTAGCCTAAGGTCTAACTTGGCTAGTTTTCATATACGAAATATACTGTAGCCTTCGCAAGTTCTAAACATGTTACTTATCGGTTCCTATTTTAATATTAGTAGTAACTAGCAATCGAAAGTAATAATTGGTATAAGAGAACTGGCCAAGTTAGAACTTAGGCTACAGTATATTATCCTAAGTTATAAGAAGAAATGATATTTTATATTGTTATAAATACATTTCAGGACAGACCATTGAACTTGGCACCCATTTAGATCTCATCTCTTTTGTCGTAGAAGTCAACAATCAAGGCATATATCATAATATTAAACTCGGCTATCATTTCACATTTATGTTTTTGATGGGATTAGTAGTTTACAATAATGTTTGTATAATACATAAAAATTGATATATTGTATGTATTAAACTTGTATTATAGTAATATTTCAATCATATGTAATATCAATTTGAAATCGTTATATTATATAAAGAAAAGTAATGTTATTCTGAATATCATTACAACATGTAACATTTGTTTTTCAAATCTAATTTCCTAGCTTGGGAACTTGGTAACTTTATACATTTCCGGTATGAAGGTGAATCATGGTAGTGAGATTATAGTGGACAATGAACTAAATAGAATATTTACTTTTATAATAATCCAAATATTTTTTAACAATAAATAATTAATCTCTTGCAAAAGTGGCAACAAAATGGTATACATAATTTTTTTTAATATAATATACTAAAAAGAAATGAATTTAAAAGAGTGACATAAAGAACTGTATTAATTCATAAATTTAATTTCCATTATATTTATCGTTATTATAGTTTGTAAATGTGTAACTGTGAAATGTGTTCTAAAAAATATTGGAACTCACAGATTGAAACCTAATAGCTAGGAATCTTTTATTTTGTAATATAAAACGTCTTGTTATGTAAAGTTGTGTTTAAAGATGTAAAAAAGTTTTTCATTATTCGCTTCACTTACTCGACCTCTGCAGTCATTCAGTTTCTGACGGACTTGTTTAATTAAATAGCCCAAAGAAGGGAAGTTTCTTATTCAGTTTAATAATGGCCGGCACGTAAGGCAATATATTTTTCTAAAATAGTTGTAATTTAAACTGAAAGTATTTAGAATTTTTATAACTTTATTTTATTATAATGTAAACCCCTAATGTTGTGTCCTCTAACGTAAACCTCTGTGGGAGGAGGGCGTATTAACAATCGGATGAATGGCTTCAGCGTCATGTACCATTTCAGACCGACGTTCTGGCTGTAACTGAAAACCATCGTGATTACATTCTATTTTGGGAAACTGAAAAGGAAAGGTCACTACACATTCTATGTGGTTTTTTTTATACTACTATGGTGGCATACGTCATACGGGCATACGACCCATCTGATGGTAAATGGTTACCGTAGCCTATGGACGCCTGAAACACCAAAGTGGCTTTAGCTCACTCATGCAAAAACATAATATCTCCTATGCAAAGTTTACACTCTATCCTGAGGAGACAATAACCATCAATCTTAAGAATATCCTTTAATTCTTGTCCCTGATGGATCTAGGCAGAAAACTTTGAATAAAGGGCGTGCACAATAGATTTATGTAGGTCGAAGTGCTACAGGATTCGCCATCCTACTGAATTTGTCACGATCTGCAGACTGACTTTACTGCGTGCTATTCCTATCGTTCTTCACCGATGTCCCAGCCACTACTATAAAAGAATGTTGAGACTGTATTTGACGAAACAGTTTCAGGCTTCGCGCGAGTTCGTATTATTTTTTCCTAAGTCTGGAGGTATCATGTATCTAATTCAATCCTGTGAACGTGATGTGGAAGTTGAATGGCGAAGGCTTTGATATTGACAAGGTTACGGTTTCTGTGATATAGCCTTCACTACAGTAAACTAATTCTCAAAATGTTATTCTCGAATTGTTAATTTTGAACTTTTACTTTTTTTATGCATATTTTCGTGCATATTTCATGATTTTGTTAAATTGTTTCTACTTGGGATGACGGAATAAAACAATTTTCATTCCCGTGATGATATCTCATGCACATATATAGAAATTAGGTACAAATAAATATTGGTAGTAGATAAGGAATATTGAATACAGAATGCTGTAGCAAGTCTATTGGTATATAAACAATGGATAATTTTTTTTTAATTTAAGTTAAAAAAACTCTAATTATAACTGCCTAGTTATTTTTCTGTTCTATGAAATATGACAGTATTAAGTAATGGATAGATATATAAATGATTCTTGACCAAAAAAGTTCTGGATTATAGTAGATAACTATAGTTCGCTCTGGAGAGGATTGTGGTAGCATAATGCGGGCCGAATGTAGTGCGGTTTGCTAGGTCGTTTGTGGTTAGTAACAGGGTTGCCAACCTTAAAACACTTAGTCTCGTAAGAAGAAATATAAAATCTGATAATATCTCGATTTGGCTCTTTAACCATAAACGTAGCACGTATTTGACCGATTTATGTTATTGAGCTTGTATGAGGTCTAAACAGCAAAGTATTTGTACGAAGAACCTTGTACGGTTGGCAACCCTGTGATTAAAATGCTATCATGGTAAGCCGGTCACTAACTTGCTTTAGTATTTTTACTTAATGATAATAACATAGTTAGTATGTAAGTAATATGAGTAAATAAAAAAACATATCTAGAAATGTGAAAAGTGATTATATTTAAAACTTTAACAAGATAGACACAGTTGCAGTGTCTTAAATAGTTTCTTGGTTTTGGATTGTCTTCTACCCGTCGTATCTCTTTTGTTGCATATAGTATCAGAATAGGTTTAGTTGTCAAAAAGAAAAGTTTGGCTAAAACAAAAGTCAACTTTGGTCGAGTATAGCGCTTTTCACAGAGTTACACGATGCAAATAGATATGACTATTTATGTGAAGCAAAATTAAAGAGGCAACTGTCAGCCTTAATGTTAAAAAAGCATTTTGCATAGCATAGTTATGCTGTTTTTAAACATTTTTGCTATTTTATTTTGCAACTTTGAATGATAATGGCTGCCTAATTTAAAATATATATTCAAGATGCATAAAAGTTGCGATAACTAAATTTACACATACAGTCGACTAAATGCTTGCCGCTTTATTTTAATATAACAATGGTAGCAAACATGCATACTAGGCTCATCTGATGGTGAACCCTTAGTAGAACCTATCAGCGCCAGCCAGGCATTTTGAAATACTAAGAAGATCACATGCGTTGTCTACCATTAAAAACCTTTTTATAGTATTCTTAAAAACTTCATGCTCTAGAGAAAACCTCAATAAATAAAAATATATTTTTATTTAATGTATAATTTTTTTTAATGTATAATGGAAACCAAAAGCATATTCTCATTAACTATCTAAATGATTAAAGTATATAGTCCAAACGAGAGACATATGTAGAAACTAAAATGTGTAATAGTTTGTAGATTATTATTTTGTACATGTATAATATGTACTAAGTATAGTAATAGGGAAACGTCATGACCTTCCCTAAGCCCAAAACTATTGTTTAACTAATTGCTTGAAGTTAGTCTAACATTGCGATTAATGGCAATAAATCTTACCGTTATGGGGAAACAATGCTTAGTGGCATGTTACTAGTATGTAATTCTGTTTCTGTTTATAATTTATGACTTAATAACTTATTTCATGGGTAAGTGTTTTAGTTATTATAACTTTACGGTAGGTACGGTACGGTAGATTTTGTACAAAGTTATCTGCTAGAGTATCTCACTTTGTCTCATCAATTTTAGCCGCCAAGCAGCTTGCTTTAATAGGCTAAAGAAACTACTGAGCATAGAGGCATGCTGTCTTAGTCCTCTAGAAGGGCAAAGAATGTCTGGTACCATAGACGTCATATGATGACATGATGTTTATGGTACAAATGTTATGGTATAAATGATGTAGACTGATGATGATGGATAGGTATCACTTCTCACCAGCTTGGCCATTGTTTGCCAGTCCAGGTAAACAAAGGAAATATATATAACATTATATCTATTGGTTTAGTTTGACACACTATAATGACTTTATTCTATATAGATATTATAAAATGAAGTCTCAGTCGCATTTGTCTGTATGTTCGCGATAATCTCAAAAAGTACTAAAAGATTTCAGTGCTGTTTTCATACATCATCAGAGTGATTTCCGAGAAAAGTTTAAGTTTTATGTCGTAATGTTTTGTATTGTTTAAATATAATATAATATTATTTTTAGAAAAAATAGTTTTAACTTATTTTGGTTAAGCCACAACTTCTTAAATTTAAATTCAAAAGAATCATACCTAATTGTTATTTACTAAGAAAATGTGAATTGATTTTCATCGTCCCTCTATCCGGTTCTCAATTGATACCTCAATCGGCTTAGTTTTCGATGTAATCCTATTACGTTAACTGGCTATCTACTTTCTAAGCTATCTTGGATGGGTGTTGATACTAAAGGAATTGGTTAGTAACATTATTACGAAAGAACACTTAGTAAAAAATTGAGACAATATAGATGAATATTTTAAGAAAGAAAAGTTTATAAATATATTTTATATTTTAATCACTATTTTAATGTTATATGAACACTATTCTCTACTTTTAGCCTCACATTTGTGCCGTTTTTTATCACTATTACCCAGATAGTAATATAAATTAATAGATGTTTACGTTGAATTCTCCGTGTAAATTTATAATAACTTGGAACTTAGACCAAAATGTACAAATTTTCTCCAATTGCACAAATCTGAACAGAGCTGTGTTAATTTATGTTTCTGATTGATTTGATTCAAATGTAAGCGAAATGTTGGAGTTCATCACGACTATAGTTCATGGTATCTCTGACAAATCTATCTAAGTAGTAGTTATGAAAGTATATTATTATTTTTTTTATAACAGAACAAAAATATCTATTAGAATATGAGTTTTTATTAACATAATATCTGCAAGATCATAAAACATAGATACAGCAGAATATGAACCCAGTAGCAACCGCGAAAAGGTAATGGGGTATGAGGAGATTCCTCTACCCCACTGCTACCTGCATTAATAACTTAAAATTTTGTTGGAATCAACGAATGAAGTGAATATTGAATAATGATGAAGTAGTTCTGAACAATTCTTAAATTATTAGATTATTAATTGTTAAATTCTATACCATATTATATTATTTTTGAAACAATTTCTATTACTTATTACTGTATAATGAAAATGCGTTTCCACATTTTGACAAATAGCGCTACGAGGCGCACCATGTGGTTTTTAGTATGTACAAATTCCATTACACTCTGATTTTCTCGATAGATGATAGAATACTGGTAAAAAAGGTTTGTTAGCAAAATACATATTCTCATAATAGTCGAGTCTTTTGGCTCATTTGCTATAATGATTATTAAGAATACACGATACACATTCGCTATATACTTGCAGGTTAAAACATTTTAATTATGAAGTTATATAATTAAAGTCACAAAGAAAATATACTTAACCAAGTTGTATATCAATATTTCAATTTCCTAAATGAGAAAGGCTAGGATCAAGAATAATATTTAATACACTGAGAATAAATAAAATAATACTGTATGTGTGTATTTTTCTAATATGTAATTTATCATAGTAGAATTACAATTATAGCAAACTTGTAATAAATAAACTAATTACTATTTGTATTAAAATGCACTTTCAAGATAAAATCATATATAATATATGTTCCCCTTCAAACTTATAGACAGAATACTTATAAAATCATTTACAAGTATTCTGTCTATTGTTACAAAAACTTTTACAATATATTAACCATATGCGCCATAAACTAAAATACATATAGTTGATATTGCACATTTATATCTTCTATTCCATCAAACGTTACCATAAAGTATATACGACAGATGTGAGTTATAAAGCTGAGCAAGCAAATGGTCCCTAGAGTCGGACTTTAGCACGGAGTAGTGATTGTACTGAATTCTGGATGATTTCTCTTCATTCTTTTATCTTAGCCTTAGAAATATTAACATATAATAATAATAAGTCGAAATATGGAATAATATAATATAATAATAATAAAAAATAATAGAAATTCGAGAACACAAAATGTATGAATAAATAATAATAATAGTCTCAGGACAATTCATACAGCGCCATCTGGACCCGAGTTAAACTAAAGCTTGTGTTATGGTTATTAGATATCTGATACAAATACATAGATATTTTTTAATATCTAGATATTTAAATAGAAAATACCCAGACCGATTCAAACAATTATACTCATGAATACAAATGTTCGTGCCGTGCGAGGATCGGAAGTAAGGCGGTATGTTAAACCACAAGACCACCGAGGCTGTCAAATGTCTGCATTAATGCTATATTTAAGTAATGTTACTTGCCGACTTCAAAATGGAAGATGTATTTTTATGTAACTGATAAGCAAATATGCTGATGTCCGAGAACTAGAAAGTGTACCAAAGGCACCTCGGACATCAGGTCATATTGCACCGGTATTACCTTTAAGAACTAAGATATTTTTGAATCCTGTAATTTCAAAACGAATCACAAAGCAGTTTGTTGGGCGTTTGAAATAGGAGAGACAATGCACCCACACAGAAGCCTTTGTATAAGACTTAGTAAAATTATGCCATGCAATTTATTATTTGCGTAGAGTCTCCTATACAGGACTTTTTGTACCCTGTTGTAATAAAAGTATTTGGATTATTAATAGTATCACGTCATGAAGTGTAGTAAAGTGTTTACTTTAACCTTCCAATGGTTGCGGGTTCGATCCGGATATAATATAAACATTTGTATTCATGAGAATGACTACGTGGGTCTGGATATTTTACATAGACATTTTGTGTATATACGATTTATATTAAAAAAAAACAAATAACTTCTTTAGTACTCACAGTACAAGCGTCATTCAGTTTATCATCAAAATCACATTTAATTATTTTTGCCAATATTGAAACAATAGAATATGAATTAGCATTATAATCTTAATTAATAATTAGATATTTTAGTAACATTAACTGAAAGTTATTTAATTCCACCACATGTAAATATACAGAGTAGTGTGCAATTAACATTCGCAACAATTCTTGGTTTTTAGTTGTTTATTTGTAAATTTCTATACGTGAAAACATTAATTACCACTTCCTTTTTTTATTTCAACGTTACAGCATAGAGGTATATTAAAAGAGATAAATCTGCATGCAATGGTAATGTTGAAAATGGTCCATGAGAGGATTCAGCAGTAGAATAACAAAGAATAGGTGCGAAGACTACCTTATTTTTTACAGCCGCCAAACAGGTTGCTTTCTTAGTTGTGTTTCGTTTGAAAGGTAACATATGCCCGTGAAATAGATAGCATAGTTCTCCTGAATCGAAAAGCCTAAGTGTAAGGGCGTATCTATAGTAGGAAGAGCGTTACTTGAATATATTATGTTTGAAATGCCGGTCATTTAGGCGACGGTTATCACTTACCACAAGAACATGTTTTGACCCATTTCAGTTACAAAAGATTTTTTTAAATAGTATTCTAATTACTACAGGGAAATTTATTACAAAGAACCATTTAGAGTTCTTTGTTCGCCATGATAGCAATATAACGTAATTTAAACTCACAGAAATATCTACAATTACAGAAATCAGTACAATTAGGGTCACAAGTGTTTAAATAATGTAACAAATCTCGATACGCCCCATGAAACCTTTTTCCTATTGCGTTCTTATGCTACCATATCACGTCTAAGTGCCCAATGTTTTGTTCCGATTCAAAAAGTAACCTGTGAACAGTGAATTTTCCCTCTGGATTGTTCCGGCAAAATATGTAATTTAGAGGGACGGCGTACCGCCCATTTATATAGCTCAGCGATAACCCCTATAGGGTTATGTGGCCGGAAAATAGGTCACAGGTCACCATTGTGCTTACCTTGTCTTGAAAAGTCTAATAATTTAAGTTGGACATAACTAGTGTAATTAGTAATTTTTTGAGATAAACTATAACCGTAACATATTTACAGCTGTTTTCTTAATACTCGTATAATGATTAGTTATTGTTTGTACATTATTCTATATTTTCTATTTCAATAACAACTTTATATTATGTGTAACGTTAAAATTTTTAATTAAAAAAATACTTTTATTTTTTTCTTATGATAATAATAATGACATAGAACAAGTCTGAAATTTGCAAATAAGTTTTGATTAGTCATTATGAATGTTTTAAATTTCACAGTCTTTACTACCTTTTCAGGCATCTCATTAATTCATTATAATTAAAAATAGCTTTTCTTTTCAACGGGTCGTAAACCTAATATTGCAACAGAGTGTATAAGTTGCTTTTGGCACTAAAATTATATTTTTTTATAATTAATATTTATTTTACATTATTGCCTAGTGGTTTATTAGTCTGAATAGAAATTTAAAGAATCAAAAAAAAGAAGTTGTATATATATTTATATTTCTAACTGACTCTCCAGTAAGGGAAACGCATATCAAACCAAAAATTAATCCGAGAGACGGCGGTGAGACGCCTGCTATGTTGGGTCAAGTACACTGAGTGAAATCTGTCAAATGTTGACCACAACATCCGGAGCTAACAATGCCTATGGGATAACAGTCGTTTTAAGTCAAAAATAAAAATAAAATATTATATACAAAACATACCATACGTTACAAATGTTTGCATGTTTTAAATTTATACTATTTTATATATAATATAATTATATAGTCATTTACTGTATTTTGATCATAAGTGTTAATATATTATATTGTTACTAGCTTTTTTAATTTATCCCCTTAGGGGTGGAATTTATCAAAATCCTTTCTTAGGGGATGCCTACGTCATAGTAGCTTTATGCATGCAAAGTCTCAGCCCGATCCGTTTAAAATTGACAAAGTTTCATACAAACTTTCATCCCCTATTTTATCCCCTTGAGGGAAAGAATTAATAAAAATCCTTTCTTTGCCGATGCCTACGTCACAACATTTATCTGCATGTCAAATTTCAGCCCGATCCGTCCAGTGATCTGGGCTGTGCGTTGATAGACCACTATGTTAGTCACCTTTGACTTATAAATTAAATTATTATGGATAGAACGAATAAAACTTATGAAGGTTTATAGTCACATACATTACATTTTTTACTTTATTAAGAATTTAATAATATTTTTTGTACACAGAACATTAGTTTAATAAAGTTTTTGATAGACAACAATACATACGATAATCAAAAAGTTTAAGAAATACAGGGCTCGATTACCTCGTCTCACTATGCCAGATTAATCAAAAGTTGTACATAATCTTCTCTCGGTTTGTTAGGTCACGTCAGGGTTACACCCCTGTTGGATAAACAAAATAACACCGAAACAATATCCTCACCAAACGGATTGACTTTTCTGTAGGGCTGACAGGTGCTTATATTCTTATTCGATTTGTTCATTTGTCCCATCCCTTTTATAGAGTAATATGATTAAAGGGTTAACGCTTATTTCGATTAGTGTTATATATATACTAGCTGTACCCGTGACTTCGTCCGTGTTGAATTTAATTTTATTTTTCTAAAATAAAAGTTGCCTAAGTTACTCTTTATTACATCAGCTACCTGCCAATAAAAGTCCCGTCAAAATCGGTCCAGCCATTTCAGAGATTAGCTGGAACAAAGAGACAGAAAGACAAAAAAACACACACAAAAATTGTAAAAAATGTTATTTTGGTGTATGTACCGTATTTGTATTCATATGCATCTAGTAAAAACGGTTATTTCAATATTACAAACACACACTCCAATTTTATTTATCTGTATGGATTATATTTGCCAAACAGCGATTAAAGTTTTTGGGCATTTCCAGTTTCGTCTAATTAAGCCCTCGACTTCATATTCATATAACTTTTTGTTTATCTACCAAATGCAATAAAACCAGTAATAGATTTTAAGCGATGCTTATTATAATATATTAGTCAAAATCGTATTTAAATTGTATAGTCCGTTTCTTAGATTAGGGCACAGTAACTTTCATTGACAAAAATTCAATCATTGTTTTGTGTAGTATAAATGTAATAGATTTCTCATATATATTCAAATCAATGAACGACTGAATTTTAGTCCTACTAACTTCGAAACTTAATACACAGACAGTAATTATAAAAAGTTTTGTTGTAATTACTTAAGGGCAAACTATGTCCACTTTTTAGTTTTTCATATTCTGTCCCGACAATCGCTCGAGGCAGTGTTTCAGTGTTTTCACATAGTGAGCATTTATAAAAAAAGTCCGTCGGCCTCTCACCGGTCGGTCCTAAATAAATATATAGTTAGGTTGAAACTGTGGACTATGTTATCATACATAAACGTCATGTAAGTAGTTCAGAGGACAATCTCATATAATTTGTCATAAAGGTCGAGTTACACACTCCACGAATATCACGTAAGCGGTCTCTTGAGTGACAAGACAAAAAAACACCTAAAAGCCGCTATGACAGGACTGATGTGGGTAAGTAATAAGTAAATTTTCGAGCAATGTTGATATTTGTTTTGTACGTTACTAACCCTTGAACGATTTACTTAATCAGGAATAAAATTGTGTTGAAAAAATTCACATTCCAACATGGGATGTGAATAATCAGATACGAAACAAATAAAAATACAGTTGAATCAAGAACCACCTCCTTTTTGAAGTTATATGATTATATTTGATGAAAAAACTGAAAAGGTTTTTGCTGTAAAGGGATTTATGAAACAAATTAATATATCAGTTGATCTAATGGCAAGATTGTTTGTATTTAATTGCTAGATATATTATTTATTATTGGAATCGTATAGCACAGTTTGTAGATGATACGATTAGGGATAATATGCCTAAACAGGGACGTAAACGTAGACTTGAGGTAAGCAAATAACTCTACTCAGTACCTAGCTTTATAATATACTAATAATATTAACGTGTATTAACAAGAACTAAAGTAACCTACTAGCAGCAATTAAAGGCCAGTAACTCAAGTGACCGTTTGACAAATATTAAAATTTCAATTAAAAACTATTAGTGTGTAATATAATTTTGTCTCTAATTAGTCTGTATATTACAACATATAAATATTTACTATGTAAATGTTCCAAATGTGAAGTGTATAACCAACAGGTTGTATTGTTAAGCATGCAAATGTTACCTTTTTCATAGAAATTCAGTTCTGAATATTTTACAGAACAAATATTATTGTACATTTTTAATCACTTTATTTTAAATAGGTCTGTAAAATAAAACTGAAACTCAATTTGCATACAAGTTGAAAGCAATTCGAACAATTAAAGCGCTCAGATATGTGTCATACGATATGATACATGTGAACCAGATCTGAAAAATATAAAAAAAAACGGCCAAGCGGATAGTTTTGTACGTTTCAAAAATAAAAATATGTAATATCTGCAAGTGAAATACATCTTCTAAATTAGATATTTATATTTTTAAAATCTAGTCTATGGAGGATGGTTTGTTAGTTATTTTGTTCGTTTACTAAGATTAAAATTGTAAAATTTTTGCAAACAAATTGCCAGTGACAATATAACTAATGATGATACAAAGATAGATGTTAGTTTATTAGTTACATATATTGATTTGATATGAAGGACTCATCTAATAAGTACCTGTATTAAGTTTATTTGAATAAATTTCTATTCTATTTTTTTACTGTAATGTGAATTACAATGATTACATCCACCATGATATACTTGATACCGTGTTAGTAAATGATATTGGCAAATTTCATGAAATTCCCAAGGATTACAGAGAAGTACATAAAACTGGTTTAATTGCGTATAAAACAATTAAGACGTGATAAGATCGAGTTCGTAAGTGGGGAAAGCAAGCTAAATTATAGAGTAGAAGTACCCCAGAAAACTGGGCCGGGGCTGGCTATGAATCTGTCTCTTGGCCCATTAGGGCAGGGAAACATAAATTTATTTTCTAAAGAAAAGGTAACTACCGTTCACCGTTGAACATTGTTGCGAAAGTAATCACGGCCTTTAATCATTTTTTCCTGTTCACGGTGATTTATCGTACTTCTAAAGGCTTGTTACAGATTTTGTATTTTATGGGGTACTTATCGCGTGCTCGGTGGCTACAAAAGACGTTCAATAATAATTTTATGGCGTTTTAATAGAACGATAACATAGCACTGTTTAAGATTGCTCCACAGTCCGTGAGATAGCTATTTGTCACGACTTTGTTGTTGCTTTGTATTAAAGTTAATTCAAGGATAACAAAAACCAGTGTAGCGTAAACAATGACTGAAATAATAGGATCTTTTAATGTTACAGTACTACAATACAGTATTTTATAAATCGTCATTTTTTAAACAGATTATCCGGATTCTTTTACATTTATTTTGGGAGTATATGACGGCCTGGTTGCTTTAGCGGTTTAGCATATCGCCTTACTCCAATGGTTGCGGGTTCGATTAGCCGCACGGTACAAACATTTGTATTCATGAGTATAATTATTTGTATTAGTCCGAGTGTGTTGAAAATTGCTATATTCTTGTGTTTTATTTATCTGGTTGTATTTTTGTAACAATAGTCATGAAAAGGCCAATCTGACTCAGTTATCTGATAAAACGAACAATACAGTCACGAGCGTAAACTAAGAACAGACTTGATAAAGCTTTCAGGATAAAGCGCAAACTAAACAAGTGGTTAGATTTGACAACAGAATGGAAAGAACCAAACAATAGCCACTGAAGTAGCATTAAGTGTTGAGAATCCCTGGATTTGCATTGATATAAAATGAAGCTCTTGATATAGGGATCTCACATTGACCCGTTTCCATATCGAGATCAACTTTCTTATTATGTTATTCTCACAAACACATTTTATATCCAACTAATAGGGTTTTGAAGGAGCTGTTCGTATATTTATGTCCCAATATTAATTTCAAGTTTGGGAAGAAAGGTGGGTTCCTATTATGACATACTCTTATTACAGTTTTTTTGCATTGTAGGATTGCGGAAATGTTTTCAGGCCTAAATTACAAACTTAGTGAACGTAGTAACCTACATCCTATCCATACATTGTGATAAATCTGGTTAATACTATAAATTATGTTTATTTATTTATATTTTTTTATTCTAATCTAACTCTGTATGATGGAAAACGTCGACGACAAACCAAGGCAGCAAAATATCCGAATATTAAATATAGCTTCAACCACTATGCTAATAACACCTTTGACTATTGATGATAATGGTCGTAATGATATATGTATTATTATTAGAAGACTAAAAAGTTGTCACTAAATTTATCCACTATTTCTACGGATATAAATTAATAAATTATACGAAGTTAATTATTTGCTAAACCGTCTCCCTGACTTTCGGCGGACAAACATCAAAGAAAAGGTAAAAAGGTTAAAGGAGGAGGAACTTTTGTTTAACACTTTGTGATCTTCCATTAATTGTATATTCAACTACAGATTTTCGAAAATCTATATTGTATGAGATGAGGTTTCTAGAACATATTTATTTAATGTTCTCGTGAAGATTTATAAGGTTAATATAATTATTAACCTTATAATATATATAAACGAGTTTCAATCAGCAAAACTGATGATATATTTCGTAACTCGTTTGATAGGCATAGACTACAGCATGGGGAGTTTCAAGAAGGGTATATGATAAAACATAAATAATAAAACACAATAAATATTATACAAATATTTAAAAAGGTCATTCTTCTATATATATATATATATAATTCTTCTTATAACTATAATTTTAGTTTACGATACTTGGATCATTATAAAACATCATTAAATGCCTATTAAATTACAAATTTAATTCAGGTATGCAGCGCTAATTGAGGTCTTGATAAGTCGAAACTAATTCTATAGCATCTAACAGTAGGTATTGCGTGATCTACTAACACAAATATAAGTGGTCTATCAGTCGTTTACAGCTTTCAGAAACAATTAACCTAGTTTGGTATTTAGTGCAGTGATCTGTACAAAAAATGGCAAATAAAAAACTGGAGATATATAAAGGACTTAGTATATATAAATAGTAAATACGATATAACCATAGTAAATATATTTTTTATATTTCATCGTAGTGCTTATATAGTTATGATGTATTAAATTAGTATAATTTAATTTTATAGGTGGGCTTAAATTATACAAGCAAAAATTATCCTGTAAATATTATCAGAGATAAAAAAATATTCCATTTGTTTCATATAGTTCTATATACACATATTTTTATAATACTATGGTGGCGTTATAATTAATAATTATTGCGTAGGTTCGCGTAATTAAATTGGCCGGAATGTGTAAACGAATGTTATGTGTATATATTCTACAGAATATGGATTGAACATATTATATTATTTTAGTATGCATTATTCATACTAAAATAATATATATGTATAATGTTAAGAAACATATGTAAAAAGAAAATTTATAACACATAAAACAAAGATTTTACTCCACGTGCTGCCCCAGGGAACAAAAAATATTTGCTATGTGCTATCAATGTTGAAATATATTCAACAAAAAAAATCAGGCTTTGTTGGTACTGCCCACAAATCCCTTTATAGAAAAGGAGTACTTACAGAATATTACGATAATACAATACAATATAATTTTTTTTACGCAAAAAGAGTTTTCGATTAACAATATCGTGAAAACGAGAATCGCTAGAATTCCATTATCCCCTCAATAGCCTAAGGGTTCTAATAAAACTACTCTATTAATACACAGTTGACTTCAGGCTTTTTGAATTCACTCTATTAGGATTAGGTAATAAATAAATTTTCTTATCCTTATAAAAAGATCTTTATATTTAAGTAAAGACTTATTTTTTAATTCTAGTTCAAATCTTATGTTGAATATCTAAAAATTATAATAATAAGTTGTTAAAGGATAAATCAAAATCCCCGTTTATCACCATCGTGCATGTATACTTTACTCCTGTAGATAGTTTTCCTTCTCTGTCCTCTGCCATAAGAAGAGAAAGAGGTAATTAGTGATGTGCGCATTATTTGGAATTTTTGTTTTGATCATAATTCAAATTTGGATTTGAATAAATGTAAAAATTGATTAGCAGTTAATACAAATATATAATATATGCAAATATAACTAGCTGTTTTCGTTAAAATGAACGAAAACAACTAGTTATATAGCCCGTTCACACTGTCTGACACTACTTTATGTGTAATAAATCTTTTATCCTACTTTTATCTCCATGTGACACCAACAATTGGTTACGTAAGTCGACGTAACAAATTCTCTTTGCCATTGCTTTTCTCTATTTTATTTTCGGTATACCCTAAAATCGTAGGGTAAAATCTTGATCTAGTTATGTTGAACTAAATCAAAACACCTATCACACTTTTTCATATTGATCTTTCATAGGTATACAGTATTCAAGCTTTACCTAGATAGATAAGGTTTGGATCTATTTGTAATAGCAACAAGTGTAACAAAAAGACTAAATGCAGTGACTATTAAAGTATAAGTATACATTGCATTATCAATATTAGATACATATGCGTTAAAACGTACTGTATAAGTTTAGATGAGAATAAAAATATGCAACTCAAGAATTGAAAGATTAAGCAACGGTACATATATTAGACCAGTAATTTACGTTATGGTGAACTAGTGTAAATATGTAGAAAAACATGGAATAATAAAATCTAGTTTGTAGGACTCAACCGCGTGATAGTATTAAAATGATTAAGAATCTTTAGACAATAATAAATTACAATATAAATAATGAACATAGGTACATATGTTCATTATTTATATATGGATTAGGTAATCCATAATTTAATACGTTGCTAACATATTAAACTTTGGTTTAATTACGGAATTTACATGCATGTCTATCCTACTTTGGTTTAAGAAAATATAATACAAAATATATATATTATTCTCATAATTATTACCACCCAATGAAAGTAACAATGCACGAGAAATCTTGAAATGAATTTTGAAATATTGCTAAAAGAAAGTCACAAGTCATTCGTGCGTAAACATCACAGTCAAAGGGTATTTGCTCTTAGAATTTCAACGCGAAAGAAAGAATGAACTATTCCAGTGGACGCTAGTTATAAGAAAAATTTTGAAATAGATTAGAAATATTTTTTATTAAACAAATTATATTTATTTTAATAATGTATTATTATGGATTTTACATCTTATAATTAATACCTAAATACTTTATATATAAGCTTCAATATTTAATTCATGCATATACATAGAATAGTATTCTGTAGAAGTAAATAATTTGTATTATATCTAGGTAATATCTTGCTTAAATATAGAAATGGGATATAATTAAAAATACACAAGCTCGTAAATATACGCAAATAATAATTCGAATTATTCGTGTACAGTGTTTATAAAAAAATATGCAGGTCGGATTCAGCAAATATTTGCCAATTTGGTTCGGTATGTACGAATTTAGTTGGTGCATAACAACAGGCTTATATCAAATACGTAACATTTAGTACTATAAATTGAAATAAACCGACGCTGAAATCCAATAAACGATGCTAGTTGTTTACAACTCGCACTCAATTCAACATACACTCGACGAGAACGGTTGCCAAAAACGTTAATCGTAACCTAAAGTGAACCCTATCCTATTGTAACAATGTTTACAGATAGTATTAACAACGGCGACATGCGTAGATCAACACAGACGATAAAATACGAAACAGCGTTTCAAATAGTATACCTAAATACAGCCTTTCAGCTATTTTATACCTAACTATGTTATACAGCAACACGTTTAATTTAACAGTTTAAAATTCAATATTGTAATTTTAACAATTGTTTGATATACATAACCATGTACGTATAGGCAACTTTATATGTAAATCTTTAAAGATACCTGAGTGGTCCAAAACATATTAGCCCTAAAGATTCACATATATTAGTAAACAGTTTAAAGTTATAAAATTATTGCAATAAATCGTATGAACAAATGGGGAAACATTTTCACATTTGTTTATAATTGTACTAATTATTTAAACGGGACATTTACTTTGTTAATATCGGAAGCTCATAAATAATATTGTCATCGTAAATATATCATTTACATAATGTGTACACATAGATCGTATAGAGATGAAGGTTTCTTTAGAGTTGAAATAAGTTATAGATAGGATAGTATATTAAAATAGGTTATAAGTAGGATAAGATATTTTTCTACATTTGATATTTAAGACAGCTTTGATTGGTTTAATTTATACACTTATAGTTTTAAACGTATAGTGTATAATATTCAATTTGTGTCCTCAAAATATCATATTGCTAATTCTTGACAGTACGGATCCGATGAGATCTAGACTCTCCTATAATGATCAATTTGTTCATAATAGGGTGGTAATATTGAGTACATTAGAAAATGTGAGATTTTTTATTTTTTGTTTATCAACAATACCGGTTCGAATCCGGCAGGGATTAGGATGAAAGAATTATTAAAAAAGAGGAATTAAAATTGGATCTAAGTATCCAGACAGTATCGGAATGTCGACTGTATTCTGATCCTATCTGTATACCTGGTTAATCGGTTAGTCGTCCTGTGCGACCATCGTTCGATTGCCTCATAAGGCCTTATGCCTCGTCCGTTTTGGAAATCCACTAATTAGAACTGGTTCGCTTAGGACAATCGTGCGACTGAACTTTATAATATGAGGCTAGGTTAATTTTCTTTAGTTATCATAATACCTATATAAGTGCTACAATAATTTCGCTTGTAAATTATCCTTAAGTCTCAACATCTATCATATTTGACCAAGCAAATTATTACGTTATAAACGATGAGTCTCGAGCTGAAGCATAATCTTTTTTGAGTGCTTTTTACGTGATGAGAAATGAGCCAGAAATAAAACAGACAAATAGACATTTCTTAGAGCTCATTGAAACATAAATGTTAAGAATAATTATTTATTTATAAAAGGTTTTTTTATTTCAAATCCTACTTAGAGCCTCTATAATCCTTCCACCCTTTAGTTGTATAATATATATGCATGTATAAGTATTGAACAATCATTATGTAAAACCTTACATTTTTCAAACGCAATATTACTGATGCGTTCGCTCGTCAAAATAATTTATCCCAAAATTTGCATATTCTGGCGAATGCGTATATCCGAAAATTTGCATTTGTAAAAAAGTAACTGAGATGATTTGGTATTTCTCGTAGTCAGACACCAGTTATTGACGAAAAGCGAGGCAAATTTATTGGAATTGGTTGTACGTGTAGAGAGGAAGCGAAGTTGGCTAAAAGTTGGTCTCTGCTGACTTCCAGAGCAAGAGATCTAAATTGTTTGCTTTCCAATGAATAGGTACGATAGAAATTTGAACCTTATTCTGCTTGGATGAACAAGGCGAGGCTTTGTACGATTTCGCTTTGTTTCTTTTTTTAGTGTATCTACAAAGTATTCAGTTGCACCTTTAGCTCAGTGTATATCAAAGCTAAAAGGACGCTTGAAATAAATGTATTGCTCAGAGACAGTCAATACTTTCTCGTTTCTTGTACTGTATTATAAAATACATAACAGCAATGCAGCATATGCAGACTATTTGAAGTTTAGAAACCTAATTTTGAATGATTATAAATTGAAGAGTAATTATAGATACATAATTATATCTACTACGTATGACTCTCCAGTGATTGAAAGACCGATATCAAATAAAAAAAAATGTTCCAGAAGTGATGGTAGGCGCGCGCTGCCATGGTGTGTTCAAATACACTCAGCGAAATGTGGGCACATTGAGAACTGCGCAGCCGGAATCATTGGTAATCAACGTCTTTGTGACAGACTCGACCCATTGGCTCTGCGGCGAGATATTGCATCTCTGTGCATTTTCTACAGCATATATTACGGTGAGTGTTCTGAGGAATTGTTCGGATAAATACCAGCTGCTAAGTCACACCAACGTACCAGAAACTTAAATACCACCCTGATCATCTGGATCAATGGCCGTTCTTCACAGTGCAGTTTTCTAGAAACTTTTTGCCACTCATATACGCTGGATGGTGATCCCACATAATGTGGCATCACCATCCAGTAATGGTATTTCCAAACCGATACGATATTTAAACCTTCAAGATAAGAGCTTATTCCTTTTTAAAAGGCCAGCAATGCACTTGAAATTCCCCTGGTGTTGCGGGTGCTCATGGGTGGCGGTAATCACTTACCATCAGGTGAGCTACAGGCTCGTTTGTGCCCTGTGCTTTAAAAAAAAACTTAAGTGTTCCGGTCATTATTGTTTCTGATTACCTCATTTGGTATATCAGTCGTCAAGGTATAATATTATTATTTATAATATTTTTCAGTACCTAAATCTCACACGTAATTGATATAAGGGCTGCTTTTGCAACAAAGGAGAATAAGGATAAAAATGGTTTCAAGGCTTGAACTAGAACTTGAAAAGGCTGAACTAAAGCATGGAATAGACGCGTTATGTGAAACGCGTAGAGTCCATTAGGAGGGGAGAACGGATAAAGGCTCTTATGTTCCACCCTGCAATATTCAGGTTTCGTGAGAAGTAGCAAAACGTACTTTTTTATCTAAACATAACTAGAATATCCAATAAAAGATTTAAAATGAAAGCATAATACATTGAGAGAGTCATATGTGATCTAGGTTAGACAGTTTAGTTTATATACAGATTTAATAAATGTAGTATATACAGGGCGGTAGTTTTAATAATGAAATAATATAATAGATATACAACGATTAAATGCGTATAATAAATTAGTTAATAGATTATTTACAAGGATTGTATAAAAGAAAATAAGGGTATAAACTACAATATGGAAGCTATACACATCTATAATGGATGACAGATGACAATTTTGCATACGAAATACGAAATGTATCTTTTATAGAAGCGGCCGAACGTTTTGTAAATATGTAAATAATTACAATTTTCTTAACCTACTTCGTAGGAGAAGAATTGCATATATGTCTAGGATTTCTTTGTGTATATGTATTTACTAATATAATTGTTACCCTAAAATAATAGGGTCTAAATCTTGCGTAGCCGAAGGTCGACAATATCTTGTTATGATGATAGTGATTCACTTCAACTAACTCTTTCATCAAGTAACCTTAAATAATGGGGTTCATGATTATTAAACACTGGAATGTTTTTAATTATGGAAGTTTCCTTGTTCACTACCAAATTGTGGGCAGAAACAACTTATTTACTTTTAACGACTCTTAAGAAACTCTGATTTGATTTAGAACAACAAAAACAAGCGAATACTTGCGCGAAATCCCCATAAAACGTAATAAGTAACATTTCAACATTCTTCTTAATTCAGTTAGTTTTTTGATTCGGTTTTCTTTGTAAACAGACCTCAGGAAAATTAAATTACTATGGTATACGATGTTGTTGACACATTACATAATGACTAGCTCCTTTTCATGGTTTTGCTTGTTTGTATTACTTTTATTTATTATCCCTGATTATTTCGAGAAATATGTTTTTACATCAAAATACAAAAAATCTTTGTAAGAAAAGTTGATGATAAAAATACAAAATAAAGTAGGGTAAATTAAGTAAATTCTATTTAATATTTAAAATATAATGAATACTCATATTTTGTATTCTTATATTAGTCTAACTGAAATAAATAGAAGTAGATACATTTAAGTAAAAAAGGCTTACCGGCTTGAGGTATATTTAATTTCCTGTTCTACATTTCCTGTGCGTCGGAAATGAAACAAAATATAATTTCAGTTAATCCTTAAGTCCGCATATAAAATTGCAATTTTTTGGGGTTCCATATATAATATTTAAGTATACTAGACTAGGTTGGTCTATTTATACATAAATTTACATATTCCTAAACGAGAATAAATATTTCTAAAAATATGAGATTTGAAGTAACCTAATATTTAATTTCACATTTCATGCTTTTATTTAATCATTTCATTAAAAACTATTCTTTCTTGCTAAACAGTAGCTTGGTATAGTTTACTTAAACCGTCTCGCGCTCTATACCCTTTTAATTATTCGTCTTTACAAATATATATATATATATATATATATATATATAATGGCAATACTTAACTCAGTCATTTATAGAACAATGGCTTCTTATTGTAGTACGTATAGTGTTCCCTCTTGACTGTTTTTCTTACTCAAATGTTGGAATGAATAGGTTCTCAAGGTAATTTCCCTTTCAAGGTAATGTAGGTCGCGTTTTCTAATATTTCATGCTTGACATAACTGCACGTTCTGATAACAGCTAAGAGTTATTCTGACGCTTTTTAAAGTTCTGTTTAATATATTCATAAATTTTCAAAGTTAATTAAAAGGATTAAAATTAATTACCGTGATAACTGTCTTTCCAGGTGTGGTAGTCACAACGATTGTCATCTATCGATAGAGTGGTGCAACATTAAATATACTCACATTTTACTCAGTATATTTGAATAAAACCTGATAACGGGCGAATCTACCGCTATCTTTCGGAATAAGTTTTCGGTATCTCTTCACTGAAGAGTTAGTCAGAACTTTAAAACGCACGCGATGTTTTTCGTTTCTAGATTTGAACTCAGGACTTCTTGAATGTAAGTCTGGGTAACGGCACGGCCACAACATTGTCCATAAATATTATGGAACATCAAATAAGATAACTCTAAATAAACGAACTATAATGTGATTTTTAATATCATCATTGGATTCACGGATTCATTTAGACCTATGACATACATCTCTGCATTGTGTCATAACTCTTAGCTCGAGAAACGAAACAAACAAATTTATCACTCTGTCCGGCAAAAGAAAATGTGGCGAACAAACATACTTCAACAACATAGGACTTTCTAATGAAATACATTAAGTTATATAAATCATCTAATATATAAAATAGTCGTATCGCGGTGTTTGTTACCAAACTTCACTGAAACGGCTTTACCGAGTTTTATGAAATGTTGAGACTGTTTGAGAATCGGCCAACATCTATTTAATGATAAGGATGATTTACCCCTCAATATATTTTATACTATTGATTTTTTTTTATTTTTATTATAAATATTACAATTTAGCATTGAAAAATACATACAGCTTCAAATTTTTACTCTTCTATTATCATTAACCTATTTTTATTGGAATATTAATTTATATAGCAAAACGATGTTTGCCGGGACACCGACTTACATATATACATGTATAAATAAACTACATCATATTAGAATGTATTTTATGATGAGTAAATGTAAGATAGTTAATATTTTTTGGTCTGGGTAGTTTAGTAACTAATTATTTGATCTCCTGATTTAAAACCCTTTTCTACATGATAAGCTGATGCTATATGCAACAGAAAGATAGACAACAGCAGTATTTACCATAGATACATTTAAAAAGACTTTGGAATTTGTTCTCATATTTTTTATGTTAAATATACGTATGTATATATATTTGGATTCACGTCAGTTAGTTAATTAAAGCTATACCATCAGGAGTAGTTGTTTTCTACTATACAAGGCATGCTACTAGTATTCAAGCGAGATTGGACTGTATTATTCATAGGTAATTATTTTTTAGAAATGCAATTTAAATTTTGTTTAGGATGCTTTCTAGTGTCGGCGAATGTGTTTCAAAGAGAGTGTTGATCAAAGCTGACCCTTTTTTAATCTTAAGTAACAAACACCAACCACTGCCGACCCTTGTCACTTTTTTACTAATATTTATGTAACTGGTAATAAAAAGCTGACGTTCCACCTGATGGACAGTTGTAATTATCAGTTAAATATATTTGAACAACACCATGAGTTCACGTTATCTTGCGATGGCTTAAGCCTTTTTACTGTCCATCTCAACCTTCATACTGAAAAATAAATGAGACAAAAGTACCTATATACTATACACTGACAGTATTCGTTATGAACATATTAATATATTACAAATATTGGGTTTCTCAGACTCAACCTGAGTCTGAGAAACCCAATATTTGTAATAATAAAAATGATGAATTAATATTCTTAGTTTTATTGATTTTTTTCTAGTTTTTACTATTATATGATATCTATAGCCGGAATAATAATTAAACCTACTTTAGATAATAATTCATTATCTAAAGTAGGTTTAATTATTATTCCGGTTAATTTACAAATACATATAATATTAGGTACCGGATACTTACATATGTGATAAGGCAACTGGAAATACTCCCATATATTTTGATCGTGAGTCACCGCTTCAGTTACTTTAGGAATACATATAATAATAAAAAGTTATGGACCAAAACCAAGACTCATAACTTTTTATTAACTCAAGTTAGATAGCTTATTTTTTTACTCTGTCTATGTAGTCATAATTGTTAATACTGAATATATTCATATTAGTGGACGTCCTAATACACGGCGATGCTTGAAATTAATATTAATAGGCAGACATTATCAATGGTGATCAATGAACTGTAAATAATCCTTTGATAACGCCTCTATACAGTGGATCCGTTCAGGTCACTAACTGTTTTAATAACAATTTATGGTAGTATATAATTTAATATTAATACAATAAAAGTAATGTTTATATAAATTAAATTCATGCTAGGCATATTCAAATAGTAATTTATTAGATTTTATTGGCACGCCGTATCCAAATTTAGATTTAGTTAAGAAGAATGTGGAAGAAACTTGGCTAATGCTCTTTTTAAGAGACTGCTGACCAGAGCTGACTAGAGAAATAATTTCAAAATATCAGACGTATAAAATCAGAATCTAGAATAAATAAGATTTAAAAAGATATATATTAAATTAGAATTGTCTAGAATAATCCTATTCCTACAAATAGATGTACGAGTATAACGAATGACCCAGCCGTCATTGCGTTAATCGATATTCTAATAATCGGACTGGATTATTAGGATTTCGGATTCCAATTACGCCAATTGTTTGGCCATATAATACCTACCTGCCTACTCGAGACGCGCGTAATATTTTACATATTACATACTTTGAAACATTTAGATACTGAAATTGATTTCCGTTGTACAATATTTATTTTCGGGATAATCTCTGGTAGTATTGAACTGATTTTGAAATTTCTTTTAGTGTTGCATAACTTGAGATCACGTGACCAATGGAAGCAGAGCTCCAATGAAAAATGTTGCAAAAATGGGGATAATGTGATACAGAGCAAGTAGCGCAGGTCAACTATAAGTTATAAAATAATACCAAACAAAATGAAAATAACAACCGTGCTTACAAAATGCCAAGATAGATGAGAACAAAATAGAAAACTGTTTAGTCGGTGTTACGAGTTAAGTTTTTAAGTTTCTAATAAAATAACCTTGTAGTTATAAAAAAAACAATTGATGTTTGTATTTTTTGGAGTCAGAATTTATATTGAAATATAGGTATCTATGGTGTTTACACATGCATGGTCTAAATCTAAATTCAACCTTGTTTTTAACTTATTCAAAATCTATAAGACCAAGGTATAGTTAAATTCAGACTCAATTGCTACATAGTACTAAAAAAATTAATTATTTTTTAGCTTTATTTAACAATTGAACATAGAATTATGAAAATAAGAGTGTACCTATGTTATAACGACGTGTATGGATACTATCAAAGTCATCAATAAAAAATAACCTATATTTAACTCGTTTCCGGAACAAGTGAAGGTGTCGGTGTCAATTTTGAAAATAACTTTCTTATTCGACAAGGGTAGAGGATAAAGGTCAAATAGGGGCTTGAAGTTTTATGGAATGTAATGCTTAAGCATTCTAAATACTTATAAGAACTTTTTACATATCTCAGTTTGTTTTTCACCCGCATCTTCTTGTCTATGTATTTGTAAGTACTCATTTGATATGAGAGACGTTGACGAAGGTTCTAGTTGTTGTCAAGATGTCGTCATGATGAAGAAGGTTAATGGTAATCGAACTGTAAGGACAGATCTATTATACTAGATGATTCAAGATTTCAGTCTATTATATATCGATAACTGCATGGTTATGTTCACTAATTATGAACGCTGATGTAAGTTTGATTAAATTTATAACTAAACTTGAACATGACATAGCAACCATTTAGTTCTAAACTAATTAGATCTTCAATTACAGGTACTAAACTACTGCTCTCAGTTCTAAGCTAAACATTATTTTTGTTAATATCCATATAATATATTATATACAACAATAGAAACAAACCTCATCACTATATAAATGTATATATATATATTGCTCGAGGATCTATTATGTGAACATCAGCAATCTATTAAATCGTTTCTGAACAATGTTTATTTAAAAGAGCAACACGCAAGTTTCTTGTACGTTTTTCTTGTTATGAGTCTCGATTCGGAATGAATACAAAAAATATAACTATTCAAAAGTGCATCTGGGCATCCTATATATCCATGTAATAATATACGCTACAATATATATTACACAAGTAATATTTGCAATTTAAAAGAACACAGATTCTACATTTTATCCTGCACAATTGTTTAAAAATGGTACAAAAATTATTTACTTATAAAAAGCTCCATACAAGTATTTCGTTTTTAATGATTTAATAAAACATAACATACGTTCTCGACTATCATCACAGTAGTGGAATTGTCTACTATGAATGTAGTGAACCCAACACTTGAGATGTCGGCGACCGCCGTTTCTCGGATTAAATATGGATTTTAGATCGACATTTCCTTCACAAAAGAGTCAGTCAGACACAAAAAGTATTTTTCAGGTGTCAGCCAAATTTAAACTCACGGTCTCTTGGGTGTAATACAGGGTAGTAAACTACTAAGCCATGACATTATCCATTTAACTTTCAATGTTCTATTATGTTGTCATAATGTTAAATCATGATTAGGGTAATGTATATATAGGGTTAATATATTTTGGAAAAGATATTTCGTCTAAAATAATAATTTGTAAGATTTTTTCGTTGTGAATTCGTCATTTCAATATGCACATTATTATGTGTGTGTGTGTGTGTGTCTAGTGCTTATAACAAAAATCCTGCTTACCGTGGAACTAGATGGGACCCTGTTAATCGCCAGGGTTATTTATTTATTTATTAAAATGAGTGTAATGTGTTATTATTATGATTATTATTACTAGCCAAATGTATGTAAAAAATAAGAATACCATAACATTAATGATTTAATCAGATTTTGTGATCAAACGTACCTGCAGATGTCGAATAGAAGGTATGTCATAAAATCTTTATAGACCCAACATTTCAGGAAACCTCATCGAAAAGAAGTAATTTATCGTAGTCCGAAAATTGGCAAATGGGATTACCAGAGGTTTATTCTGTACTTACGTTCGTGTACCTACTCAAAGTAAAATTATTGGTTCAGCTTCAGCAGATAAAAAATCTGCGATTTGTGAAATTGAATTGTGTTAATAAAGATGACATAGTACTTTGTTAACTACAAACCGTTGCCCGCGACCTTTGCGTTTATTTATATAACTATCTCTCGTGATTCTAATAGTCTATACTCATGATACATTTTACTTTCACGAAAAACTTTATTTGATCGATCTAGGTTTTAAATGTGATGCGCTGACCTTAAATAAGGTAGGCAAAGAAATGATTGTTGAGTTGCATCAAATTATCGGATTATTAACAGCCTATATCCTATCACAGAGTCTGACTGTCTGTTTTGAAATTTCATTTAAATCGGTTTAATAGTCTTGGCATGAAAGCGCGGCAGACAGACAGAGTTACTTTAGCATTTATAATTCTAGTAAGAATTATACATGTGATCTGCACTTCAAATAACGTCAATAAAAAATTTTTAGCTAAAGGGCCAAAATAGTATAGATTGACAATAAAACATTTTACTTACAAACAATCATTTCTCAAAATTAGTCAATCAAGTAATCATTAGGTAAAATCAAACGAAACCTAAATACGATGGAGTTATGTTATTTTATTGCGCATTATTCTTACCCCATCATTAAATCGTGATAAGAATATAATGTACTGTCATACGATTTATATATGTACCTCCTATGCAAAATTTCAGCTCCATTGAATGTGAGGAAGTGCTTGAAATGTAGATTACAAATGAACTGGAAAGTCTCGGCGGTCGATACATATACGATACGAAGAAAATTAAGTACCTGTAAAGTAATCTGTAACCTGTAAAGTAGAAAACGTCGTTTACAATCGCCGAAAATATCCAATAGGTAAGTAATACACATAAAACGTATAACGATATTTAAAATATCCATTAAAAGTGAATAAAGATAAGGTAATTAATAATATAGTTAGCGTATGCATGTTTAAACATTATACTTGTATATAAATAATCAGGAAAAAATTCGAAGCGATAGTGAAAACCGGATCAAATACGTTGTTAAATGAAGTATGGATGGAGAGGGATAATTGAATATATCCCTACTATGTATTGAATATATGAATACAATACAGTGATTAAAAAACAGTGAAGCATTATCTTGATATAAGTATTTTATTCTCCAAAAGTTAAATAAGTAGGCCTAATTTTGAATAAAGTAAATACCAAACTGCCGTACAAGGTTAGAGTGTATTCTTGCTGAATATTTATTTGAGTTGGGAAACGACTCAGTTAATGAGAGGGACTTATTTTTGGACTCTTTCCATTTCTAATAAACAAGTTCTGGTGTCACCTGTCAAGAGGAGAAAAGGAAGCTAAGTTCCGGAGCTAAATGAGCACTTGAATGGTTTCTTACAACTTAACAGTTTGAATTACTTCAAGGTTTTGTTATTTGAATTATTAAATGGAGGTCTAATTTTTAAAACGTGTTCCATGTTCGCTGTACGAAATGCTATTCTGATTTTGATTTATAATACATTAGAAACACATTAATTGGAATTTACACACTATTGGCATGTTTAAGTTTGGTCCTATGCATGTTCCGTATATGAACTCAAGTTTAATAAACATTTTCCTTTCAATACTAAATTACAGATAACTATAATTAATGAAGCTAAACACCAGAGTAATAATAAAATCAATAATGAACATTGTGTATAATAATATTGGACCTATTATGATCGAGTCCGTTTAAACATTTGCTAGCTTTAAGTTATCGAACAAAAAAGATGAAATTTAAGACTAGTATTATTCACCAAAATATGCCATGCACCTCAGGGTATATTTTCATCATTTAGGTATTCAGTAATAAAATAATATATAATAGATATCAATAATATTTTGAGATTATCATTCAATAATTACATAGTATTTAGGTTGTGCAAACTGGTTGTTATGTTCTTGACTTGTTATGTTCATTCGTGTCCGTATACATATTTATAGGCGATGATTACCACTTACCATCTGGGGAACAGTCCGATTATTTGCCATTCCAATTAGGAAAAGTAATAAATACTTAATAATAAAGTAATTGTTACTTAATTTTCTCTGTACTTATAATGTGGTTGGCAATTTATTCTATAAACGGTTTGATGTCAACCTGTCATCAGATCCTCTTGGGGCAAATCCTATTAACATTAATTCAATCAAGGCACTCCATATTCTACGCCACGTATTGTGATCTACATATATGAGAAGATAATCAGTACATATGTTAGTGGCAAAGCATTGTTATTCAAGTTTAAACCCAATGTCAGAATGACATATAATATGGTTAATTAAGTGTGCATTTATCTACATAAACTAGCTTACAGGTCATAAATAATATCGAGTTATATAAATAATATTAAAATATAATAATAAATAAAAGGAATCAGTTTTCGTGTAATTTCCTTCGTAATCAATGTTAGTAACACATTATATAATTTAAACTTATAACGAGTTACGACTAAATATGATTATATGATCAATTTGCATTAAATTATGATAATAAATTAATAACAGCAACAAAAGATGTAGTTAATGTTTTTGAAGATTTTTTTGCTAATATTCCGATTAATATTACATCTTCTCTTGACTCATCTCCATCTCGAGCAAAAATATTACTAGAGTCTAATATCGGTTGTTGTGCTTTAAGATTTAAATTTTCACATGTTAGCCCCGTTCATATTATAAAAATATTCAAACATCTAAATTTAAAAAATACAGAAGACCTAAAAGTAGTTAGTTCTTTCATAGATATTGTTGCTCCATATCTAGCTACTATTTTTAATAAATGTATTGATAATGGGACTTTTCCACAATTAATGAAATTTAGCAAATTAATCCCACTATTTAAATCAGGAGATAAATTTGAGCCAGGGAACTATAGACCTATATCTATTTTGCCAGTTCTAAGTAAGGTGTTTGAAAAGATAATGTTAAATCAAATGTTACAACACTTCAGGGATAACCGACTGCTTCACAGTCAACAATATGGTTTCACCGCCGGCAAGTCTACCACTGACGCAGGTGTAGCGCTGATAACACATATTTTCCAATCATGGGAGAAGTCACAGGATGCACTCGGAGTTTTTTGTGACCTATCAAAGGCATTTGATTGCGTGGATCATAAAACACTTTTGTACAAGCTCGAACATTATGGTATAAAAGATAATGATCTAAAATTAATGAGAACTTATTTAGAGGATAGGGTCCAAACTGTAGATATTGACGGTATAAAATCTAAGGGAGCTAATATTGGAATGGGCGTTCCACAAGGGTCAATCTTAGGCCCCTTTCTCTTTTTAATTTACATAAATGACCTTCCCTTTATGGTAGAGAAAATTGCAGATATAGTGCTGTTTGCGGATGATACTTCGTTAGTGTTTAAAATTGGACGTCAAACTAATCAATTAGACGATGTAAATTGTGCTATGTCTGCTATATTAAATTGGTTTACATGTAATAACCTATTATTAAATTCCAGCAAAACAAAGTGTATAAAATTTACACTTCCTAATGTAAGACCAATAAATACACAGTTATTGCTTAATAACGAAATAGTAAATTTTGTTAATGATACAGTTTTTTTAGGTATAACAGTGGACTCGAAATTACAATGGGGGCCCCATATTTCAAAATTGGCCAATAGACTCAGTTCAGCTGCATATGCAATTAGAAGAATTAGGCAATTAACAGACGTGGCGACGGCTAAACTTGTATACTTTAGTTATTTCCATAGCATTATGTCATATGGTATACTACTGTGGGGTAAAGCAGCCGATATAAATACTATATTTATTTTACAAAAGAGAGCCATACGTTCTATTTATGGTATGGGTTCAAGAGAGTCATTACGTCAGTGTTTTAAAGATTCAAATATCCTCACCGTTACTTCACAATACATTTATGAGAATATCATGTATACACGGAAGAATTTAGACAGTTTTAGAAAACTTAAAGACTGTACAAATAGAAACTTACGCAATAAAAATAAGCTAATTTTACCTAAATGCCGCCTGCACAAAGTCAGTAATTCATTCTATGGTAATTGCGTAAGATTTTATAATAAACTGCCAGAATCTGCACTAAATCTGACAGAGAGGCAATTCAAATCTTATATTAAACAATTTTTATGTAAGAAAGCCTATTACAGGATAGACGAATTCATAGAAGACAACATATCAAGTAAATAATTAGTTTATTAGCATACAACGTTATAATTTGTTTATCTCATTGCTTTCTTGATTCAATTATTTTAGAAATATGAAAGCGTAGCGGGTTTTGTATTAATTGCCGCATGCATTCTTATGTGAAATGTGAATACTATAAACATCAGATGGCAATTGTGAGTAGCTATGACGTGGTCTGGTGTTTTGAGTAGTCATGCTCACTAAAATGTCCAGACTTGTGGCGGCGTGGTGGGCCGGGTCATTGGGCTCCCTAAAATATGGTCGAGCGCAGTGATGGCTGGCTCATCCGTCATACTCGTGAACGGGTGCTGCTTGTAGGGACTGGTCTGCTCTAATCACTATGACTGATTTCCTCTTATTAATTGTTTAACCAGTTGGTTATGTATTCAATGTTTTTTTCTTTTTGAGTATTTAATTGAATTAGTGCTAATCGGTGGTTTGTATTCACACACTTAAACTTAAATTGTAAGTAAGAATAAATTATTTAAAAGAGCAACACACAAGTTTCTTGCTTGTTCTTCTTGTGATGAGACAGCATTCCGAATGAGCGGTAGATTAAAAAAAAAAATGTTATGACTATTCAAAAGTGCTTCAATGTAAGTTTATTTGAATAAATGATTTTCTATTCTATTCTATTCTATTCATTTACTAAATACAAAGATTGTCGTACCTATATAATATATATGTATATAAACAGAGAAACGATAAATAATTATTTATAAGAGCAAACTAATAATAAATAGTAAATTTTCTTGTCTAAATTTGAACAGCAAAGCTGCGTTTACGGACTTTAATGAGAGATTATGTTATAATAAGGTAAATTTTCATTAAATTCAATTTACGCTAATTCACGCTACGCCGTAGAGATGTTGAATTAATGAGACGAGAAGCAATGTGATGATTTTTTAATGGTATCCAGGTTAAAAGTTGTCTATTTGCCAGTTAGTATTACATAAACATTACAATCACAAAATATTATGATTTGAAGACATAAAAAACATACAATATAAACCTTTTGTAATATTATAAATGAAAATTTGATTATTCATGTTTGCTTAGTAGCCAAGCCAGTGATATAATTCACTACGTCATATGTATAGTAAAAAAACTATTACACGGCATCCATTGGTCAATAGCGTTGTCCTTAGTAGTTAGTTTAACAGTGAACTTTAATCATATTACAAAGTGAAGTAAGCTACTTCAAAGTCTGTTCCTAATTACAGGATAGACGGATGGTGCTATGGCTGCATCTACTTATGCTCTTGGAAATTATAATGTTACTTAAAATTTCTAACAAGGGGAAATGTTATTACATTAAAATGCAAATAAAAAGGAAACCGCATTCTCAGTGTCCGTTTACTTTTTAATTAACTGCGGTTCAGGTCATATTTTATAATAAAAAATTCATTTTTACGAGTGTTGTCATAAAAGCGTTATAAATAACGGATATAAAATGTATATTATTTTCAATGGAAAAAGTGGGATTTATTATATTTTTGGCTTGATGTCATTAGTTGATTTGAAGTCAGAATTCAGTTTTCAGTTACTAGTTACAGTTACCGATTCAGAATTCAGTTAACTGAAAATGGACTTTGTATCCGAAAACTTCTTTATATAGCGGTATCCGAGCACTAATGCCCACATCAATAAATTGACCGCTTCATTAGACATCCGTCTCAATATTGTCAATCACTACCAATATAGTAACTGAACAAGCCCCGGAGACGCTGTTCGTTGCTGTTAAATGAAGTGGAAATCATTATTACTATATAGAATAACAAGTAAGTTGGAATATTTAGTCGGGAATGCTATCAGATACGTTATTGTGCGTGATCTAGTCATTAAGCCTCATAAATTTTGTTACGTTCCAGATAACATGGTTGATAGATATATTGCTGTATGAGAAGCATTATAATGTAACACAGTATTGGTTGAGTGTGCCGTGTTCAATATATTATCAGGAGTTTCTCCCGTTTTCTTTATCGTTTGACGAGGATATTTGATTTCCTATCTGTGGTGACTCGATCCTGTTCTGTATTTCTTCAAAGCTTGAATTTCAATATATTGTTTGATATAATATTGTTCTTACAGAAAAGGTGTCTTTTAATTTATAAAAGCTTTATATAGGAGTATAATAACAACATAATTCATTCGTGTTTTTTTTTCTGTATAATTTTATTAGTCACGCCTCCTTTCTATCTCACACACTTCTTTCTTTCCCTTTCATACTCTATTTTTCTCCATGCAAATATGTGTATTTACGATTCTAATAATTGTAAATATAGCACAAGATAGATATTACAAATTCTGTTTAAAAAGCTGGCCGCTTTTTATATACCATAATTATTTAAGTATGGAAAAGGTAAAGCATAAGTCATCATAAATTTCTTGAAATGTTATTAAAAATTCTAAATTGATATTGATATTTAGAATTTTTAATAACACTTGAAGAAATCTTTCGCAAGTTTTTTTCTTGTAGCATAATAAGAATGTTGTATGATATTAATTTCTAATGTCATAGCGTATTGTCCCAATATAGGTACCCATTCCAGACATTTCCTCCATTCACACTTCAATAAGTCGGCCTCAAAGCCCTGAAATGTCCCTCCCGTCCCGACCCTTTCTCGAAGATTCGACCTTTTTAATGTTAATGGACGAAGTAAAATTCCATAGTCCTCCAGTTATAATTTTTTTCAAATTCAAGTCACTTTTAGAACAATTCATTTTGTTGGATAACTCCACTTAGAAGTCATTAAGAATACTAAGTAGTGTTTTAATGATTTATTTTCTTTCATCTTTACTACTTTATATTTCATTGTTTTATCATTAAATTCTAAAATCCTAATTACATAATTAATTATATATTATTTTCATTTCTGTATTATATTCTTAGCAAATAGAATGGTACCGCGTACTGAATATAATTCAGAAATAAAAAGTATATAATTAATAATTTGATTACGTTAATTCGTTTATTTATAATTTAAGAGGCATGCGCTTGTCGGCGGAGCTCTTGCTACTTGCCATGATCTTCCATTGATTTTATTAGCTCTAACATTATCAATTGTGTTACAAATAAATAGATTTATAATATTCCTTATAAACCTCCGAGTTTAATAGGTCTATATATGTCAGTACACTTTCACTGTCAGTTTATACAAAAAATATGGCATTATTACACGCCTAGCTGTGGTGACTTAATGTAATTATTACATAATATTTTATCTAGGGTAATTATCTATAACGCATAGTATTACGCATTTATTTTATTATTTGTGTATAAATGTGTTTGGTATGATAAAGTAATTATGTTCAGCAACATTAATGTAGGAAAAGAAAGTTCATATATCAGATATATATTTATGATTAGTTAGGTAATTACTCAATATTCTGAGTGATTATATACATATAAGCCTACATTTATAGGTCCAACAATATTTTATATATTGGAACCTCCATCTGGAATTGCTGAATATAAGGCTGCCCTAAAGATGTCAAAAATAACATTACTAACCACAATTCTATATGAATCAAACATATTTATTTATATTAATAAGTAAATATTTAATTATATAAGAGTAGATAACAAACAAATACGGTTTGTAAATGTCTGGTGACCTCCATAATTCATTTTATGAAATGACTTGCCTGAAAGCTGTACCCTAATAAATAATAAGAGAAAGCAGCAGTTGTTGTGAACACACGAAATGATCTCGCAAATGCTCTAACGTTAGATATTAAAGCTTGAAATTAAAGAAAAAAGATAGTATTACTATTATTTGCAATTTTTACTTTTATAGCTACGAAACCTTTAATCGGAAATACAATCTCAAGTCAAGATATATGATTATTATTAAGTATACCTGTAGATCTATATAAGTACATACACCAGGACAGATATGGCAAAATCTGTAATTAGTGGACGTGTTTCTGTCTCACTGATTCACTGTATTTAAATAACAGGTACTATAATATGTAAAAAAAAATGGACAAGGCTATCATGGAGCTCATATGTCCTCGACGAACAAATACCTTCAAATAAATAAAAGAGAAAACAATTGTAACAAATAATTTTATATAATTTAGTACTGTAACATAATATTACATATGTGACTAACGAATAGGGCAAACGTGTTCCGGTACAACCATCCTGGAACCCATTAAAATATACACACACATTTTCATACAAACGTACAGAAGATTTATATATATACATATATTAAGACAAATATAATGTCTCAGCTTTCAAAAACTGATTATGAAAATGTTACTTCACGTTATCATTTTTGAATATTTTATTTATTATTACATTAATACCCTTTATAATAATAATATAATAAATAAAAAATTCTAATAAACTCAATAATTACGAGATAAAATGTATATGGAAGGGTTGTTTGGGATAAGTATACAAAGTTCAAATATCTATTGTTGAATTATTCATGATATTTTCTGATAACATCACAACTTTCCACTTTCATGGACTTTATTATTGCTGTCACGCGATTTATTTTGATTAACGACCTAATAGCCAATATCGAAATGGTTTACAAATGATTCACCTTTAATTTATATTTTATCTTATTGATACGATGCTAGGGCGAGACGAATGATTTCAATCGAAGGTGATATACGTATGTATTTTCATAACCAAATTTGCTTTTGCAAGACGATTTTACGTAATATAAAGATAAAATATATTTATAATTCGCTAGACTTATTCTGATAAAAAATAGATTGGTTTTTAAATTCATCATAATACTATACTTTCATGACTGGATACCATGCGATGGATGGTGTAATCAAAAGCATTTAAACCACCGATATGGTGGAGAATATTATACTTTACATGCCTATGTTTTGCTTGGTATACACCAAGAAAAACATAGGCATGTAAAGTATATCAACTTCTGCCACATTGGATTCAGATATCTGAATCAACCTAAGTCGACCCTACGGCATCACTCGGATTAATTTAGTTTGCAATCAGTGTTTTCCAACACCATTAAGTCAGAAAGCATATAAATTGATACACAATGTTTTTGGTGTAGGTTTGAGCTTATTACCTTTTAGAGTCTAAGACGAGTATAGTATTAGGCCAAAACTCAAATCAAGGTTTGCTTGTAATACATTTAAGCATATTCCTAATCAGATTCGTTATAAAAATAAATGTTTAAAATGATTTTCATGTTATAGAATGTACACATAAAGTACACAAGTAGATATTTGTACTGTTATTAGGCAATTGGGCAATCCAATTTCCATCCAATGCATCCGGTTTATAACGAGCCTCGAAGGTACCATCGATTGAGTGAGCGGAACGAGATGCGTGCCAGATTAAATTTCCATCCACCCTACAGATAGAATGGAGTGACCGGTGTTTTTGCCTAATGAAATACATAAGTAATGCTCTAATTTAAAATCTAAAACATTTTCACTTGTTTAAAAAAATCATAAGTATAGTAGTGGATTTTTTAGAATAGGGTGTAATATGATATAATAGTTTTTTTATGGGTGAATATCGAATGAATGAAATTCAAATAAAAAATAATTTATTCATGTAGGACATTTTATCCGCTTATGAACATCAAATGTCTTGTATTAATAATTTTTCCCAACCATCCAGTTCAGTATACAGATTCAATTGAGATGAAATGGAAAGAGACCTAACAATATTTTTTTAAGACCGGTTTATTTATATTGTGTACTTATGTAGGTGTCTATGTCTAACATTAAATGAAAATCCCGTGTATGAACTATTATATTCATGCACGTTTGTCATTCGAGTAATCGTTTAGAGTGTAATGATGCACCCGCCATTAATGAAGCAACGGTATACGCTGTCGGGGCACCAGTCGAGGATAATAACAAGGCACATGAAGTCAGTGCACTTAGTTTACTATGTTAAAATCAGTAAGAATTAATCAGACATCTATATGCCATGTTTCCATGTAAGTATTAAACATATGATAGGTAGGTATGTGCATTATTGTACATGATATTCACTGTTTACATATCATTAATGACCTCTGCAAATAAGTATTGCCGTAATTGTATGATTTCCTATAATTAAATATATAGTACCATTAAATGAGCATAAATACCTATATATATTATTTTATGAAACTACCGTAACAAAAAGTCAGTTATTTGAATACCATCTGTAGATATGTATAAATACCATGACAAATATAATATATGTTGGAATGTTCTTGAACTGTGGTATCGATCACATATATTTAAGATTCTAGGTATCCTGTAATTTACTTGCAATACTTCCCGTTCATACTGAAATACAGCTTGCAAAGTAAACAGTTGCAAGTAGTAGAAATAGATGAGGTACAGTTATCCACGACTTTGTGCAAAGTTCCACTTTGGTTCATGAGTTGTAAAAGAAGTGTAGTAGTCACAGAAGGTATATTGAACACTAAATTTCCTCGTAAGGAACAAGCATCAAGCTGGACTTATTCTAGTCAGGTTTATTGACCAGCTAGTATTCTAGAAACATGTCGTGTGGCGAAATCGTTATTTTATCTCAGCAAATTTAAAGACGGGACCTCGGTCGGTTGTACCATTGAACTAGTTCATTGTTTATTTGTTACCCTACTACAAACAGAAAGGAAAGAAATTATTTTATTTTAAATTCAAATATATTGGTTATGTGCCAAGTATTATTATGTGCCAAGTTAGGTAGATATATGTTTTTGTTAATACAGAATTAACTATGATAACTCTTTTGAAAATCATTAGATTTTCGAGCTGGTTAGTATGATAGTATATGACCTTATTTTGTTATGAACAAAGTCTGCTTTGTTTTCAAATTAATTCCTTAAGACAAATTAAAAATACTTATGATAATTTATTGTTCTGTTCTTTAACCTAATTCAATGACAAGAAAACTCATTATTAAAATATGAATGTGGTAGTATCAGTTATAGGAAAGACTGAAAAAACCTGAAATTTTTTTTTAAATCGAGAGTGGTGTATATATAGTATGCGACTATATTTTCATTAAATCAAAGTTTGTTTTGCTTTAGAATAAATTCTTAATCACGGCTCCTATACATTCGGAGCATTCGAGGTCCACTGCAAACCGACGGCGCGTTTACTCCGGACAAAATTATACCGAGGTGTCCTTTACATAGATATAGCGTTTCGTATAGGTCTACAGGGGGCAGTGAAGACACTGCACGATAGCAATAGGCACATTGACAAATAGCATAAACACACATACCTATCGGTATGTATGTTTATGCTATTTATATAAAGTTGTGTCGTTAAACTCTATGTTAACTACATATCTAGATAAATATATGGACGTTAGATTGTATAAATATGAGCATTCTAACCCTAAAGGGTACTTATCCGGGGCTATGAAACTGAAATTTACCTTAAGAAGTCAATGGGAGTCTTAAAGATAATTTGGAAATCCTTTATAAAGACTGAACAGTATAAGTGTATAATTTATTTATCACATTATTCATCTGTGAAAATGAAATATTCATTATTTATAGTATTAACTAGGTCTTAACACGAATAATTTTATAGCAAATAACTTATTATAAAATTCGTTGTATATTACTAGAAATCAATTTGTTCTTTATGTGAGTACTTTAAATCATTATAATTCTGAATTCTACAAGCTAAACTATGAATTACTTTCCATAATTTCAAGGAAGTAATGAATATAAAGAGATATTGAGATTTCAGATATTACCAATTTTGTTTACTACGCTCAGGTAAATTTGAATAATTTCTACCAGGTATGAGTAGTCAGTTAAAATACGAAAACATCCAACTTCTAACTAACATACCTATCGACATAAGACAACAAATAATTTAAATGAAATCGTTATTATATGGATAAATATTGTAAAAATAGATTAAAGTTATAAAATTAAGTAGATAATAGATTATAACTATTTTTATATCCATTGGATAATTGTCAATAATTTCCAATGAATATTTCCGTAGATTCGTTTGATATTGATATAAAAAATAGTTTATGTTTGTCATCCTTTCCTCTTTTTTTACCACGACCAATTTAATTAAGATCTGTTCAGTCGAGAAAAAGCAATAAATGGACAGATAAACATATTGAATATTAATAGATATGCAAGAATTCGTAGCCAAAAACATCTGAAATTGTTTCTTATAGATACAAATTATATACTTACACAGATGCATAATACTAAATTAAAACTTAAAGATTTTTTTTCAATATGATACGAAATTATTGTTGTATTGTCAGCTTACATTTATATATACTTTTGGCATTTATTTGCTTGAAAATAACAAATTAGTATGAAATCGTACTATAACAAGTAAAGAACTTGTATAAACAGTGTTATAAAGCAAATATGTAACCTACTATGTTATTTACAGCTTACCCAAATTTATTGTTTAACTTAAAGGTTTACACTGTTAAAGCTAAACCGGTTTTATAGTAATTTAACAACTGTATTATGGAGACGGAATACATAATATCCTATTTTATATATTCATGTATGCCCGTGACTTCTTTGGGAAGCTGGCTTTAGAATTAGAAACTTATAATAACCTTACCGATGTGAATTCGAATGTAAAGTGATGTATGTGTTAATCTCTATATTTATCTGTTTACGAAATGTCGTTTGAATGTGTCCAGGAGTTCGAACATCGAAGCATCCATGCAACGACGCAACGATTTGTGGCGATAATGCAGTGAAGATAATAACGGAACGTATAGGAATATACGAAGATAATAACGAAACTTATACATTCGTGAAGTTAAATTGAGAATATCTTTATTTATGAAGTTTGTTGAAAACTCGTATAAATTCTTTACGAGTTCGAACTGACGACAGATTGAATGTTGTAAAAAGATATGTTGTAATGTACCACAACGTTTAAATAAAAATTGAATTTATTCCATGTTGAACTTTCATCTATAGTCTGTAGTTTCATGGAGAATTTAAAATATTTTCAAAGGAAAATGTCGATCGTTGCTCTGACGGAAAATGCAAAATACTTCGTAAGAAATATATTTACAATGTTGCCCGTATCTGAAATGAGACATAGTTGCTTTATTTACCGTATTTCATTATGTTGCAGCGCTGAATAAATAACCCTACGTGGTTTATTGAATACAGAAAATAACAATGTTTTACGTACAAACTTACAAAGGTTTGGTACAGTTTACTAACATACATTCACATACTTTTTTATTCATATTGCGATTTCAAAATATAATCCGAAAAAAGATCTCTAATGGAAGATACAGGTTTAAAATTTTATTCTAAATCTGTTTTAGGAAAAATGTTGCTGTAATTAAATTGGGATCCAGTTTCCGTTAATGAAATTGAAATTCTGGAATGAGAATTATTTTCTAATGATGTTTTCAGGAAACAAAGTGATTTGGTTCCGTTGCTCGATTAAATTTTAGCTATGAATTAATTAAGAATCTAATGTCCGAAAATGGATTTTCAAACCAAGTTTGGTATAATATATCATTATGTCCTTCATTCATATTTTAGTTACAGAATAGTAATTGTGTGCTGTTCTAAGTTTGACGCGGTTATTATTTATACGTATAATTAGTGAATCTTACCACGGATCTTACCACGTTTTATTTTTATTTGCCGAGATGAATATCGAGCGAGTTCCCACAGTAGCAACAAACGAAGACGTGTGAGGGTAGACAAATATGTCTGCCCATAAAAGATTTATTTACCTTCTACCTGCTGCTCTTCAGTTTACCCGTGATCATGGCGGTTGAAACACTGCCGAAATATCGAGAACTCAATAAAAATAAAACATTGTAAGATCCCGTGATTTACTAATTATACGTAGTAAATGTCTGATAAGTAGTTATTTAGTGAATTACTAACTAATGGAAATACTTAGTTAAGACTATTTTTTATCAATTAATATTACAAAGAAAGTAGTTTTATCAAATTTTACTAGAGGGTTATGGATATATTTCTTATATTACCTATTAAGATACCAATACGGTTGCTTATTCCGGTATTAAGGGTGAGAGAGGGTGAGCGTGTTTGAAGTATGACATGTTGCATTCAAATGGCCATAGATTTTTAAAGATAGGATCTTGTGAATATTGGTTTCGACTACTTTAATTATACAAACTAACCAAATTCTTTATTCATAATATAAATATAAGTTAAGAAAAAAGAAGAGATGTGAACATTTGCGAACACTGCTGGCAACTACAAATATATCAAGAATATAATTTTATTATTAGTTCAAACTTTGTGCCAGTTTTCCCTCCCTATAGCTACGTAATAAAAGTTTACAGTAAGCACGTATATATGCATAGTTTTAGTTCCATATTCTGCAGTAGTAAAGTACATAGTTCATGGTTGTCGAATATCTTGCAAACTTTGATGTAAATCGTATAAGATAAATTTACGTATACTGAAATAATACGCTGGCAAGAAAATCATCCATTTTAATAAAATCGTTAAATACTTACTTTTAATAACATAGCTAATAAGATATAGAGAGTATTATAGTGAGAACATGATATATGGTACCACCAATTTATATGGGACTTCACAAGGTTTCAAATTTAAATAAAGAATTATCAAAATAGGTTTATATAAATAGAAAATGCAGACGAATTAACAAGCCTTTTGATTGAAGCCGGCTAAAATAAAAACCAATACCTTTGTATACATATAAATATTTCTGACCGAATCTGTCGTGATGTAAAAATCGATAACAAATCGAATTAATCTAACGTTGGATTATGATACTATTATATGTACAATAAAATGTAGGCGTGACTAGTGTTGCATTCACTACTCACGTCGACAGTTGGCATGGCCACTGACTACCTTATCTGGGATTTAATGGCTGCTTCGTATAAAGATTAGTCCGTGGTCAAATAAGAATATAAAACCTTCTTGACTTATTGATTGATTGACTTGATTGTATTTTACTTTTTATTTTGTATAATGATTCGAAATTCGAAATTTGATAATTATTAATTACATTGCCATCAAGTTCGATATCATAATATGGCGTGTTAAGAATATTTATCTTGTAAAAACATTTTTATTTTGTAAAATTACTTCATATGAAACAGTAGTGAACAAGAAAGTCGTATTATTTTTTAATTCAGTTATTCTTATGGTCCTTCGAACCGAATTATACAGTGACCTATCGATACAAATTACTCTGAAATATTTACTACATTATAGAAGCACATCGTAACTTTCATTTCTCGGATTAACTCCATTGTTGTTTTGCTCTTACATTAGGTTAATGAAAGGCTCAAATTGTCATAACTTATTTAGATCTTAATTTAAAGACCGATTGTGCGATAGGATTCTACTGTTTTACCTAACAATAGAGACAAGGGGCAACATTTAAGACTTATAATACTTAATTAGATTTAACTGTAACAGGAATTGATTAATGAATAAATGTTGCTATAAATTTACATTATATTATATTAAACAAGAATTGTTCGTAATTCTGTACTGGGTCTTTTATAGTAAAATCATCAACAAATAATAATATGACTTTTTCATGTAATTGTAATAGTAAACAAGTTGACAGCTTGTCCGATGGTATATATTACACTGTAACCGCCGGCTATATGTTTACATAAATAGCACTACGGACATCACGTGACGCCCGTGATTATCTACACATGCGTTACTATTCTGAAGGACTAAAAGGGCATGCCTCTTATCCCTTAATTTCATTGCGTTATTTCACTTTTCAAACGAAGCTGCTTAGAAAGCAAGCAACTTGGCGTATAGATGTACTATATCTAACAGACAACTTTTTATAAACTCTACCTTGGTATAGTACATATGTAAAATAATAATAGTACCTACTTACTAAATGTATTTCGAACTACAATTAAATGTTAAGACTGTAATGTAGATTTATACATTAAAATCTGGGTAAATATAATATATAATCGATTTATTACGTTATTGCATGAAACATAAATGAAGTAATCATGATATAAAAGAAAATAAAATAAGAATAAATATTTTAAATTGCCACTGGAGCAGTACTACGGGCATTGAGCGGGAGTGAAAGAAACATACAACTTTTATACGAGAAATGTTGTCGACAGGTTTCTTTCAACAGACTTCAATAAGAAAGTTCAGTAAGACTATTTTTCTATTGTCCATTAATATTTAGTTTTAACCTTTTTTCTCTAGAATTATAATATCTAATGTGACAATAAAGTACATAAAATTTATAGAAAGGCATATTAACTTAATGTATTATCTCTTTTGTACCAATTTTTTTACATATAAAGATTACAGAAAATGTTGAAATATGTAACTACTGTATAGTGTAAAACTAGCTTTAGACATAGCACGCACGAAAAACAGGAAGGTTGAATGAACATTTTATGTCACAGAATACCAATTATACGGTCAATAGATGGTACATACATCGTAGTAGGCACAGTTGAGCAAGGACGTTAGGGGTTGTAAATGTACAGTCACATACATTTTTATATCAAAGCTATTCTTAGCTGTCAATACAATCTATAAATTATCTTCATTTGCACTATTGAATATGACAATATTATTAATATAGTTAAACACGAATAAATTATTTTAAATATTAAGGTATAAAATTATCTTAAGGATCGAAAATCGAAAATCGAGAGAGGTTTACATTACCTATGTTTACATTAAAACTATTTGGGTTAAAACCCGTTTAAGTATCTAAAACGTGGGAGTTTAAAAATAAATATTGTTTGGTTATATTTTTATTACATATCAAAATCCTATAATAATAATACATTTAACGAAAATAGTCAATCTCAAATTAATATTTTATCTTAGTATATCAAGATTTTTATTAATATCCCTACCGTCCTATAACCTACCTGTTAGCTACAGTTAAGAACTGTTTTTTTTTTAATATTTTGTAATAAGTTTAATATTACCACTAGGTATATATATTAATGAATACTCTACTAAATGTTATTCTAATAGTAATTATATTAGAACAACAATCAGTAGATTATTCATAAATATAATAGAGTATATAACACTATATACAATATACATAAGACAAAATTAAAACTTTGCTGTCAATACACTCTTAGTCCGCCTATTACAACAACAAACTACATAATTTGATAGGCACAACTTTCCCAAATAGCTATCTGCCGACACAACGGCAGTACAAGGAAAAAGGTTAATGCGATATTAATGTCACAAATTCAATGTTTGACAAATTACAAAAAAACTGTAATTTATTAATCATGGTGATAGTAATCAATAATTAATAGATCATACAAAATGACACCATATATTAATTGTTTACAAAGTGACCTACAGAATTTGTAATATGTATAGCATTTTCAGAATATTAATAAAGAGCTTAAATAAGTAGACGTGACACGAGTATATGACATGTTTTGAATGTATCTCATTTATCAAATGCGGTTTAGCCGTCTAATTGCTACGAAGGTACAAGGTTTTACTCACCAAGTCACTCATATTATCTACATATGATACAATCATATATATTCAAATGGTTGAAGTTCATTTGAATTTAGAATCTCATCTATCAGAAGTTGGTTAAAAAGCTGTTAAAAGTCATCTGACATTATTCTCTAATCCAATCCTACTCAATCAACCGCAGACTGATAAAAAGTATCTTATCTTATTTACTGCTTAATCTAAAGTCCAACTCTCGTAAATTGGACACTCTTGGTAAAATTTCCCGGAATACCTTCTTGGATAAATTGGCTGGTGCAGAGCAGGTACTTTGCTATAATAATGTGCTTAAATCAAGATGGCGGTTAAAGTGGGGTGGGCTCATTTATAGGAAACATGATTCAAATCTGTTCATATCTGCCCTACAAAGGATTATATATAACATCTAATATAACAACAATAAATTAGAAATATATTTTCGGCAAGAAATGTACTATAACTATTGTTATAGTAATACCACATCCATCAAAAATCATTTATGTATATTTTTTATGCAAAGAAACATTTGTAAGCATAATATACACTTGTGGCCACGCAACAAAAGCATTTCACATACTAATGTGTACTAATTGACGTGCAGACTGAGATATTTAATATACTGTATTGTATTTCCTTTGCCTAATGGCTAAGGAAATACAATTTAGTAATACATAAGAAAAGTAACACTACAGTTGAGTATAAAAATAGCTTTTAAATAATTTAAAATTACTCCTGAAGAAAAATTTGCAAATTGGTAAATAGCTTTTATTTAATTTCCCTTTAAACCATATTTTTATTGAAACAAATTTATTATGTTTATTAAATGAATAAACATAATACATTTATTTGTTTCAATAAAATTAAATAATTTTAATACACAATACAATAGTACATTTGGCAGACTTAACACCATGCGGCAGTATCCCTAAATTTATTATTAAAATTTTCAATCTGTTGTATATTGAGTGCATACATAACGTATGTATTTGAAATTTTCTGTGTTGTGAATATGTGTTGTTATTTACTTTAATAATTGAAGGAGCTTAGCATGTTTTCATTACGATTCAAGTAGGATTAATTTGTAATTTTTATTACAAATTAACCTCTGAAATTAGTGATCTTTTGTTTGTTTAGTATTAAAATAATAGCTTATCGATAGCTTACCTAAGTTCTCGTCACCAAGAAGAACTTTGACCTGAAAATACAAGAATTACGTATTTTTAAAGATTTGGAATGTTTTACAGTAGGTACATACGACCCCATATATAAAAGTATGTAACTACTAAATAAAAAATTCCACGAGTCCACGAGAAAAGTCCACAGATTGTAATCCCAGATAACTAATCCCGTGACGGTGAACATAACACTGGACTTTCCTGTATTTTCTGCCAAGAATGTGACTCACCTCTTTCATGATCAAGTAGAATTGTATTAAATATTATATTAGTATCACAGCGAATTTTAATGCATGCTCTTGGTAGACTGTATGTACTTCACTTAAGCTTTTGAAAGTATACAGTAAATAATTACTCTCAACAGTATAGTAAATTCGCTTGCTTGCTTGTGCATGCATGCATGGTGTGCGCGACTACATATTCATCATCAGCCCACTGTAGTCCACTGCTGGGCATAGGCCTCTCCTAAGGCACGCCACTGGGCATGATCTTGAGCTCTTTTCGTTCAGTTAGTGACAAAACTACATTAAGTCGTCACTTCACCTGACTGTTAAAATGATAATTTAAATTGTTACATACTTTCAAAACCTGTTTTTAACTTATTAATTCATATTACATAGGAGTAATATGAATCCAATTTAGAAGTTGTTCATCTGTATACTTATTAAAAGCTTTAGTGATATATATTCATAATTTTATTTTAATTACTATTTTGTATGGAAATGTAGAAATTGTAGATATACAACAATGTCTTCATAGATTTCTCTTTACAACTCCGCCGAGGCTTCATAATGTTACAGTACGTGATTTTAATTTGAATATTGGAAATATGCAATATTGCCAAACAGTATCTGGCATATTGCCATCTCTTCCGACGACGTAGATACTTCATTGGTATGACAATGTCGCCACTAGATTGTCGATAGATTTCTCGGTCTATGCCACTATACATGTAAAAGCAATTTGCTTCTGCTCTTCACGATAAAATGGCTGAACAGATTTTGATACAGACTACCGGCCTCGGTGGTTTAGTGGTTTAGCACACCGCTTAACTTCCGATGGTCGCGAGTTCAATTTCTCGTACGGTGCAAACATTTGTATTCATGAGTAGGTATATTAATAATATGTTTATATTTACAAAAAAATTATCATCTAAGTATTTATATTACTTATTTACTACTCATAACACAAGTTCTGTTTACCATGGGACTAGATGGCGCTCTGTTAATTTTCCAGTGTTATTTACTATTTATTTATTTCTGTAATTATTCATCATTATGACAATTAATTTATCAGAAGTTATTGAATTATTAGAAGTTATCATTTTACACTATTCAGAAAAAGTCGAAAGTAAAAATATGCTGTGCGTGTGTGCATCATTGATAAGCATTAGATTATGTATTATTTTTTTAATATATGAATTTAAATCTATTCTTTCGTTGCTTTCGCTGTTAATCAACTTTTTTCTAGTGACTTGTATATAAAAAAGGTATCAATCTAAAACAATGATATAAAATACAGAGGAAAAAGTTTTACTTACCTTCCATTTTCTTACATTGCATTCAAAGTGCAACTAATTTACAATGATGTATAAAAATTGTTCAACTGACTTTTTACTCTGGAAAAAAGCAACTACAATGTAACTACTATTTTATATTGACTGTAGTTAATAGAAAATAGCATGTGTAATAGAATTTATATAAATTCTATTACTATATATAAATTCTAATACTAGAAACCGTAACGAATCAACGAAAACTATAGTTTATTGAACAAACATATAAGATTCTTTATACTATCAGAACTCTGTTGTAGAGTTTTAACACACGAATTTCTTTTTATTGTGTTCTAATGTTCCAATAATACCGAAGATCAGCTATAGAAGTTGTATATTCATATGATTATGACTCCGTAGTCAACTGTTGACATCGTTCTGATGCAAAGATTCTAATCTTCACTCATTTCGCTGGGCTAATTAGAATCCAGTGACAGGAGGCGGTGATGCTATCGTGATCTTTTGTGTTAATTTGGTTCGTTAACGATATTTCCATTAACGGCGAGTGAGTTGAAAATATAAATTGATACAAAGTTTTTTGATGTCGGCCCGATTCGGTTTAACGAATTTTGGGTTATAAGTCAGGGTAAACGCATTTATTTTGCAAGGTTTATGCTGACAATACAAAAAAATATTGAATGGTAATAAAAAAAGTTCCATTCATCTTTAAATAAATTCTGGACATCCCGCCACGACACTTAGATTTCATTGGTCCTTTAACACAAATAAAGTACTTACCTATCTTTATTGTTTATTAGATATAAAAACAACTTCATAAGCCTCTTACGTCCATATATTTTTATGCCAAAAAGCTTTTCCAAGCCAGTTCTATAAAATTTAATCGTTATTATAGTTAGAGGAGATTTTTAAATTCTATTCATAAAAAACAACTCGAAAAAGATAAGTATAGGTATAGGAATAATATTTTAAAGTCCAATGTAAGTACTAACATATCTTTTTATACTAAAAGCTTTTCTAGATTTCTCATAATACGTAGGTCTTATGTCAGCTACTAAAGTAGTGCATTACATAAAATGCAACATAGCTACTCCGTTCTACTTAGGCTGGTGATACACAGCTGGTTAGTTGTAAGAGTAATATTTCGATAGATTACGATTGGCGCACTTGGTTGCTTTTTTATGTAACAGGAGTGACAAAATGACAAACAAACGAACTTCCCATATGATGCCAAGTGGCAACCGTCGCCTAACAGCATCACGGACTTCATGTACTTCATGCATATCATTCCAGAGGACTAATGTAGCATGCATTGGTACACTATAATTTCATTGCCAAATGTTATCCCTCAACCGAAACAGCTTATATAGTAACCTGATTAGCGGGTGAAATAGGTGTGACAGGTATACCTCTGCTAAGAACTTTATACAAAGTCTATCTCGATCGCGCCCTTCCTTTGCTCCATCTTCTTCAGAGAAATGTATGTCTCTTCATACGTTGTATATCACCAGTCTTATTGTCGCTTTGAAAGAACGTACATGTATGTAGTAAACTTAATGTGGTTTTTCAAATGAAAAATTAAATAGAGGCAGAAGTGGGTAGTAATTGAAGACTATTGTTCCGACCGTTTTAGTACTGCGTTAAATATTCACGTAAATTCGTTACAGGCCCTTTTAGTTACTCGTATTTTTGGTACTGTTTTATGTAAAAGGTTTTCTTTTGAGAGCGTCATGGCCTAGTGGTTTACTACAGCGACTTACAATCAAAAGATTTAATCTGGCCGATACCAAAAAAATATTACGTTTCAATACTATTACTTAATATTACAAATGGCAGTAAGCTTGCAATTCTGACTTTCCGATAACAAATTCAATCATTAATAAATTAAGACCGGCATCGATATGCTTGCCCCCTTCCAAGTTGATTTAAATATTTCTTGCAAAATTTATTGATTAACGACAATACTTTTTACCCATCCGTGATATCTGTTGTGTATGGTTTTTTTATGGTATGGTGCACTCACCTGCGCTAACGCTGGCTGGACACCAGTGGAGGGTGATAAGATTAGTATGAGTATGAATTAGATAAGCCCATAGTGGCAAATTCACCAGGAATTTAACATGATGGTTTTCAGGAGAAACCGCTTGTAGGTCAACGTGACAGTACATTGTTAGCAATGGGGTACAGTACATTGTAACAATCCTCTTCCCCCCTGTGTATGGTATTGCTTAATGGGAAATACCCATTACTAACCATCCCCTCCCTCCCTATAGGCACTATTGTAATAATGTATTTCACATGAAAGGGCAAAAGTACGTTTACCGCTAAAATAACTCTACTCCCTAGGTCACCGTAAAAATGTAAAGTTTATAAATAAAATATAACTGGCACTTTGGCTTGCATGCCATCCTTTATAAAGAAAAAAGAAAGAATACTTTCCCTTAGAGGAACATTTTGTGGAATTTCACATTTCACAGAAACATCCTAAAATCACAACCAATTCCGTGATACTTACGTTTTTTATTTGTTATCTCACTTGTGAATTACTTAACATGCCCTCACTGGTTATGTTGATTGAATGTTATTAAATTACATAACGTAATGAAATCTGTCGTGATATCGACAATAAGAAATAAACATTCGATAGTTCAATAATACTAGACTTTAGTTACGTTTATTACGTTTAGTTACGATTGTTCGGGTTGTATAAAAAATATAAAGATGGTCTGATGGTAAATCTGACAAATTATAATGATAGAAGCTTGATTAAAACTGTATAATAAAACTTAAAATATTACTATAAAATGAGTACGCGCGGCGCTCTTGATGATCAAATGCGAACTGAAAAATTAAATGTTAGTATTGCGAAATAATGTACATTGCTAGATCGTATACGATTTATAACTTTTTTTCTAAAGCTTTTTAAGAAACTTATAGCTAATCGCGGCAGGGGTTGCTAGAGTCATTCCAGATATATATAATAGAAGATGTATAAAAAGCTATAGAAATAGAAATTTAAAAAAATAAGCATACATGCATATTGTGCTGGGATAAGATAGAATTTAAGGAAAGTACAAAAATAATATAATAAGTAGAGCTAAGAATAACCGGAACAGATCTATATATGATCCATATTAATGAAAATTAATGGCAATAGAGCCATGTAATAATCATTAGGTACACACACCGCAAAGCTTATTTTAGCGAAAATACATCGTTTTTCACCACAATAAATCTACCTAACCCTCTTCTGGTTATAGGCCGAAGTTGGCAAGTTTTCAAACACCTGGCAAGTTTTTAATAAAAGTCCCTTGAATAATTCCTTTGGTAGTTAAATGAAAGACTAAAAAAAGTTTTGCTTTTGAATTTTATTTCCGTAATTTACATTACATTTTTTATTCTCTCACTTTATTATATAAAATTGTGCTAGATTTTTGTGTGATCCACCTCATTGTTAGTATCCATCTATAGCTATAAAAAGCAAAGAGTAGAAAACGCTATTCATACTTTTACTTCCCGTCACATCTTTGCTATCTATCATAGATTTAGCAAAGATTATAAGTACACCTTTCCTTATAAGTATATGTTTATTGTATACACGAGTATGTAAGCGTTCAAATATTGTCAATTATATAAATTATTCTTTTGTAAATATTAGTTCACTTTGTCTTGCGTTTTTGTAATTTTTATGTAAGTGGAATTGCAAACAATCAGACGACTCACCTTATGATAATTTACTTTAAATATTTATGTCATAAATAAATTATTACGTAATAACAATTAATGATATTATTTTTTCATTTTAATAATAATTTTATGTTAAAATAACTGTTTTCATCTAATATAGATTACGTAAGAGCATGTATTCAAGCTGTTTCAAATGGATAGGTGATTAATTGTTCGTCAATAAGAACGATTCATTCGCTCTATATTAAATAAAGTTGAAATTTGATTAATGTTTCTACTGGCACAAAAATTACGTTATAAATGGTCTTGGTCCGTCCTGGGCCGATCCTGCCTGTCTGCTATTAGTACTGCGAGTAGAATATTGGAAGTTTTTCCACTTAATACTGTGACAATTTTTCAAATTGCTTAATGTTGAAAATCTTTTTCTTTTATAAGCACAAGATTTTGCATTATGAGATAATTATGGGAGTGAAATTTCAGAGTATAGGGCGACGTGAATAGGTTATTAAATACTCACTTATCTGTATTATTACTAATCTATAGAAAAAGCTAATAAGCTATAACAATAATGCAAAAAATAAATCAATGTTTTCTTATATTGACACGTTAATCTAGATGTCATTACAATCATCATCATCATCATCTTATGAAACCATGTTAATGATATATAATTTACATCACTAACAACAATTAATTGCTTGTAATACTATGCTATAAGTTATTTTATACGTGTGAAGTTTCAGTACTGTGAAAACCTAATATTTGAGTGCGTATGTTCTAAAAGAACTTAGAAAGGGCGAAGTTGATTGATTTAAATTTTGGTAGTAGTGGATGAGACATTTACTATAGAATTTGTAACAATATAAGCAAAAAGATAGTTTTATCTTATATATTATTATATTATAACCTTTAGGATTGGTTTATTGGCCTCGATAAATAAAAAAAAACTGGCACTGATGCTAAAAAGCTTTCACTAACATGTTTTCCCATTATGTATTATGTAGGTCGATTTTTTGGGTCCTAGTCAGTCACCTTATTATCATATAAATTATGTACATACATAAAAAATATATTTATTTCTATCAGATGTTTAGTAACAAAAGTATAAGCTCTCTATGCATCAGGTCTAGATAGTCCCGGATATTATTATTGGTATATTATTCACGCTTAGCACTAATGATACAAATGATTAAAGTTAGATAAAAGCTCGCCAGTATTCGCAAGGAGCCGAGTTGGATTGGGTTGAGTAGAACCATGCTTGCTTGCATATTTACTTTCATACTTTAGATGGATGATACTTTGTATTTACAGCATAAACGATTTTTTATACGACGATTTTTTTAAACAGTCGTAAGTAGGTTTCCTAATATAGATGAAAGGATTTTGGATGACCTTAAATATTTTATATACTTTTAATTAAAATACAGATATGCTTACATACAATAAAACGGACTAAGAGGTTCATATAAAAAAATGTACTTTGTTTTGTTTTTTATTTAGGTTTTAATGTTCATAATTGTCTATATTTTTGTAAAGATACCACATAGTACCATTGTGGTTTATAAAAAATATATTGTTGGTGTAAAGTTTTAGACGAATATTTTCCATAATTATGTGTATTAAGATTACGTAAAAATTTAATATATTCCCGATTCATAAAGCTTAAACCAATAAACTAACAAAGTTCGGTCTTGATTAATTGCTAATCAAGTAAATCAAGCTTCGCTTTTCCGAAATTTAGACACTGCACAAAACCCGACTAACCACAGACAGAGAACTAAGCTCGGCATCTTGCGCTTCTGAAACATTTAGCATGAAATTCAGCTACCGGTTGACCACAAATGTCATTTTGTATCTCAATTGTATTTACATAACGTTTACAACGTAGCGTTATAAATTCTTAATAAATGTGGTAAATCCTCACGGATCAAATTCCTGTTAATCTTATTTTACCGGTGTTTTGGGTATTTAATAGTAATAGCACAGTTTGCTTCTGATGGAGGTAATAGAATATTCTATACGCTTCTGACTGAGAAGATGAATGTGATAGTAGAAACCAAAGTATATTTACGTACTTGTATTTAAACTAGAAGATAACTATGCAAACATAGCTAATCGGCAAAAATATCTGTTTTCACTTAATGCCGTTATTCCCGAATATTAAATTGTTTTTTCGTTATAGACTCCTAAAAACAAGTAAGATAGAAGTGTGATCCCAGAATTGCACCATGCTATGTAAATTTAAATAATAATTAATATTTAAATAAAGTACTAATAAAAGAAGGCAAAAAACAATTATTGGTACTTTATTCTAAAGTCTACAACAATAAAAAAAATGCGCATAAAGAAAACTTATATTATTTTTAATATGTTAGACATTAGACACGAAAAACTTAAGATTTAGTATTACTACTTATATTACTTACTTACTTAGTACTGTCACTAAACTTTTGGAAAATGTCACCGTGGACAGATATACAATGGGTAACATTTATCATAAAGGCCGTTGTTATCATAATGACATACAAAAATAAACCAAGTTCTTCTGTTACACTATTAAATAAATCGCCATTCGTATAATAATATTAATTTACAAACATTACGTAAGTTTACTGTGGTTTATATAAGTAATTTATAATACTTTATGAGATCTTTATTATCTGTTAATTAAGGCTTTATTGTGGGCAATTTTGTGCGATGAATCTGCAGATTCATGGTGTCTAAATGCTTTTATAAATTCACTAAAGGGAGACTTTGTACAAAGTCATCATTATGGGTACCGTTGTTTCATTTATTTTATCCAAAACAGATTGGTTTACAAATGTGTTTCTATTTATAGGGTGAAATATTACAGTGAGATTATATAGTACGGCGACATAAGATCATACTTACAATGTATTTTGTGATGTATGTGATTGTTTTTATATATATGTATGTATACAGACAATAATTATCACCTCATATTAAATAAGGTACATTTAATATAAAGTATAGATAATACGAGTAGTTGTGTTTATATATAATAACTATACATAGTACATGCGAAAATAATATACTAGAAATTATGAAAGGTGTAAATTGTTGCAGAATTTATCCAATCTTCTATATAGGTTTGTGTTCTATATTGTATATGATGTAAAACTCGGTGATCAAAACCATCTTAGATATTCTATTTTCGATATTACTATGAACTAGCAACTTATCCCGGCCTTGATTGAAGTTTGAAGTTTAAATATGTGATACCTATATAGGTATCATATATTTAAACTTTACGGAAAAGATTCTCGAAGTAATAGTGAAAATGTGGCATAAAAATCTATTGTCTAGTTTAAAACAAATAAGCGGCGATATAGCTTGATGAAAACAGTTTCTTTGCTACATACCACGTGTAGGCACGAAAACTATTGTGGTGTAATGCTAATTTCGCATTTTTTCATCATGTAAATGACGTGCACCACATTATCTACGTTGATGTCTTGTTCGCTGAAAAATGGAAGCAAGAAATAAAGGCCGCTATTTTTGTGCTTTTTTTCAAATTACCTATGGTGTTATTATGCTGATGGCCTACAATATATTCCTGCCTCAACTTGAACGATAAATTCAGAGGACTTTAGATAAATCATATAAGTTCAATGTTGTATGTTAGTTAAATATTCTACTTTAAAAAGAGTTACTACTATTTTCTTTACTTAATAGTTATGTTTCAGTTTCCTAAAAAGTGCTTTAAATATTTCTAGTTAACTTGAGGTAAATTGACTTCCCTGTCGAGCATATGTTTAAGAAAATTGAAATTATAAATAATGTTAAGTACAAATCGAGAGTAACTTTATTTCACAAGGACAAACTTAATTATTTCTATATAGTATCTACATAACTATGAATAATATCAATATCTAAATACTACATTTAAACCACAATATATATTTTCAACCGAACCGTAAATATGGCCGGAAAGGCCGTACACAGGGGAAAACAATATCGTCTTTCACAAGCCTTTTTTGGATCACAACTATCGACTATAATATGATTGCCCGACAAGTTTTCGATCATACGGCACGACGGCCGTAATATTTGTTATCGTCAATTTCCCTTCTTGGGTCCATTCAACGTCTGAAATATAGTACCCTCTAGTAACGCTTCTAGTTGAAGGATAAAAAATTTGCCATAGGCCTCATCTTTGGCGCTTTAATTTGACCTTTATAAGATCAACTTGGAAGTTCCCGACAATTGAATAGTTAAGTCTGTAACTTTTACATTCTCCATACTGAAGATAAGTTAACTTGATAGTTACAAGGAGGGAAGGAATGGTTAATAATGGAGACTAGAGATCCCATTGCTAGCCCCTGACGTAGTAAATTACGAGTCGATCGTCGTCCACGCGATCCCTCTCCCTTTGCTTGAATTCGCCACGATGAGCTGACTGAACTGACTTCATTCTCCACTGATGCCCCACCGGCATACAACGTTATTGGGTCCATGATTCTACCACAAATAACATAATATTACATATTCTTCTAAAGAAAACTTAGTAATTAATATATAAAGGCAGATATGGAGAAAACGCGAACTATGTAGTTTAAAATACTATTATGATATCAAGTATTCGAGTATAATATGTAACCTTCTATCCTGATTAATATAGTCAATACGAAATTGTATTATTTTTATATTTCTTAGTACCTTAATGACTTAACTAATCATTATAAAATTCTACAGTTAGTTAAATTAGTATATGAGAAGGAGAAAGAAAAAGTCATATTTATTTTTCAATATTATAGTGCAAATGAAGTCGAAGGTAAAATGCAGCACTTTTCTCTATGATAAATTAATAAGATAAGAATAAGCAATAAGATGCAAAACAGATCTGAGCATATTAAAAAAATATATTAGACGTGAACCGAATTCGTTGGCGGAGTCAGTCTACAACTACATTATATCTATACTAATATTTGTTACAGTGACGGTTCATAATAAATCAATGCTTAAATCTGCTATCACCGCAGTTCTGACAAGGAAACTTTCGGTCGTTATTTTTTCTTTGTTTCCATCATATTTCTGAAATAGAAAGTTCGAGATGATGGGTATTTTATTCGTATCCGTTGTTATTAAGTGCAGTATTTTCTGTCATGTCGGATCCTTATAGTAATCCTTATCAATGTAGAACATAGATTTATAATTTTATTGTGGCCTTGGAAGAGCGCTTTTTAAAAATGATGAAATAAAATCATATAGAAAATATTTAATTACAATAAGTTTATTGAGAAAGTAGTATTAAAGGGAACTACAAATCAGCAAAGCAACTCAAAATATGCGTTTTTATAATTAACGCCAATCTGCAGAGGCTATCATAAAAAGGTTTAATTTAATTAATATTTTTTTATAATTATTTTCAATTTTTCCTGTAACATATATTAGGAAATGTAGATATTAACAGTCACAATATGACAAGAAATTATCATTCTGAATAATTTAATTATCTTACTTTCGTCTGAGTTTAATAAAACTGCAACTGTGTCATCTGGCATCAATTTGTTACTGCACGCCCCCTAATGAAGACACACTTATATTACGATACGACCAGCTGACAAGAACGGCGTCATTTATTAGTCTGCGTTATTATAACGCCTCCAATTAGTAAGGAAGGGTTGTAAGATATATAACAAATTATCTTTTATTCCTACAAATTATTGTCAAATTTCAAGATGGTTCCATACGTACATACAATTGAAAATCATAACTATTTAGGTTTATTACGAACTTTTTTTATGAAACCGTAAAGACAAATGAGCTGACTGTATATCAGATACTCATTACTCACTCATCAGTTAGGCGGTTTCGTTTGTCACGGGAGTCGCCATATATTATAATAATAATCTAATATAATTGACACAGGACCATCTAGCCCCAAACTAAGCTGAGCTGGTATTATGTGTACTATAAAACTAATATAAATGACTAATACATTTTTTCTTTAAACACACACATAATATACGTAAGAAATACCTAGGGCAATACAAACACTATTCAATCCACCCCAACTATCGGAAGACCACAGAGACTGTCGACCCGATATGTATGTACTTAAATAAACTGTAACATGAACATGACGTTGTTATGTAACGCTTTGATATTCCAATCTTGTCATTCTAGACTGACTGACGAGTCATGGCTTTACCCTGCAATTTATTGACGTAATACAGTACTCCTAAATATTATATTAAATATTGTCAAATTACATTGCACTGAATAAAATATTTTTCTTTCTTTCTTTCTTTCTTTCAAATATTTCTTTGGAATATTTTGAATGTGAATAATTTATTTGCTTTAATTCGTGTGAGTTGTAGATAGGTAGTTCCAATAGATGATTTGCTTTCATAATTTTTTTTCTTTACTTTATGCGATTGGAGGCACCACTGTCTGATACAAAATTAATTGTATGGATAAGTTTCAGTGTTATCTAAATACAAGTCATGTATCACAGCTAACAACAAAAGTTGAAATTAAAAAAGTTCTTTATTCTAATTGAAAAGGGGTCCAACTGTGGAGGGAGTCTAAATTGAGATGTGACCGACCATAAGCTCAGTGGGGTATAATACAAAATGTCTCACTTTGAGGATGCTGCATTATAGAATATAAATAATTATAAGCAGATATTAATTTTAGAAAAAAATAAAGCTGTGTATTTTTATTTGTTTTTTTATTGATTGAGTGTAGAAATTTATAGTTTATGTGTTATTCTGATGTATAAGCTATATTATTATCAAGTTTTATTCAAATCAATTTTGTAGTTTTTGCGTGAAAGAGTAAGAAACATCTATCCATCCACATTCACCAACTTTCTCGTTTATAATATTAGTAAGATAGATATAATTACTTAATTACGTGTATCTCATTAATTATTTTTAGCAGATATTGAATTTTATATATAGACATTCACGAATTCTTGTGTATATATTTATATGCTACATGTGTATATTACTATATTTTAGTTCAAGTAAAATAGTTCTTATTATAACTGGTTAGACTGGTTATACTGGTTATAAAATATTTTCTGGTATTTTAATTTGTAACGTGTATTCGGACTCAATACTGTGGAGTAGCCGTCCCTGTGACCTGTTTCTTCTTCCTATAACCATAGATCCTTCAAGAATAGCATGGAAAAGCACTTAGTAACCGGGCATGGCATGGTCAAACGTTGAAGAATAAATTTCCTCTTTGGTTATACATATTATATAGATCAGACTGGGCCACCATTATAGCGGGTGTGGCTATATGTTGACTTTTTTTATATAATTGAAATTACAAGAAAGCTAATGGCAAAATGGCCCATTACCTTGGCTATTAAGATAAAACTATATATTAGGTTTTAATTTTTCTTTCACTACCTATAGAATCCATCGGAAAGTATGTCTGTCTGTCTGCTTATGTTTTCACGAATAAAGAATAATTCATATTCTTAGTGAAATGTAACGTGAGGATGGTATTACGAGGACGGATATAGGTTCAAGAAATCTAGATTTTCCGTTAGTATCTAATAGTTTTAGACATTTTATTATATTAGATCTTTGAGTATCATTCGGACTAAACATTAATATTGCAAGTATAATGTATGGCTTTTGATATCATGAACGTCTAATATATCTGAAATCCTGTTCGGTAAATAGCAAAAAGAACCGGATTCAGCATTAAGTTATTATAATTTGAATAAGTAAGTAGTGAAAAGTAGACGTTCATATAAGGAAAAAAATATTAATTATGAACAAACACAAAATGATGTGGTTCTCTGACCCAAATATTTCATTCTTTAGTAATTTCTTTTTGTCATATCTAAGTAAATAAATACGTACTTATTATAATATATTCTATTAATACCTACTTATCTAATTAAATTTCGCGTACGTAAGACAACCACTGTTATCTCCGCCTTTTTAGAACCATATTTGGTAATTTGAACTTTATTTCTATTAAGAATAAAGTGAAATTACTTTTACCTTTGTACTTAATTACTTAAAGCCTTCGAACGAGAAAATTATTATATTTTCAGTCTTTTCTATTAAAGTAAGTACTGCTTGTTTAGAATGAAGACTAATTTCGAGAACGTAACGGTTTACGTTAAAGTTTGTAAAGATATTTTTATATTCTGTATAAGTATCATCAATATGATAACAGTAATAAATATGTTACTGTACTCTAATAGCTAGACAAAGAAGAAGCAATTACTCGCTACTACATCTAATTTATTAAATCACACAGACATACAGAAAGTTACAATAACTCACATCTAAAAAACGCAGCATGCTACCTAAATCCATTATTTATTAAACCATCTGAACCTAACGAAGTAATTACTTTATTTCATTAAGTTAAAAATTTTACTCATACCTGTAATATCTATTTAGTCTCAATAACTATTTGCTTCGTATCGTCGTCGTTGGTAATATTGCTAATATTGAAATATAATTTTTTAGAAGGAAGGCCTGCCACCACATTAAACCTGTAGTAATTTGAGGGCAGAAGACTAAAATTTTGCAAAGTGAATATTAATATTAGATTAGTAAGTATAAGTAGTGATATATTGGTCTAATTTTAAGGTGCTCTTGTTCTATATCTAAATATGTAGAATATGTAAATTCATCACACATGTAGACATAGAAACATTCCGATAGAATAACTGTCGAAATCATATTTTATATACAACATTGAAACAAATATAATAATGATAATAACAACATTTCACACAGTGCCATTTAGGCTCGTAGCTAGGAAGAGCTTTTATTATGGGTATTAGACAACTGAAAGAAGTCCATAAATACTTTATATTAAATACATACATGATATACACAGAAAACTTGGTCTTGGTGTTTTCTGTGTATATTTAATATAAAAACAATCATATTCATAAATAGAAATGTTTGCATCGTGCAAGGAATCGAAACCGCGACCGTCGGAGGTAAGATGGTGTGCTATACCGATGGACCACCGAGGCCGTAAAATTTGCCTTTTCTTACAGCGTCAAAAGTCTTTGTAAAGTTCTGTATGAAAACTTCGATTGCGAAGTCGCGCTCACTTTGGTAGCTGTGTAAAGTGGCTAATCATTCTTTGGAAGCAATCTAAAGATATATCAAGAGGCATACTCGTGAGTTTCGGAAACTTCTCACTCGATGCTCCGACATTAATGGATGGATGCTTGTTGTTTACGTTTAAAGCCAAAGAACGAAAATGTAATTGTGTTGACGCAGTGAACAAAAGTTTAATATAAATGGCTAAGATGAGTTGATTTTATTGCCGAGGACTTATAAAACAATTAATTATTTATTTTATTTTAATATACATAGTAAAAAATGAAATAGTACATTTGGCGGTTTTAAAACCTTGTGACATTTTCTATCAGTCACACTTAGATAGTGCAGAGAATAATACTTGGCGGTTCAAATAGAAATGAAAAACAAAATGCAGCATCTTATTATTGAACCTCCTATTTAATAACCATATATCTAAGATTATTGAGAGGTAAAATATGATTCTTTGTTTTCAATATGTTAACTCAAAAAATACTTACTTAAATAATCGCAATTAATAATTCTTTAAACTACAGTTACATTATAAGCGTGAGTATGTGCAGCGCAATAGGATGCAGCTATTATAAAAATGTATCGCCCGCTGACTAAACAGACACCATGAAAATACAAACATACAATTTACAAAGCTTCTCATGTAATAATGGTGTCCATTAAAGTAAAAGGCTTTTTGAAATTTCCCACGGGATTGAAAGAAAAGGGGTAAAACTCGAAAACTCCCAAGTTCCATTATCATTATTTATCATTTTAACAATTCATATTCATCACCAACGAGATGAAGAAATGTCGGGCACATGAGAAGATACTATATATCTTATTTATAATTAATAATATAAATCTAAATTACGTCAATATCTCTCCCAAAACCAGAATAATTCCTTTTCTAACATTAACTGTTGATTTGTATAAGTATATATTCAATAGTACGCAATACATTTATACGTAAATATTGAGTATATGTGTAATTATGTATTATTTATGATTATGGACTCGTTTAAATCTGAACCATAGTTAAGTCCGCAATACGCATCTATGTTTGCGTATTTGTGCATTAAAGTTTTAATGAATAATATAAATATATAGCTATTATATATAATGACTTTATGTTGGTAAGTAGTAACCATCACTATATACATTAACAGGATATGGTTCATCATCATCATGTGGAAGTATACCTAGGTGTAAATTTAATATAGTAGTTTAGTTTATTTTAAAAGTGACATATGACAGTAACTACTGCTATGATGGTAATTATTAGGTACGCAGTAAATCATAGGTTTACAAGCAAGGTTACCGTGGAATATACAAAAGGTTCATATTAAAATCGACGGTCATGAAAAAGTAATCTTTAGTAGTAGAGAAAAAACGTGTAACCATCATAAATCAATATTTTTTATATATTATCTTGATTACTGTTATCCCCGTCAAAGTCATTGCCAACTGTCGATGTCCACTACATAAATGCAGAAAATTGTTACAATTACATGTGCTGAGTATCTCTCGTATTATTTAGTTTGTTTCTATCACTGCAGTGTCAGAAATATTTACAAGAACTATAAATTAACGTACACAGATTTTTGCCATTGCCCAGATTTTAACTTATTACTTAAGTCAGAATAGTAAACACAACGCTCTCAAAATACATTAAAAGTTCGTATTATACATGACAGTTGTCATCTAAATGAAATGTTATAACGATTAATTGTCGCTGAATACTTCCCTAATGGCCTACATTGGATACAGCAGCATTGTTGTGTGTTTATCGACTAATGGCTTTTGTTTCTTAAAGCTTCAGCAAAGTATACCAGCCATATATTATGTAGCTATGGGAAACTCACACACTGTACTCTAAAACAAAGTTAAAAAACGGTAACATTTTAGATCCTTTCTGCATGACATACAGTATCTTACAGCTTGAGTCTTTTGGTTGTTTACTGTTATGAATTTTGTAACTTTTGACAGTTACTTAACTTAACTGTTGTTTTGCATCAAATTTATTATGGTATCGTAATTTATTAGATTATGGAAAAATCACTGACAATGCCGTAGATAAGAGAGTTCTATGTGGCGTAATACTGAAACATTATGACAAAATACGGATTAATTTGGTTTTAATAATTTTACTGCAATCGAATACACGTGGCATATAGGCAGTTGTTTTATTAAATACAATCGACTTAATGACTATTTGATGAAATAATATAGAACAAAAATATGAATACAAACAAGTGGATTGGCTCCGTTAAAGTTTAATGAAGAATTAAGAAAGAGAGATACAAGTGATATTTTCATTCGGTGTTATAAGAATTACGTTGGGATACTTATCACTACAAAGTAAAAACATTAACAAAGTATTACCTGAATTCTCCGCATTGTTTTTGAGGAACACGAGATTCACAGAGGTTTTTTATGTAGAATACTTCCACATATCATTTGTATACTTGATTTCATAAGTATAGGTGTAAAACTTATATATGGAAACTAATGTGTGTAACAAATCATCTATTCGAAACCATGTATCTATTTAGACAAGGTTGATTAAATAACATACAAATCCAAGCCTCCAAATATTTACAAAATTAAAATGTTATGTATGAACAGCATAAACACATAACTTTGTTGTTCTAGTTTTAGTATTCTACTCATTTCTGCTCTGCACCCTACCTATTAAGGTTTCACTTCCACTAGTAAAGTTCAGCTACTCGCTATCCATAAAGATAAATCATTTCTTTATTGTTGTGTTGCTATGCTTTATCTCTTATAGCCAGTTATATTTCATATTAATAGAATGTTATAAAATAACGACTATATTGAATTTTTTATATTTATCCTAACAATATTATAAATTTGTATGTTTGTTATGCTTTTAACCATATACCACTGAATTTTGGTATCGTAAATATAGACAGAAATTTGTGATATGGTTATAAAGAGTAATTCTGCAGTCTGCAAAAAAAAAATTACGTCATAAATAAATGTCATACAAAAATCAGTCTATAATTTTCTTGCTAAGAGTTTATAAGTGGTAATATTTGGTTATAATATTTAATTAACTTTTTTAGTTAACTGACAAAATATATATTACCCCGAGCAAAGCCGCGGGTAAGAGCTAGTGTAGATATAAAGAAAACAGTAGTAGAAAGTGAAAATATTAATTGTAGACCTATATTATTTGTATACAAGATCTATATCACTAAACTCGAACTACTTATAATTATACAAATTTCTGTTAGTATGCGTATATTTTGTTATATACAGTTTTAAAAAAGTCAATTGTTTTTAATTTAAACATTTAAATGCAATCGAGTAACATCCTTTTGTTTATTCAAGCGGAAAAAGTTCAAATATAAAAGTCAAGCAATAAATACAAGTTGGGTTCGATTTTACGTAAACTACACAGAATACTTTCAGCATTAAAAGCTTCCATTTACTAAGAATAAATAAAACCATAAAGTAACGGAATTGAATATCCTCTCTGTGGCGTCACGGCATGTGGATTTTAAATTCCATTATATAATTGATAGCTTGTTCTATAGTAGTAATCCGACCCCGATTTGCAAAAGCGCGATTATTGTAGAATTCTCTTTTTTAGGTGTATCCAATTTTCAAAATTGGTTTAGATATGGCGTGCAGATAAATTAAGATTTTTTCTATTTATCTGCACGCCAGATCACTTACGGGGTAGGCAGAAGGAATCGAGAGCAATTGTTTTCTGTACATGTAATACTAGTTTGGAAACTAAACTAGAAATATACAAGACTCTGCTATTGGTATATATTGAACTGATATACATATATATGGCACTATGAGGATTACAAAAATTGCTGATACAGAAAAAGGTTAAGAGACTTTAAGCGTTTACTTGAAAAGCTTAGATCTTTTTCTGTCTTAGAAGTATAAAATTAGATTTTAAAAAGTTGTTGTCTAAAAATAGGTTTTAGCTCACTTGATTCGTCTTAGAAATTTCATCCTTTTTGGGTATTATTGAAATGCCTGTACTATAATATAGTTTCATTTCAACAAATCTGTCTGCAAATTCAGGGAATTTATTTCAAAGAGACTTGTAAAATATTTGACTTTAAAATGTTGAATGTTCAGCAACTTATATTAACAGTCGACTTCAAATATATAAGAATGAAAAAATTTAAGAATATTGAATATTTAGGTTATTTAATAGGTGTTGTTTTGTATATAATAAAAATAACTTCAAACAAAACATATAATCTCAAATTAGTCGGATGTTCTGGTTATCATGCCCAATATTTTTGGATATTAGTTTTCTTCTCAGACGTATAGCCAAATAAGAAAAATGGAAACGTAGTACCTTTTACTTTATAATATTACCTATTGCTTGTCGCTTTGTCTGTTTTCCTATGACTAAAGACAGCCATTGTCCTTTTCCGTTGTACAATTCAAATAAAATTTGACATGAAGGAGATGAATCTTCTTTATATGAGTCCTTTAATTGAAAGGTAACAGATAGGGTAATTTTTTCGAAGTTATTTTACTCTACTCCTACTTTGCTGTTTATTAGTAAGAATAGAAGGCTGTATCAATACCCAAGCATTCAAAGTTTTGTATTGCGAGAGAAATAAACCTACGAAAATTGGTAACATATAAAACTAGAAATAGTTACTCAGTAGGTATAAGAGTCATCTGACGTGATAGATCTATTAGAACATTAAAATTGCTCTCTCATCTGTTTACAAGAATATAAATGTACGTCATTACAGTTAATTAGTACAAAAACTAATAACCCAACTCGTTTGTTACCGTTGTTTATTAGGACTAGGCAGTAACGAGTTACACAACACGGATTAGTAAAAACATTAAAGGTTACAGTTACTGCTATTAAACTGATACCCGGTACACATGCTACCGTAATTACAGAGCTTCTCTATTAGTACGTACTTATCAAATTACAAGGACCTTAGAAGAGTACACTGTTAGAAGATTACTTTAAAAAAGTCACTGCCATTCTCGAAAACCGTATTGAAATAAGATTTATGTCAACGGTAATAATTATAATTGAAAACAATATCGCATGTTTATATGCTATATTGTTTTCAATTATAATTATTACCTAAATATATCCTTACGATGACAACGAGTTCGATTCCTTCACAAAACATAAACATATATAATCGTAGATGTTTATGATTGTATGGATCTGAGTATTTTCTGTGTATTATGTAAATAAAACTAAAAAGTAATTTTATGCTGTCTAGTTATGTTGGTATACCAAGCTGACAAAAAGAGGACTACATATTCTGTAGTTTTCTACTTTAGAAATTATTCAATAGTTCCACAATATAATAAGTTTAATAAGTCTGTAAAAATATATTTGTACCTAAAAACATTAATATATTATAATAAAAGACTCGTTTTTATGAAATATAATATTCTAATGAACGTTACAGTTTTCAACAATACAATTTATGGGCAATATCAGTAGACTTTTAAATTAAGCTATGATCATATTTCACTTTGTAGCTAACTAGTATTTAAATTACTCGTAAATAAGCGGTCAGTATGTTGCTGTCATGTTCAAAAGTCCAAACAGTCCAATTTAGTGGCCTTGAACTTACTGATAACAAAATCAGTATGGTTATCTTTCATCGCGTTGGCTACTAAATTTAAACGTTCTTTTCAGTGATTGGTGGAAACCTGATTTTCAGGTTTTGGGGTATTTTGTGATACTAAAGGGAGAAAATTGATAAAGGGATTTGAAGAAAGCAATAAACTTAAATGAATTTAACATATTTTCAAATCTTTACGTTTTATATACTATCATCATCATCATCTCAGCACGGAAGACGTACACTGCTGAACAAAGGCCTCCCCCAAAGACCTTTATATATAGAAATACTGACTTATATTTTAGGTTTTTTTCTCGATTTTTAAGAGATTTTAGAGAAAATATGGAGAAAATCAAACTCATCTGACACCTAGTTATGTGTCTAAATATCTAATGGTCATATTTGCATAAGTATTGTATGCGTGGCCTATGATTTATTTAAAAGTAATAGGTATTGAACAATCTTTAGAATTTGTGATATTATTAAGAAATGCAACAGTGTATTTCCCAGACACATTCATTCTGTAATATTTGAATTTATGCTAGTAAATTCTTTGATAAATTTAAATGAAAAAAGTAACATGTAAATATTTGAAATAAGTTTATTTAAAAAACAATACTTTTTTACCACGATAGACTCCGTAGTAGCAGAAAATAGTCTGCATGGGTCTCCTGTCTCACCTACTATCGTCGCTTAGCAGCTTACTTTGTAACTTGACTATGCATTAGAGGTAACACGGAAGTCAAATAATGACGTTATGTTCACTATACTGTTCGTATATATAGGTTATGTTTGCCATTTATCATAAGGTTAGCAGTCAACTATTTTAACTTTCTAGTTACATTAAAAAAATAAAAAATGTTAGCGTGCTATTTGGTTGTAAAACACTAGAAAGTGAATTCAAGGTAAACTAGTTTAAAGTACTCGGAATAATTGTAATCTTTTCAAATATTTCACTGGGTAATGTTAGCTATACATAATATAATCTATTTATAAATAAACAATGTAACAAAATCACCCTTTTCTCTGATGGTATCTAAGTATCATCTCCGCACGGCACAAACCGATTTGCTCATGTACTTCTACAAAAATATATTAAACATATATAGATAGATCTTTTTTATCCTTTATATACGTGAAATATTTAATGATAAGGTAGAAACGTTTATGAGAATGAAGTGAAAGTAAATAATAACCTTATGATGCGACACTCTTCTACCCAATGATTAGCACTATATTTTAAACTTCTGAACAAACAACCCTTTCATTCGAAATGTACCTCTAATAGCATATCAAACAGTTAGTACATAATAGATATGGCAATAGAAACAACCTTGATCTAACTATTTGTAACTTGTCAAGTTCAAGGATTATTTACTAAACAATTTAAGTTTTGTATATATATAAATTATATAGCTTTTAAATAAATAGAAGGATGATAAACATGTGATCCAGTAGACTATAATAAAGATATACCTGGAAGACAAGTTTTTCCAACAAATAGTCCTATATAACACTTTTGCCTTCATTTTAAATAAGATACATAAACATAAATCTAAAGATTTTTTTGTGGTTGTGTGGTTGGACGAAATAATTTCAGGAACTACTGGTTTGAATAGAAGATATCATTTAGGAAGGTTACAGCCTATATAATATTTCCCTACGACCATATATATTCTATGACTAATATTGAAGCATTATGTTGCAAAAACGGTGAAAATGTGACGCATACAAAATAAGTTTGTTTTATATAAACCAACCAAACCTGACCGAAATAATGGAGCGCACAATGGATCCGGACGTTTATTAATTACAATAACTTCAATACCTGGTATGAGTTATGGTGTTTATATTTTATAGAGCATTCAAGCAAATTTAAAGTGTTTATTTTCTAGGGTTTTATTCTGGCTAAATTTGGCTGGTTATAAATGGCTAACATTATAATGGTTAAAACTACCTATACATGCTCGTATATACATACTAAACGAAATCGCTGTCTGCACATAAAATATATATTACCCAAACTATTATCGGTGGACACTGTCAATGACAGACCGCAAAGCAATCTTTATTAGTATTTAGTTCGTTTTTATGTGTATTTATGCACGGTAATCTGAGAAACAGTACTTTATGGTAAGCTTCACTTCATTAGTGTACGTTTTGTTCCAATCGGATTACAAATAAACTATTTATACGGGTACGATATCGGTCGTTAGTTACGTACATATTATTACTGCCAGTAGTATAACTACTTCTACTAGTACATATGTTCTACCTAGTATATTGACAAAATTCATAATACTGGAATATATCTAGCGAAATGAAAAATCAGAATCAATTCAATATTAGGTACGTATGGATTTGTGAAAACTATTAGTATAAAAAGAGGTACCTTTAGAAGGTATATTTTTTAAAAGAGTTCTATTATAGTTTATGTACAGTTTCAGTACTAAGAAGATATAAGCGAGTACTCTTTTAGAATAATTTCTTACTCCAAGCGGTCTAAAGTATATTTACAAAGGTCAACCCATTCGTGATTTCAACCGTTCACATTTGCACTCAACATTTCCTAACAAGTTGTTGTGTGTGAGTTGTATTACGTGGAACGTATTCCCTTTGAGAGATGTAGGCCGAAGGTTGTCCCAAACGTAGATGGACATTTATAGTACGAGTATATATGGCGATAGATGAAAATGTCCACAGACTATAAAAATATATTACGAATTTTACTTAAAATTTATTATTAAGTGCTGAGGTATTGATTTATTAAGTTAGTGAATTGTACAACAAACAAAGTAAGAATATTTATGAATTTATCTATTTAGTACCCTTTTTATATTATTTATTGAATTAGTTAATGTTGTAAAAACGTACACAGAGATATTAAATTAATAACTTTTGTTATAAAATAAATTAATAATAATTAGTTAGTATATTTCGCACTATACCATCAAGTCCCAAATCAAGCTTGTACTATGAGTACTAAGTAACTGATAGAACTATTTGTATTTTTTTACTCTATATATATTTTTAATATATTTTAGTATTGTTGTATAAGAAATACAAACAATCTTATACATCAAATACAAGATTTTATTTATTATTATTCGGGTATCTGATCAATGACAATCAAGAGCAAAAGCAGTATGCTAAACCGCTAATCCACTATGTCCCTTAATTTATGTTATATTCTCACAACCACTTTCCATCAATGTCACATCACCATACATTCAAAGAGAAAACAAACTCACACTCTAGCATATAAATGATCACATACACTTCAGTATCAAAGGAGATTCCTCTCTCGAACACTCAGGTTATGAGCTTCCTACGAGGTTTTCTCCAGAGACTACGGCATGGAGTTTTTCAAAATAGGCGTAATAAGTTTCTTGAGGGTCGGAAATACGCACGTGATGGCCTAGAGTTGTAGACTCTTATAGGCTGCTGTAACTATTTAAAATAAGAAATGCCGTTTACTTGTTTACCATTGTTTGTTTATTGAATAAAAAATACTATAAGAATACGCGGAGAAAGGGGCGACTTAACAATTATTAAGTACCCATGTACTAGAAAACTATTTTCAATATATACGTAATTTTACTTTTTTAGACTTTGAACAAAGTCATCTGCGTAGGTAGCTCTGTATCACTTATTTCAATAGCTAAATAGCTTGTTTTGTGAGGCAGTGAAATTACGGGGTAGCGAGCAATGACAGGACATGACAGTCCTCCGAAATGCGAACTCATGAATACTACAAACTACGTATTTCACCACCACGAGCGTCACATGGTGCTGTTCATGAATATAACCATTGTTTACCACTGAAAAGGTCCTTAAGCTTGTTTACCATTCTAATTATATAAAAAAAATATTTATAGTAACACTCTTTTCTGTTTTCTCTTGAATCGAATGCTATGAAATTGATATTTGTCAATGAAAACGTGTGACACATGCAAATGAAAGCATTAAACATAAATTGGACATTTTCATTATCAGTGTTTGTTCAGATACATAGATACTATACAATTACATATTAAATATTGGGGGTTTTGCCTGGGGCTATAGGAACGTGAAAAATAGACGTCAAATCTCTTGAGAATTTTTTGGCGACAAATACATTTTTCTTCCTTTCAACTCCTCCATTTGTTTCAATAAGGATAATCTGTCTGATAGATGGGATCTGTGTGTTTGTCTATGTGAAAATTATATGAATAATATAAATGTAGAAAAATATGCCCTAATAGCATTTTCTGACGGTATTAGATAAAAAGATAAAGGTGCAAAGGTATAAAAATTTATATACATGCTCATAATTGCTCCTGGATTTCAGTTTGAAAGTTGAGATGACGCAGTGAAATTGCAGTATATTCAGGCATGTTAGTTTTTAGCAATGGCGACGCATAAGCGCTATCGTATGATAATGTGGGTTTAGTACATATTTAATACATAAATTATAAAATATAATATTATTTTATAAATATGGTAATATGAGCCAAAGAAGCGAAAGATATAGATTAGAAAATGAGTTACATCTATAAAAAAATAAGCGTAGTCAAAAATTAAGTTTAAAATGAATATAGCAGTGCAAATTTATAATAAAATACCTTACGTTATAAATATAAATTTCACGCGAACTATTTATTAATAAAAATAAATAACTGGTAACACCACAAGTATTTCTACTCTATTAGGTACCAAATAATGAGATGATTATTATAGTTTATTATAAAAATACATTAATTTAATTGATTTAAAAGACATTAATTGCATACTAAAGTATATCCTATTATTATACATATATTACTATACATATATCCTATATTGATGTAGCTTGACTTAATTTTAAAAGAAATTAAGTTTAAAATTAAATTTAAATTTAAAAAGAATTAATATTAAATTTAATTTGATAATGGCCTTGATTGCTATTACAGGTACATACAAAAAACCAAATATATATAGGGGTAAGTCCTGCATAATATATCAATCGGTGACAATGTGATGCTTAACATGAACAACATATTCCAAGAAATATGTATAGTCAAAATATTTCATCATTACAGTTTAAACACTCTTTAAATAGTTTTAGTATGGATATGGATGTATGAAGTATAATATATTGTTAATACTTATCAACAATAAAATTTAATGTAACTATTCGGTATCTGTCAAGTTGATTTCATAATGGCACAAAAACAGCGAGGACAGACAACGACGATAATACGAGTTGACAACGGTAAGTCATAATGTTATTAATAGTTATATCATCCAAAACAAAGTTTCAGTAGATAAAATCTAACATTTATAACCATTACAGCCTAAGAAAGTTTGAGCTTTTTACTTCAATTCATATAAATTTACATTTTATTGCAGCTATTTTATTCAGTACGAAATTAAATGAGAGTTATTCTGAGATTCCTTTTAAAGTGTGACAAGTGATTTAATTCGACCTTTCATATTGTCACTAAATCCGTTTATATTCTCGCAAAGTATTTCTTTAATATAAGATAACTATTTTTTATATAAAAACTATAAAAAATTAGGAAAAAATAATTTAAACAACTTTTCTTTTTTATTATAAGCCTTCCCACTCTTGCCTTTTTCAGGTGAATACAGACCACTCATTACTACTTTGCTTTTTATCTGATATATCACTTTAGCTTCTTCTATGTACGCACATATTAAATACGTTACGAGATATTAGTACGGTATATCAATAAATAATTACGTACTTATTAATATATCGTACTCATATTTGTCAATGACATACATGGATGTAAGTGATAATTAGTCTGCTTTAGTCACTTTAAGTGATAAATTTTGTTACTTATTAATGTTTATCTTTATTTTCCTTTCAATATACATTTGGAATGTAATAAAATTAAAAATTATACCATTTTTATAATTTTGTTAGCTTAACAAAAGATAACAAGTATCCGTGGCATAGGTCACAAGTAATAGTTAACTGTCTACACATCAATATGGCTGTAAATACATTCATTGCATTACACCACCATACGCTGTAAAATTGGTATTTATTTACTACATTAAGTCGTGCTCTTTGAAAAATAACTAAAGGAAATTGCAGGAAAAAGTCAATCCATTAGCAAATTACATTTAAGTACACCTAATTTCTTTCTCAATGTTTTATAATGATTAGTCAATTGCTAACTTAAATTTATTACTAGTATTTACATAACCTAATTGTACAACTAAGAACCTAAAATTAAAAAGCTTAAAAAAAATATATAATATGATGACTAAAATATATTATTAAAAGGGGTCCCTTTAGGCAACGTTCCGAAGATACTGGCAGCGTTCCCTCTTTGAATAGCTAGACTAATTGCTAACTGTATTAGTTTTACTATGAGCATCACAAAACAAAAGGAAGAAAAAGATGAGCGCAAAAAAACTTAAAAGAGTCTGTATTGCAAAATCATCGTAGAGCATAAATAGCTTGCAGTGCAGCATAGGATGGACGGTAATATTCGTCGTGGATAACCACTTATGTGATGAAACGATCAAGTTATATTGCTCAAATAGCAATAGGCGGCCTCTTCATTTGTATCCCGCAATGGTAGCTGGTAAGGTAGTAAAAGTCTATCGGCGTGGCTACATATATCATACATATTCAAGCCGCCAAGGGTCTTAGTCCTACGGAATGGCACAATGATTGGCGTCACACGATGATGTGATTTCTGCGATGATTCATAGGCGAAGGTTTCTACATAGCATCATGTGAGCCACCAGATTGTATGCCATTCTACTTACATTAATAAAAGAAAAAATATCAGAAAAGAAGAAGAATGTTGAAAAAGAAGAAAAAAATGTAAAAGTAAATGTTTTATTTCTAAAAGACTATCTTGGTACAATATTCAAGTAAAGTCACAGTTGGAAATGCCGAATTAACTGGAGTATCATTTGGTTCTAATGGCTTGGCCTTGTAAGATAAATTGTCAGCCTGTGCTGTATTTCACAGCAGTATTTATACAAATGACTACTGAAAAACACTTTTTCATGTTTCTTTTGCATTTAAATCACAATCTGTTGTTTCTGTTTATATTAATAATACTGTTTTATATTCATGTGTTATTTCTGTATTGTAATTACTATGAATTTAATATGTCAATCTAATTTAATTTTGATCTTGGTAAATATTACAATCTTTCTTCCAAATTCCTTTCATCTATATGTAATTGAGCAACAAATGGTAGAATATTTGATAATCTAAATATTTTAATATAACTAAATTTAATAAATAAATAAATACCTATAGTATTTATGATTGCTTTTTTATTGGCATATTAATATCTACCTGTTTATCTACTTTAACGACCGATAGGCCTGTTGCTGCAGGCAGATTGATATAGATAGAGTACCATAAGCCTAGATCCAGATATACAACTCTGGCTTACTCATCTTGTAAACATTAAGCTTAAACGGAGGCGGAGACTCTTGAGTTGTTATTAAATTATTATTCAATCCACAGTTTAACAATTAATATGTTAAGATTGCATTTTGTAAGTTTAATATGTTTTATGTGTACGGGGAATTCATTTTATTTTCCTGTAGCGAGGCGGTCCGGCTTCGCATTCGGGTACAATTTAATTTTTACAGCCCGTTAGAGAAAAATATTTTTATGGTATGTTCAAGTATTATTGTTTTTAGTAGTCTTGTGTATATATAGTATTGCATTGACAAAATGCCTTTAGGGAAGTAATATATATTGAGACAGTTAATATGAGCATGTATTTACAATTATTCCACAAGAAACAAATTGATCACTAATTCGAACAATATATATATATGTAATCATCACGTATAAATCGTATAAATTTCCAAAAGCATCTTCGAAATTTATTCACTTTGGGCGAAGATATCCCGTAAAATATGCATAACAATATCGTCAAATTGGAGACCCCCTAGTTATGACAGACGGTAGACTACAAAAAGAAATATGATTTAATATATTCTATCCCTCTATTTTGGAACATGCTAAAAATTCAATACACCTTGTCAGCAACAAGACACGCGTACAAATAACATTATACAAACTAAATGTTCATATGATTCCAGCTGAAAATTTACAGCAGCCAGGAAAGTAAAAAGGCTTTTACGTAAACAGTTTGACGAAGGTACGATGCAATACCGAGTTGTGCACACAAAAGGTAGCCTCGTGTTCCCTTTATTTTTCAAAGCTATGCGGATGTCTCCTTTGTCACTGCCGAGTAAACAACGCCGATGATTGATAGTAGTCTGTACGTCCATTGTTTAAGGATTACAGGAAAATGCTGGGAAGCATATTCCTCTAGTTATTGATTGATTACTTACTTAGTGGCTGATATTTTTGCAAGCAAAATCCTAATATACATTTGACTTTATTTAAGTAATATGACGTATGGATATTGTAATAGAAAACAAGCTCTATATATATATATATTTTATGAAACTGAAATGGAACATTCTGTATCCGAAGATGTTAAGTAAAAAACTTATGCACAGTAAAATATAGGTATCTCTCTTCTGTTATTTATATAGTACAAGTTACAAAGAAAAGATATATCCATACTGTATTCCTCATGGGACGGGTAGAGAGGTCTGACTCAGCTTTCAACAATAATTTAATTATTTCAGTTCAGAACATTCATTTTTCAGCAGGACATTCATTTTTATTTCTAAAGATAGATGAATAGGTAGTCGATAAGTCGCCAATGGCGCCACGGTTGAAAAATATCAAACAAAAGGTGAATGGAATTTCTCAAAGATGACATTTGTAAGAAGAGAATGAAAGAAAAATAAGGTTGGAGTACTTAAATGATTTTCTGTTTCATTTAGTTTTCTTTGGCATTTCATGTCGAAAGTGGTTGGCTATATGGCTAATAAAAACTAAAGAAAGATGGATGCAGTCTGTGATTTATGATGTAAATGTTATTGGGGTATTTGGAATTGAAAAATATAATATCTGTATGGCTTGTGTAATTTTTTCTTATAGTATATATGTTTGAGTTTGGGTGACTGTGTTATGTGTTGTGTGTACAAAATATTGTTACATTAATTTAATAACGCGTACATACGCTACCGTAGCCTGACACCACTGGTGTGTCAGGCTACGGTAGCGTAACCATCAGCATAGCCATAGCGTAGCCGTTACCATCAGAGGGGCCATATACTTGTTTGCCATCATCGTAGTATAAAAAATTAAAAACTCAATAAGTAAATATTAGACTATTCGGTTTGCATACTATTTTATTAAACTTTTTCTAAATGTATTAAATAAAGACATTTCATAAAAATCCTTTATAATGAGAATCATATGGTGGACGTTCCAATTGTATGAGGAATGCAAAAGTAACCACTGCGCTTACACTACGCTAAAAGTCGCAACATAGAGAACAGTTTTCATATAATAATGTGTCATTCAATGTGGTATCTAACTCATCCTCGCCACCTTAATTTGAAATGACAAAAGAAAAATTAAAAAATAACAAAGGAGTCAACTAACTTAAATTGCTTTCTTTTACATCAAATTGGTACTTTTATATTTGGTCTATTTTCATGAAATCACATACAATTTGCTTTTATCTTCTTTATTTTCTGTAACATGAAAGTTTAAATATTTCACTTTTAAATTAAAATAGTAACTATGACTAATTATTATCAAAGTTAAACTTATTGATAGTTTATTGCACGCTCATAAGTAGCTTTCTTTAACAATCGCCTGATGACGTCTTCGTTTTATGTATTTTAAACATAGATGGTTTCATGTTTAAAATACATTATTAATAGTAAAATTAAAAGTATTTAGTAATATTCCTCGGATAGTGAGGAAAGAAATAAATATAATGTAAATGTATTTCTTCACTAAGAGTAGAAGCAATTAAAACCATTGAGCACCGAAATCTCGAGACGTCTGGATTATCTGCGAATTTTCAAAGACAATGAAATTTTTAATATTCATGAGTGATTATCTAAAAAGTATTGTAGAAGAGGAGTAAAACGTTAATTAGTATATGCAAATTATCGACCATTAATATCTAGTTCATATTTTGAATTTGGAGATTCCAAATATCTTTATAATATTAAAATTTGATTTTTCACTGATACTTTCGTTAGTGTCTGGATTCAGTTTGCAACTAGAGTAGGTACTGCTTAAGTAGACAAATCCACACTCTTTATTTTCCTAGGTAGTGCTGAATGTATAACTGTTAATATTTTCATTTACTTTATTTATGAGTTTTTTTAATTTTCAGTCCCTTTCGTACAAACTTGATAATCGCAATCGCAACAATAAATAATTTATTGTTATAGGTGCAATCGTTTTGAAGCGATTTGCTTACGTAGAATAATTACTAAATTTGAAAATGGATTTGTAAAACTTAACTTATATTGTCTGAAACTTCGGTAATGAACGTTTTTGATGGTCAGTTACACATCTACGTATATGGCTAGAGGTACTAGATTTTAGATAGCTTCCGGTCTGTTAGCTAGCTATAGCAACCGAAACTAATTGGTTAAAGTTCTAGCATGCGCCTCAGTGACATCTCCAGGGTAGCATGTTATAGCCTCTGCAATAGATATCCTAAATGTTGTATAATTTAGTTGTTATAGAAACATTAAGTTGAGCTGAGTTCGCATGTATAAATCCACACGAGCTTTATTACTTACATTATCATCTTAGTAATTTGACAATAATATTATATTTTGTAAATTAATTGTACTGTATAATATATTGAAAATGTATAATCATTATAATGAATTTACAGATATTAACTAAAACAAAAACTATTTATATTTATATTATTTATAGTCTAAATAAAAAAAAATATATTCTTAATTAATATTTTATATTTTTTTAATTTTCGAATACTTTTCTTCTGGATCCAGTTGTTGTATATATTGATGGGGTTTATAATAGTAGATTTTTTATAATACTGATTTATGACTGCGGGTGGACCTTACTTAGTAAACAAAGAAAAAAATCTCACTCAAAATATCAAATGAATCTTTATTCGTCCAATTTTTTATTACTGTAATTGTGCTATGTATATTAATTAACTCAACAGTACTCATGGAATCAGTTGTACGGTACCTTTGCGTCGCTATTGTAGTTTCAATTTACTGAATTCAATGTAGCTTTTGCATCATTTTATATAATCCTTTTTATTTTATTAATGTGAATCCATCTTTAATTAGCTCAAAAGCGTAAGTAGTCGTAAGCTTTAATTCGCCGCAAAGTAAAAATTACTTTCCATGACTAAAGTAATAAAAAGGTTTTGTAAATGTATAAATATATATATATCAAGAGAAGAAAATAATAGTATGATAGAGCCATTACTGTAACTTTCTGATGATGTGACAAACAAAATAATACTTACATTGTTATCGTAATAACTTCTTCGAAGAAAGTTTTTGTAGACGCAAGCACTCGTAAACTCACTTACACTAGAACAATAAAAACAAACTGTATTGTACCTTAAGTGTCAACAAGAATTGTTCTTGAATTAATTTACCAGTAGTTTGTATGAAATAGTAAGCTCCGTATTTTTTTAACGAGTGTTCAGGGCACTAACGAGTGGGGACAATCGCACGTCCGTTTGGGGGATGGTTCTGAAACCAACTGAAGGCTGAAGGCTTCAGAGGTGATACCGCCGGGCACTTACGATGCACACGCGCATAGAAAGCGTGGTTTTATGTATATATTGTAGTGATATGTACTACAAATTATAATTTTGAACAGTAATCAAAATTCGGGTATCCCTAAATAAAATATACTTTTTCACATAAATAGTTTGTCGGTATGAAGTGAGTAAGGATTTGATAAATAAATTGGTTTGTTAAATAAATAATAATTATTTATCAAACATTTTAAATTCATCAAACTTTAGTTAACAAAAAAAAATTAATACCTAAGTTATAGTATAAAAATTATTATTATTTGCTGTAGCAATATTGTATTGAAATAATAAATGATATGTTTATTAGCAATGCCTTGAAATGTACTAGAAGAAGAGTATCAAATTTTACAAAAAGAAACAAAACTACATCGCAGTCCTATCTATGCTCGACGTTTTATTTTCAAAATACATATATTTTATTTGTAAGAAAAATCTAATGGCTATTTTTGATCGTGAAATAATTATTTTGAATATAAGTAAGTGTATGCAATAGAATTAAATAATCGATTTTATATCTATTTTTAGTCACAAAGTAATACCCAGGTAAAATTTGTGGGCGTTAAGTTAATTTATAATTGTCACTACGTGTTTTTGTGTCGATAATATATTAATCTTAATAACAATACAAAAAAGCAAAATGAAATTTATTTATGTCAATAAACTGAATGTAACCATGACTTTTATGCCTCAACAAATATAGAAAGATTTTTATAATTGAACTAACAACCATCGATGTTGTTACTTCAACAATGTAACATCATAGCAATAATTAGCATACGGGTTTATTCATTGACGTTACTGTTGTCTGTTATCTTCACGGTTAAAGCAGTTTATTGATCACGTTTTAACGTGATCGATAAACTAGAAAAAATATTTTTTGAAATGTATTAACATGTAGATACCCTATATATGGAGAAATAAGATATAAAATATAAACTTCCTAAAATCCGGAAATCTGGCTTGTTTGGTATATTGCACGAAGTTTCCTTTAGAAGCTCTTCAATAAAATCCCAAAAGTCCCCATTGATAGGGTACGAGTACCGCAGAAAGTGTTTCGGGAGGTTAAACGTGTGATTCACAAATAATCGTTTCTCGTGATATATTTTTATCGGTAGAAAGTTTTGGGATCCTGTTTAAAATAACAATAGAAAGATTTACAAAAACACTGTTTTTAGGGATACTCTCAATATACTATGAACATAAACGGCTTGCATTTCAAAATTCTTAGATTCTCCAATACAATCAATATATACTATATCACGTTTAGAAAATAAAAAACAATTCTATACATATTATAAATATGAAAGTTTAGGGGAAAAACTCTGTCGAAGAGATTTAAAAAAATTTTTGTACACAGATAAAATATACAATACAACTTGCTCATATTCACGCTGAAATCATTGAAACTGTTACAGGTAATAAATACGAATCGTATTTTTTCGAGCTGACTACGGTTAGTGCAACCCACTTAAAACGTCGAGAGAGGTAAATACCTTTATTTTCCATAAAATTAGTTCATTTTAAGACCCGGTTAATAATATAAAAAACAATTTTTTTCTATTTTACTGTTTTATATATCGAAATATATATAACTCAAAGGTGACTGACTGACATAGTGATCTATCAACGCACGGATCACAGGACGGATCGAGCTGAAATTTGGTATGCAGGTAGCATCCCCTAAGAAAGGATTTTGATTAATTCTACCCCCAAGGGGATAAAATAGTGGATGAATGTTTGTATGAAACTTTGTCAATATTAAACCGATCGGGCTGAGACTTTGCATGCATAAAGCTACTATGACGTAGGGGATGCCTACATTATAGTAGCTTTATGGACAGCCCAAACCACAGGATGGGTCGGGCTGAAATGTGGCATGCAGTTAGATGTTATGACGTAGGCATCCGCTAAGAAAGGGTTTTGATTAATTCTACGCCCAAGGGGGTAAAATAAGGGGATCGATTAACGCGAGTGAAGCCACGGGCAAAAGCTCGTTTAAATATAAAGAGTTTATAATGTTTTTCAGTTATCAATTGCATAAGAAATTAGTGTTTCAATGTTCAATTGAACACTAAGAGTTGTTTAGGAAGCATTCAATTATATTGTTTTTATTTGTGTTATATTCTATCTGTTCCATTTGTTACAGTGTAACAGAACGGTGGACAGTATGGATGTTTAAATGATGAAAACATGTAGAATATGATAGTAAAATACATTGGAATACACTTTTGCACTATATAAAAGACAATGAATCAATAAATTGAAAATTATTAAAAAACATGACGTATAAAAAGAACTGTTCCAAAAATATAAAAATAAGAATAATATCAAAGGAGTTCGGTCGTCGGTCGCCAACATACAGTAAAAATAAGTTATGTCCTTAGACAATAGAACTTATTATTACATGATTATATCATTTGTATTATGGTATGATTATCGCATTTCCCGAATAATTAATGCAAATAGTTAACGTATTAATTAAACGTCACATCAATGATTCGGGATAATAATAAGGTGCTCAATTAAATTCATAGGCTTCGTTTAATGAGATGTAATTAAGGATAATTATCGCTGCCTGTTCCGGTTGATGATGTTAGGATTATTATGAGCTTGTACGCTAGAGGATAAGCTTTTTTGACGTAAACATTATTAGCTGTGTTATGATGGATGGTAGTATTAATTTATTATATGAGCTGATAGCACAAGAAATAGGAGGTTGGTACTTATTTAGGTGAGTTGGTACTTATTTAGTTTAATTTAGTATTTATTTTATTATTTACGTTATCTTATCAAGGCTGATTAGCTGTAATCCCATACACAGACATTATTATAGTGAATAGTGTACGGACAATTAATGCATATGATGATATAATAAATGTTTTTAATATAATTATTTTTGGGCTTATTATTATTGTTGTAATAAATATTCTACAGAAAATTATCAGTAATTATGGTACAATATTTTTTTTTATTATCAGTAATTTTGATGTTATTAAAGTTGCGAAACGATCGTATTTATTTTTTATTTATACTATTTATGCAACGAAAAATTCATAAATAAAATAATAAATTTATACGAATTAATAAATAATGCGGTTTTATCGTTCAACAATCCCTATCATTATATATATATATATATATATCAGACAATCTTTGGATAAAGGGTAGGTGGCGTATATTATAACAAAAATATAACATACATTTTGAATTAGTCCGTGATTTTCCTGAATCTATATTATATATATCTTGTATATAAGTGATGGTGGCCAGCTATTTAACATTCTAATAACATAAAAAAGTTTAATTTCAACGAAAGAAATATGATGTACAATATCAAGTTGCGAAAGCTTTATTAGTCTCTAATATTGTTATTATTACATGTCAGCGATTTGCTACAGACGGTCATTGTTATACGGACAAACCGTACGTAGTATTGAGGGCGCACACTACGTAGGCCGTGCTATTCTACAAAGGGAAGGATATTAATCCTTCCCTTTGTAGAATTGCGAATAGCTTGTGTTTGAAATCAAGAGTACTCTCTGATTTCTCGATAGTCTATTTTACCACTACGTAATGATTGTAGGAATTTTTGGACATGATATCTACTATCATTGTATATATTCCAATAAGGAATAAGTTGGACATAATATCTACTATCATTGTATATCTTTCCATAAGGAATAAATTCTTAGTCTTCATATCGGGAATCGAAATGGTCACATACATAGCAGTTTCAGAGAAGTTCTTTCTCGCAAACACTAAGGTGAGGATTGAAGTCAATCCCAAGTCTTACAGTGATTATACGATATGAGATTCTCTCACAATGCACAGCATAATACATAATTTCTTAAATTAGGTTTATTTTAATTTCATTATTCAAATTCACCTATACAGTTAATCAACTATTTCAATTTATAATTGAAATCGCGGTTTTGTATTTAGCTTGCAACCACAGCTGGTCGCTTGTTAGGTTGGCCTTATTTATCACAAAATTGTTCATGTTTAAACCCGATTTATTTAATCACTTATAGCTAAGTTTAAAACAAAACTAGACCTCTCTTCTTTCTTTTTTATTCTGCTTTCAAAATCAGTGTGTTCACTTTGCGCATTCATTTATTACGCTGCAAGTTCTTTTTGTTTCTTTCTAAATTTCATTTACATAATAATTTTCATACATTATGTTTTTCATGGACATTTTCATTGTCTTTTTTCTATTCCTAGCTGTTGTAGCATATTATAAAATAATATTTACATGTTTTTATCATTTCAAAGGGGCAGCAATGGTTGACCCATTAATTATTTTTTCATTTCAGAAATATGTGACGTAAATTTTTTTATGAAGCATGTATGTGTATGTGTTGTGAATATAGCTTTGCTTCTTGTATATAGTATGAATTTACCGCAGCGTAATATCACTTTTGGCATTGAGCGATGAAGCCTGCGCTGTCTCAAGGGAAACTACCGCCGTCTTAATACAAGCAACGGATTTTATAGAGATATTTTCAAATTTATATTCATCATAAATTTTTATACATTTATAAACTGACAATTACAATATTACGACATAATTGAAGAAGTATTCCATTCGCAATCCAAATTAAGTGAATTATCCTGATTTAGTACTATTAATTATTTATTAAGTAGATATACTAATGAAATTAACATGAAGAAGAGAACATTTAATACCAGCACTTACCTCTGGGAGAGTTGCTACAAACTCGTCTGCATAATCATACCGCCGATACACTGGTTTACAACTAACAATCTTATGTTAAACTAACGAAAATCAGATTATATCTATAACTATAACTAAAAGATATAAAATAACTAAAAAAAAGCGTTGTTGTTAGTCAAAATGTGTTAATTTCTCTCTGTCTAAAAGTTTTAATACTAATTGCAATATTAAATTAAATGACGAATCTCTGGAATTTATAGAATCTACTGTCTTTCTAGGAATCACACTAGATAATAAAACACAATGGGGTGCATAAATTCAAAGCGTTGCAGCGAAACTAAGTTCAGCAGCTTTTGCCGTGCGTAAGGTTAGACAGTACACTGATACTGATACTGCTAGATTAGTCTATTTTAGTTATTTTCATAGTTTACTCTCTTATGGAATATTACTATGGGGAAAAGCGGCAGATATTAAAAATATATTCATATTACAAAAACGTGCCGTTCGAGCGATCTACTGTATGAAGAGTCGTGACTCATTAAGAGAGAAATTCAAAGAGGCAAATATTCTCACCGTTGCTTCTCAATTTATATATATATATATATATCCTATATAAAGTTCATAAAAATCTTGACTTATTTCCAAAAAATATATCAGCAATATTCATAATATTAATACAAGATTTAAAGACAAACTTGCTGTCCCCAAGTATCGTTTAGAAAATAGGACAAACCGTAATAGGGCGCACACTACGTAGGCCGTAATATCCTTCCCTTTTATAGGGAATAGCTTGTGTTTGAAAAATTTACAATAAGATACCAAAGGATATGTTGGAATTACCCTTAAATAAATTCAAAACATCTGTTAAATCATATTTACTGAGCAAAGCCTATTACTCACTAAACGATTACTTGAATGACGAGTGTGCATGGCAATAGTTGTTCATGCACTGAATTTTCATTTAATGTTAGACATAGACACCTATATAAATATACATTGTAAATAAACTTGTTCTTTAAAAAAAAAGCTAATTCAATTCTCTTCTTTCTTTTTTACTCTGAAAATCAGTTGTTCTTGCCAGTTCTTCTCAATTTACATCTATATACCGAACTGGACGGTTTTTATCATTTCAAAGGGAAAAAAATAAAATTATAATGTAAAAATTTGACGTTCATAAGCGGCTAAAATGTCCTACATGAATAAATGATTTTTGAATTTGAATTTGAATTTGAATTTGATAAATTTTTATACTGTGATAAAGTCTAGTATCCCGCAATCATGGTACCTACTTATTTACCTTTGTCATATATACCACATATACCTACAGAGACATTGTTAGCACGCGTTGTGTTTCAGCTAACAAACTAAATGATAGAGTTATGTCATAGAAACTACTAAGTACGGAGGCAGAACTCTGTAGTGTCATCTAGCAGGGCATTGCATATTGGATGCCAGGGGCAACACATTATGTATTCAGTCATATATATGGCATAGTACATATATGTTTATTGACACTTGTCACTTTTAATTAGATGTTAGCATATTTGACATTCTAAGTACCTAATATTATAGGTACCTTACCTTTACTTAATAATTATTTTAAATATTTAGAAACCTTCATGAATTTCATAGAATGGAGTATTGGTATTGGTGGAAAGTATCTGCCTGTGCTATAAATGTATTTACATATTAATGGGCCAACAGTTGAAGATGATAGGATGCAGATGAAATCAGGTAATGTGTGTCTCTGTCATCAGTGAATCCTTCGTGGAAGGGAGCGAGCCTACCACTATCTGTCATGTTACTTTAGTTTCTTGTCTAATAAAATATAAATTAATACACGAAACTTTTTTGGTGTTGAGCAGAATTCAAATTACGGCCTAAGATCCAATAGTTAACAAAATTTAGCAAACCAAGCACAATACCTTTAATGCAACCACTTATAAATAAATAAGAGGAGGTTTCGTATACCTAACAAGGCGATCACAGTCCAAGTAATAGTAAAGGCGCAAGGGCGAAGATATTTTAGGGTGGAATATGTGCCTGTTGGTTCTCATAAAAAGAAGTGTTTACTTTATGACGCAGCAAAAAGGTATGGTGTTGGTAATATTATTAGGTACTTGCTTGTTTTGTGGCTATACTCTTGGAAACAAGAATCATTATAAAGGTATTTTGTAATGTAATTCACTAACAAGATATATTGTTGTTATTTTGTTGAAGCACTCTGAAGAGAGTCTTATTTTAACCTTCTGGTTTACTGTACAAACTTAAAGTTCTCAATGATAGTGAAATTTCGTTAAAGGAACTTCGTTAAATTTTGAGTTAGTTGTTAAGGATTTAAAAACCGCTTTATATATATCTTTATAGGATTTCTTGCATACAATTCATGATTGAACCTATTCTAATCTAAATCCTCAACACGAGAGACCTATTAAATTAAGCAGGACATACATTGGCGGGATGTAAAGTAATGCTGCTTGCGAAGTGAAGTAATTAAGTACAGCGGGATCACTAACCTCCAGATAAATCCTATGGAAACATAAATAATGTCTTAATATTCAATAACAGTTAAGGCAATTACAAAATTGCCTGTAATAGTCTAAATGTCAAATATTTTTATTTAAATTTTCTTCACTAAAGTAATTATATTAACGATCACTTTCGTAACTTTTTAAAATTCGATATATTATGTACATTTTAAAAAGCTAATAATTTTCTTTAATTACATGTCTTTAATTGTGTTCTTGTTTAAAATAAAGTAAAACAAGATATACATTGTAAAACAAATCTCAATACATAATTTAAGATAGAAGAATATTATACCGCTCGTCTGCTTTGTCCACATATAGCACGAACTGAGGATAAACCATGAAACTTTAAACACATGTTCTTTTTATTACGTATTCATCCACTAGGATGTCCTGTGATATTCCCAGTAGAATAGAATAGTTTAGTGTCCATTGGTAAGGCAGTGGTAAACAGCTAGCTTATATCTGTACTAAATCTTTATCTTATTCATTTATTTACATTTTATTAAAAATTATATAATCATGATCAGATGAACACTGCCTGTGTTTGTCTGTTTCCGTGCTAAGATTTCTCTAATAAATAGTTGGATTAAAAAATATTTTATTTACAAATACATATGTTGCTCAATATAAGCTATATACCGCAATATACTATAGAAAGCTATGTAATTACATTGCCCAAAACATGAAGTAATTTTATGAATAGTTTCAGTACGCCATCTACAATTGTATTACTAATATATGTTTTATTTATTGTTGACGTTTGATTATCGTCAATAAATGACGTCTTCGAATATATCTAAACATATTAAGTTGATGCTCCCGCCTGCGCTAACGGTTTACTCTGGCGGGGCATCAGTAAAGGACGATAAGATGAGCGAGACGTAAGGTCAGTTAGCCCATCATGACAAATTCACCAGGAATTTGTAATGATGGTTTCCAGGGGGGACCGCGTGGAGGTCAACCTGTACAACCGGTACATTGCTAGCATTGGAGTTATCAGTCCACATTACTAACAATCCCTTTCCCACTTGCCGACACAATTAGTATCAAATAATAGAATTGATGTAGGTAAAAAGATACCTACAGTTTCCGACTAACACGAATACATTTCAGGATCCGCAGGATAAATGATTACACTAATTAAAAACTTAATTACACGTGCGTGACGACTGTAGGTACCTATTCACACAATTTTGCCGTTTATCTTACAGAACTTATTTGCCGCTAGCTTATTCAGTCTAAATGTCTCAATTTGTACCTATAAATTTAAGATTTTCAACATTTCATTGTTTGTATATATTAATATTATAAATGCAAATATGTCTGTATGTTTACTAACATTTTTTTACTAAATGTTTGAAGGAATCTTAATAAAATTTGATACGAAGATAGATTATCTCACGAGGAATAAGATAGACTATCTTTTATAATACAAAAAAATAACGAAATCGCCGTTAATATATAGTATTTTTAAAGTAAATTGCAGTATTATGAAATTTGACATACACCTACATTGCATTTGGAATCGAGGACTTACGTCATGGTCATACAATAAGATAATATTAAAAATGAATGATATCATTATTGTCAAAATATTTTGATCGAGTATTTAAAAGTAAACTCATTACAAATTAATTAATTTCTCTGTCATCATTCCTACATTTATCTTCAAATGTTTTGTCTGACCTGACACGTGTGACAAGTGGGCTTAATTTGATTTTGTATTGATTTTAAATTTAGCGATAGCCATCACGCCTCAACAATCCACCGGTTTAATTAAACGAGTGAAAATAGAATGGTATACCTGCTTGGGTTAATGGTGTGTGCATGAAGTCAGGTCAGTTAGCCCATAGTGAAGAATTTACCAGGAATTAACCACAAGTATATTATTAGCAAAAGAGTCACTATTCCTCTTTATTAACAAGCTTCTGTTCCAATATTAAAAATAGAAAGGAATTTAGTAATTTTGGCTGAAAGATAACTTAACAGAATAAAATGTTTGACATATTATTGAAGTTAGTGAAAATAGAGAAGTAGCACGATTACGATTAATTGAAACATTGTAATAAGAAACCATGTGAAATAAAATCTACAGAAGGAAACATTCTATAACATTGCAGTGTATAACCTTTGTTTCATTTCAATTTGCTATTAAACACTTGGTTGCTTTCCTTTTTAGAAGTTCGAAGGGCGTATGTAGCTATGCCAGGGAAATGACTGAAGCCTTCATAAGGCAAAAATAACAACGTTTGAGAGTCGAGTTATTTTCCATTCTAGGTCGAATAAGAAACATATATCTGTAGTACAATAAAAATGTTCACTTTGTGTGAGTGTATTGGAAAAAAATTGCCACCCTCAAAAAGAAAACACGATCTCATCAGTTACGTACTCTAACATATTTACTCACATCTGTCTAACCTAAATATAACAAAGTCTCTAATACAGCATACTCCTGTACATTTAAAATAAAATACTAAGGTAATTTATATATGATGATGCGAATTAAGTACGTAATGGTCTACATTATGTACTATTCACTTATATATAAATATAAGATTATATATGTACTCCAACATTACCATTATAATCAAAAGTCTCATCATATATGGATTCCAAAAAATAATGATATTTGTTTTATTCATATTTGAATTTGAATATTTGATAATTCAAAGCTACGAAACACATGATTCGTTTCGAATACGTTTATTAAAGCATAAAGTTGCACAGCTGGTATTTATTGTAGAAATACGAAAAAAATTATTTTAGCATATATGTATATGCTTATTGAATGTTTCTTGATCTTGAGATCACAAGATCTATAATTGAAATAATGTTCGAGACCAAAAAGTGAATTTGGAGCATGTTTATCACCGTTTTATGTTATTTTTATAGGTACACGATTTAGACGTCTTAGACGTGCCCCAATTCGTGATGCTTTTTTAATCTGAATCAAGCAATACAATATGTATATTTATTGCTGGAACTTAACTGGAAAATAACATATAAAAATACAAGATGCTTGATTAAAAGTTCCTGCTATTTTTTTTTTATTTTTACAGGCTTTTTACGCAATATCTTGATATGCAGAAAAACAACATCAATAATCAATTTGAAACTTCTATTTCAAGCAATTTTATTTATTTATAGTTTATGTTATTAGTAAATACAATTTAGTATGTATATACTTGCTGATGTTAATTAATATGGAATAGTCTTTAATGTGTGAATAGGTATCTATAGTTACTTAGAAAAACTATAGATACAAAATATATTTTAGCTCTTCGATAGTGTTTCTTGAGAATGAGTTACCTAATGTAACTTTAATAGTAATTTGAAGAGAAAAATATCAAGTTGTTTATTTGCAATATAGTTACATATATTATATTAGTATACAAAGTTTGACTGGTAGAGATAATGCCATCAGGCATTAGACTTAATGCCTGATGGCATTATCTATATATATATATATATATATATATATATATATATATATATATATATATATATATATATATATATATCTATATCCCGTCATATATACATTTTTGTGTGCAAGAGAAAAAATAATTAGTGTTTTAATTTTTTTAAGGTTTTCAAATGTATTTTTATTATTATGTAATCTTTGCTTACTCCATATTACTAAATATATAATAATTAAAATAAAACTCAACATCGTTATGGAGGAAAATTCAACAACAGGTTTGTCTTTTAGGAGTTTACATTGTAGTGTTGTTGTTCAAGTAATAAACAGAAGTCGATTTTCATTAGACATTTCTCTTCTTTTGATTGTGTTGTGTTTTAGTTATGCAACATTTTTGCCAATTTTGTATAGATTTTGATTATTATATATGCAATTGATAGTGTTTGCTTCCTAGTTTGTGTTCAGCAAAGAAGCTAATGTCGTTTGTTTGTTTAGTAGCTTACTTTTTACAGTTGTCTAGGGAACGTCTTCTGGAAATTTTGTATGTACCTCCATAACATACCGTATACCGTTAATCTGATATACCAATACACTAGATGTATAGAAAACAACTATTACGTTCTACGTTCAGATCTTATTTTCTTCCTAGAGGAAAGAGGAGGGTCAATAGCTTGTTTGCCGTTTCATTACAAATCAATAAATATATAAATACTGGATTTTCGCACTAAGCTTATAAATTGTAGAAAATATTCGTCGTACCGTAACTTTATCTTAACGTTTGACCAAACAGCTCGTAAAGCATTGTCAGCACAAGTTAACTACTTCTAAAACTGCGCGCACTATTTGTTTACACTGGACCGTATCTCCTTATATAGAGTTTCAAGCTTCCTTCTGTAAAATGTTTCTAACTGTCTATGTCTGCATTATGAACTGTTTTTTATTATTTTAGTGTGCTCAGTATATATAATGAGCCTGAATCCATTACAACTCATAGTTGGCATAATCTAATACATACAGCAGCCAAAGGAGATACAATTCATTGTACTAACTTCCAACATTTATTTGTATTATTATTCTCCCTCTATTAGTATTTATATATATATATATATATATTCCTCTTTATTATTCATGCGCGACCTACCACTTTGTTGTTTTTTCTCTACCCAAATGTAAATGGAAACTCTTGTATAAAATATTTGGCGCAATAAAAAGTTTATAAATAAATAAGTAAACGTATGGAATAGAAAATACGGTCCACCTGATACAGATGGTAACTCTCGCCTGTATACACGAACAGCACTATGGATATCACGTCTTTACCTGACGTCCATGGTAAGCCTTATGCGTTACCTCACTAACTAAGATATTATACCTCCTTTCTCTACGTCAACCGAAGTATACTTACAAAGCAAGCTGCTTGGCGATGAATATCGATGATAGCGAATTACTCACACAAACAATGTTGTAGAAAGTCTTTTCTTTCTTTCTAGTACTTTCTAATAATCTATACTAAAATCATAAAGGAGTAAGTGTATCTTTGTTATCTTTTCACTATTAAACTTTACATGAAGATAGACTGAATCCCGATCACGGACAAAATTAGTAATTCTACTCTTAAATATAAAACTTAAAGTGAGTGAAGTTGAGGATTGAATTTGTGCAGACGAAATTAGGGAGAACAGCTAGTTTGAAATAAATTTATTTTATAATTATAACGACTTACTTTAGTTTTTCTGTAAGATTTTCTTCACTTATTATATGACTGATGGTAAAGGACACTACTCATTTATTTTATTATTCTAAGTTTGCAATGAAAAAATTTAGGCTGTAACTGTATTACGAAATCCTATTCTATCTGTTTGATTCGTTAGGGTTTTATCTGATTGTATCTTGAAATTAGATTAAAAGCTATCCAGTCAGTTACAATTTTTAGGACATAGAAGTTTTAGTGCAAATAATACCTATATAAGTACCTACATACAATATAGTTCACATGATTGGTAGTATATTTTTCTATGATATTATCAACTGCATTTTAACAAATGTTAAAAACAAAAGAGTATTTTTTAAATTTATTTGATATATACAGTTGAATAGATGATGATATTCCTATTAAGTCAATGTCTTCATCTGCTATATATATATTATGTAGTTAAATTGAGATAATATAATGGAATACATTTGTAAAATCAAATTTGTAGTGTAAAATGTAAATATATTCCTTCAATTACCATTAAATCCGAATGCTTCAAGTCAAGTTAAGTTCAATAATTAAGTTTCTGAACGCATCAGATTTTGGTATACGAATAAATTATTAAAGAAAATATTTTTCGTACTATATTTAGACCTATATTTAAAACAATTTCTATGAAAAATACACCTTCATCCCTCCAGTCTCATTACATAAAACAAACAGACAGTTTTTACTTTGTCACTATATTACGATTATATCTCGGTACGCAAATAAAATAAAGAAAAATATGTAAATATAATAATCGTCCGAACAACTGTTATTTGGAAGGTGAAATGTCCAAGTTTTAAATATGCATTGCATATTTAAATTTCCTGGCTGTTGTACATTTTAAGCGGGAAATCTTGTTCAATTATTCGCGAGTTATGTAATTATACCTGGTCTCGGATAGAAGTTACGTAGCAGAGTGTCTCAAGAGGAACGGTTTTATAGAATTGCCTCGACTCTCTGTAACACGGTGTAGTGCGTTGATGTTCACTCGAATTACGAAGTGTGTATTCAGTACTCTTTATGAATCTTTTAAGCTCAAGTGAAAGAGTGAATAGATAAGTTTGTATGTTTAGGTATATAGATATATTTTAGAATTTTATTCAAATGGAAAATTGGTAGTAAGTAATTACATATTATATTTTATGTTTAGTTTTTGTTCATAAGCGATGAAATTCACTTTCGTCATTCTATTGTATATAATGGGCATAGATTCCTTTTTAAAACAGAAGAATAAATATTCTGATCACGCGGATGGAGTAGATGTATTATTCTTTCATATCATAGGATAGCCTTTACATAAAGTAGTATATGCATAATTACTTATTACGATCTTAAGTTTTAGTGAACTGGTAGGTAATCTATGATCCAAGAGATGTATTTATATTTTATGTATATATGTTTAGTGCTCAACAGTGGAAATGCTGAAGGGTAGATATAGTTTAGAGTATATTGTATCACAGTATACTGTGATATGGAAGTATTATTATTTCTTATATGATCTAGTAGCTTGATTTCAATGCTTAATAGAAAAGTAGCTAAATTGCTATATTAAATAAGTTGATATGAAATAAATATAGTTATTCAATATATTAAGGAAATATCGAAAGGAAACCCGTGTAGTTTATTGTACTATATGGGTTTACCAGGCAAAAGCTTGATTACTTCAGTAAATATATTGTATAAAGGAAGTGAAAATCCATGTTCCGTCATAAACAGAATCTAGAGACAACGATCTTTGATGTATCATTTCTTATACTTTATAATGCTATAAACGTTATCATTCATATTTTATAGAATATGTGATAGTCCGCGATTTTTTATCTTAACCGATATGGTTTTTTCAACCGATATAAAAGGTTATCATTATAACTATAGGTATTTTTAATTTTGTAATTTTATGTTTTGTAATTCAAGGCAATATATCTGAATGAATCTCTAATGAACGATAAACCGAAACGATGGATTGGGTAAAAATATTTTTTATCACTTTTGTGTATAGTATTTTCTTCTGGAATAATATATATATAATATTTGTTACTGTATTTTGTATTAGTATTGTCATTATCCTCTCGTTCATGACCTTTGAACGATCATTGATAATCACGGTACCTATAAATTTTACTCACTTAGATACAATGAAGCTATTTGATGGTAGACAAACACGAGACAGAGGTAAATACCTTCAGACGATCTTGTACAGTTTCCCCCTAGTAATAAGTATATAACTAATGATATACCAACTTGAAAAGTCATAAAACGTAATAGGTTTATTCACCGTTCCTATTGAAAGTGCCTTTGAACTTTCAGCTAATTTTCATCCAAAGTGGTTTATTATTTTAATTATGATTCCGTACATTAATATAAAATATAGATAATGTAAAAAGATTTAATTTATTATTATTATTAAAATGTAGTGAATTATTTATAAAATAAATGCTGATACTCCACTCATTGTGTGTGTGTGTGAACAATTTTTAAACGGTTTAAATTATTGATCTGGATTTTAAAATTGGTTTAAAGAGATTTATTTCTATAATGCATTCAAATTATATTTTTGTCCTATTTACATAGCCAAAACCAAGTGGTACAGTTACAGCTTATATAATACACGTTATTAGATTATTTACAACGGCGAAGTTTTTCGTATTTTTGTTACATAAATAAAGTTTATGGAGTCTTCGCTCGGATCTAATCAGAATTATTTACGATTTCTAATATACTTACTTAAGAATATAAAATGTTTTACTTGTTCAAGTTAAAAATAACATAATCTGATATTCAAGCACGCAAGAAATTTCAAAACTAATTTATTTTTATAAAGAGTTCTTTTAATTTAGTTACATTTTATTAGTCAGATATTTACCTATCTTTGTATAAAGTATATTTTATGTGTTGTATAATTTTAAATACCTATGTTTATTTATAAATAAACAATTAATATGGATATTTTTGCTAGTCTAAGGCATTGTAGATGCATCGTTTGTAATTAATTATTTTTTGATGGTACCGTGTTCGAAATAGATTTTAGTTATAATTTATGAAGATCCTTTCAAGCGTATGAAGACTATCGACTCATTTTCTAGTTAGCAATAGCATTACATATATAAATACGTATCAAAGTAAGTATCTAAGTTGGATTAAAAAAAAAATTAAGTTCACTTATTGACAATCACGGTATATACAAACTGTGTGACTTTTTCATTTCTTAATTTCATTACATGACATAGATTTAAAATGTAGAAAAACAACCCTCACGCCGTTTGAATCTTCGTTATGGATTTGACCTCGTCTACCCGAAAACCGTAACTTGGTAGCGAATAATTGTTATTTTATTATCCATACTAACATTATAAATACAAAACTGAATTTGATCATTAATTTATTTGGAATTACTTGACGCTCTGTTAAATCTTTCTATAATTACATATATAGGATTTGGAATAAAGATGATTGAGCTCAATTTTATGCAACTTAATTTATTTGTACTGATGATGCAATATATAGATACTTTGTTATATTATATTTCAAATATTTTTTGTCGGCAGAAACTTGGTTCGTAGTCTAGTTTCAATAAAATATAGTAGTGATATTAAGTAATATAGGAATTACCATATCCATCATATTCTGGTCATGTTTTGCATAAGTGTAATTTTACTGCCATACTTATCTAACCCTTCATCGGAAACATAGCTTATAAATTAAGATGATGCTGGCAGAAATAGATTAAGAATGAGGTGTCCACCCAAATGACTGCACAATTTTGGTTACTTGCCCAAGCAGATGTTCAATTTATCTAACCGACAAGTCGTTAGTTACATGAAAAGTTTTTATTTTAAATAACCCAGAGAAATGTAAAAAAAACTTTTAGCGGTGTCTATTTGAATGTAAAATAAATTTCTTATTATCTCAGGATATCACTGAGTAACCCGAAAGGTCGGGAAAGGATGCTAATATTTCACACGAGGCGTTTAATATCGTATCGTACATTCGCAATAAGTGGAGTTCTACGACTTACCTATCTCTAGACATTGAGGTTGATATATTAGAGAGCCCTAAAAAGACTGTTCACTAGCCTCCTTTGTATTCTATATCCATTGTAGAGATATCATCACATTATACTTGATAATTCGCAATTTACTAGCAAAAATATACCCATTAAAATGTTATAATGTTGACATTATACTTCATTTAATAGTTCTTTTGGTTATAGGTTAAACATGCCATCGATTCTACGTCCAATCCAAATAGAAGCCGGCTAAATAGGTAGGTAGTATGAACAAATGACACTATTTTATTTCAAATTTGATGTTGCTTTTATTATTTATGAATAAAAAACACACAACTGTGAAAAAAGAGGATATCAATTATATTTTTCGGCTGTAAAATTATATTTTTTTCTATCCTTGGAAGTGTAGTTCTTTTCATAATTTCATTGAAAAAAAAAGCCGGATAATTCTATAAATAGTTACGTGATGTTAACCATCTGGATTGCGGTCATATAATATGAGGTTTTATGACATATGCATATAGATATAAAATATTTTAGGTTCCATTATAGGTAATAAGGCGGTATAAGTGATCTCAAGGGTTCAGAAATTATTCCGATCACGAAGTTTGATCTTACAGGGTTTGGTTGAAATATAAAGTCCTTATGATTTCACATATTTTTAGAGCTGTTTAGTTGATAATAAACGAATTTTGCGAGAGAGAATATTTTCAATTTTTTCAATCAATTTACTATTTTTATATAATTTCTTGATATGTTACCATTACTATTTAATTTATTAATCCTAAAGTATACAGGAACTATGTTTTTGTATATACTTAAGATACCTTTTCTAATACTGAATACCTACAATAATTGCTCACTAATTTAGATTAAGACCGTTTTTTCGTTTGATAACATCTTAAACTGTAGCAGTTAAAATTGTTGTTGTTAGTTTTTATGCATAATAGTTATAGCAATCCAACTGATGGCCTATTTAATAGAAGGTGAAAAACGTAGTACAATTTACTCAAAAAATAGCCGAACGGACATCACGAAAAACATTGTGAAACTAGTGTAAATCCAGTGCATAGTGCCATACTAAGGTACTCCAAGCATGCCCTCCATAATAATGGAGGGCATGCTTGGAGTTAGTTTTGCGTGATCGTATCGATATCGATGAGAGATACGCAGAAGAACTAGAGTGACGGACATAGCCCGCAGTCAATTGCAAAATTGACATGGCAATCGACAGATCCTATGGTTCGTAGCACAGATGGCCGTTGGTGCAGTAAAGTCCTCGAGTAGCGACCGCGGACCGGAAGACGTAGCGTGGGAAGGCTTCCAGAAAAGTGGTCCGACAATCTGGTCAACATTGCTGGAAGGTGTTGGATGCGAGAAGCGCAGGATCGATAGTCGTGGAGATAGATGAGGGAGGTCTTTGTTCAGAAGTGAACATATTCCGGTCTGTAATGATGAAGGTATTATGCCTTTATGCTCTATTCACCTTCTTCGATCAGCTACATAGCTTGCAAAGAAGACTTTTGTCGTAGAAATAGCTGGAACAGTGGTATCCGTGCAATCGATTTTGTACACAGTTAAAAATACTGTGTTAGCTCAGCTAAATGTCCACTACATTTAGATTGCAATAGTCTATCGTATCATAAATAGGATTTGTTACTCAAGTTCGCACTTTAATCAAAAGGTCAGGTATGTCTTAGCAATTTGCACTTCAACTTTATTGTATTTTCAACTTTGATGGTGTCGCGATCACCTTCCGATGGTCGCGTGTTAGATACCTTTATATAACGTAAGTATTTATGCTTAGCGTTATGTAGGAGTATGAGAGTTTTCATGCGTTCTCATTCCAGAAGACTAAGACATCGTTCTTCATATTCCGTAATTACAGCGCCTTATCTAAACTTGATTGTTGCAATATTTGTTAGACTGAGGTACTCACTTGGACGACTTTTCATCATATCTACCTTAATAGGATTCAAAAGAATATAGGTAAATACTTATTTTTACTCTAGTCAGACCACAGATAGTGTAATATAGTTAAAAATGCCGAGAGAGGTAAATAGTTTTATTTACAATAAAATGTGTTCAAACCCGTGTAACTACATTAATAAAATAAATGTAAATACTTTCATAAGTAGTGCAATGTTCTATACGAATAATTGTTTTGGAGGTATGAATTATCTAGTATCCATCATACAAGCTCAACTGGCAATAAAAGTAGACCACTTTGTATGGTCTGACTATATCCCAGTTCCTTAAATTAAGTTCCTTCTATTAATCTTGTATTCATTCTATTAATTGGTAGTTAATATAGTGAAATTCTCTAAAAATCTAAAGTGAATTGTTGTCAATCTATACAGGTTTACAATTGTCAAGGGATTTTACAGTGCATGAATATTAATAGGAAAGCCTACAAACTGGGAATTCATAAACGGAAATTAGAGACATGTTCACAATTTCCTCGGTAAATAACGATGACATCTTAGCAAAATATCGGGTTGCGATTTAATGGCGGTGTGATATATTCCAGACGCGGTTCGAACTGTCGTGTTAGTTTTGCAGCGGTGGAAAATCATAATTTGCTAAAATGTTGGTGTTTACTCGTAACTTTATTAGTCATATGTATTTTCTCATACTGTAAAGGCTATAAAAACGCAAAATGTGTTAAAATGCACTAAAGCAAAAATTCAAAAACAACATTATTCATTTAGTTTACTTATAGTTTAAGCTCTGCATTTACATTACAGACAGAACTAGACAGTACTTTGTGAATTATATTTATTATAGTAAAACTTAAATTAAAATAACACATTAAAATTTATTTGAAACTGATTTTAAAATAGTTTTTTAGTTTTCAATTAGATTTAACATTTATTTTTTTATTATTTGCTGATTAATTTATTATAAAAAAAAAATGATAATTCCTCTGTCCATTATTTTGGTCTATAACATGTAAAAGAGCATAGTAAATAGTATTAAACTTGAACCAAAAAAGTGTAAAATTTACTTCACAACAAATTAATAGTTCTCAATCAAATCATTATTTTCTTTTCATGTGAATGGCATGGCAAATAACCTGACACTGTGGTTATCATTTACAATGCGATGGAAAATCGTAACGTTCGCGCAATGGTCGCAATAGTAAAATGAACAGCAACATGAATTACACCTTTAAATTTTACACCTTCAAAATATCCGGCATGCATTGCCATTCATGATATCTAAGGTAACATGCCTCAGTAGCCACTAATATAACTCTTTCCACCTTATTAAAAACGAGTAATCCATTATAAGAAAATAAATAAAAGCCATCTCACAAATTTTCACCCAGTCGCAGGAATATATCTCCGAATAATGCATGAGTGCAATTTTGTAGCAAGGACGTTTTCAAAGGTAGGGTCATAAATACTTTAGTTTGTTTACAGTTTATAAGATACGGTACTACCTTCTATTTTAATCATACTTTCATAACAAAGAAACAACTCTTTTCATCATAAATATAGTTAATATTTAATAGTGACGAACTTGTGTAGTTTATTTAATTACTAGGAGATCCTTTAGCCATCATCTCTCTAGAGATTTTCATTATTTCCTTTTTTTTATATAATTTTAGAGTACTATTAATTGACACTCATTTATATAAAGCATATTACAAATGAAGGTCATATTTATATGTGATAGTTAACAAAACACTAAATACTACACTACCTACGCTGTAGTTAATTACTCAGAATAATATCAGACAATAATAAATTACATAATTTTACAGTTCTTGGGCCAACGAATAACTTTTATAGCCTATTTTAGTCGTTGTTTTAGGCAACATGAACCAGAAGTATATATACATTTTTGCCACATATCCATAATTATATATATTTTTAGTTTAAGCATGTTTTAGTGTATTTTTTCCTATTGTGTGTGATACCAGATATACCAGCCCAGATGTCATCTATAGCTGAATTTTACCAAATAAATAAATTATGCTGTCAGTCTGGTGGGACTACAAAGAAACGTACTGTGAACTGTGAATATATAGGCATGTATGTATATAGACGACGCGACAGATACCACATACCATCAGCCATTTGCTTTGTAAGCACATTCTAATTACATGAAAAAAAATGATCGTTCTTTAATAATAAATAAGAATGAGTTTATAAGCGACATCGTGTCGTCCTTTTTTCGCACATGGGACTCTACATTCTGTACAATATTTTTGCATTTTACTCAACAAGCGGGTGTCGCATGTAATTAATTTTTAATGTTTGCATTTCGCATATTGCTTAAACCGAAAATGTATGGGTAGGGCTGTGTTTTTAAATATTAATTGTTATAAAATTACTTATGTAGATAATTCATTATTTTAGGCTAACTGTTTTTTAGGAATTTTTAATGGCTCTTCTTTCATTTATAAAGATTATTACGTGCAAGGATTTAACGATATTTTATTAGTGAATTCATTTAGTATTAATTTATCATTAATACTAATTAAAATTAGAGAATCTATAGAAAAAATACATTACATTATGTACACAAAAAATACTGCTTTGTGGAAATAGTTCATTTTAGCAGTAGGTTAAAAAATGGTAACGTCCGTAACTTTTTGAATAGGAGGGTTGATTTATTGTACATTGGCGTAAAATGAGTTCTATATAACCCTGCCTGGATATAGCAATTTCTCCATTTAAATGTAATAACATTTTTGACATCACACTATCCAATAGTATTAATAATAGGTAATAGTCAGTAGTAATATTTACATATATAAGTACTCGTTTAAAACAATGTTGCCACCGCTGTCTGTTCGTTTATATTTTTTAAATTATGTAACGGTTTTTAATGCCGTTTTCAGCAGTAGATAGAGTAATTTAAAAGAAGGTTTATATGTACAATACCTGCAGGTTATAGTATAGAACAAACTGAGAAATTAAAAGATTTGTAATACATCCGTGCGAAGCCGGGACAGGTCACAAGTAAAGTAAATAAATAAATCTTTGTTTTTTAAGTAACTATGGATTGGTTTTCATCTGTCTTCACAATTTAGCAAGTGTAGTATCAGTGAAAGATGAATAGTTTACCATATCGTCGCGATTTCACCAGGAATCTATCTACAATAAGTTCCATAGAGGACTGCGTGGAGGCTGCTATAGACAGACTAGTTCTCATTAGTAGCAATCCGATCTCCCTTTGAGCAATGATTATAGTACGGATGCGAAATGCTATTGGGAATAGAAAATAGAATTTGCTTATCGAGTGTCATCTGTCGAATAGTGATGTTGGATCGAGCTAACGGATATCGAATTACGGAGTAGGCCTTCAAGAGACTTTAATATTCGCAATTAGATCCAACTCGATCGTAGAATATACTCAACATGCAAATCGAAATCATTTAATTGTACTTGAGCCTTTACCTACCTTTCTTTAATTAAAGCTTTAACTATCTTTTGACGGATGAAAGAATTACTTGGCACTGAAAGAGAAAGATACAAATTAACGCTTCGAATTTCCAGACAAAGGTATTTTTATAAATTACAAGAGATTGTTTGATGGTCATTATCTACATTAAATATATATATCTATCTGATTTATTTATATACATGTTTTTTTTATAACCTATATCTAAAACATATGTATATATACTAGAGATATAGACATAAAACTTTTTTTTTATTGAAATGTCTCTGAATAGAACAGTTTATGAAGCATAACATAAATATAATAATGCATAAGGATGTACAGTGACAGGGATAAACATTTGTGAAGATATTCACGAAATTACAGTGAAAATCGTATTAAAATCCTATGCGTAGTTAAAATATTACAATTACAATCCGGAGGGCCGGTGACAACCGTTCGGTTACCATATTTGCTATACCCCGCTGTCTTTCAAAATTAAACGGCGGCGTTAGCACAGTTGGTCCAGGCTGAATCTGTTACACTGTGCACAGGTATATAAGAAATTATCGTGGAAACAACATGGACGTATTCGTATATTGAAGTATAACTTGTATTTAGAGGCAATAATACATTACTTCTAAAAAATAATAACTAGTAACACTGTTACCTATTCGTACTACATATTTCAGATAAGGTTTGTTAACCATTTACAGCGGTCAGCCATATTAGAGTGTTTCAGTGTATGCACTGAAGACGGTTTGTGAAGTGAAATGTCTGGAAATGGTAATCTTTAGTAGGTGACTAATAGCAAATGCGGAATTTAGACGGTGTAATTTCTTTTTTTTTTTAAGGGGGTTTGGGCTATTGTCCGGGGCCAAGACCTGTAATACTGCGACCTGAATATTCAGTTAATAAACATGAACTTTATAAAATAGAAACTATTTATATAATGGTATATCAGATACTAAAGATGTACTAAATATTTATCTGGGTACACAAAACTAGTATACCACAATCATTATTTTTGATAATTTGATGATTTCAGTACAGCAGATAGGAAATAATGTAAAACGATGTGAGAGTTACAGCTACATTATTGGTACATTTTACATCAATTTGAATGGACAATATTGCGATGTACTTTACTACTTTTTTTGACACGATACATATTCGAGTCTGCCAAGAATGTACGGCATTGTTCGTACACAATGTTTATAAAAAAAGTCCAATAAGAGTATACCTGTATTGAAGTTAAACGAAAAGTATTGAACAGATTTTATAATTTTTATTATAAAATAACAATGGTTTTTGTCTATGTATCAAGAACTATTTCCTTATTCATTCATTATATATATTTTATTAACTATTTTTAGTTTATTATGTAAATTTATTACAGTAAATCAGTAACTAACTTTCTAGGTATACTTAAGCCATAAAATCTAGTAAACTTACTGCAAAGTAGATATAAAGTTTAAATGATCTGGGTTGAAGTGAAATGTTTTTTTTAATTACTCTATTCAAAATATCTAAATTATCTTCTCAGTTTTAATTACTTAGAAGTTAGAATAAACAAACATTGGATATCCAATATATAAGTTGCATCAAGTATTTTGCTGGCGAACCAGAACCACAAGACCAGTAATTGCACGAGCGCCATTTTCTTACACAAAAGGCCTTCACTGTAAAGGTTAGATTTCTAAAAGCTTTCTTGTCGTGATATTCATTTAATTGAGTTTCTTTAGTGCCATAGAATTGTGATTCACCGTTCTATTAGGGAGAATACTTTTGAACACGTTTAAGATTATGGCTAATGTAGTTGAAAATAATTTGTTTGATTTAACTCATTTAGGTCTATTTGGTTTAGGAGTAGATGGCGCTGTATGAGCATTTCTTAGTTATTATATCGTTTATTTCTTATATAATAATACTTATTTAAAAAGTCAGTGGGCTGACTTTGATACTTTTGGGCACAAATTAAAATACTTTTTCAATGAAGGGAAACCGTTGTCTTGAATACCTCACGTTTCATAAATTATATAAAAATAAATAATTGGAAATAAACATTTAATTGTAATATAAAAAAAATTATCAATAGCAAATTATGATTTGAATTGGATCGCATCAAAACTCAACATTACAGATATTAATAAAAATGTACGTTAACAGATTTAAAAAGTAATTAAAATATACGAGTCATTGAATGATGTTAATGAAATAATTCTGTTTACACGCGTAAAATGTATGATAATTAATATTGTACATATATATAAAGAGAGAATACCTTTAATACGAAATTATATGTATACGAATAAGTACACTATATATATATAATATCTATACTCCACTTATAATCTCATATTACACAACAGACGTATATAATTGTGCTTGTTTCTCTTTCTTAATGAGTTTTCCTCGCATTTCCTTAAATTAAGACCATAATTATAACGAGACCTGAAAATATAATGTACCAATAGCTCGCAAAATGGAGTCGTAATGTCTAATTACAGTTCCATTAGTCTATGTCACGTCTCTCTTCGTAAACAGTACGTGACGAATGTTGTTTCTTGCAGTATTGAATGAGGTACATTAATTCATGCATTGGTCCAAGATGTTTATGATCCATCTAATTGGAAATCTGGATGTATAAATGTGCCCAGATTTCCAAATAAATTAGTGCTCATAAATAAACCCTCTTACGACGATAGTATTTACAAGTGCCTGGTGGTCTGAAAGACCATAAAAAAAGATCCAGAAGTAAATGCAGGCATTCATTTATAGGATAATAACGTAAATTCATGTTTTAGTATTTTTTTAGTAGCAATATTTCAACAACAAAATGGACCGATTGAAATTGTATTTTTTTAACGGAAAATTACTCATTGTAAGCAGCAAACCGATTCTGGTATTTAGATTTTTTTTAAATATTTAAAATTTTTTTTTTTTATAATGCATGCAACTCAATATATTTGAGATTGCCCTTTGTTATTTTTCACTTTTATTGTTTGTTAAACTGGTGATTGATAAGTAGAAAATAAACAACCAATATCGGATTGCTTTGTAAAATAATTCGTAGCTCTCTATGTCACTATCTAAAGCATAGTGAGTGGTGAGCTTTATGTGACATAATGGTAGCATTTTTTTTCTTATGTAATGGAATGAGAATTTAATATTATTTTATATATTTATATCTTTTCATTAATTCATTCATATCTAAGTCCTCAGAAAATATGAGAGAAGAAAACGTAATATTGCTGGTTAATATTACTTGTAATATGAAATACCTGTTAGTAAGTTACCAATCTACAGTATAGGTCTTTTCACAGTATTCTTTACTAGTAGTAGGATGATAATGGGTCATCCTGATCTTAAGCATAAATATATAGTTATAAGTACTGCATAACTCAATAAAATAAAAATACATATTCTCATAATACACATTCAAAATTATATCTGTTTATCTGTCTGTTGCCTAAGTTTTTACAAATAAATAACTGAATGGATTTTCATGTAATTGATAGTGAAGATAGATTCACGAAGACTTCTGTTAATATCTATATATTACAGGCTAAAACGTCAGTTTCATGTTGTTTTAGCCTATTTATCATGACGAGACATTCTATAGGTATACTGTTTCAAAATTTTCAGGTAAAATGTAAGTTATAAAAATAATATCAAATATATTTTACCGAAATTCAAAGGATATCGAATATTACATAAGTTACACAAATCCGGAAGACGGTTCCAATCCACTTCACGACACATTTAGAAAGTCCAATTCCTAAGAACCCTTTTCTGTTCCATCAAACATTATTCGATTTGTAGAGGCTGAGTAGAATTCAAGGTATGAATTTGCATATTTAAATAAAAGTTGGTTGAACTTGCGAATTTCAAATTAGGTTAAAGTTTGTTGTTATAATTTATGCGTTTTCTCCAGGTCAAACAGGGACAAATAGAATAGTAATATTATAGTATATTACAGTTACTTATATTAAGTAACTCCTAACTTATTAGGTCTACAATGGATATTTTAAAGTTTAAAATACCCCTTCTCTGCGAAGGATTCTCTGTCTAATTCTGTCACTAAAGATTATTGCATTAAAGAGTATTGTAAGCTGTATTTTGGTTCAGAAACAGCTCTTACATGTTTATTTAAAAAAATAGGATGATAATGAAGATGATACAAAGTGATGGCTACCTTCAAGGCTGCCACGACATACACATATAAATATACATTCAGACACAACACAATTGCTGTTTATATAATATATAAAAGAACGCAAATAAATAAACGCAATGGAACAGCCACACTAAAAGAATTGGGGAAGATATCGCGTAGCATTTCGCAATACAATAGAACTGTGAACTTTCTTTTTTTGAGTTCGATTGAGAGAAATATTTCAGTATTTACTTTAATTAAGATTATTGAGTGGTAAAGTCGTTTTAAATTAATTGGTGCCTATAATATTGTTGGTACAGTAATGAATTTGTTTGTCATTTCGACGAACAATCTAACTTATAATTGAAACGAGCAATTCAATTTATCAAAGTGGTTACATTTTAATAATGTCTATTGTATCGCAATATAACAAATATTTACACGAAATATAAAATATATATTTTGATAAAAAAATTAAAGCAGGTATAAGAAACAAAAGAATATTTTAACGACTGCGACAAAAGTTAACATACGTAATAGGAAATTTTCAAAAATAAACATATACATGTTTTAATTGTTATTATTTAATAATTAGGAAAGTAGTTGATGAAACTAGATATATGTCTTGAATTAATAAATAGAACACAAAAAAAGACAAAAGATTTAATCTTATTTAATTCGAACAAAGGAATAAAAAATCATAGACTATTTTATGTAACAAAAAATCACAAATAAGCTTATGACGTTCCAGATTTGCAAAAATTATATATATATATATATATATATGTTACCCTTCATGAGTTACCATTGTAGATGACAAAGCCTCCGTATTATGTAATGTCAAATATTTTTAAGGTTAAACGCAGTTAAGTAAGTTTTTAAGCAGTTGAAACGATGAAAAGATTATTCTAAGGGTAACAAGAAAAGCTTAAACGTAAAACGGGGACAAAAAACTTTTTATTACATTTATTGTCGAATTAGCATTTCATCAAACTTTTGGATACTTGGCTCCAAGAACAGTTTGTTTTGTTAGAAAACGTTTTGTTTTTAGGATACCGCGGGGACTATGGGAAAAACGAAATGATTTCGTAACTCGTCATAAGCACGTCACTTTGTATCAACATCCCTGGGTAATCCCAGGATTAAGATAGAGTAATGCTTTGTTTATCAATATTTGAAACAAAATAAAACAGATTAAATTGAATTCTACTCCTAAGTGTGTAAATAATTTGATTGTAGGTAATATGATCCATTTTTCAAGAACTTTTAAAAACTGATATGATTGAATAGAAAATTATATACTTGTTTGCGCCACAACTAGTTTAAATGCACATCTCGTGTAATAGACAAGGACAGACATACTCACGATCTAGGGCCGAAAGGAGCCGAGTACGCCCGCGCCATCGCTGGAAAGAAAGATGGCGCTTCTTCTTCGTTTCCCGCTCGTGTCTGAGAAACGCCGCTCGCACATAATTACGTTTTATAATAATTGAATCACTACGATTCAATAAACTATTGAATTGTCAAGGTGTATATAGATAGTGTGCAATATTCAAGGTGTATATACACTAATTTCCGCCGCGCGTGTTGTGTGTGTGATCAGTTCATCGATCATCATCGTCGTCGATCATCGATTCCTGCACCAAGACGCCATAGCAGAAAGCCAGGTACGCTCGTAACTCCTTACTTTGCCCGTGATCTGTGACGACAGTCTTATCGAAGGAATATATCTCTCGGGATACATATCCCTAGGGAACCGCTTTAACATTTTTTGGCCCGTTGCGAACCGGATATTTTGCTATTTTTAAATTGAGTTACATTTAATAACGTACCCCTTTTGCTATTTATTCGCAAGGTCCTTCGTTTAATATTATTATTAAGAAACCGCTTTCAAAATTGATAATATAAAATCCGCTTATTTAGTCTTATATTACTTATTTGTTTCTCAGACATACCCGCGTAGCCATATAGGATTGCCTTGTTATTTCTTTATATTATACCGCAACCAAGCACCTATATGTGTAATAGTTTATTATTTATAAACATATTTATTATATACCGCTATAGAATACCATATAATATCCCGCATTCCTCTGTATTATCTCTTTAGATAATAAATATTTATATCACCGCATTTATAGTATAGTCTTAAAATTGTATCCTATAACTATATTATACATAATATACTTGTACATCCCGCACACCTACAATATACAAATATAAATGTCTATATCCCGCATTCCATTATATTTTATATAGTAATCTACGCAACACTTAACCGTGTTCTCGCTACATACCTACATATAATTTTATTTTCGTTACTGTCCGCTTACGCTGTCTATTGACAGGTCACTGTATAATTACCTATAGTTATATTGCGTTAAATCATTAGATATGTCACGTAAAGATAAAGATGCGCCTACCTTTTCACCTAGTCGTCAACTTATTATGTTAGAAGCTAAACGTAATGCTTTATTTCAACGAATACAAAGTATTTACGATAAGTCGAAGTCGGCTACGGAATCGGAAGAAAAAAGACGTATGTTTCTTAGTTCATGTATAACCATCGATGACGTTCGTAATAAGTTTCAAGATGTACTTGATGAATATAATAGTAGGATGCTTGATGAGAATCCTTCTGCCGTACCTAATTTTCATGTATATGACTCATTTGAAGATTTGTTTTGTTCAATTAAACAGACATTTTCTGATCTTTCTTCTGCGCCCACGGGTGGGAATTCGTGTGGGATAGATGCACCTGTATCTAGGCCCAGGCTCCCCCCCCTGGAATTAGTCTCCTTCAGCGGCAATTATCAAGATTGGAATTTATTTTACGCTAGTTACAAATCTACTGTCCATGACAACTCTCACTTACAAACTCAGAAAAACTGTATTATTTACTGGGTAAGTTATCACCCAAAGTACAATCGGTATTTGCAGGTATTACACCCTGCGCCGAAAACTATGAAATTATATTTAAGTCTCTGCTTGATAAGTATCAAGATATTCACGTTCTCGGTTCTAATTACTTAGACCAGATCTTAAATCTTAAATTAGGCAAAATGCCTTCCGCCGCAAGTTTTCAATTATTTATAGATAAGTATGTCACCGCCGCTATGTCGTTAAAGGGCTTAGGTATAAAACAATTATCCGATTTCATTTTATTATATATTGCAAAACGTAAATTCGATTCAGAAACATTACGCGCGTTCGAATTACACTCTTCTATAACAAAATCACGTGATTTTGACGGATTTATTAATTTTATAAAAACGCAATGCCGCATATATGAAAATACACAACCCGCGCCCGCCACCAGTACAGAGTCAAATAAATACCGCCCGCCTACTAATAAATACCGCCCGCCTGCTAAGTACCCGGACCCGCAGTCTTATGTTTCAAGTGTAACACCTATAAAATGTTCACTTTGTAATAGTAATATGCATGATCATTTTTATAAATGTAGTGCATTCGAAAAATTGTCACCTCTCGATCGTTATAAACATATTAAAGCTAACAATTCATGCGTAAATTGTTTAAGTACCAAGCATAAGTCAGGTGTTTGTACATCAAAATCTTCGTGTCGTGCATGTCAAAAGCGCCATCATTCTTTGCTACATTTTGTTACGGATCGGGGCTCGCTGCCCGCGCGCGATGCGCCCGCGCCCCGTAGTAGCATGGCCTCACCCCCGCTCCCGTCACACAGTGGCGAGGCCGTGGCCAAGCATGGTCTGTCACTTTGCGCGCTCAGTAACAAAACTGTGCTACTAGCTACTGCACGCGTTATTGTGTATGACGCATTAGGTAAACAACACTTAGTTCGATGTTTATTGGACAGTGCGTCCCAAAGTAATTTTATTACTGATGAATGTTGTGACCGCTTAGGTTTATTAAATGAATTAAAATATTCATCTACGATGGTAAAGGGTATCGGTGGCTCACAAAAAAACGTTAAGGGTTCAGTAGAATTTAATATATTTTCTCGTTTTAATTTTAATGTTCACTTTAATATTTCCGCGCTTGTTGTTGACCGTATTACGGACAGTTTGCCTTCCGTTCCTGTCAATACCGCCGCATTTTCACACATTAAAAACCTACCGCTGGCAGACGGCGAGTTTGCCATTCCTAGTAATATAGACGTACTTATAGGTAGTTCTATATTCCCGCACTTGCTATTGCCGGGTATTGTGCATAGCAAGCATCGTAATATTCCGCCTGCGATACAAACCGTATTAGGGTTTGTAATCATGGGTTCCGTACCCACTTTTAATTCCGCATCGCCTAATTCCGCATTATTAAATACCGCATATACAACGTCATGTTGTTCCGTGATTCATGATCGTATGGACACTCTCTTCCAAAGTTTTTGGGAATTGGAGGAGATAACCGCGCCGCCCGCTCAGAGTGCCGATGATCTCGAGTGTGAACATTATTTTCGCGCCACCACTACTCGTGATGATAGTGGTAGATATATCGTATCCCTGCCGTTTCGAGAGGACGTGTTCTCCTTAGGCGACTCTTTCGCTGCCGCACATAGACGTTATTTATGTCTAGAACGTAAGTTGGAAGCGTCACCTCATTTTCGTTTTTCTTATAACGAAGTAATTCGCGCATATATTGATAAGGGCTATTTAAGTCCAGTTAAATCGCATCAAGACAATTCACTTATACCCTCGTACTACATTCCACATCACGGAGTGCTACGAGAGGATAAGGTCACCACTAAATTGCGCGTGGTTTTAGATGCCAGTTGTAAAACGACATCTGGTCGTTCGTTAAATCTTATATTGCATAGTGGTACAAACCTAAAGGGTGATTTATTTAGTATTTTAATTAACTTTCGTCTTTTTAAAGTTTGTATTTCCGCCGACTGTTTTCAAATGTTTCATCAAATAGTTGTACGCGAACCCGATCGTAGGTTTCAGCGAATTTTGTACCGCTTCAGCACCGATGATCCTGTGACTGAATATGAATTTAATCGTGTATGCTTCGGACTGAGGTCGAGTCCATTTCTCGCGCTCCGCGTTGTTCGACAACTAGTTGAAGATGAAGGGGATAAATTCCCTGCTGCTGCCGCTGTTGCTTCGTCCGCACTATATATGGATGATATCGTATCTTCTGTTATGACAGATGAACAGGCTATTACCATTAGCAACGAACTTATTGCACTTTTAAAATGGCACAGTTTGATCTCGTAAAGTGGACGAGCAGCTCCCGCGACGTGCTTGCTCACATCCCGGATACACACAAAACCCTCAGTGACAAATCATTCGATAATTCCACCCCGCACAAGATCTTAGGTCTATTTTGGGATAACTCTAATGATTCTTTTAAGTTCAAAGTAATCACGCCAGACGCTATATGTACTAAGCGCGCTATTCTCTCCGCTGTTGCCCGTTTATGGGACATTTTAGGTTTCGTGGCTCCCGCTATTTTGTACGCCAAGCTCCTTATTAAGGAACTCTGGTTGTTGAAATGTGATTGGGATGCTCAACCCCCGCATCATATCATCGCAGCCTGGAGACAGTTCTGTTTAGAACTGCCCTCGCTTAATAGGCTTCGCATACCGCGACACCTAGGTGTGGTTGAGGATTGTCAATTGAATATTTTAGGATTTGCTGACGCTAGTAAACGTGCTTATGGCGGTGTAGTCTAACACATTCAGGTTGATAATAAATATTTTGTTCAATTATTATGCGCCAAGTCAAAGGTCTCGCCTGTAAAAATTGTATCCATCGCGAGATTAGAATTGTGCGCGGCCGTATTACTCGCAAAACTACTTCGTAAGGTTGTTGATACTATCGCACCACGGTATCCTGTGAATAATATATACGCCTTTAGTGATTCAAAAGTGGCTCTTTGTGGGATCCACTCTTCTCCGCACCGCTGGCAAACTTTCGTTGCCAATCGGGTAGTACAAATTATCGATAACGTCCCGCAGACTGTTTCTATCACGTTGCTGGTTCCGACAATCCTGCAGACTGCCTGTCTCGTGGTCTCACACCAGACAAGCTAGTAAACCATCCGCTATGGTACACCGGACCTTCATGGGTATTAAGTAATGGCCACTTGTTGTCAATCACGACTTATCGAATGAAGACATTCCCGAACAACGGACTGTTATACACACATTAATTTCAAATACCTCTGAATCACTATTTTACGCGCTATCTCAACGCCTTTCTGTATATTCTAAATTATTACGGACTATTGTTTATATATATAAATTTATTAAACGCCTTCCTCGTAATACCGTTATTACGAGTGAAGACTTAGATTTTGCTGAAATAAAGTTAATCCGCGCCGTGCAAGAAGTATATTTTGCACATGAGTTTAATAATTTAAAAAATAATAAATATTGTTCTTCCGCTTTAAACAAGCTCCGACCATTTATAGACAAGGACGATGTCATCCGCGTCGGTGGTCGCTTGTCAAGTTCCGCTGAGGATTACTGCACTAAGTATCCTCTACTTTTACCGCGCCGCGATCATGTTATCGATATTCTTATCGATTTTTATCATAAGAAGCATCTTCATGCAGGACCAGAGTTACTTATGTCCTTACTCAGGCAGAAGTACTGGATCCTGTCCGCTCGCCGCTTCATACGTTATCGCATTCATAAATGTAACGCTTGTTTTAAAATAAAACCGCGCCCTACGTTTCCACTCATGGCCGATCTACCGAGCCACCGCGTCACTCAAGTTGATAAGGCATTTACGCATGTAGGCTGTGACTATGCCGGTCCCTTACAGTACACACCTATTCGTGGTCGGTGGGTTAAAGGCCGCAAAGCATGGCTATGTATTTTCACTTGTCTGACAACCCGTGCTACTCATATTGAAGTTGCTACTGATTTAAGCACGGTTAGTTTCTTATCCGCACTTAAACGATTCTTATCTCGCCGAGGCCCGATAAACTGTTTATATACGGACAATGGAACATGTTTCGTGGGTGCTCGCAAGTATCTTCGCGATTTATATAAGTTTCTTGATGAATATCGCCCGCATTTAGAATTAGAACTTTCAGAAAATCGCATTAGTATGAAATTTATTCCTCCCGCTGCTCCCCACTTCGGTGGAAGTTGGGAAAGTATCGTAAAAATAGTTAAAAATAATTTATTTAAGGTGATAGGATCACAAATTCTCTCTTATGAGGAACTTATAACAGTGCTTTCTCAGGTTGAGGCACTTATTAATTCGCGTCCACTCACAGCTAGAAGTAGTGACCCCGCTGAGCCGTCTGCTCTTACGCCGGCTCATTTTTTAAATACTGTCCCTCTTTCATCCATTCCTGCGCCAGAAGCTAACACGCACGATTTAAATCAACGCCATTCCCTTCTGGATAGCATTGTACAGTCTTTCTGGCGCCGGTGGCGAATGGAGTATCTGCATCAATTGCAGACACGCGCTAAATGGAATCTTCCATCAGTTCCCATTAAGGAGGGTACTGTTGTAATTTTAGTAATAGATAACGCACCGCCCTTTTCATGGCCATTAGCTGTCGTTGAAAAGGTACATCCTTCCAAAGACGGAACTACGCGAGTGGTCACTGTTAGGACTTCAAAGGGTAGCTACCTTCGCCCGGTAGTTCGTTTGTGCCCATTGCCGCATCAATAGTTATATATTTAATATAAGTAAAAATTAGATTTAGCTTAGTTATATATAACTTTCATTCATATATCGTATTCACATAAACTCAGATAACTTCCCGCTTATGATTAATCTTATACACATTAATATACCGCTCATTTATTTATATATATCTTCCGCATACTGCTATTCATTTCCCAGTTGTATATATATATGTATATTTCTTTTAAAGGCAACCCTTTAAGGCCGGGGGAATGTTTGCGCCACAACTAGTTTAAATGCACATCTCGTGTAATAGACAAGGACAGACATACTCACGATCTAGGGCCGAAAGGAGCCGAGTACGCCCGCGCCATCGCTGGAAAGAAAGATGGCGCTTCTTCTTCGTTTCCCGCTCGTGTCTGAGAAACGCCGCTCGCACATAATTACGTTTTATAATAATTGAATCACTACGATTCAATAAACTATTGAATTGTCAAGGTGTATATAGATAGTGTGCAATATTCAAGGTGTATATACACTAATTTCCGCCGCGCGTGTTGTGTGTGTGATCAGTTCATCGATCATCATCGTCGTCGATCATCGATTCCTGCACCAAGACGCCATAGCAGAAAGCCAGGTACGCTCGTATCCTTATGATCTGTGACGACAGTCTTATCGAAGGAATATATCTCTCGGGATACATATCCCTAGGGAACCGCTTTAACAATACTTGTAATAAAAATTATGTATTTATGTACTTGAATAATTCTATATTATTAAGTTTTCATAGCTTGGGAACTTATTAAAAGTTTTACTTATAAATGCTGATTCTCGTATTACATATTTACACTTATATCTATTGGTTAGATAGATATAAATAACATTATTTTCTTAGTTTATATGTATATATAACATTGAATACGAAACCGCAACACACGCGGCATTACCGTACAAAGTAACTTGCAACTAATTTGTTAGAAATCACATGTTGGTGTAAAATGTTATTTCTGTTGTTACAAATTAGTTGGAATTTACTTTGTATGGTAATACCAAACACGTGGAACCAGAATCCAGTCTGACACGTGTACTAAGTTATATAACGTATTTACAAGTAATGCTATATATAACAATGTATAGGTATATATTTATATAATGAAAATTTATTATAGTATACCTATTTACAATTAATTTTTTTTGTTTCAGATCCGTCTCTTCAATATGGACTGAATACCTGAGTCTGCAAATGATATTTGACTTTTAAATGAGTTTCGGCAGCTTTGACCACCTTTGGCCATTGTTATTCTTCTGACAATACAACATGAAAAAATATTATATTACAATATATATACATATAATAAAAACGCAACGAAGGCGTATGTAGGTCATGTGTAATATTTTTAGAAGTATGCATTATAAGTTTTATGTGTAATATTTAAATTTTCTTATAATGTTAAAATTATAATATGTATGTGATGTATTATTTGAACCAACCTTTTTAGAACCAAGTGGTGACCACTAATTAAAAAATTACGATCTATTAATAAATTTTAATATTATGTACATAAAAAAGTTGTAACAATGGGTTCTTTATTTATAAGAACCCATGTTCTATGTGAAACTAGCTGACCCTCGACTTTGTCCACGTGGAATATATTTTTATTATAATAAAATAACAGTGTTTGAATAGTTTCAGTTCATTTTATTACAGTAAAATTATCTAAAACAAAACTAGCTGAAGATATTTCTTATAATATTACCTATCTGCGAGTGACAGTCAAGTCAAAATCAGTGTAGCCGTTTCAGGAACAAATAGACATCCCTCAAAAAAAGAAAAGTTTTTGTTGCAAGTAACATATATACTTCCGCACTTCTATTTATTTATTTGTATAGATACTACACAACTACCTCAAAGAAGAATTATCATTATAATATAGTTAGAATAAATGAGTGAACATAAACTTTTTCAGAAGAAAGTCTGAATTTACAATTGGGTTAGGTGTTTATATATGCACGTTTCGTTCTATAGAATCGTCATCACATATAACATTGCGTGTGTAGATCCATTAACTTCAGAGTGCAAAGCCAATTTAGAGTCAACCCTAAACTCGGTTTAATGTGCATTTCGTCGTGTAACCTGTTTATTACTCGAAAGTTAACTGTTTAGTAAAAAGGAAGAGTCGGTTGTTTGGTGGATGAAAACATCGCAAGTCCATCTATCATCATTCTAAAGTCGGTAGAAGTTTAGTAATTACAAGCCAAATTTTAATATCTTGGTTTACTTCTAAATATTTTTGTTTATACAAATTAATAATATTTACATATTAGAATCTGTAGAAAAACCATCGCCGGGTTCACCTTACCTCAGATAAAACCTTGTTTTATTTTACATTTCGATATGTTTTGTTACAATATTCTCCACTTTATTGCATCTAGTTAGTATTAAATATGCATTATGTCATACTCTATTTTTAATTATCTGTTCAAGAAGGATTTTAATTAAACTAAAAGTACTCTGCAGAGTTTGCTTAAATAAATTACGGAATGGTAGAATGAAAAATTCAAACTCGCTGTTCGAATGAAAGCATTAGGCATTCTATTGTCTCTGGCTACCCCAATGGAAGACAGCTAAAATAAAAAAGGAAATTATATCTATCCATCTTGCCTATTAAAATCTTTGAGATAGTAAAGCTGAAATGACTGCTGTTGTTGTGTACTATTCGCACACACAAATTGTATGCGAGATATGTATCTATCCTAAAATTGTAATTACGAGATCCTCTATGAATAATATAACAATAAGTCTTACACAATCATAGTTGTGTTGTCCTCAACCACGGACGTCCGTGGTCTGGTATCTTATGACACAATATGGGAGTGTATGAGAAAATCTGTAAGTAACTAACTAACGAAATACCTAAAATCCAAAATAGTCTTGAAACGTTCCTATCTCATTGTAGTATGAAACTTTTCCGAGAATAGAAACCGCTTCACATTTCCATAAATCAAATAGGATAGACGTGATAAAAACAGAACCTATGTATTTTTTTTATTACCTGCATCATTTGAAATTTTTGAAAAAACTTTCTTTAATTATATCTAAACTAGCTGTGCCCTCGACTTCTTTCGCGCAGCGCACGTAACGTAAGCCCTCATATATGTATAATTTTCCCCTTTTTGCAATATTTTTCACTGATTGACTGTTCCTGATATTAGATCCGCGTTCAAACAAAAAAACAAACTTTCAGCTTTATAATATTAAAATAATAATATAGATTAGTATGGGACCGTAATACATAGAATTCCTACAAATTAAGCTAGCTAAAAAGAAACATAGATAAAAACATTTATTATTTACAATTAGAGTGTTCATTTTTTAAATCAATTGAACTCTTATATTATATATATATATATATATATATATATATACATGTATAGATAGATCGACCGACATCTATATCAATTTGCAAAATGTGCAACTTTCAAATTCTCTATTTGTAAGAAAGGATAGAATCATGAATTGTTTCCGATACAAACTGAATCAACTATGTTGACAGGTAGACAAAGTCAGACAATAGATTTAGATGAATTTCGAAGCTTTTTTTTAGTCATAACCTAATAAGTCATAAGAAAGACGTGCCAATTGGTCTTTAATTGAATTAATTTAAAATTCAATTAGTTTGTTAATGCGAATACGTTAATATTTAAAATTTATATTTTTAAAATTTTTTCAAAATAATATTTTGACTTTCCACTGTAATTTTGCTTTATTCATTGTAAATTTTCCTTTGTTTAGGAACCGACTATGAGAACTAAATTTGTTAACTTTTAATTTACTCTGTGTTTTATTTTATCTTCCCGATTTCCGAACAGATTTTTTCAATTTTAGAAAACGGTTTTAATGTAAAATTTGATATTAAATAGTAGTAGACTGGTCTGAAATATCTAGATGACAGGAAACTAGAAATAGTCAATTCAAAAGTACTACAAGCAGAGCAACTTCGTCAGCTTGTTAGCTTAAATTGCTGAAAGTTTGTCTGGCGGAAAGGAAGATTTCTGCTGATACCGTACAGAAACTGGAATCGTGACATTGTAAACACTTGGCAACAGAATGAATAGGTATGTTGTAGAATAGAGATGTTCATTGTTGTCCAGTTTATAATCTATATTTTGTATAGCTATATATACTCAGTACTTAATATTATATTATGTCGCGCCATAGATCGATTTTTATTTTTTTTATAGCACACAATAATTGGGGACAAACGAGCTTGCAGCTTGCCTGATGGTAAGTGATTACAGCCACCCATGAGCATTCGTAAGACTAGAGCAAGTGTGTTGTCGGCCTTTTAAAAAGAAATAAGCTCTTCTTGAAGGTTTCAATATTGCAAATACCATTCGGTTCGGAAATACCATTGCTGGAAGGTGATTTTACAATGTAATTTTACAATTGTGCGTAGCAAAAAGTTTCTATAGAAAACCATACTGTGGAGGACTACCATTCATACAGATGGTCAGCATGGTGTTTTAGTTTCTGACGGATGGCATGAGTATTGACTTGGACCTCAACTCAAAAACCCTTAGGGGCCGAAACACCATATTACGGACCTACTTCTGAATGCATCACGACGATAGTCCAACACATAACTATATTGTAGAAAGCGAGCGGCTCTGCACCAAACACCGCTTTACCGAGTAGAAACAACCCCCTCATGGTGAAATTCAGCAGCTGGTATTAATATAATCCAAACAATATGCAAGATCCGATGTAAGCAAATTAAATTATCATGTAATATGTTATTTAAATGAAAATTAAAGTTACATCTAATTATAATCATAATACAGTTATAAATGGGAGTTACAGTTACCAATGTATGTGAATTATTACTTAGACATTGGGGCGTAATTTGTGTTACGGGAAATGCTACTTGGAAATGTGAGGTTGAGAGTCAATTAAGTCTCATGATTTTCTTAATCACCAACACGTTCAGAGAATATATTCACATAAAAAAAAGTGCACTGATCACTTTTTTTTAATCTTAGATATTTAGGGACTTCATATATAGATACATTGTATTTTGTGCATTTTTATTTCGCGATATGTTAATTTTATTAGTTAAATAAAGTCTGCGTGCGAATATTGATTGAAGATGTCTATAAAATTGTCATGGTATAAACGATGGGGAAGGAAAGTACAAAAACATAACAGACACTATCTACATCTTTGAACACTTTGGAATATGGAATGGAATGTCTAAATATAAAATAAATAAAGTGTGCAAATTCATATTTTCTAGTTGATTTCGAATAATTTATGGAAAATATAAGTCACGTAATTTGAAAATTCTAATATTAATATAAAAAAATTTTGCATAAAATGTTATGAAATATACATAATAATGAGTATTGCCATTTAAAAAATAAGTAGATTTTCGTTTTATTAAAAGGCTAAGAAGCCAAAAAAATAATATGTTATGAATATTTAATATCTCGAGGGATTATGTTACGAATTATATAGAAGTTTTCATCAACATATCTTGTAAGATAATAAAATTTTATATTATATATATAGTATTTTTAGAAGTAAATTTATCGAAAGTTAATGATGTTAATTACACTTTCTGATAACAGGCTTGCACCTTGTCTGTTGTTTTCAAATGTTTTCAACTAAATATGTCAAGAGAATGATTCTCTATATATTATAAGTTATTATATATGTAGACATGTCGACAGTTGGCAATGCCTTGTAACAACCCTATAGTACTACCTGCTATAATGGTCAAGGTTTATTGTAAATTCATACATAATAAAAGAATAGAAGGTAAATAGTATCTGCATTCTATAATTGAACTGATAAAATTACTGCGTACACGTGGTGTTCATTGTACGTACACGTCTGGACGGGTAACTCACTTAAGTTGATGAGTATGTGGTGACCGATGGTAGATATATGAGTAGCATTCTAATTGGCTTGTTTCGTAATTCCTACGTCGTTATTCCATTTACGAGCTAACTTAATAATAATCTATTTATAACTTTTGGCTTAAGCGCTGTAAGAAATACGGGATACGAGGATAAGTTTACAGCAAAAGTTTTAACGTATGAAATTATCTTGATTTATGGAACTTTGAAGTAGATTTATTATATTTTATTTTAAAATATGTAGATAACATATTTTATTAGAAAAAGTAAAGCAAATTGAGGAAGTCAACTGACGAAGAACAGAGTATGTGACTGTAGTATGCTTTTTTCTCACTACAACATCTTTTATTGGTAAATGATTTTGTATGTTGTGTGGAACTATAGATGTATGTATGTGTATAACTGTAAATAATTGTTGCTACATAACAAGATATGCTCAATTATTGGCAAGCAAAAGAATTCTAATTTTCATTAATATAGTATTAGCAGGAAATCGTAGCATTAGTAGTAGCATTTTCATCTCTTTTGCTGGTTTCTTACGCTTTGTGGTGCATACCACGCTTACGGGCCGTAACTAAGTAATTGCAATATGTATGTGTATTATTATTATTATGAAAAACGATAGATTGTCAAGATTGTATGAACAAAAGAGTTGCAGATGCCACTTCAATTCAACGATTCGCATTTGTAACTATGGAATGAGCTGTATATAATTGCTAAATTGAAAAATTACAAAAATATATGAAATGTAAAGGAAATGTCTCTCTAAATCATCTTGTCCTTCAAGCACTAAAATATTTTAATAGCTTTTTAATTTTCTATGGGATGCTGGAAATATAGAAAATGATAGCTAGGTACAGACATGCTTTAATTTCGAGGTGCACGGATGCCAAATGCATAAAAATGCAAAATTTGACAGTAAAATGCATTTTTATGATAGCCTGCACCGCATGGCTGGAATAGCAGTCATGTTCCATAATTATATGCAACAGTTATTGTTCAATTCATCATTATTTTTAAATTACAATAATATGTAGATTATTTTTTTGTTTAATTTGAATAACCAACTTTGTTTTGTCAAAGTAATATTACTGAATAAACATAACGTATAAGTCTTATTATACTAACTTAATTTATGGATTTTTTATGTGATTGTAATTGAAACAAGCTGACTCGATAACCGGATAATAGTAAGCGATAACCTACGCCTATATACATAAACAGTACTATGGACGTCAGTTATAGAATGACATATGTTATACCACTTATACGTTACCATTCCAGAACGTTATGTATCAGGCCTCTTAGCCTGTAATTTCACTGTCCTGTACACTCTACAACCGAACCATAGCTTACGCAAGGTGGCTACAAACACCTTCAATCTCTGGTAGACTAAAAAAAAAATAATCAAATAATAAGTGAAATTGATAAGCCAAACATATTCGTTAGATATTTTTAGTTTATATTGTGTCATATCTAGTGTATATTGTCGTTATTTAGCGAAATTAGATGATTAAGACATAAAAATCACACGTCTGTTTTGTTTTCAACCTGGACCATCGGATACTATACATTGATGGATCAGCCTATCAAAATGTATTTTATATACACAGTTTAGACTAATGTATACTAATAAATGTGTAAATAAAGTAAGTAAAAACATAGTAATAAGAACCTTCTTTTTATCAGAACAATATTTTAAAAATGTATTAAAAGATCAGCAATATTATTAAATTGGTGTAACATTACTTAATGAGGTGTGCAGACGAGATAAACTCTACATCTGTCTTCAACACTGGAATAAAGTGTATTTGTATAACTTCATACAATACCGGAACATATACAGCATTGTTACAGTATCCAGGTTACTGCATGATAACTTATTCAACATGAATTTCCGCATTGGGCTTTACATTCGCTGTACATCTACCTCTAGGTAAATGGTAGGTATTATATACAGGAAGTTACAGAAAGGGTGTATAACAGCTTTACCAAGTTAGATTAGGATACAGTCAGTATATTTTGTTTTATTAAAACACACCGACATATTATTTTTATGAGCTTATTTGCGTTGCAATGAAAATACGCCTCTCCTTCAAGTTTCTGAATCTACTTCTTTATGAAAAAATATATGTAAACATAAAACAACAGATAAGAGATAAAACTAAACATCAGTAATTGAATATATTTCATTTAACGTAATTATCAATTATTTATGAATTCAGTTCATGATTGGATAACTTTTTTATTTAACTTTCCGTGACAATGGTTAATTAGAAACTGAAACTGCTCAGTTGAGATGAACGAGCAAGACACTTAAATTGTATATTATTAGTATTTATATTATGTTATGCCGATACATGGCCATAGAATATAGAGAAAACTAGCTGTACTCGCGACTTCGTCCGCGTGGAAATTAACTTTATTTTTCTAAAATAAAAGTAGCCTAAGTTACTCCTTTATTACATCAGCTATCTATCAAAAAAAGTCCCGTTAAAATCGGTCCAGCCATTTCAGAGATTAGCCGGCACAAAGAGACAGACAGACAAAAATCGTAAAAAATGTTAATTTGGTTTATGTATCGTATTCCTATGCATGTAGTAAAAAATGATTATTTCAATATTACAAACATATACGCCAATTTTATTTATATGTATAGATAAACGCAATAAAATTGGTACGAAAAGAAATCAGTGCGAAAAAAGTAATAAAGATTTTCTTTTCTCAGTTTTATTTACTTACATATAGACAAAAGAATAAAATTAACCCGAAAATGTCAACTATAATAAAATCAATCGTAAAGGCATGAAAGAGCTTTGAGAAACCAATATAAGACTGTCTGCCCTTTCTCAAACTGTCATCTATACAAAGTACGACCGCATTATTCATATCCCTAGAAAATCTACATAATTTATTGAAGTATGAAATTACAATGAAGCCCATCGAACTAGAAATTTATTGAAAATTTCAAATATTTTTAATATTATTAATAAAGTAAACTTTATACAAAGTCGTCTCTGTGAGCACCTCGGGCAACAGTAAGCTGTACTTCAGTTGAAAGGTGAGATACAGCAGTGAACTTTCATTTATTTTTGTTTATGTCTGCTGAAAAGAAATTTATCTTATAATTAAGAATATTGTATTTTATACGAAAAATGTAATTTAAGAATTCATACCTCGCAAGTTAATCAAGTAAATGTTTTTCTTACATTTCGGTAACTTAGTAAATGGTCTTCTCAAAATCTACCGTTACATTATCACTACAATTTGAGTTCGTATATATTGAGACTTCTATTTCAAATATCGTGACTAAACGAATCCTTTCGAGTTTCACCCCGGAGACCCACTTCATAACTTGTTTGCGCCGCTTCAATAGAAATAGTGTAACCAGAGTTTACTACGTGAGTATTGGTTTCTGCAATTTTCTCTAGAGGCTGAATTGAGATCCTATAAAATAAAACGAAAGTTACCACCAACAAGACAAATCAGTACCTTACACATAAAAAAAACAAAAGAGTTCATTTAATTTTTTTATGTATTCGGAATGTAAAGTATTGTAATAACACTAATAATCATAAAACCTATAGTTTCATACGTTTAGCTAGTTTTCAACAAAGTAACAATAATTAAATTTTTAATTGACTTAAAAAATAACGATTGTTTTTGATAGATTTTGAATTTGATATATGTGCTATCTGTATATTTATTAACCACCCCACATAAAAGGGCCAGTGTAGTAGTTAGTTTCATACAAGGAGATTGCAACTATTATGATATTTAATAAACAGGCTATATATATATATGGCTTTGCTAGCTGTTTACCGTGACTTTATTTGTACAGACTTACGTTCCATCAGATTTTTTTTTTACAAAAAAGATATCCTGCATTCGTTCGTTGTCATTAATACTAAGTTTCATTAACAATTGCTCACCCAAAATTAAAAAAGAAGTTATCTGTCTGTTTGTTACATTTTCATTACAAAACTGTAATGAAAATGTAACAAACAGACAGATAACTTCTTTTTTAATTTTCACAATATAATATTAGAATACATTTAGATTCACTCACACTTAATATCTAAATACATGCGATGCTGTTCATGTATATATAATACCTGATAGTAGCTACTTACAATCATGTGTCTCATAAAGAAATTAAATATTTGTATTACATGAGCAAAAATAAGCACCAATAACCTACCATAGTTATAAGGGAAGGAACAAGTTACAATGTTTCCTGAGTAACTATAATCAGTAAAGTTATGACGGACACAGAGAACCAACTCCAAGAAAAGATCACAATTAGTGAGTTAATTATAGATTTACGTCATTACTTACTTTCATATCATGTTACTTATTACTTGCTTGTTCAATAGTAAGTCAGTTTCATAATTCATCTCATACATATCATAATAATTATATTATTAGATAGATTATATGTTTCTTATGGAGGAGTTAAGGAAACGATACGTATAAGGCGAGTTAAGAAACCTATTGAAGTATCACCCTTATTTAAATACTAATTGTTTGCGCTAGCCTAATGAAATACAGATTATGTTCGTCATAATAATATCGCTATTTAATTATAGGTTAAATTATTTATCTAATAGGTTGAGTATTTTTTGAGATCGATAACGCCTAATATAATATATTTCGTCAACGAACGATTAAAGGCTATATTTTATATATTCGCGTAAAATATGTATCAAATTTAAAAGCATAAATTATTTTTTAAGTCTTAAGTCAGTAAAGTTTAAACAATTACAAATAAAATCATAGCTGTCTTGTTGAAATCTAGCTAAATGATTTTAGTTAGTATGTAAAAGTGTTAGGAAAAATGTAATACGAGTTGACACATTTCATGTTATATTACAATAACAGTACCATTGACGCAACAGTAAGGGAATTGTTAGTAATAATTTATTATCCGCTCCCCAAAATTTTTCCGTGTTACTTAGTCGTTTGGGGAATAAAACGACAGAACAATGAAACTAGGTTAAATTTTATGTTCGTCGCAGATGAGAAACTTTTAGTTTGAAATAAAGCACGGTAAAACTAAGTTAAATGTAGTATTTATATGCAACGACGGTGGTAATTAGGCGTATGACCTACCTGATAGTAAATTGATGTCACGTAACACAGTTAACGCCAGTAACAACAAAAGCAATAATTTAATAATTGCCGACCTGTTGTGCTATGTATCAAGAAAACAACATCCACTATGAAAATATACATAAAAGAATTCCAATACATCATCAATTATAGTAGTCTGTATATTGCATGCTCGTCGAAGCGAGCTAATATGCGAGAAAATTTATTCATACTTTTGTAAGTATGAATTAATTTTTTGCATATTAGTTTCATGTAAAAAGATGCTATGGTTCGACCACCCTTATTACTTGGCGGTATGGAAAATAGTTTTTGTTCTATTCTAAGTCCTAGTAAGAGAACTCACAAGATTTTATAATAATCGGTCAAGTCATTTCGGAGGAATTTCTATTACAAATACTGTTACACGAGAAGTTTATATATTACAAGCAAATACATTTTAGAGCGCCATCTGTTAACAGGATTCGGAACGAAAATGTTTCAGGATACAGCAAGGTTTCATAGCAAGGAGCAACACCAAGGCTTTAGAACCTTTAAATTACAAGAGTTCACTCAATGACACAAAAATATTCCAGTAGGTGACATATATTCGTAATTTTCTATTGACAAGTAATATCCATATATGTATACATACATTATATTAAAATGAGTTCAGAGTACTTTAGTACTATCTTTTTATATAAGAAATAATATATTTATATCGTGTTAAATCATAATGTATAAGTAAAACAGAAGGAGAGAAATAATAAAAAGTTAATTCTTTTATGTTTAAATATTATAGAATGTAATTAAGAAAATATACTTATTTCTTTATTATATTAGCCGAAACAAAAAGATGAAATTTCTAATTAAGTAACAGATGCCCATAATAAACTTCTTTTTGTAAAAAAATAAATTGAGCTAAGTTGTGTACGAAAACTGTAGATTAAGATTAATTTTATTAATTACCGTAGATGTAGCTGTTGTAGTCGCGGTTTTTTTCTATATATATTATGTATGTGTTTACATTAAAGTATTTCTATAAGGTCACTAAGTACTGGATGCTATTACCCATAACGCAAGCCATGCTTAGCTTAGGACAAGATGGCTCTTTGTGATTAAAGTGCCTGGAGAGTACTAGAGAATATAATATATACCTACATGAATGAAGGCAACGGTGAGTGTCACCACATAATAGTACAGGTTATGGTCTATGTAGATCTAAAAAGAGAACAATAGTTAAATAATTTGACCCGTAACGAAATTCGGATATTAAATTTGAAGATTGTTTTAATATTTGGCCTTCAGATCTCTTGCCCTCAAATTCCCCTTATTTGTATACTGTACTAACAGAGATTCATTGTAACGTGACACAGGCAGGACTTTACGTTCAGCCATTCTGTAAGTCCTTACATGGATTAAGGTTGCACTCTACCCTCAGTCATATTTTCTTTCAGTGAATCTATAAAAAAATGCGGCCAACAATAGTAAAATCTTTTAAAAAAAGAAATGTAATATCTATAAGTGTCTTTTTATAAATTCTAATAACCCATCGTTGCAAATAACACAGAATTACTTATTTAAGTTAATTTTAATAAAATACACTAAAAGCCCGAACTTCATAGTATATAGTGCGTCACTATCTTGAATTTATTTAAGGGGTAACAAAGCGAGTAAGCGGTCTTTAGTCTCGCCCAATTTGAGGTAAAAATACCGGGTAAAAATCGCAAGAGAGCAAAAATCTAAGTCGTTCCCCGAAATGGGCCGGCTAACCACGCCTTCATGTTCTCCTCGACTTTGAAGTTTTACCCTAAAAATATTTGTCTTTTTTAAGAAGGGAAGCAGCGAGATGAATTTGTTTGTACAAAAATTTTTAGCTTACTTAGTTAAACCAATGCAATTTGCTTCAAGTATGGTAATCGCCACTGTACGAATCCAAAAATGACATTTTATATTATAATAAAATCACCATAATTGTGATGAAAATAAAGTACAATATGTAAATTTCGTACTGTGTTCATTTTGGTTTTATTACATTGTCATTTATCTCTGTATTTTTTATATTTAAGTGTATTGTTTGTCATCTGATATTAAAAATAGAATACCAATAAATATATTAAAAAATTGAGAGACTCGTGAATTTAAGGTGGAAATTAATCAAACTAATATGGCCAATTTTAATTCATCTTGGTATCACGAATCTGGCTAAATATATTAATAAAAGTTAGTAAGGTTGCCAGTGTAGGTGTTTGTAATTGTTTTATGTTAAAACTACTAAGAGGATCCGATGAAATTACACCAATAAATCGTACAGAGTATCACTAGTTTAAAAGATATTATCTGAAACAGATACATCGCTCCAAATATTCTATTGCTAAAACATACTTACTTCCAATTGTGTATATATATAGTCAGTGCAAATAACTTATGTACCTTTATAGTTACTGTTATTATTTGGCCTCCACTGAATCTTTTTTTGCTTTTTTTGTAAAATAACAAAAATCATTCTAAACGGAGAAAGGTTATTTTCCATAATATTTAAACTATACACGTATGTATCTACGTAACATATTTTTTACGTAAATGTACGTAGATAATTCTTATTATAAGAAAATAAGTAAAAGATTGACAAAAACGTAATATAGTCAAGTCGTGTTATTATGTGTAGAGATAAAGTTGAGCGATAAGGTGAGAAATAATGCGATTAGAAAGAAGGGTGGTTTAAGGATAGACAAAGAGACAAGGGTAAAGAAGGTAATATTACGGCTTGCGCAGATTATAGCCGGCCGCACCCGGTCGCATTTCAACGCACTAGTGGATCGGTCGCTAAGGGTGTTCTGTGCCGTTAAAAGGTAGATTGTGAAGGTAGTTATTTCTGGTTCACACAATATATTTTAACATGTTCAAATATAAGTACAAGAGGTTTAAAGAAATTTCCTTGAAATGTTCGTGACACTTTTGTTTCAATAATTGATACTTTTAATAATTACATTGTAAGATAATACAGTAACTGTATGAAATATTATTTTTTCATATATATTCTATTGGTATATCAAACTAAAGTCTTTAATTAATTCCTATAGTACTCCATTGATACAAAAATGTAAGCAAAATAATTATATATAATAATATATATCGACAGGATTTGGATTTGATTCCGATTAATCTAATCGGCCAAATACTATAATTTGTGTCGCTCAGTTTTACTGTGCTTGCTGACGTCTGTCAATGAGACGGTTTCTTAATAAACAAACAAGTGAGTCCAGGATATTATTAATGAAAATAGTAGTAGCTTTATTATAAATATATATCCATTTCATTATAGTTCCATAAAAAATTTTCAAATGAAATAAATATAATTTCAAATACATGCAAAAATAACATAAAATAACAATAATCTTGTTCTCTTGCTCAATAATCTGTTGTGTTCAATACTCATATTAGGGATCTCTCAATGAGTAAGGGTCTCCTCCAAATTACTCTGTCTCTTTTCTTTGCTATTATTATCCAGTCCTCAGTTTTGTGAGTCTGATCTATCTATCGCTCCTTTTTTCTTAATGATTGTACATATTTGTATGTACATTCCTAAGAGTTATAAATATTTGTATTCTGCATCTATTTCGATTATGTCATATTAATGGTATGTGTCATAAACGTGAATACTTTGTTAATAATTTAAACCATATTCGTGAACGAAGCATGGTTGTTGCTAGGTAAGACGAGTTTGCAAACTAAACCGCTTATGAGATGTACGGTTAAGTCTAAGCATATGTTAAGATATAGTACGTACGTAGTATAGTTTTCAGCTATTGCGTGTAAGTGGATAAGTTTATTATTATTTGTGATCATATTACATTTAAAATTATAAGAGTTTTATTTACTTGTTCTATAATATAATATATCCCTCTTTTTATTTTGATGTTTTTTTATTTTACTACCCCTCATTTCTTCCATGCCAGCCACCTACGAAGTTAAACAATCTAATTATCATAAAAAGTTGTAAGATAATTAGACTCTTTAGCTCTGTTAATAAAGTGGATATGTATGACTCATTCGATTATTACCTAAATACATAAAAGATTCTAAGATTCTTTTCTATTTCTATGACCTTCTCCCTTAATATATTTTTTCTCTTAATATTCTTTTCTTTCTGTAAAGAATTGTTTGAAATTGTTTGTAAAAAAGTAGCAATTAATACTCAAAAAATGAATGTAATGATATTTGATAACAATATGAATTTATACAGTTTTCTTTTCTTTGTAAAAGAAATATTTTCTTGGCACAAGCCGTCGCTCCCCAGTTGTAACTCCAAATTGTAGAAAATTCAGAAAAAACAACAACTTCCAGTCGACGTTTGCTTCTGTTGTCTTTTACAGCTTCCCCGAACATTATATGCAGAAAGAGAGCACTGGAGACAATCTAAACATCGAGTAGGACTTACAAAATGGCTCATGGCCCATTTACGTCCTTATTTCACGCGATATAACGTAACAAATAGGTATGCAAGGCACTATGTACAAGTATTTTTATAAAATTTTAGGTAACTTATCTGTAAATTTCATTGAATAAAGAAACTATAAAATAGTGTTTATATTATACAATGACTAAACAATGGTTGTCCTTATTCGTTGTATATCTTCTTCATTGTCGATTCCTCAAAGTCTTGACAACCAGGAATGCTTCTTCCGGCCAAAATTCTCCAGGCTCCATTATCCTGTTAGATAGACTTGTTATCCAAGTGGTTAAATAGACGTATATAATGTACAAATACATATAGGCGAAAGAGAGGGAACCAAATTTGGATTCATTTGCAAAAGCAAATAAGTTGTTAGCCTCTTGATGGAAAGCGTTAACCATCACTAATAAACATGAACAACATTTGATATTGATATTCTGTGCGCGCAACGTACATAATAATAATGTAGGTATTTTCATAAATTAGGATAGCCAAAACCGAAGTTACCTTGATTTGGATGGGAATTTATTTGATTTGCACTCGAAAATAAACTTAGTAAATCCAATGGTTTAGGCTTCAGCCAGTCATGTCACGTAGACGCTCGTGCCGTGTTTTTTTTTACTGCACGAATGGACAGTCTTTCATTGAATAGTCTCTTTGCATTTTGAAAGGAAGTAATTGATATTAGAATACAGGCAATTTGGCAAGATATTTTAAGACGACCTTCGGCATAGAATCATTTAATGTCAGTTATGTATCAATAGATATATACCAATATTTCATAGCTTTCTCTGTTTGCTTTCTAATCAGTCTGTATCACAGACTGATTAGCAAACAGAAGCATAATAAATAACAATAATATATACCAAAAAGATGTTCAAGATCGTGTTCAATCTCTTTAGCATTCACAATGTTATTCATATTGTGTTAATATGTCTTCTTTTAACATTTAACATGTCAAGCAATACTAATAAATAAGTTCACAAAAAAATAAGATTTTTATATTAGACTAGAAAGAAGATTTTATTTCTTTTTCATTACTAGTTGTCACTTAAGAATTCATTAAAAAGTAATACGACGAAGGATGTACTTCTGTGAACGGATATCTTAAGACGGAACGGTTTCAAATAAACAAATCGTTTTTTGGTATTAAAAACGGATGAAGGTAGTAAGATAACACTATGCCACTGTAACCATTTATTTCAGAGAGACTGTGTGCTTTATTTAGATAGGGCATGTTATCCTAAATTGAATGACAAACAGTCGAATACTGCATAATATCCGGAGAAGTAAATATCTAGAAAATTTTATGTCTGAATTTCTACAACCATTTTACAAACTCCATTATCGAATTATTTTATTGTCATTATAAAAAGTATCACATCTATATAAATATATATGTACATAACATTTCAGGTTCATCCAAACTATCGAACTATTATTATTATTAATATTAAAAGGCAGATTTACTCAATCATATAGAAATCGAACTAAATAAAAGACTGTATAAATTAATGTGGGTACACAATATTATTACACGTAATTAATTGTACTTACATAAAAAAATTATCAATACGTTTATCTTCTAAATTTAATTGGATTTCAGTGAGGAAAATAGAATTAAACTTAGTTAATTACAAAGGAGATTGAAAACGAAAGCTTTCGTTACGTAAGTTAGCAGTGGCATAACTCTCCGAAAGATTTATTTTCTTTTAAAATTCATCCGGATGTTTTACATAAAAAGAATTTTCAAGTACTGGTGACGTTATAAAATTAATAAACCAACTTTTAGGAATAAATTTTTTAAGGATACTTTTTGAAAATATCTACTCTGAAGTTTTGTTTACAGGTAACTATATAATAATATAATGGTTATTTGAAATAATACCAGAGCATAATGGGTCATAGCATGCAGGTTGCTATGATTGTGGAGATTTTCATGGAACCGTTAGGCTTTCTTAGCCATTATAAGTTTAGCTGCCTTACCACGCTCACATTTATTGTATTGAATTATATGCTTAAATTATTGCTATAAATTATTTACTACTTAGAGAATAAAAAAAATTACTATTATTTTCTGATAAAATATCTAGTTCTACTATTGGATTGGAGATGTTACTATGCTATACACAAAATATAAACATATCGCAAACCCAGGCTTGTGCACAACAAAAATCTGCAGATTTTGCCAAACTAAAAAGGAAATACCACCACACATCTTGTGTGGTTGTAGCCCACTCATGCATAATCATAATATCTCCTTTAGAAAGTTTACTCTCTATTCTAAGGAGACCATAAAAACCATCGCTCCTAAGAATATCCTTCAATTCTTGTCCCTAACGGGTCTAGGTAGCGAACTCTGAAAAAGGGCGAGCCCAATAGATCTATGTAGGTCGCAGTGCAGGTAGGTCCAAGCACCAATACCCAAACAATAGTCCAAACCCCCCAGTAAAAAAATACTGTGCTACAAAGGCTCAGATATTTTCACCATTTTCTACTTTTCATGTTTTCCCCTCCTTCTAAAATATGTAACCTTCTTTCTTAAGTTTGTAGAAATAACGCTATAGTTGGGCTATACTCAAGCAGTCACATATAATCATATTATACACTTGTATTACTACGTTTAGGTGTTTGAAAGAAGTAAAATCCTTCGCGGTTTCCGGTCCAATTTAGTATTCTTGCTACGTATTTACACCAAATCACCATAATAAACCCTTCGTAAAACGATTTGTTGCTGTAGTGTCAGCATTTATTTCTTTTAATGTTTGTTTCAATATAGCTACACCTAAAAAATATACACACATATAGCTTATGTAATGCCAAGTTCAGAATAAAGTATAAAGAATAATAATTTAGTGTTACTAAAATTAATACATTGCCATAATACTTAATAATAATAATAATAATAATCTGTTTATTGTGCATATAGAAGAAATACAATAAGATAACAATAAATAGAAAATTAGTAGCAAAAGGCGGTCTTATCGCTATAAGCAATTTCTTACAGACAACAAGCAATAGGACTAACGTACATAGAAGAGGTAGATGGCATACACTAGACACTATAATTATTAAACGTAATAATAGACATAGATATATATAAATAAACTTACACATATACATACATATATACAACATATTGGAAGATTTCAGAGATAAATTGAGAAAAAAAATGAGCTATAGAGACAGATAATGAGACTTTAGACGATTTTTAAATATTGCATGAGATTGAATGAAGACTGGTAGAGTTCTAAAGGCGAATGGCTTGAACAGTGAAAGAGTTGGAATAATATGTGGAGGAGTGAGCAGGGTAGTCGTTAGACAAAGGCTACTTACATCATGGTACTGTACAAATTTTAATAAAAAAAAATAATATCATATTTGTTTCTGTTGTATGGTGAAACATGAAGAAATAAAATTATATACCATGTTTATAAGTGACGGTTACCACTTACCATAAAGTACGCCGTCAGTTTATTCGCCACTCCAATTACTTAAAAAATAAAGTATTTGCTATTAGTAATACAGAAGAAATATATTTCGACTTTCTAGTTGAAAAAGCTGTCAAATTACCCTCTTTGCTTCTATAATAGGGCACGATGAAGAAATGGAGTGGGGAATATTCATAAATCATGTACCTACCTACCTAGTTAGAATATATAATGGACCTTAAGTGAAGAGCCCTTGAAAATATAAATATTTTGAAAAGGAAAATATCGAGTGACTGCCGTGCTTCAGACAAACATTTACACTTTTCGTTCGCCTACTTTGGCTGAATGGTCTATTTGGCCAGAATAACGTAATAGAAGGGTCTATTGATATTTATATCAGTTATGAATTTCAGACTAAATATTTAATAGTCTGTAAATATTTACATAAAAATATAATGTGTTTTTTAAATCTAATGTATTTGGAATGTAACTTACCGATGAAGACTGTAAATGGATGTCTGCCATTGTCTGCGTTGGATATTGAGGTCTCCCTCAACCGTCAAGCAGCTTCTTTTATGAGCTGTTGGTAGGATATGAATGTATGAAATCTTAGTTCTCCGTAATAGTAACACATGAGTGACTCTACGGGCGTTACACGGTAACATGATATCCGTGATGCTGTTCATGTATATAGGCGATGGTTAACATTTAGGTGGGCTGACAGCTTGCTTGCCATGCTAATTACTTAAAAAACTTACCAATTATCTGACAGTACATCTAATGGAAAATAACAACCTTTCGCATTTACATATGTACACAAAAATATTAATGTATAGCACCACGAATGTAATGTCATGTGTCGCCTATTAGGATCATACGTTCTACTGTATATATTTCAGATTTTTATCATTTGACTGTACAGACGACGGTAAAGACTATAAAATATAATAAAAAAAATATTCTTGGACAGTTCACACAGCGCATCTACACTCAGCTAAACAGCAATTTCTCTGCTGTATCACCCTTCGAACAGAGAAATTGCTCACAAAGTGTCATGTAAGTCACTTTATAAGCTATTTATATACAACAAAAATAAGTGAGACTGTGGGAGATTCAGACAGATAAAAAAATAACCTAGGCATAACTATATGTAGCTAATAATCTATATATAGCATTATAAACTGACTTTACAACTGTTGATACTTCTTACAGTTTTAAATATTAACATACTTATTCTTAGTAACTTTTACGGATAAAAATGGTTTGGTGCACCCGCCTGTGCTAACGGTATCGCTATATTTATTGTACTCGAAATAATAAAGGATCGTTTTCATAAGGGATTTGAGAGATACATAAGCATAATAGTATCTACAATGAATTGCATTACAAGATTTTGCAGATTTAAATGTCCAATTTATCTTTGAAATACGAATCAGCTATCTTTAGAATGAAATACAGCTTGGATAATTTAATAAAATTAGTAACAGATTATCATGCTGATATCTCATCCGTCACGGAACCAGACGTTTCATGTTTACCCACACGAAACAGTGGTCAGCAGGCGCTGCTACACAGATCTTATAAGAAAGTCAAGCGTTTCAATTATTTTGTTTAAGTCTTTAATTAATAAAAAAAAATATTTATATGAAAATTTATGTTAATAGTTGATGTGTAGTAAATTATTTAGATTAAAAGTATGACTAAAAACAAGTTTAAATCAATTGGAGATAAATTTGCCCAAACTTCAACTAAGTCAAATTATGCAGAATAAAATATATTTCATTCTGCATTTTTATTTAATTTCATTTGACTATTAGCGGCGGTAAAGACTATAAAATATAATAAAAAAAATATTCTTGGACAGTTCACACAGCGCCATCTAGTCCTCAGCTAAACAGAGCTTATTTTTGTAAATACATACATCGAAAATACCCAGACCGATACAAAGAATCATACTCATGAATACAAATGTTTATACCATATAAATATACATTGTGGGGAAATAAACCCAAAATGACTATAAATGATTTTTGAATTTGAATTTGAATTTGAATTTGAAAATGTTTATACCACGTGGGGAAATAAACCCATGACTATCGGAAGTAAAGCTAAGTTCTAAAGCGATAGACGACCGAGGCGAAGTAAATTAAACACTACCAAATATATATCAACTTTTAAATTAATAGTCCTCTAAGTTTTACATTTTGTATACCTACATTCAAGTTACATAAAGAAATAAAAAAAAACATGTTTCTCATTTAAATACCGTATCTAAAATACTTATTCGCAATTTTAAGTCGTACCAGCTGCTTTTCCTCCCGGACGCGTGACGCCATCTTGTTACTTCCCTGGAGCATAATTTATTCTTTCCGTGCACTATTGATATTTAGGTACAGTAAAAACCATTTGTCTTAGGCAAAGACTTATTGAAATACTGAGTACAATTTTAGAAGCGTGAATAAAACGTGGAAAACAATTGTAAATCATGAACATTTATGATTTACAATTATTCTCCATTATTATTTTCTGTATTTATTGAATTAATGCTAATTGGTAGTTTATATATTTCAACTTAAAAATGTAAAGTAACAAATAAAGTATTTAAAAAAGCAACACGCAAGTTTCTTTTTTGTTCTTCTTGTAATGAGACATGTTTTCCGAATGAGCGGTAGACTAAACAAGAAGTGAATGACTATTCAAAAGTGCTTCAATGTAAGTTCATTTGAATAAATGATTTTTCTGTTCTATTCTACTATGTACACAGTCAGCAGTTGTGACGCCTGCGCTTTACCATGTATTCAGCGTACTCCTACGCTGGACGAATGATGGTATGAAGCGGCTCTAAGCTAACGAGATACTTGAGGCTTCATAACGAGGCTATACGTGACCATGGCTTTATAGTGTTTATCTGTTAGTAACACATTCAACAAACTCAAATTCATATTACGAGAGAATGGTATTGCCGGAAAGAGATGGATGGACTGTGTGAAAGATGGTAAAAAAGGGGGTAAATAACGAGATGTCTGTCTACAAGGATGGAAGAGAAAAACATATTACGCCGACAATCATGGGATAAGCAAGTAGCAGATGATGATGATGATGATGAACATAGTCAACAAACTGATGAAAAATATGATATCATAAAATATAATAGAGCCGACAGACAAATCTATAAATGCACACCTTACTAGCATATTTATGGTGGATATTAAAGAATAATCCATTGTCATGGTTACATTAACGTTTAGTAACCTTATTTGCAAAAAAACTAAATATTATATCTAACAATCTAATCTAAATGTCTAATACCAACAAACTTTTTAATTTCATGTTACAAAGGCTATATTAAACTGATATATTAATACCTATTAAACTGAAGACATACTTACTATATACTAGAAAGTATTTATATTACCATTTGGCATTTTAATGTACATATTGTACATATGTACATTAAAATGAAAATTACGAAATTCAATATTCGGTAATTTGGTTACGTTATATTTGGATGGAAAGGACCACACCTCGAGTAATCCTTTACACATAAACATATTAATTTTTATTTTTAGGCTTTATTTCAAATCAGTATGATTTATATTTAAACGCAGTTATATTTACATGAATGATTTTAGATTACCATTTATCAACGTTAATCTAAACCCGTTACGTCCTCCAACATCATCCTTACTTATTAACTTTTTAATATCATTAAGCCTACCTGTCTCCATCAAAATTGTCTTTGACACGTTAATAAGCGTGAAATCATATTTTAATTAACCTTTTAAAGGGTAATTTATATTTCGCGAGCATCGCTCGAAGGTTTCACAGAAAATTCCGAGTCCTTAATTAGTTAATGAACTTGTCCTTAAAAAGACCCATGATTGGCTGCTCTATGCGCCTATCGATAAACTATAGTATTTTCATAAATTAAATCTATTTGTCTGTTTATCTAGACTATGTTGAGTTTAAAATACACGAAATAGATGAATAATCAATAATTACATATTAATTCATTAAACTTTATTTATAGGTTTTTTATAAAAATAAACAAAAAAATATATAAAAATCTAACTTTTACCTTTATTTACTTTACCTTTATTTGATATAATAGATAACTGTTCACGAAATGTTTATATTAAATATTAGTTTTAATTTATTAAGTATATCTATTACTAATTACAAAAACTATGTTGTAACTGTAAAACTTTGCTTACATAGAATTTTTAATTTATTCACATTATCATGGCTTTATGAAAACCAAGCCTTACGAGTTGACGTGTTAATAGTCAATTAAATCTTGTGCATTGAAGGTAAAAAAAGTCACCGGGCAATACACACTCCTGTCTGCTGCCATCAAATAAAATATTATATTACTCATATCTATTCACAATATTGTCAAAAAGAGTACTACTGAGTAGGTATCTGAGTTACCGATGAGTTGAGTTTGCTCGGCGTCAAATTGGTTTTCAGAGTAATTTATATAAAACAATATTGGATTAAAATAAAAATTGTCCAAGAAATAATCTACACTAATTAAAGTTTCTTCTTTATTCAAAATTATTTATTCTTTATTGTACACACATATAGAAAAAAATAACAGTAATAAGGTAAATGTAATGTACAAGGGCGAGATTATCTCTAAAAAGAGTTTCTTCCTGCAAAACTACAAAATATATCCTATAACAGGTGGTCACTAGCTCAGCCACGCATGCACACGTGTACGAGAAAAGAAAAAAAAGGAAAAGGTAATAATAATAATAAATCAAACTATAGGTATGAATAGACATACAAAGTAAAAATATATAAGTTAATCGTCTTATAGTTCTAAATCAGGTAGTAGCTAAAACGATTCTTAATTGTGGTATGTAACATTATCTTTTTACAGATAAGTGATAATAAGAGTAAGTTCTAACGTAACGTAACTATTGCTAATTAGAGGTAGGAACCAGACTTAAGTAATTATGTAAGCCGAAATCTAAGATGTGATCATATAAATTTAATGGATATGGCAATTATATTATTAGTTTATATACAAAACTATTTTAAAATGTTTGTTTTAAAATATTATAAGAAGTTCCAGTACACACTTATATACATATATAAATCCAACAATCACATAATTCAGCTATAAATACATAATGTAAAAAAGTTGTGTCCTAATAAATGGTAACGTAGTTATATACGATCAGACGCAAGATGCTACTGACGATAAAAAAAAATCCGTGAGGATATGTTTAAATATACAAATATATAAATATACTAATATATGTATGTATGCATAAATGTATTCTTATATATTTCAATGTGATTATATATGTATATATGTATATATTCATGACAGATCCACTCATAAAACAAAATTCTTTGAGCTGTACTGCCAATTTTAATTCTAATTAAAAAATCATTTATTCATGTTTCATTTAAATAAGTTATTAGTTCACTAAATTTCCGTACACAGAAAATATTAATGCAATATATGTATGCATAAGTTTTAAAACTAATATATTTCATGATTACTCAATCAGACATATGCTACAGACTCTTGTACTTTGCTCTTTCAATAACAGCATGTTTCTTTCTTCTTACATCATTAAAGTTCTCGGAACAAAGTTGAAACAAATCACCTATAGGGCTCAGTATTGATGAGTTTTCTTAGGAAGTGCGGTATCGCAGAAAGTTCGCGGTTCACGCTGCTGAATAATCATTTAAATAGCACTCGAGGGGTGGATCAGTTTTATCGTTGTTCGAATTATGTTCGACGCCTTTTTCCACTTAAATTTTCACAATGAAATTATACTTCCTAATCCATTTTTAAGGTTACACTATCTAACAGTGTTGCTTACCTAAGAAGAAACTACAAACCGGTAAATCACTTCTTCTTATTACTATTTCGTAATATTTATTTGTTTTTATTGTATGATCTTTAGACATGTATATACGAGTATGTTTCCAATGGTACAGTGAGTTCTAACAGTATTACACGTATATAAATTAAATAGTCGTAACCATGTTTTGCGGAACTCAGCAACTCTCCTAATGCATTGATAAGTTATACAAATGTCGTTTATTTAAGAAGTAACTTACGATTTAAGATGTATAACTTGCATGCCTATATATTTATTTCATTTATAAAGCAATTATACATTTACAAAATTAATAAAAACCACATTCCCAATGTAACCAAGTACAATTAAATGCACCTACTTTAGTTACATTTAAATATGTAGTTATAATACAGTATTTCAATGCGAACGAAGAAGCGAGTTAGAGTTAGTAACTGTATTATAAACATTACATGCTAATGTGCAACCACGGCATTGCATTCCAATGGGATCTGATATTAGAACAGAATTGCATCTTTTTATTCATGAGCATGTTTCCACACTTTTGTCGTATCCTTGTGCCTTCAGAGATAGAAACTGAATGTATTCATGTTACGGAATTGTGGATACCTATTTTAAGCTGAAATAGTTTATTGAAAAGTAAGTTCAGGTGTTATATTAAAATTATTACATTAAGGTTGGTAATGACAGTCGACATAGATTTCACATTTTGAAATATTATAGCTGTCTTTATAAGTAGATATAGTTTAAAACTTACACGGTTTTAAACTTATAGGTTTGTTTACAATTGTAACATTATATGAAAGAGATATTTAGCATGATAATATGAAATATCGGGCTCTTTAGTAATATTGTCTTGGTAAATATTCGTTTGTATAATGTGTATAACAAATATACGTTATAAATTATTCTTTTGTTACTTGAATGGTAAAGTTACTAATCTACCTGATGGAAAATTACAACCGTCGCCTATATTATGTTTGTTTGTTATTTTTTGTACATACCGTAAGTAGTTCATACGAATCGATAGCTAGCTGATAAAAAATCTTTTCTGACACATTCCTATGAAATTGTTAAATCGTAACCTTAAATGCGTCTTATCTTACATAATCTTAGTACAAAACGCATAAATCTCTGAGGAAAATCTTCCAGACCATTTATATTGTTGGAAACGCTGTTCCTCGTTTAGGTAAAGTAATCTAGATTTTTATCACTTACCCATCGATCAACTAAAATATCCATATCGGCTTAGCCTATTTGTGATTGAAGATATAAAAGTAATTTAAGTCTGAATTTGTTCAGATTGTTTTGTGCCTTTGACGGAAATTGGATACGGCCTTCAAGTAAGACATTTCATGATAGACGAGAATGAAGAATCATTAGTTTTAATGTTTCTAAAAGAAAAAGCTATTTCTCTTAATTCGACTAAAACTTAGTATTCGGGTAAAAGGATAAATCATCAAAATCGTTTAAAAATTAAGGAATGATGACGCGTTTCTGATGTCTTGGGTATTAAATACTTTCTCTTATAATAATTAACTAGCTATCAACACCGGTTTCGCACGGGAGTACATGTATTATACATGTAAACCTTCCTCTTGAATATCTATATCTGATAAAAAAAAACCGCTTCAAAATCCTTTGCATAGTTTTAAAGATATAAGCATACATAGGGACAGACAGCGACAGTGACTTTGTTTTATACTATGTAATAATGATGATTAAAAATATTATCGGTTTGGGGTTCAGCCCTGCTTCTCTATGTGGAATTCTGAAAAAATATTCACGTACTGACTTCTTACCTCTCAACTGTATCTACTACACATAAAATAAAATATTTGGATATTCTATTCACGCTCCAACTATTGGAAACTCTGCAATATGCCAACTTTGGCCTGATGAAGTCAGTGAAACTATGTTTAGATAACTTTATTGTTTAATAATTTAGTCGAGATCAAGGGGCCAAGCTAACTCTCAAATTATTAATGGTTGAGATATGACTTATTGACACGAAATAACAAAGGTCAAACATATCATAATATTTGTAACGGTATATATGTATCTCAAAAGTTACTTAGATAGTATAAATATTACGTAAAATTTCTCTTGACTTATTGACACCCAAAATATAGGAGAGATAAAGGTATAAAGTTGATATTGTACAAAGTCTCACTGGTATATTAAGACATCATATTTAATTATTCATGATTAATGAAGGTTGTTTAGGATGGCAGAGGATGTGGTTACCCGTTTACTGAGTGGTTGGGACAAATTTGTTCAAATAGAAATGGGTAGCTTTGATTGCGTGTGATTGGAATTAAAACGAGATTAATATATATGGAAAGTACTAAATAGTTTGAATAATCGTCAACAATGTTATATAAATATGTTTTGGGACTGGGTATAAAAATTTACAATAAGATACCAAAGGACATAGAATTATCCTCAAATAAATTCAAAACATCTGTTAAATCATATATACTGAGCTAAAGCTCTAAACGATTACGGTTATAAACGGTTCTTCATGCAAGGGATTTTTATTTAATGTTAGACATAGATACCTGTATAAATATACTTTATAAATAAAGTGACTTAAAACAGAAAACAATAAATTCGATTGAATTTCTTGACAGTTCTTCTTAATTGAATCTGTGTATTGTAAGTGGACTGTAGGGAAAATTTTATAATATTTTTTTTAAAGGAAACTTTGAATTACCTATTTTGAATGTAAGAATTATTATTTTTCGTTGACAATAGTACACAAATAGGAGAGGAGGTATATTTATTTGTTGACAAAGTTTAATTAGTTATGCAATTGTTGCCAAATATGGCGAATACTCATAATTATTAGGCATTGGTATTGTTTGCCATCATTGCGATACAAAAAAGGTACCTAATTTGTCACTCGTTAGTTTGTAACTTTCTTCTTTAACTCACTTGTTTCTAACTTTGTTTTTAATACCTCGGCTACCAAACAGCTTCTTTTTTAAACCGTATTTCTGTATAATATAGCAGTATTTACAGTGTATAATATTTAATAAATCTTCTTCAAATAGAAAATATTAAAGACATTTTGTGCAGATTCCCCAGATGCAACGTAAGTGTCTTAATACCTATGGGAATGGAAGAAAATGGTGTCCCCGGTGTCAAAGCATCGTTGTTTTCTTCTAGTTTAATATAAAATGGAAGTAAAGATCTCATAAAAACCAGGGCCGTGGCCCGTCTCAGCTAATATGTTGAGCGAGGTCCTTTTGTGCTAGATATTGCAATGTCATTTAATTGCCGTTGTAGTTTTGTTTTATGAATTTCTTCACCCACTTTGTAATAAATTGAATTGTTGTGTGTGAGCGACAATTATCTTCACTTATCTTAGACGTAAGTTTACATATATTTTCCAATTGAAATATAAGTTTTCATAAACTTTGTGTGATTAAAATAAAATAAAAGAAAGCTAATATTATCGTCTTATCCAGAGAATGTAGTGTGAGTAATGAAACTATAAGATTTATTAGATGGAAAAATGTAACCATTATTACCTACACTATATAATCGAAAATATGGGATAAGATATTTTCTTAATATTTTTTAATTGATGTTATAATTGACGACAAAAAATTTCCCTGCTATTTATAATGCCATATTAGAATTTATAGAGATAGAAAATTATATAGTTTAGTTATTTACTACTTATTTGCTATTTAGTTTTAAATAAAAGTGATATACATTTCGCACTAGATGTATATTAAAATACTCATCATCATATTTAAAAATATTAAGCACTAAGTATATTTGTTACAAAATTTAATATTTTTAATTGTATTTTCATGCAACGAAAGTGTCTTTATCAAAAGAAGATTTTCCCAGGACATTATATTGTGAAATGAATTTTGTTTGTGCATCTGCACACAATTATAGGATAATAGCACTAAGCATAATGACGAAAGCTCTTTCAAGGACTAAACAGTTTAAACACCTGACATCTTGGTGTCCACGCATGCGTCAAAAGTTGGGACCTATCCGCGTGGTGTATGGTGTCCCTACATTCAGTTGACGGACGATCCTCGTTCACTTCCCACGCTGAACAAGGAAAATTCGGGTTTTCGAGAAGAAAACCGCGCGACAGGTTGAAGGCGTTTTTTGGATTTAGTTTCGTGCGTGAAAAAAAAAGAGTTTCGTGAATGAATTCTAGTGTAGTTTCGAGTCATTAGTGCTTTTAAACAATCATAAGGTAAGTTCTTATTTTAATATTGATAAAATTTGGTATTTAATATAATTATCTATAGGCATAGGGCGTGGAAATTATAAGGTAAGGTGTGTTATAAACATTTAAATTGATCAAATATTTTTGTTGACGGTACTAAGTTCATGTTGGACGTGAGATAATTTCTTTTTTATCCTGATATAAAAGTTATCGTGATATAAAAGTTTCTTTAATTTTTAATATAACACTGAATCTATTACTATTAAAACTGTCAGATATGTATAAAAGTAATAGAAATCTAATTCAATTAAATAAATATATTAATTATAATAATAAAAAAAAAATTATCCAATTTCTTTTCACTAAGGATCCAGTTTCGAAAGTGACTAAATTAGTATAAGATCAACGTGAGTTTATATACATAAAAGAGTAATCATAATTGATGCTGAATAAATTATTTAAAAATACATTCTAATGAAGAAAGTTTTCTAACCAAATCGGTGGAATTTATTTACAAGTAACATAACATAAATGTACTTTATTTTCTAAATTTGCACGCCTTTCGTAAGACGCACATTATTTTAAAAGTTTTCTAATTTTAGTTTGGTGGTATTTTTTAGTCACGTGTATACTTTTGTAAAGTTTGAATAATGTTATGTATGTTTAACAGTCTCTCCATTCAATGACCTTAGTGTAAAATGTGTCAATTTTTAAATAACCAATCGAATACTATAGTCATCTTAAAATTGTATATTTTGTTTTATTGATTTATTTTAATAATTCTGATCCTAATAATATTTATATTTATATTCTGGACAATTTCGATTACATTATTGTCATTGTGAATAAAGACATTGTTATACATATGTACAATGGACTCTGTTAATATTATATAATTTCTTGAGTAATAATGTAAAAAGACGCATGAAATATGTAGGTATAAATATTGTAAATGTATAAAAATACAATATAAGAGTAATAATTTACTCTTACATAAGTACCGACTTAAGGGCAAAGTCATTATAATTACTAGTGATCGCCCAGTGAGCGAAATTCGACCATCATTATTTAAAATTAAAAGTTTGAACATGTTGAACATTCCAAATTATATAAGATTATATATTATATTAGTTTTATATATGTAAATTGAGTGTGGGATATTTCACTAACAAGTAATATATATATTAGATAAATAAATTTATTATGTATACATATGTCTGACATTCAGTAAGTCTATTAATAAATAATATTAAAGAAACATAAGATTAATATATTTTCATTTTGGCAATCAAAAGAGTTTTGTTATGTATAATTAAAAAAATATTAGTATTTTGCTCACCATCTCTATAAAATTTTATACTCCTTCGTCCGCGAAATTTAAAAGAAATAAAAAGTTTTTGCTACACGTATTAGTATATGTATAGATTAAGATTGAATCGAGATAATTATGCACTTGAGCGAGGATATAATAATTCTATTATGCCACCCATACATATATTCATATGTATGGGTGGCATCCATATCTACTGTTATTATTTGTAATTATATAAAATTAAGTGATAATATGTGTCTAGGCGGGGGTTTTTTTTCAGAGATGATAACGGTATGGTACACACTCCTGCGATAACTATGTACGTTGGCGTGGCACCACTAGAGAGATAGGAAATTTATATGAAATTTAGCATGATGATTTCTAGGGGACGTGCCTGGAAGTCAACTCGACATGGTCTATAAAATATGGGCAGATATATAAAAATGATAAAGAAAGAAAACTCCAATTAATCAATAAGTACCATGTTGCCATTAATCCTACTCTTTCGAGATATGATTTATATCTAATATAATATGTAGTAAGATGAAAAAAACATAAATGTGAAATCTTTAATGCCAATATTTTTCTGTCCTGAAATGTATATAACAATATAAAATATCATTTTTCTTATAACTTAGAAGGTCTAACTTGGCCAGTTCTCATATACTTGCTTTACTATTAATATTAAAATAGGAACCGACAAGTAACATGTTTAGAACAGTATATTTCTTATTTAGTTGAAGAAATGATATTTTATATTGTTATAAATACATTTCAGGACAGTCGTAGAGATCAAGGCATATATCATAATATTAAACTCGGCTATCATTTCAAAATCATCTTTTTGTACATAAATTATACCATTTATAACTAAATTAATACTTATTTTTGATAAATTACTTATTGTCGTATATTTACGGGGTATAATTGTCTTTTTTTTGTGTTATTTTCTATATTTTCTCTCAACTTTTAAATGTTCAAGTGCAATGCCAATTCATCAGTTTTTGGGCAAATCGGGGCGGTATAACGTCCACAGATGGTTGTACTCTACAATAGAGCTCTCGTGACTTGGATCTAAATTGTTAAGACGTATCCCATCTAAGGTTTTAACTCTGGAGAGTCCAACGTAAACTTGCCCTTTATTAAATATAGAGGAGGCTATGTTGAGAAGAGGACTGCCAAAACTAAGGCCTTGTATTTGTGGATAGTAATAGCATATGTTAAGCAAATACGGAATTGTTCTCTATCAACATATATATTTAATATCTGAAACTTAGTATTGACACGTTATAGTTCGTAAAGACGATTATGTAACAAATTGACTGTTCTCTATTGAATTCTCAAGAAAACAATTTGTTACAATAAAATCTATAACCTATATTCCTACTTATAATTATACAAAATTAATAAAATAATATATATTTACTAAAATAATGTAATATAATATAATTATATATTTTGAAATATAAAAATTGAGATATCGATTGAGTTTTATCGCACCGCTCCCACACGGCGCCGCCGCGGCGCCCTATACCGAAATGCCTATTATTTAATAATTATTTATAAAAATAATGATTTTACACTATCGATGTGCGCTAAATATTGAAACAATAATTAATACCAAATCTCAGTTAATAACATAATAAATAAAATTCGACTATACTCCTATTATATTATATTTTAGACAGAATCTAAATTATAGCAACTAGTGTTTACCGCTCAATGCAATATTTGAAGTTTGCTAGTTATCGACATATGTGAGGGGTCAACGTAAATTGGTAATTTTCGACGTTTTCATACAATATTACTTTCCGTCCAACAAGATGAATTTTTCGATGTCAATTGGTGGTTATCGACGTTTAGAATTATTACATAAATCAATTAAAGTGAAAAATTGTAGTAAAATGATAACAATTTACCAGTTTCAGATTTTTTCCTTTATATTCACCTATTAAAATACCTTTAATTGAACTTCCTTCATCTGGAAGTTTATAATTTTGATCTATAGTTGATCAGTGATAAAAATGACGATTTTTGGACATAATATCTAAATAACTTTGAGATATGTTTATGAAATTTGGAACACATATTTATCTCGAAGTCTCAATATATGAACCAAATTTGACAGGTTATTTTTGAGTTTTTGGCTCCAAATGGTTCGTGTAAATATACACACGGTAATAATAATATTTTTGTTAATCTGATTTCTTTTTGCCTCCTTTTCAGTTTCTTATTTAGTTGGGCAGAGATACCAAAAATCTCCACAATTAACTAAAACTTGTGTTGCTATCGCTGTTCATGTGGTTAATTACGTGCGGGAATATTAACTCTACTGTATTCCTTTACCAGTATTTTCTAATAAGAATTAGTAACTTTGGTTTTACCGCGTGGAATTCAATAAAATCTATAACCTATATTCAAAATCAATTAATAATAATATATATTTACAACTTCTTAATATAATAAGTTTATATTTTGAAATATAAATTGAATAATCATATTGACTTTACATGATACAGATGTGTTATAAATTTATATTAAGAAAAAAATCTTATTATATTATTTTTAAATTCTTTTAACATAAGAAGAATAGAAATTAGAAGAATAATGATGATAATTTGAATTATTACATAATTACCTCAGAACTGTGAGAATTGTCTTTCTTTATTAAAATACCTTTAATTAAATTCACATTATGAAGCTTTATAAAATATATCTAACTTTTTTATGAAATAAATTTGATTGAATTATTATATTTTTATTTCGTAATAATAATAATACTAATATTTTTTTTTTATTAAGAACTAGAAAATAAATATACATAACAGCTCATATGAGAATAAAAACTTTTCATATGATAATCATATGAAAATATTTTAAAAATTTTAATATAATTGTATAACGTATAATTATACAATATAATTACATTTACACAGACTTCGCTTATGTGATTCTTCCCTCACGTAACCTTATTTTTTAAAAAAAAGGCGCCTTTGAATAAAGGTCTCCATTACCTTTGTTTTAAATTTTAAATTAAACAGGCAACAACACCCAAATGTACAAACGTTATTTAAAATATCACTTTGATTCACATTGATTGATAAAAGAAAAACTTTATAAAGGTTTTTCTTTTATCAGAAAAAAAAACTATATCGTAAAACTTTTGTCTTAATTAGAGTAACATTTAAAATTGTTAAGGTTTTATTTTAATATATATTAGATTATATACTTTCATTTCCTGTGAACTCTCATAGCATTTAGGCAACATCTGCCAAAATTATTGGACTGTGACTTACAAGTAACCGTCTAAGATTCATAAACAAAAAAACGGTAAAAGAATTGTTTCAAATATTTCAGTATGGTGTGATAACTTTAAAGATTTCATTGTAATCATTATTACTTAACATTATATTTTTTAATTTTATTCCTTTGATCCAGCAAACTCTAGATTAAAGATTCTGGATTATACTTACCTTCCATGAAGTACTGTATCAGTTATGAATGAAACCCTTTTACACTTAACCCATTACATTTTTTCAAGAACCCAGGACAGATTACTGGTACTAAACTGAGCAGAAATTTTACTACGGGCACTGATATAAATACTTAAATATATGTTTTAAATTGTTATAGGTATATTAGATATATGTGTACCTATAATATATCATAATATATAGGTACACATATATATAATATATGTGTACCTATCTATTTTCATAACTAAAAAGAAGAGAAAGGGATTTATAATAATGGGAACTAGTGGGCACATTGCAAGCAATATCAACGCAGTTTCACCAAACCCCCCACCCCAAAGGGTTAATTGTTAGTACATCTTGAAGGACTGACTGTATGCTTCTAGTGCCCTGCTATCCTATACCGTTAGCGCGTGTGCATTATTCCATATTCATTCATATAAAAAAACCATAACTGAACAAACCAGATAAACGATAAAACCGAAGTTCTATTTATACGGCTTAAACATGGTTTTAAATCCACATGCCTCGTTGATAATCCCGGAAAATGCCACGTAACGAGGATAATAATACAGTCTCTGGCTTTATTGACCCGTGATATTGCCTCGCTGAAAAATCGTCGCTTGCTCGTCAACCAAACCAACGCATAAAGGGAAACAGTCAACTGTTTTAACGCCATTGTCATTCAAATGTATTCACTTATTTTATATTGCCAAACACATTTACAGCATATTATTATTTTTATTATATAAATGGCAAATTGAAATTGTATACATGAGTATCGCAATTGTTGTATATTTATTTAATCATATATTATTTAATAATATAATTGAATAAACCTTTATCCATATAAGTCTCTATGTGTATATTATAAATATATCTATTGTAGTAATTAAAGTATACGCAATAAGATTTGTCCGTCCATGTGTTATATCCTATTGCATTAAAATGTGCTGGTAAATGTTTATATGATATACTGGGACATATTTATACCAAAACCCAGCTACATTTACCTAATATTGACACCAATTTGGAATATAGTTAGTATTATAATGTTTTATTTAGTTTGAGAATATCTAGTTACATCAAGACTTAAGGACCATTAAATCACCCATATAAATAACATACGGTTGGCTGGTATTTATATGGTTAAAAGTGCACTGACGCGGTAGCTCAAGTCGTAAAATCACAATTTACTCGTCCCGATATGGCATATAAAGTGCAGGTACTAACTCCGTCTATATTAATATTAATAAAAATTTATATTAAATATAATTTTATCGTATTATAATAAATCGAATATGATTTTTCTACTTTAATATAACATTATATAACTCTATAACATTTTTTTGTAAATAAACTCAAAATGTCTTTATCTACCTTTATACTGACTTGAAGAGTATACAATAATAGCTCTACTATTTCTTCGTAGGTGTTGGCACCTATCTATCGGAGATAGAATTATAGCGATCTTTATTTTATCCGCGGCGGTCCTGAAAAGGGACCTGGTGCTCAATCCAAACCATTGCCTGAGGTTTTTTAACCGGAAAGTACGGCGTCTGCTGGTCTTCGGCAAACCTGGATTTTTTTGTATATATTAATTATAAATAGCAGGAGAATGTATTTTTCATTCCGCATTATGTGACCTAGGTTTAGTACTTCTGTCTTTTTTTGTAGCTCTATTATTATAGAAATCAAATCTACCGTCAGTTCAGTATGTACTCTCTGTGGGGACGATAAAAGAGAGTAGAAGAGACTGTACATAAGTAAGTATACCCAAAATAATACATTATTAAAGCTTAAATATACAGGGAAAATAATAAATGCCGGCTTAACTAAACTATTACTTAAAAATAACTTAAAAATAAAATTTACAATAATTTAAATCACCAGTTATAACTTAAACAGATCAATTCCTACAAGTAGCGTTTGACAGATGACCACAGAATTGACCCAAATATGACATTTGTAGTAAAATCACAGATATTCTCTTAATAACGAGTGGTTAATTCATGGCGAATTACTACGATGGGCTGATGACCTGACTTCATAATCATCTCATCATCTTCCACTCTTGCCCCACCAACTTATACCGAGAGCGCAGACGTATATAATTACATCATTATTTATATATATAATTTGGAAAAATCACGGGATTTTTTTATCGTGAACGTGGTAAGATCCCGTATTTCCTAATTATACGTATACATTATACTATTGTCACACAAAATTCCAGGAACAACTAGAAATAGGAGTTTGAAAAAGGGTAATTTAGATAAGTATGAGAATGACTAGAATGACGTAGTAACAGAAAATTATATTTAGTTTAATTAAAATTTGACCCTGGCTTCACTTAACCCCGTATGACCCTGTTGAATTACACATAAAATGGTACCTTATTTTGTGTATGTTTTATAGACCATTTATGTTGAAGAACGGTTAATTTAGAAGGGATTTATTGATGTTTAGAAATATAGGTATCGGATTTTTATTTTAACCTTTTTTTGTTACTGTGTGATTTGTGAAAAATATCAAAGTACATCGAAGGAACTTGAAATTGAAGAAAAGTCGTCATAACGTTTTATTAACTACTTTTTCTCAATTTCATCATAAATTCATTCATTTAATAATAAATGAAATTTGATACATATAATTATAGAAATATAAATGTTGTACTTCAATATACGACTTCATATTAGTCGAGTAATAATACAATAGATAAAAAGAAATGCTTATTTTTATTTTTGGAATGACATTTTGAATATTGCTACCTACACAATTCTCATGAACCATTACATTTTTATTTGTCTTTAATTATATTTTTTAAAGCAAAAGAATTGAATTAATAATTTATACAATATTATTACTATTTATCACAGTGAAGTCACAGAAGTCACGAAGGTTAATCTATAAGATAAAGTAGTATATTTCTCTAAGTAAACAATTGGATGCTTGCATTCTAATTTACCAAAAAATAATGTAAAGGTTTAAGCGAAATCTAATTAAATACATATATACAATAATAAATATATCTCTATATGTTATTATTTTTTAATACTATAGTTATTATTAGTTGGCTATATAAATGTAACCAACTGAAAATAACATATAGGGTTAAAATTATGACGTGACGTGTATGTGAAAGCGTAGTATATGTCTAAATTATTTTGATTTTGCTTTGACTGATACCAGAGCATTTTTGATTATGTAATTAATAATTCTTCTTTTTTATTGCAATATAATGCCAGGTAACAATCAGATGCTATGTATGCCACTTTCAGGTGAACCGCTTGTTTGTCATTGTATTTAGGAAAAATAAGTTGTTAAACGGTATTCTGACAATGTGAGACGACGACATAGCTCGGCTGTTTGCGGTGGCTGCTTTCCGGTATCAAGATGCAATTTTCGCTTCTCATTCCTACCAGGAAATGACTATTTGCCGCAATGGACTATGTCAAGGGTCAACATTTGATTTATCTTCCATTTGGATAATAAAAAATCAAGAGCTCTGAAATTCTCTACTGCGTAGACAGTGTTTTAATAGAATCATTATTTTAAAGAACATATGGAATTTAAGATTGTATTATATTTATAATTATAATAGTTTATGTAAAATTTGTACATTTAACACAAAAGTGACTATATTTAGATAGGTAGATAGGTATATTATTTTATATAATATTATGTTTTATTCGACAGTAAATTAGTAAATTCATTCGAAAATATCGCGTAAAAATGCGTTCTAATTATTTCATTGGATTGAGTTGGATAGATTAGATCATTATATATTCATAAGGACGTTTTAAGCCACTACGTATGGGTATGTATGTTGCCTAATATTTATGTGGCTGACGTGGCTCAAATTGTAAAAGCACAAAATACTTATATTTTGAAATTCATTTAGTTTTAATTTGTTTTTATTTACTATAAAGTTAAAAAAATAGTATGAGCCGAATTGTAAAAAAGACTAGACAGTTGTTCTTTTACTCGAATGTACCCTTAAATAAACAATAAATATAGAAAACCAAGAAACGTACAGACGTATTTACATAATAAATAGATTCAGCATTTTGCCAATACGAGCTACAAAACACATCGTGCGTCGCCGCATACTATTGTTAAATTAAGTGGAAATATAAATAATTTGATATCACATTATTAAAAGGAAATGAATAGTATATTATATATATAATGTAATTTCGAATTAATATTGAGAGTAAGTTATAATGAAAATATAATGTAAGTTATTATTCTTCGAGGTAAGATGTCCTCGCAGTGATTAATGATTCTGGAGCAGCTGGCGTTGAGCTAAGTCGCGGGCTCGCATAAGTGCAAAACCTATTCGCCATCATTAATATACGTACCTCACTACAATAATAAATGAATTACAATAATATACTCTAATAATATACTTAGATAATTAATCGGATATTGGTAGATTAGTAGTCAGATTAACGGACTAGTGGACCGCCTTGGCTTTGCACGGGTACTCATAACATTGTATCTTTGGTAAATATAGTCTCAGTTCACCTTTAGCTCAGTCATTTTATAATAATTCATTCTTTTTCTTCTAAAACAGTGAAAGAATTTCTGTCTTATGATAAATGGTAACCGTTGTCTATATAGGTATACATAAACACTATGGATATCATGTTATTGTATGACAACCGTGCATGAACATTCTAAGTGTCATGCCTCTTATGTTATTGCAAACTACTTAATCTACTCTCCTCCCAAAACAAAATAATCTGCTTGGCTGCTGAATTAGGCGAGACTGAAGTACCCACAGAGCCGACTTTCTGCAAAGTTTACTTTAGTGAAAATTGTGTACATTCTATACTCATATCTGTTGATATCTGTTAAAATGTGATTGGACCTCTCAAATTAAACGTCGTTGACAAATGCGGAATTTAATGTTATTTGTCTAAATTTTTGTGACTTTTATGCCAGATATTTAATACTTTCATTATGCGTCCATATATACATTAAAAGAGTTATAAATAGGCTTATAAGCTTAACCAGCTAATTATTTGTCTAACTTCGCTAAATATCGGATCATACTTGTTATTTGGATTACGTTCGGACAAAACTTCATACAGGTACCTTTATTGTAACAAAAAGCTTAATGTATTACTGAGCGAATATTTCCTTTAGATGTACAAAGTACCTAGTATGTACTTTCATCTGAAATGAAGTCTTTAGAAAATTAATTGGCTTATGCTTGCTTTAGAAAGTAATAATATGCCAACTCTTTCCTTTTAATGTAACTGACTGAACCAATCATATTTAATACTTATAATAATCATTAGTTTAATTTAATTTTAATCTGATGTCAGATTTTGATATTTTGCACTACGCAAATAAAAATTGGAAGAGATATAAAAATCATGTTAATTGGTATTGAATTCACTGGAAAAGACCTTTTTTTAGAGGTACCCAAGTTGGGTCAATTTGGTATAGATACAAACAAAATCATATAGCCATATATTTCTTATAAAATACGTAGGTGCATTTAGACCTGTTTTAAATACGTACATAAAAGAGACAATGGGATCAATGTAATAGTAATTAAAAGGAATGAGTGTTGTTTACTTTTATACAGTGGCTTAACTTTTTTGGCATTTATATTATGCTGAGATACAACTGGGGACAGAATAATTAACTTGAACAACGAACAAAGGTGTCACATTTATTAGGAAAAAGAAGCGAAAATGTTTATAAAGGACGACAATAATTTTAAGGTTATTGTTATATAAAAGGAAGTGAATTCAATAGTCACAAAATCAGTACAGTACCACCACCGAAACAAATCCTATTGAAGAAAAAAAATATAAGAAAAACAATATTATCAACATCACTGTCAAATTGCAAAAAAGGTCTCAAAATTTTTAATATTATTGTGATATTATACTACATTTTAGGTCCTATAGTAATAATAAAATCCCTTAACAATTAACACTATCTAATCTAGTCCCAATATAAACAGAGTTTGAGATTGATTCCTGTATATTTATAATCTATCCTAGATAATCCTTACATGGACGGTTGAACTCTCGAAATCTAGAATATTAAATGTTTAATCTCATTAAGAAGAAATACATTATTAACATACACAAAACAGTACCATCAAAGACATTGAAGGATTAATTTATGTAGTTATCTATACAATTCGCTGGCAAGAACTATCGTCAAAGTGGACGTGATATTAATTAGAGCCAGAACCAACTAGGCCGTTTCGGGTCCTTCATACCAATCGATGGAGCATGAAGGTCGGTGAGATATAAGCTCACATGAGCTCCACACACTGTAGAACGGTCGCTGACATATTTCTTCAGTGATTATGAGGCTTACTTCAAGTCTTATTTCTATTCAGTTTATAAATGCTCCCGCAATTATTTCCACTTGAACAAAGTTTTATTGTCGGTAGAGATAAAACGAGAAATATTATAATACCTCTAACAGAGGGTACAGTATTCTCCATAAATATATCTTACTAATATTATAAATGCGAAAAATTCTGAGTATGGATGGATAGATGGATGGATGTATGTTTGTTACTCTTTCACTCAAAAACTATTGATAATGAAACATAACAGATAGGCTACAAATTTATGTATATTTTAGTAGTAATTTGCTTGTTCTCATAGTGTACATAATTTTGATATATAATGACTGTGTATATAATTATTATTTGTATACTATTTTTATACTGTATTATACAATTTATATGATCCTGACTGTATGATACAACGTAGGTGCTTTATTAAAAGTTTGTAGAATAAACAATAGACTGTACTAAGGAGATGCATAATAATGTTTTTACTTGATTATATTATTTTAAAATGAATTGAAAATAATCAAAACAAAATGTGTTGCAATTTGATTTAAATAATTTAATAATTTTGATTTTATTTAAAATTTGACTTTTGTGAAACTAAAACCTGCAGTTTTGTCAAGGTCACATTTACTTATTTTTTCAATATTTTTCTTTGCAGCATATTCATATTTATCATAGTGGTTTAATATGTATATATAGCTTATAGCTTTTCTAGATAATGGGCTATCCAGCACATATTACAGAAAAGATATTACCTAAATATCCGCACTCACAAACTTTATTTCTTTATAGTATCCAGTACATAAATAGTCATCTGTTGTTTCATATTCGAATATATAGTTAAATATAAATAGGATACACCCTTCGAATGTATTAGAATTAAATTTAACTATAACATGTATTCGAAATCATATTACGAAATTCATAATTCATTCATCGTATCACGATTTTCAAGTAAGCCAATATAGTTCCCTGACAATCTTTACTAGGTTAGCTCAATTCCGATTATTCAACAGTACGACATTTGATTTCCCATAGCACCTCGTGTGTTGGAGGGCCAGTCGTTTGAAATAATTGTCTGGTATTGATCACTTTTAACGTAGTTATAATGAAGTGTACGTGTACTACACACACCAGACTGATCTGAATTGGGTATATAATCTTTAATTATACACAAATCTATATACTGTATAGTATATAGATTTGTGTGTAATCGCCAAGTATGTCGCCTGTGGAGTATATTGATTTCGAAATAAAATTGTCGGGAACGAAAATGTTAAATACACAAATATGTTTAATATCTTTCTTTCTATTCCTCTATGCGATATTTGTCGTCTGTATGACAAACTGTTACCTTGTTTGCCATTGAACTCTCGTCTTTTACTAACGTAGGCTTTGTACAAAATCGTCTGAGCTGAATAGCTAAGAGAGACGCGAATACACAGTTACACCTGTGTAGTCGCGTCTCTCCTAGCTACATGTTTCAGATGACGTGATGTCCTTGGTGGTGTTCAATAATAGGACATAGTTATCATCAGGAGAGCAAAACGCTTTTTTCCATTCCAGTAAATAAATCAACATAATATAGAACTATAAAATAATACTTAGTAAAACATAAAAATAAATAGGCTCGGATGAATTTATATTGTCAACACAATAAATTCCGAATGACATTTCCGAAGCAAAGATAATAAGGAAATACTCCCCTAAATTTAATTTATAACTCGAGTTTTGTCACCAACAAGTACCATTCAAAAGTTGTAAAAGACAGAAATCATGTAGGCGGATATATGCTAACTGTTCTGGAAAGTTTGTATAAATATATAATAATTGTTCATATAAATGAAAAGTTCCGATATAAATCGTGAACGGTAAAGCGCTATAAATTATTGGAAAACACCTGAGCAACGAATATTTTTGAATTAAAGATAAAATAAAGACTGATAAATGTCTGGGAATTTATATCATTCATCAAGTTATTGTAGTTAATTACTACTTAAAAATATAAATGCTTAGCTAAACAAATTTTAAGACATTATTTGATCTCAGTCATGACAAGTGACCTACGCAATGTTCCTCGACCTTGGCATTACAAGGTCAATTATTATACAAAACTATTTCATATAATTATTATGTATATGCTATAATGTATGTAGGTATATAATAAAATATTTATTTTATGTCTTTACTTGTTATACATGTTTTTACTTTATGGTTATGTATACCGTAAACAAATAAATATTTTGACGTCAGAAGCTTTAGGTACCATTACAATATATACATAGGTGTGTATAAGTATGTTAGTATATTAAACGATTGTCTTTCTAATATTACCCAACTTTTAGCCAATACGTTGTGAGCCATATTTAACAGCGTTTTCTGTAAAAATTTCATCGCATTTTATCAAGTTATTTTTAATTTTATGTATATACGTATAAATAATTCAGTATTATATAGGAATTTTATATTTGTTTGCATATACTACTTTAAATTTCTCAAATTAGTGCAGTGGTTCCAAAGGTTTTAATTAGTAATAGCTATTTATTAATAATTGTAATAGTTATTTATTAATAATAATGGCAGCGATGTTTTGCTAATCCAGCAGTGCAATAATAATTTTAGAAATGTGTATTTCTTAATATAATAATACTTAGAATTTATATTTTCGATTCGATTACAATTTCCGTTTGTGGCAGAATTTTGGCAATTAATAAAATTTCTTGTCAGTATGATGGCACTGAAAATGTGAAAACTTTCCTGATTAATTGATTAAAATCAAATTAATCCAATGAAATTTGTGGTAGGGGAAATTACTAAAAGGCGCACATGTCTACCTACAAACTCAAATTCGAATATCCATGATATATATAGTTTAGAATTCTGTTTGATTACCATCGAAAATTATCTAATCGGATTAAAACTTGCCGATTTCAGTCTGATTTATTGACCCTTCAATTACCATTTCGAAGTTTTACTTCAGCGATCGTTTAATAAATATTTACATTTGATATTTCTGTACTATATTTTAATATAACATCCTAACATACATACTTAGATATGTGGGCTGACTGAGAGAATATAAATTAAATTTCAATAAATCCATACTAATATTTTTAATGCAAAGACGTAGTTTTTTTTTATATTTTAAGTCTAAACTGTTTATGTATATGTTAGTTTTTAATAAAACTTGACGTGAAGATAGATTATGTCTCGGGGACAGATATATGCTATATTTTACAAACAGAACTTTTATGGACATCTTAGATTATCTTTCATCTCAGAAAAAAATACGAAATCGAGGGTAATGATAACACACTGTAACATAGTAATATATTTTCAACTAAATATCACACAAATAAATTTAATTAATATCTGAAGATTCTTTACGAATATAGATTAGTATATATTATTGTACAATAACTAAAATAACAATACGGCGCAGTATTTTTATTTTAGTATTGCCCATGAAGTTCCGCGGGATGAATAGAAATTTAAATATAATATTATAATAGATGCTTTTGAAGATTGTTATACACTCTAAAAATATAATGAGGAATATTATACGTTATTATGTAATAAATGTGTAAAAAAAATAATACAAAAGGAACAACAACTATATCTGTCTAAGCTGCAAAATAGAATAAGAACGTCTTTAGGTTATATTTCTATTATTGTAGACAGTTTCTAATATTTTATCTACCTCTTGTGCCATTTTTAGAACTCTGCATGTTTTTTTAAGATTTAATCTGGGTACCGGTTTTTTCATGTTGTAGTACGACTTTATTATGGTAAACACACAAACATACCTGAAAACCATTAGCTTAATCCTTAACGGATTGTTTTTGATATCAGCATGCACAGGATAAACAAACAAATATTGTAACAATTATTGTTCTGGAATCTATACATAGATAGAATGTTCCTATAATAGTTTTTATCATTAATCTTTTATGTACAGATCGCGATTTTTATTCAAGACATTTATTATATGTAGGTATAACTATTTATACAGATAATTGCCTTAAATCAACGAAGCATATTTGCTTGTAGAAAATATGTCAATGCCAGCAAAATACAACTAGTTGATAAGAGTACCGATTCTTCGAGGTCAAGAAATATTAAGGGCGAATTGGTTATCTTTTAACTTGCTACAACCAACTAAGCTTTAACACTGAATTAATATTAAATAGGCGTTAAACTGTGAGGGTCTAATTTGATTTATGTATAATGACAACAAAAAATGAGTTAAATTTATATACATATTATTATAATAAAAATGTATTTTGTCGATATTAATTTCTTAATGAAAGATATGTACAAGAAAGAAAAAAATATTATGAGGGTTATGTATCAATTTATACCAATATTACGTTATCTGTGCCAATATTAAAATTGTTAAAGTTTGTAAGTTTATGAGATTGTAGAGGATAATCTATGTCCTTATGATACGATTTTGAATTCTTTTGCTTTGGATTTGTTTTATTCCAAATTATTATATGCATTCATGTTGATTATTATTATTTTTTATTAGTTACATTCAGTCGACTCACCATTAAATTTTCCGTGACTGAATTTTTGATTAGTTTTTGCATGACGTAAAAAATATATTGACCTCCAAATTAATCTAATCACCTTATGATTAGACTATGAATTTTAATTATTTAAAGTAATTTTTATGACGTACTTTTATACATATAGTATGTTCTAAAATTGATACAAAATCAGAATGCGTTATCTTCTTGTACGAATTCGAACAAGCTATGTCGCGGTAAAAACACAGTATGTAATTTTAGGAACAGGTTTGATGTATGACGATGACGTTAAAAAAAGGTACTTCATATTATTTTTACCTTAATTCGATATTGGCGTTAGATATAATCCACAACTATATTACAGTTATTAGAAATTGGATTGAAATAACCTTGACATTCAGTGCTATAGAAATAGCATTAATTTTAATGAATTTATAACCCATGAAAGTGAAATGTTGCGCATAAATTACAACGGCTATATCACAGAGTTGTAAATAGGCCTTGATATGCTAATTAGTTGTTCGACCCTGCAAGGAGTTAATAAGAGGTTAAATATAAGACAAATGGGTTACACCTGAAGTGTTTGCTAATAACGTATTCCAGTTCATATATTTTTCTATACAGGTTTAGTCGTATAGAGTATATACTAAACAATTTTCTCAAAGTGCAAAAAGCAAACTGGTTTAATGAAAATAATTTATGAAAACTTAATAAAACCTTTAAAAGAAAATGGTAACACATTTTAACTTTATTGCTTAGTGAATCAGCTTACTGTTTTCTGAATAACACTGTATGGGATTTTTCATTAATGGCTTATTCAACTTTCTTAAGAGTAGGTATGTGACAGCGCCAGTCAGACCGACTACTATAGGCTAGTCAATTTACCATCAAAAGATCTGTATGGTTACTTACCTCCTTTGTGTTATCACAAAAGTCAGCGAGATGAAATGGATATTTTCAATAGAACTATCGAATGCCTGCATTTACTTGAAAAATAGTATAAAATGTGAAATTAAATAAGTTCAACATTTTTTTAAATTAGTCTTGAGTGAAAAAAGACTTGATTAGTATATCATTAGTGGTGTTGGTCCAAACTTAGTAATTTCGCAGTAGATCTAGAAACTCTTTGATGTTCGTCGAGTTCAGATTAGTGAAACTAGTAACAGATTTAATCGATTCTGAATATTCAATATGTTTGTAGCTTACACAGAAGACGTTAGGTATACAAATATATACATCGAATATTATTGGATGTTAAAGCTATTTACATTTCCGAAGATTACTCACGGGGTAATTTAACTTTTTTTGAATGCATTTAATTACAATAGTACGGCAAATTATTAATTTTTCTATCAAATATTTTTTATTCTTTTTTTTAGGTTATTAGTTAATAGTTCGATTATTTAAAAGATAAGTAAAATATACTTGTTATGATTTTTTTTAAATCATATTTGATTTCACGACGCCTAACCAAGATGCAAGTAAAAATAACTAAATATCGGGAGCTCAAAAATTATTCTATAATACGGCAATTATCCTGTTTATATAAAGATAGTTTAAAAAGAATAAGTAACGTGTAAATGTAAATGTGTATTGTATCTATATTCACAATTTACATTGATTAGTTAAAGGAATATACTGAAGCAGATACGGCATTCCCAATGGTAATCGTAGTGATTAACTGACAACTATTTGAGAGATTTCGATTAACTGTCAAAATGTAGCACAGAATACTTAATAGATCTACTACGGTAGTCAGAACGTGTTAGTGTTACAGAGTATTACGCTATGATCAGATTGGCATCCCTTTAATTAAGCTCGATAATTTCAAGTGATCTTATGTGAAGATTAAATTGATCCCTTTTTACTACCCCGTCATTAAATAAAGCCTCTTCACGTGAGGTAGGATTTAGCGAAATAGTGATGCGCGTGTACACTATATCGAGATCAATGCCATAATATACATTAAATAAGTAGATAACTTTAAATTCATTCACATGATACAATAATTTATATAACAAAATTAAATAATATTTAATAATAACCTTTAACATTAATTAAAAATACTTGCTTACATACAAATTTTAATTGTTTATGTAGGTTTATCAAAACTTTTTTATTATTAGTTTAATACGAAATGTATTAAACTAATAATAAAAAAGGTAGGTGAAAAAATACTTAAACTGAAATTCTACAAGCAAAAATCCAATAAAAGTGTGTTTTTCGTTTTTAATTGGACTGTGAAATTTTAATTGCTCAGAGCAATAATCAGCAGTAAATTCGCTAGTCGATTTCGACAAAAAGCGTTCGCGCCGATACATTCGGCAGCTATTATACGATCACTGTAATTAATTGCTCACTTCTGTATCAATTCTTCATTTTGAATTGAATATTGAACTTCGAAATGTAATTCAGTTTATCATTCTAATATTTCACCTATTAATGAAGGTATCGTAATTGGTGGTGATTAATAGTAAAAAATATTGTTTTGGTCTCCCGATTCAATACCTACCTGAATTTAATTACTTCATGAATAGAACATAGAACAGCCTGCAGGTTTGGAATCCAAGAATGTAGACTTAGTAAAGATAGCTAGATTTTTTCATTAAGATATATTAAAAAGGTGCAGGAAAACTTTTAGTAAATTATTTTTAACTAAAGATTAAAATTTTAATTCTATAACAATTTAGTTAAGGTTCTTATTTTAAAAATATAACTAGTCAATTGACAAGACGAAACTAGGTCAGGATACTTCTTTAAAAATCGGCCATTTAATATTTATCAAGTTATACTTATTTTTTACTTGAAAATTGTATTATAAATATATTAACAATCATGTTTTTTTATTGTTTACCGATTGGGATTTAACTTATGTAACTTTTATAGTTTATGCGTTTTCTTATTTTAAGGAATATTTATTGTGAAATTATTATTCATGGCATTTAATTCATTTGCAAAACATAAATTTCGAGGTAAACTTTGGAAACAATTGTGTTTGTAGTTAGCCCAGTGCCATATATTTCAGTTGATAGGCAGCCTGTTTCATAAGACGTATTTTGGTATTATCTGTAATTGTAGTATGAGGGATATTACGGGTGGCTCACGATAATGTGAAGTCTATAGAGCTTCTAACTGTTTATTAATATAGGCGACGGTTACTGTTTACAATCACGTAGTTTTTTTTTCATTTCATTCATTCATTTATTCATTTATTATGGTCTACGGCTCTGGAGACTTGTATCCTTTGGCCACTTCGTGTGCCATTTAAATTATATAAAACATGTATAGAAAATATTTATTTTTAAATCTCCATATGCAATAGAAATATAGCTTACGTACTTAACGGCCTAGAGGTTTTTATTCGTTGGGAAAAACAAACAGTCGGAAACTAATTGTATAGGCGTAACGGAGAGAAAACTTACGATATCCCAGTAGCAAAGTAGAAAACCGTTTCAGAAGAGTGAACACATTATACAAAGTGCATGAATTTTTTTTTCACAAAATAATCTCAGCTAAAACATTAATGAAATACCTATTTTTATTTTATGCGGAAAACTATGCATTTATAATTTTCAAAAACTGTAATATATCTCAGAAGTAATATATTGTAGACATCATAGAAGACCGAAGAGCTGGCAGCTACCTCGGACAAAGAATTAGTCTAGCCATTCAAAGAGGGAACGCTGCCAGTATCTTCGGAACTTTGCCTAAAGGGACTCCTTTTAATAATATATATCTCCTATGCAGAATATAGGGGAAGGAGATACAAAGAATTTATGACCTGTAAATAATGATTAAAGTGTTTTTTTTTAATAAATAAAATATATGAAATGTTAAAATTCATAGTATGTATTATGAATTTTAACTACTTCAGTCATACTATTGTTTTTATTTAATATGCAGTATCTTAGCAATTTGTTCAACTGGTTTACCTTCCGTAGGTAGACTGTCAGTTTAATTTGTATATTAACTTATTTTTACTTACTTATTATACAAATAAAAGAAGATTTAACTATGTTAGAACTGAATAAGATAAATCTATGAACTACATTTTATAATTTTTATATAAATATAAAAAAGGTTTAGTAAGATTTATAAAAAAAAAGTTAGAGTATTTATGTGGAACCACAATAAATAACAACGACCGATACAATGTAAATGATCGGACTATAAAAATACGTTGGATCCAATTTAATGGCCCAGTAGTTTTGGTAAATGGCTTAATATATTTGATTTTGTATGAAACATGCGTATTAACTACATTATTTATTGTAATATCAGATCTTGTGTGTATATATAGCTTTATCGTCATTAACTTAGTTTTATCTTGTTTTTAATATAATTATTATTTTTAATTTTAAATTAAATGACTACTAATAATATTTATAAAATGAATACTTAAACTTCAAAGAAGAGTAATTGCTTTGTGCTGTAAGATTACTAAGATTTATGTTAAATGTAGGATTTTTACAGTGGTGACTATCCGTCTAATGATAAGGGGTTACCGTCTTCTGCATATATATGAATAGTATCACGGACATGTCGTTATAATGGGACGTTTGTGAAACCACTCATGTGTGGTCCTGCCTCCTTATCTTGTAATTTCTCCTCGAGAGTGGACATTTTTATATTACAAAAAACTAGTTTTGTATATGTGTGTATCACTTATCAGTATTACTTAATAGTTTTATGCAGAATACGTGTTGTGTTTAAGATTCATACAAGTAAATTATTTACTGTACATATGTATATTGTTATATTATTTTTGTTTTTATCAGCTCTCAACTAAGATAGGTAAATAAGTAATATATAATTCGTATAACAAACTCATAAGTAAACAATATGTCCTAGACCAAGATTACATTTTTTCAGACCGGTTTCTATTACGAATATCATATTTGATGCGAGCTTTGTTTTGTTTGCTTGCCTTTTCTAAATACTGTCTAGACTTGTTTTTCTGATTACAAAACAAATTTCTTATCTTACATTATTAAATGTATCATTATGTATCATATATATATATAATGAAAATAATATGCCAGTGTGGATGATTATAAGAGGAGGGTAGGCCAAAAAGAGATGAATGAACAATAAGGCTGCAAATAATATAGAATATCGATGTGGATGGAAGAACAAAACATATTACACCGAACTCAAATGAATAAATAACCCTGAACAATTTACACAGTGTCATCTAGTCAATACTTATATATAATTTATTGTAAATACATACAAAATATACATAGAGTCCACCCAGACTGATATAAATAATCATACTCGTTAATATAAATGTTTGCACCGTGAGAGAAATCGAACTTGCGACCATCTGAAGTATGCTAAACCGCTAGACCAGCGAGGACGTCATGAAACAAGGTAGAAGCATAATTATGATGTTCAAACAGAAATAAAGGATCAAAATATTAATGTAAAAAAATCATACTAATTTCGCATACAATATAACGATTTTATAAAATGTATGTTTATTTTTATCGATGTATTTGTGATTTGTTCCCATAATAGGCTCTTACAACTGTCTAGGGACGATTAGGAGTGGCCACACATTGTATTCTTGCTTACTTGTTCTTTGTTACTCAGTCACCCATAGACTAACTGAATTTCAATAGAATTTGGTGTATAGAACCCACAGCATAATGAATCTCAGTAATGTATTTCCAATGTAAGTCCACGCTACCAAATTAGGCGTATTATAGTCCTATACAGTATACAGGACTATACTATTTGGTAGGAAATCTCATAGGGGCTACAGACTTTATTTTTTTATGTTGTTTGATATCCTCAATACATGGCGTTTACAGAAACCTACATACGAGTGATGTCACCTGCAGTATTAGTACAAATTAAAAATTTAGATATATTTATATATAATGTACATCAACAAGTGCTTGTAAAGTGAAGGGTAATCAAAATATAAACACTAGGTTTTAAATCCTTATTATATAGTAGTAGTTATTAACATTAGTATGTATGTCTTTTAATTTCTTGGTACATCCTTATTTTAATATTATTTTGCTGAATGACGTTAACTTTTACTTAAATGTATGTATGTAATGTAGTATTACGTAAGAAGAGGTGATATATATTTTTATATGATTGAAATTGCAAACAATATGATTGCCGACTGAATTATAAGTAATTCCACAGGTGTACACAGATGATAAAGTAATGTTCTTCTCTATAGGTGACAGTTACCACTTACTATTCAGTTGCCATTTCAGAGGATTAAGCTAACTACTATTGTATATCTTGTATTTTACTGTAGAATTGCAACCGAAATATAACTTACAAAAAAAGCTACTTAGCGGCTGAAATCTGTTACTGTGGTACCTCAGTTGAGTGGGATAAGCAACCGGTAAGTTTACAGGCTAACTTCAGCAAATAATTATAATTATGGTCTTAACGACCATCTTTGTTCTTTCTTCTTTTCTATTGCTTATCTAGTTTCTAACAGAACAATTCGGTTTGATACTAGCTATAAGTAATATGAATTTGAAGATAGTAGACTAAGTAAGTAGATTCAAACCAGAAATGTACAATTTTCTTTACGTTGTGGACACCATTGTGGTCTAATAACAATAGATGACTTATCAGTCTATTGTTTTGTAAAATGAGTTTGCAAAGATGTTGCTTGGGAGCTATTGAGGCATTGTGTTTAAATCTACTAATACTAAGTTGCGATACCAAAATTATAAAGTATATAATTCTTCATAAATTTATTAAAAGTATTATTTACTTAGAGTACTTAGTGCTTCATTTCTAAGTAATGACTTTTATCAGTTGTTACTTTACGAAAATCTTACAACTAAGTAATAGCTTAATACACTTAGCAGGTACTGTATTGTATGCTCATAGGCTGAAACTCCTAATTCGCCTTTTACTATAGTAACTTGTAAATATTATCAACAACTATTATGTATTATTCAAGGTGCCTCAATGAACTTAGATGAATTAGAACCTGGCTGCTATAGCTATCTGGAGAAAACTGTGAGAGAATACAAACGACGAAGTCAACTTACATCATTAGAACTTCGATAAAGTTGTAACTTTGGTAAGGATTTTTCGCCTTCTATTTTACTCTTTCGTAGCTACTTGATGGAAAAGAGAAGAGGTGTTTATTGCTTATATGAAACTATTTATCATGTTTAATGTACATACTGCTGCAATATTTTATCCAACACGTCAAAGTTATGTGTATTAAAGTTTAAATTTTAAACGAATACTACGAATTTCTAACAGATTTATTTATTAAATAGTTATTAGGTAAGCTTAATATAATAATTGGTGTAGGTAAATATATTTTATTAGATTTATTTGAGTGACCAATATTAATCAGATTAATTTATATAGTCTCGTAGAAATTTAAAATTATTATATTAATAATAGTAATCACATCATATAGTACAAAACTAGAGTAGAACTTTTATAATATGTATAAAACAATATACATTATATATATTTAAATACGTGTCTTTGTAGAAATAATTTTCCATCCGAAGTATTAGATTTTACTTTTAGATTGTTATCATTTTTCAAATAATTGCGAGAACGCGATGGTAGAAGTTTTTACTTATTCACTACTATTAAACAAAGATAATTTAAAATAACTATGTCGTTAGTTATCATTCAAGATAACAATTAAGTGTGAAAACTTTTAATGATCTTGATATTAAATGTAATTTTATTCAAATTTAAATAAAGTTACGAACTTAGAATGATTTGAATGAAAATTAGTACAATGTAGAGAAATCCTCAATTACATTCGAGGAAGTATCAGATTTAATTGATTACTTAATTATGCTTAATTAAAAATGATAATTTATTTATGTATATATTTACCAAACACAATGAATATTGCACTTCTTACCTCTATGAAACTGAAAATAGAACTATTACAGTTTATCTTTATTAGACACGCAGGTTTATTGTTAGTCTAATTTTAAATTCGATTTGAACCCAAGTTTTGTACTATTATAATGTAATCAAAACCAGAATAGAATCGAATAATAATAATGTTAGTTATTGCAATACAATTTTATTTTCGTTGACTACTAAAATGTAATATTAAAACTTTATTAGTGTATAATTCCAAAATATAAAAAGTTGACAAATGTGCAACTATATTAGTTTGCACATTGGATGAAATTAATTTCCAAAGTGGACCAGTTGATCTTCGTTTAATAGTTGTAAATTCAATATAGGTGATAAACTTTTATTCACGTATGCTTAGCATTACGTAAGTACAAGTTATATACATAAAAACTACTGTGATAGATCATATTACTAGTATTTATGTATATGTACGTACGAGATTATTTTATATTATTTTGCAGATTCTTTATTTTTAGAGAACTATTGCGATTACATGTATTATATCGTGTTATATCACATGTATTCTTTATAGTATTGTTCGTTTCTCTTATATACAACATGGACAACAACCATATTCCTAGCGCGATGCCTCTTTTTAACAGATAGTTCTTTTGTATCGACTGTTTATAATTAGTTGTGTAATATTATCTTATCTGTGGTACAACTTGTAATCATATTCCAGAGTATGTGTAATATAGTGTTTAACTTCAAGAGACTAGTGATAGTGATCACAATGATTAATTGTACTCTTACATACATTAATAAAAAATATTGCAATAATTTTTGATGAATACTAAATAAATAAATAAAAATTGAATTTTCAAACTCCTTCGAATGTAATTTCACGTATAAAAATATATTATGACGTCATAATTCATAATGGTGGAAAGAATTCTATTCTAAAACACTTGAAAAGCCATTGTATGTCACCGTAACTTATTTCACTGGCGCCATAATCGTAAACTTTCTGGATGTTACGCTACTTACAAAGATGATGGTCTAGTTGCAGCCAAATTCATGCCTTTACCGGGAGGGCTTATTGACTATGTTTATGTGGTTCTATTTGGATTTCTTTTTACCTGTATTGTGATACTAAGTCCGCGACTTTGTACATGTATAACATATTTATTTGTGAATTGATTGGAATAAAACAATTACTATTTTTTGTGAATCTTTAGTGTAAACCGCAACTAAATCGGTTAAGTGTGTTCTAAAAATAATACACTCAAATGCAAACAAAGAGACAATTTTTTTAAAACATATTGATAAAGCTTCCACAATAGTTTATCTCATATATCTTTCATGTATGGACAGTGATTACTTACATTTTTATTCTATGATGAATAAAAATGTAAGTAATCGTGATGTTAAAATACACATATGTAGTATATGTACTACATCACGGGCAACATAACATTTCATTTTGTGTTATGCAAATGAAATTCCATAAGAGCTGACCAATGAGTTGATAACGAATGGTAACAGTCGGCTGTATAATTGTACAGAAATGTGACTATCACATATCAGTGGCACATATGCGTTGCTTTGCCTTCGACTATAGTGTCATGTCTTCATTTGCCATATTGATTATATTTCATATTGCAATTGTTCAGGGTAGTAGTTCAGTAGTAGGGCAGCACCCTTATATCCCGAAACAGTTCAAAAAGAAACAGTTACAAACTGGAAAGATGAAAAAAGGGTTTTTTTTTCGGCTGCCTTTAACCACAGCTGGCCTTTACAGTGTAGACGTCGAGGCGAGGCGTGTTCAAACCCGCGGGAGGACTTATGTAGCGGCTGATGGGCAACTCCTGCCTAACGTGTAGTGGATCGCAGTAGAAATAGAAGTAGCGCATGCAGATGACTCTGTTTACTTGAAACCAACATATACTTTTGTCGTATTATCAGAAAACAAAATCTTATTTGGAAACATTCCAGTTGTTTTTCTGAATCAAGTCAATTGTTATGCTTTTTATATATTAATGTATTAATATTCTACAAATTTGTCCGTTTTTTAGCAATTCAGTGTTGTATAAATTTTAATATTTTCAATTCACTGAGTAGGAGAGTCGAAAGTGTGGGTTCGAAATTGAAAAGGGTTCAAGTGATGTAATGTACTTGTAAAGGCTCGGTATAAGATTGATATTTATGTATTTATCTTCCATTATGGCTTATAAGATGGTAATAAATTATTGTATTGTTACGAAGTATAATAGTAGTAGAATATGCTATAAGGCATTAATATCGTATTTTGTTTGTATAATACAAAAGGCGATATTGCATTCATATATATAAAGAATATCGAAAAGATTAATATATTTCTACAGTTTAATTAATGGTAAATTAACTACTAATTTCATTTATTGAACTTCAAAGGATTTTAGATTCGATAGACATTCGATAATTGAACAGATTTCAATGATTCTTTTTTCTGTAGTTGTTATAAAACAATTTGCTACATGCAAATTGTTTATTGGTAGTAGTCTGTTGTTTATGTAATGAAATATATTTGCCTAAAATTTATAAGGGCTTAAATATACTGAAAATGGTTCTGAATATATATTTTTGAAGGTTCAACAAGAATTGTAAGTATTATATTCGTAGTAGATACGTAGTCATCTTAAATTTTATTATGAAATTCTCAAGAAAAGTGAAACATTTTTTTGTGAGTCCTTCGACACGTCGTGGTCTTTATTCAAATTCAAATTTAATTACTTCGCGAAAAAGCCAAGAATAATTAAATTTATCAGTCAAAAAGGAATTAACTTTAATTCCTCCGAATAATGAAGTAATATCGTTCAAAGCTTCACTGAGCGGTCGGTTTGTTTATTTCGCTCGTGAGTATAACCCCTTACTGGGCTACTTTACCCAAAGGCGTATTTACGCCTTTCCTAATTTTACCTTTTATCCCTATTTAGCTATTTGGATAAGTGAAAATTCTGCCGTTACGACGTGAATCGTTGCAAACGCGGCCCTGTTTATATTCTCACTTGAATTATGTTCGGAAGATAAATAATATCACCATAAAAAATATTTCACGATTGTCACATATTCAACACGAATAGAAGGAAAAAGAAACACATTGCCAAAGGCGTTATGATGAATAGATAGCGCCAGTACGACGTGTATTTGACAAATAAATAAGATTGCACGTTTGGTTTTCTTTAAATATTATTTATATCACTCGATAACAAACGAACATTTGCTTGTCCATCTAATGGTAAATATTTATAAAATTTGTGTATCATAAAATAAACCCTAGATGAAATATTTAATATATAAAAAAAAATATTTATATATTAATTTAATAATAGTTACAATAAGTATTAAGTAACTTCATATAATATGTTCAAATCTTCCGACGTTAAAGAGAAAAATCACATCACAATGAGGCTTTTTCTCGTTTGGTAAAATGAGTAGTAATATTATATTTGAGATGAGGATGAGAAGATATTGCTTTTAGATTGTCATCTAACATAGTCGACTAATGAGACAGTCGCCACGCGAATATTATGGTAAAATAAATCTATTAAATATGGATACTTGACCGTGTCGCTAAAACGCGAAGAATTTGCTAGGATTGTATGTTAACGGGGACTTGCCTGGATTATAACTATGGCGTTACAATCAGGTTCATTCTGCCACCATATTTATCTCGAAATCTAAATTTGTATAGTAATAAAAATTAACTATAATTTCAATTTAATATTACATCAAATGTTATGTCAAAGAATATTTCATAACATTTTACTAGTAGTTTAATTCTTTGTATTAGGGATTCATTTGAAATATAAAAAAACTACACGATTATTACATTTGTTTTGTAACAAAATTTTAAAGTATATAACAGAGCCAATTTTGTTATGAGCATGTAAAACCCGAAATTACTGCACCAACTATTTAGGTGAAAAGTAGAGTATTTCAGAATGACGTAAGCTATTTATTAATATATATATATTCAAACTTACACAATAATGAATAACATATAAACCGATCATTACATTAATAAAATTTAATATACAAATACACCTTTTTGGGTAACTTAATCTCAATTATTTCAGCCGCCAAACAGCTTGCTTAGGTGCTTAGTAAGCTGTCTTTCGGTTGAAGTATGCTTGAAGGTAGTGAAATTATAAAATTTATTAAGAGTTAGTTGGACCGTCAGCTTGATTGCTATTAAAATTATATAAAAATAAACTTATTTTACAAAGTTATATATAAAAATAAAACAAAACTGTTATTGAACCTATGTTATATATTATTTAATTATTGCAATATCATTACTATTTATGTTTAGTTTTTTTTTTCAGAACGATAATTAATTAACTAAATGCGAATTACTAATAAATCAAGTAACTGCTTGTAAAATTACCAATATTTTAACGCTAAAAAATGAACAATCTGAAAATACAAGTAATTAATAATGATAACATTGCAATAAATTACTTTTATCACGGCACCGATCTTTTATACCAGTAATAAAAGTCTATTATATAAAAGAACTCACGAACAATTTCTCGTCGATAATTTATAATTTAAACATTTTCAGTAGTTGTGAATTCAGCTGATAATTAGATATTTGTATTAATGAAAAATATATACGTACAAAAAGTACACACTTAATATATGTATATCAAGATTGAAGCGTACTACGTGGAGGTCCACTTAACATGATACATTGCTAACAATAGGGTTATTAGTCCACGTTACTAATAATCCCCTTTCTCCCAGTTTTAGGTATTATAACATGACACTCGATGTAAAGCTGCGTTCCATTTATACATCATTCAGCATGTAGATCTCAATTTACCAATTTACCGAATATCAGAGCGAATATATGCCAGAATTTCTCTCGGATTTCGCCATTTTATAGTTTCTACGTGATAAGTGACGCACCTATTGCCTTCTCCGACATATATCACGTTGTATGTATTTCATGGAGATTTTAGTTCACACGTGATTCGTTTGCTGAACATAATGTCTTGAAGACGGGGTTATATATTGTTTTTCGCACAGCTACGACATAAATATTTTGAACCGACTTCAAATTAAGGCAGTTTTGGATTTTATTATGTGGGCGATAATGAAAACTAGGAATTATCGTAGGAAAAAATATATTTTGTGTAGAAATACACTAGAACTATCTACTACAGCCAGGAAGGGAAACAGATTGTAACAATTTAGAATTCGGTATTCTAAAACAAATCACATATTACCATAGAATCATTACAGTATTGTTTAAATATTTATATAGCTGAAAATTAAATATTTAAAAATAAAAACCTTAGACATATATGTAGGTATCTTGGTTAAATCAAAATCATATCGGATGTCGAGTAGATATAGTTTTCATTTTATGTGTGTAATTCATGCGGGGGCACGGGGTTTATCGTAAGTATGTAATATTATATTTTCTGTGCCGCAAGTAAGGTATGAGGATAAATTTTCATATGGTGCTTTTTAGAAGTAACGAAAAATTCGTTACATATAAATTTTATTTTCAGTCGAATAAGTTACATTTATTATTATATTTTTATCTAGTTGGAATAGATACCTTCCATTTTGATATTTAGACTTGGGTCTAAGGGCGATAACTTAATATAAAAGTATCAAACAACCGTATCCAATCATATACACCTTTCACAAAGGAGATAAGTGTTCCTTCTAACATATGTCAGCTAAGTTTTGGCGCTAGTATATCCGCCAGGTGCGCCTCTCCCGAGCCGCTAAGTTTCACGGCCCAATAGCCGCTCACCCTTTGATTTTCCACATGATGCTCTCGGCTTGAAATAGACCAGACATGACAGTAGACAAAGAGAGATGCCACGCATGCGAGAGAGAGCTATGATTACATTTAATAAATCGGATTCCTGGGTTTCGATTTAAAATATAACCACCGGAAATAGTCTACTAAAATATATCGTAACAATCAGGTAATGTTACGTTTTAAGATTTTGCTTTTACATTTTAGTAGGAAATTCCTGCTACGCAGTTAATTTTCCTACAAACTAATTAGGTAATATTACAAACCAGAAGGACGTTTTCAATTAAACTTTTTTTATTTGCATGTTTAACAATATCTTCACCAATTCTGATTCGAATATCTGATGTACTTACTAGTTAAGACATGTAACTTCGTCTGTGTTCGCTCTAAGAAACTGTTATTTTACAACATTTTTCATTACTGCTCGGTTCCTATTAGTCGTAGCGTTATGTTGTAAAATTTTTATCAATGGACTATTCAAAACCCAAAAGAATTTCTAAATTATCAACATATTAAAAGTATGTAATATTATTTTATCTGTACTAATTGTATAACAAATTTTTTGTATAATAAAAGAAAGCATTGATTTCTTAAAGCAGGAAAAGTACTTAAATTACTTAGATGGTCTTATATTTCTATGTTATTTATGTCTGTGTTTTCTACTTGTATTCTATACCTATTATTACTTGCCATCCCTAATGATTGCTTGCAATAAATTTTATGTATTGGAATAAAATATACTGCAATATATACTTAATGTTATTGCATAGTGCATACCTTTTAACTTTGATTAATTAGAGAACTATACAATCTCTAATTGCAGATTATTTTAATTTCAATGACATAATAATAATTTATTAGTCAAGTTTTCTCATTTCGTTCTCATTACATTCACTTTAACAGCTGTTTCATTTAAATTGGATGATGCTTACAAAACTCATAACAATAATTGCGATCATTTATTATTCAACTCGTTAATTAAAGGCGTAATATAACACTTATGTTTATTACAGTAATTACATGAGATTACAGGCCTTCGGGCTCTGGCAATAAGTACGTAATTAGTTTAAACTGTCAATTGAGCGTCACATTGGGTTTATGGCGTTGTTTCATGTATTTCTCGTTCTATTTTATTGTAAAATACAATTGAGAGGAAGATGTTTAGAATTTTATGTTAATGTGCTTCTAGAACACAAGTGTAAGAGCTTGTTTGCGTGGCTCATTCTATAATAAATAAAAAGTGATACACTTAGCGGATAAATAGCTGGTGATACACATAGCGGAAAAATGCAAACAAAAGTAAAACCCTGCAAATTCCACAAAAAAAATTGCTCTTGTAACTTGCTGACAATGTATAATGTTATGTATATTTGGAAGGCTATATATATAGGTATATATATAACCAATATAAACAAAAAACCTTATCTTTCTTCATGATATCTTCTGTTATCTATCTTTATAATCTTCTTCTTAGTCGGTACACTCTTGTCAGAGTGGTCGTGGTCAACAAATCATTTTTTTGAATCACGATGATCTTTCCGCGAAACTGAGCACTTTTGATCTGATATTGGTGATCTACCACGTGGCCTGGTGCCTTCCACTTTTCCTTGCACTACGAGACGCTCTATGGAGTCATAACCACAGCGAGATACATGGCTGAAGACGGTCAGAATGCGTGACAGCACTGTGCTTGATAGGCTACTATCTTTATAATAGTTTATGTTAAAAAACTCCATAATAATCCTAAAACATTTATATATAACATTTAACTACTAAACGAAATTAAATTAGCTACATGAAATAACAATTTGTATTACTGTTTGTTGATTAGATAAGATAGTAGTAATCTGGTTAAGTGGGCCGTGGTAAATGCGAACAGATGTCACAGCAGTTTAATAAAGTTGTACAATTCTTTATATCTGTTTCATTGCTTGTTGTTTGTGATAGTTTGTACAAATAAATTATACAATTGTATAAATAATTTATTCTCGGTTTCACCTCTTTTCAGATTATTTTATTTAGATAAAGTTACCTACGTTAATTTTCGGGATACTATCAGTGTTCTTGTCTTGTCTTAATTAGATTAAGACCCGTTAAGCCTTTTAGTCATGAAAAACTAACAGACACACTTTTGTATTTATAAAATTGTTATTTGTATGTATATAATACAGTAGTTTTTAACTAACAATTTGATAGTATTAATGTAGTTTTTTAATTTGATAAAATATATATTTTTATTTATAGATATTAGTTAAGATATATATTTGGTTTATAGGGTAAGATATAAATATAGTATTATACTTCTAAACAGAATACAATAAGGCAAACAAGCGATATAAGTTGAAAGAGAGAAGGAACCATCCACGTAAGGCCGTTTACTTATTCTTTATAGATTCGCTTTCATAAGCTATCTCGCATCCTCTTAACATGTATCCTCTTTCGAGCTACATCATCTAATTTAAAGCCACTCTCTGGGGTATATTAAATTTAAAATACCACACCGTTGTTTTCCTGTCATATAAAGAATTTTGGATAAAGATTGAAGAAACTGATATCAACAGGTATTGGGAGATACAGGCTATTTATATATCTTCACACTAAATCTCTTACAGACTAGGCAGACTGTCGTGTCCTGTTACAGAGGTATCTTTCTATAGTCGTAGTATCTATATTCGATATAATTTGTACACGCAATACTATAATTTATATTCATGATCATGTTTGTTAGTTTTGATCCGAGTATTTGTATATTATAAATATATGAACAAAAACAATGTATTCAATTTTTATACAGTAGTTTTTATATACTATATGGAAGTGATGCTGTGATTTGAGTAGACTAATGTTAATTAGTTTAATTTTACATTAATGTTACATTTCTTTGTCCGAAACTTTATTTAAATTCAGATAAGTCTACGATAAAAATGAACACACCAATTGTATAGCCCGTAGACCGTCTGCTCTCGCTTTGTATTCTAAATAAACATTACCTCTATGAAAGACTAATCCGTTAAAATCTCTTTGACTATACAATTGCTGTTGGAACGGGTCACTGTTATTATCTTGCTTATACAGAGTTGACACAAGGCAGCAAAGCCTTTCTGTTTGGACGGTTACACTATATAGAACCGCTCGTGTTTTTTTTAATTTCGTTCTCATACGACCAGACGAAAGGATCGACCTTTTCCAGAATATATTTTGATGTATACTTAATTTAAATATTCTCATTTTATTAGATATATATCTTTTGATATAAAATAAATATTTTGTGATAAAAGCGATTAAGATGATGTATACAGAAATTTAATAAAGTAATTAGATTTTTACGTCATTAATTATTATGACAGAAACAATGATCTGACATTTAATTATAATTATGCGCAATAAATTATTTAAGAAAACTATAATATAATAAAATTAAATACACATGCTCGTATTATATAATTAAAGACGACTTTATTTAATTAAAAAATAAGAAAAAACCATGAAACAAAAATAATCTTAAAATTTTGCTTATAATCTGCTCATGTAACGTGGGTATCCATTAAGAAAGGGTTTTCGGTATAAGCTATGAGGAATAGGATGAAAATTTGTCCCAAGGCTAAAATAATATACATTTTATACTTAATTAGATACCTACTTTATTTAATTTTGTAGGTATAAGTACATTCATTATATTATACTTAAACACATTTAAACATGTTGTTTGTTTGTCAGTTAATTACTAAGCAATTCACATTTAATTAACAAAAATCGGGCTCGTTGGAAATTTCAAATTGTTGCTTATAATATGACTTCATTAAATAAGCTATGTTACAATTCCTTTTTATCCCTTACCGCTTCACGAAAGGGTATATTCTTGGAGAATTATTAGCGCGACCTAAATTATATTCAATGGGATTGAAGAGAATTCCACTTGAATGATGATAAATAATTTAAGGCCTCCATTGAATAATGGTATGTGAAATGTGAGTTTGGAATTTAAATTAAATCTGCCGAAGGTTCAAAGTCAGTTCGTCTTCGTTGGTTTTTATTACCTCAAGAAACTTCAGTCAATGGGTCTCATTTCAGACCGCTGAAAAATTACTTAAGTTATTAAACTCATTTATGTTATTTTGCTCGAACGAACTCTATTACAAATAGCTAAATCCCTATATGATAATTAGGTAGTTTAATAATTATTACAATTATAATAATTATTATAATTTTATATATTTTATTGTATTATATTTACCCCCCCTCTTATCTATGTTTCATTCCTAGATCTCGTGATTAACGTGTACCTACTCTTAATTAGGTTAAGATGAAATAAGGTACAGTTATATACGATATACAATTATTGTGATGACTTATATTTATATAATTATACTTATATGAAATGTTCATGTACATCATCATTAAATAGTATAAAACAAAGTCGCTGTCGCTGTCTGTTATGTCCCTATGTATGCTTAAATCTTTAAAACTACGCAACGGATTCTGAAGCGGTTATTTTTAAATAGATTTAGTGATTCCAGAGGAAGGTTTCTATATATGTAATACATGTACACCCGTGCGAAGCCGGGGCGAGTAGCTAGTATCTGATATATAATAATTATTTCTTGTGAGATATAAATATAATAAAATATAGAATTACCAAAATAGCAAGTAAGTACCTAAGATATTTGAATAGTAATACAAAATTCATATGTATAATATCTGAACCAAAATATTTTATAATATTGAAAATACGACGTAGCGAATAATATGAAAATAATATGTAACAAAATGTTACAGCTCTAAGATATTTATGAATATCAGAAATATAATAATAAAAGTCTTAATCTAAGAGTTATTTCCTACTATTAAATTATGTACTAACTTTGTAACTGAACTTTGTAGCTAATCTGAGCGAGCCGACATTACGCCATACATAATAGAAAAACAATATGCGAAGAGTGAAAATCTGCGAGATACTCATAACAATTTATATATAGTAAATTAATTCTTCTTCAAAAATGTTAGTGAAAATGATGACGGCAGTCAAATTTACAGCCTAAGACAATGAACTAACTGGTAACAGTACCCTATAAATGCACTTGCGTTGCGATTTCTATTACACATCTACCTTCACACCAAAATAGTGTACACATAAAACTAGTTGGTTAGCAGAAAATTCTACTTCGTTGTTGTAAACTATATTTATGATATTTATTTGTTGTCCATAGTAAATTAATAGTATTACAAGAACTAAAAATCATCTGTCTCGAACAAACTTTCCTGACATTGTGAAAAGGGTTAAATGTAACAGTTGCTACTTACAGGATTTTCTATTGAACATCTCTTTCGCCAACAGGTATATGATTATGCCAGAACTTTAGAATTGTAGCCTATATCAAAGTGATCCCTGAGGTATAAGCTTTAGTAAGCACACGCAATAGATATTTCGCAAACTGTTTGATATTTATAATGGAAAAGGAACGTTTATATTCATGCAAGGTCGGCCATTGTTTAGCGAAATGATCTTTTGTACAAAAGCTAATTTGGATTTCCAACTATTCATTTGCGAGGGTTAAAGTAATTAGACTAGTTTACACTCAACTTTGATGTACATATATTACTTTCAACAGATTGAACATATTATAAAGGGATCCAACTACTTGGAACGTTGTCTTATTATGTGTATATTTTAATATTAAAATTAAATTAGATTTACAAAACCAACCGAGTTTAAAGAGAACAAATTTATTATTTCATTTTTAATTACGCTTTTAACGCTTGTATTAGGCTAGTATAATATTAATATCAGTATATAGGATATTAAAATTATACTAATACAAGTGTAAATCCATATTTCATTTTCAACATTTAGAATATAAACATATCAAAATTCTTGGCGAATAAGGTGTCAATAATTCATACACATTTTTCACACTTAGTACTTGGTACACATTTATAAAATTAATAATGTTTTTTACCCTTATTCTCTAGTCCATTTGTTTTAGCTATAGAAGTATTTTGTACCAATTATACTTATTTAAAAGAAAGCAATAAAACACTCTAATGATTAAAATACAGTAGCTCTTACCTTTTTCGAAAAGTTGTGTAAGTATCAAAGGAGTAGAAATATGGTCCGTATTTTGTATATATTTTGAATAATAGGATATTACATAGTACCTGTCCAAGTTAATTACATTTAAATGTACTTTAATTTTTTTATAAAATACACAGCTAGCTCTTGTTAAAATCCAACATGACGAAGCTAATCATAGCAATACATTTAAAATTTTATTTCAAGAACATCATGAACTTTCATTCGTTACATCGCCATAAAATTAATCACACTCAATCGAGGTAAGGCTATCAAACAAATTATCTTGTCCGGACCGTTGCACTGGAAAACACAATGAATCTTGGAAAAGTGAAAATATTCACGATGAACACAAGTTTATGTATACGAAGTTTATAAGGTTTTATAACACTTTTAATATACAGTAATATTTAAAAACGCAACCAGTTAGTCATATGGTTTTTTAGAAATATTATTATGCGAATTATTCATTCTTGTATTTGCCACTTTTAATTTTTAGTGCAGATCACTGGACAGTAAACACTGGAAATAGCCAGTGCGCAGCAAAAACTAATGTCGATGAAATGAAAATCTGCAAGAAAAATAATCTCGAAATTATAACTTATATTTTTTTTTTATACTACTATGGTGGCAAACAAGCATACGGCCCATCTGATGGTAAATGGTTACCGTTGTATAATCGGTAGAACACACAAAGCGAAGCGAAGTCTCGCCTCAAACTAAGTGGCTCGATACCGTCAGAGAGATCTTTTCTTAGCGGTGAACGCGCAGGCTTGTGTCTTGGTAGGGTTGAATTGAACTTAATCCTCTGGTAAGAGTACTCATTTCAGATGCTCCCTTTCTGTTGTCATTAACCCATAAAATGAGACAGGAATTTATTTTAGAAAGCACAAAACGAGCCCTTGTACGAGTAACGAGTAAGGCTATCAAACAAATTATCTTGTCCGGACCGTTGCACTGGAAAACACAATGAATCTTGGAAAAGTGAAAATATTCACGATGAACACAAGTTTATGTATACGAAGTTTATAAGGTTTTATAACACTTTTAATATACAGTAATATTGAAGAACGCAACCAGTTAGTCATATGGTTTTTTAGAAATATTATTATGCGAATTATTCATTCTTGTATTTGCCACTTTTAATTTTTAGTGCAGATCACTGGACAGTAAACACTGGAAATAGCCAGTGCGCAGCAAAAACTAATGTCGATGAAATGAAAATCTGCAAGAAAGTTAAACTCGAAATTATAACTTATAGTAAAGTATCTTATTACAACTTATCCTTCACCTGAAATTATCTTCAGAAAATGGCGATATCAGAATAAAGACATGTCAGAGGTTGACTGGAATAAATATATAGTTTAGTCTTAGTTGAGGCTATACTGATTGATTAATTAATACAAATAAATACAAATAGTATTCTCTGTTTTTAAAATCTAAATTTTCAATTGAACACTTATTTATTTACATTTATATAAAACTTATATAATTGAGTATTCCGAAACAAGTCATATTATGGTACTTATAGCGTTTTCCTTTTATAAGTGTCATAAAATACAAATGTTGGTATCATAAATGTAATTTACGATACTTATAATTAATGCAATAAATAATTATTCATTATTGTACTATACAGCGGAGATGGATGCTAAATACGAAACCAAACGCGACATGCCTGTGAATTAATGTTTCCACTATATATGCGCCCCCGAACTTGTTTTATGGCATACATAAATACACTTAAGAGACTAATATAAATAGGTAAATAACCTGACTTACAATATCCTATTAAGCTATTGAAGCCAAATCTAAAATGGTATGCTTAACTATTTAACATCTTTATTTCGTTTTTATTTACATAGCATACATATGCACAGTTTTAATCAGGTTTGATAAGCAGATTTAAAATTCCATTGGAACCAAAATATTAAGTGTTAATTTAAATTGCTGGCGATGAACTCCATTATTCTTGTTATTTACTCATGTGAAACACAGGCTTGAATAATTCATGCCGATACATGTTTGGAAACCCAACGTAGATGAAATAAATTGGTGTACAGTAATGGCAACTTTTGAAATAAGAATAAACACAAACAAAATTGTATTTTTAAATGTATTTGAGTACCTACATAATTTTTATCAATCACACCGGTAATTTAAATTTTCCTAGTTAAAGATGTAATAGGTTGTAAATGTGTCCAATGGTATTTCGATTTGAAAAATATATTAAACTCATATTAAATAATCATGGTCATCTCACTTTAAATTAATACCGACGAGTATTAAAAATGATATTATTTTTCAACCGACAAAGAATATAGAAATTACTGTATAGATATTAAAAAATAAATTTAACACAATGTCTTTTATAATTATACAAGTCATTGACTGATATATTACAATTCAAATTAAGAAAGTTCCGTTGATAAATTTTTATAAAATAAAATATATCAGAAATTAAAAAGCAGTCTTCATTGTAATAGAAATTCTTAAATTTGATATTCAAGACTATTCACTGCTTTTCTCAGAAGGAATATTATTTTACTAATCATACAACTAAATAGCTATTCTTAAATTATGCAGCACAATCATGCCACAACAAATTAAACTTTAATCTACTCACACGATATAATGTGTATGTTTACCATAATGAACTTGGAAATCTGGCATTTTGAAATCGGGCATCCCGCACTAATTGCTTGTTGCAACGTTGGTACAAACTGAGTGGAATTCAAAATGGGGATTAAAAGATTTTTACAAACCAGGACATAAAATGACAGTTGAACCAATTTGTAATCAATATGTAAATACAGCTTTAAAGCTTGGCATTAATGTTGAAAGCAAACGGATGCTATGCTGATGGATAATCATGTATGTATATGATAACATGCTTTTTAGAGAGCTTTCAAATTCTTTTAATAGATAGAGATCTATTAAAAGAATTTGAAAGCATACATTAGTATACATCGATTCATTGATTGAATGGGAAAAAATACAACATTAAATGTAAAGTTAAGTAGAAACAAATAGGTTTTATCATTTTATTTATAGGTTTTATCATATATTTTCATATTTTCAATCTGTTACATTTAGAAGCATTATTTTTTGTCAAATTTACATCCAATTATTTATTCTCCAAGAAGTATCGTCAATATAGATTAACTCTATAAAAAGTTATTCTATTCGAATACCATCAATGTACATGTAATGGCTTACATTTAATCGTAATTAAACGCTTCGATCCTATCTGGCAAATGATTATCGATCAGACGATAATGTCAATTATTTGTGTCTATCTGTGGCTATTCTGTTTGCAAATTTTTATTCACAACCGGACCAGTCACGATATCAACATGTCTATGATTTCACCATCCCGCGCAATATTGTCGATGGAAAATTATAAGCGTCTACACAAAACTGCATATATTTTGCTTCCCTATTCTATCGTTATGGTAACCTCGTACAATATCGTGCTATTCTACGATAAATTATAAGAGCACACAATAACGTATAGATATTGCTTCGTATAAAGAAAGTGCTGATGTCATTTTTCTGATGTAGTTTTATTTTTACAATTTTTATTTAATTGTTCGATTTTAATATCTACTATCTTAACTTCGTAGGAGTAATATTTATGACACTAAGTACAAGTTATAATTCAGTCTAAAAAATCGTCATTTATTAAATATGCTTATTTATATTTATATAGATATTATAAATAGCCATGTAATAAAGTTGGAAGGAAAAGACCGTAAAATCGATTATAATATGGAACATAAAATACTAATAATTATTGTCACTTTGCATCTTCCCTAAAATGACAATGGAAACTCATATAATATGACAATATACTTAGAAGTTCGCACATTTCGTGCCTAAGTTGTGGCAAGTAGACATATTTCACGATAATTATCAGGAAAGTTGGAGTTGCTAGCGTGACTTGGGGGCAAATACCAACAAAGTTCACATTCCTTCCCCCCTACTAAATCTTCAATAATAGCGGATATTTTATCAATAATTGAACAGTTATGTTCAATTGGATTTCAAACGAATATTACAAAAAATGTAATAGAATATAAAGGGTCCTAGAGAGAGAGGTTTTGTGCTACAGGTACTAAAGTTTTGAACTTTTATAATACTGTCCATAAAAGTTCAAAACTTTAGTACCTGTAGCACAAAACCTTAACTGCTTATGCTTAGACTTAGCTGATCGGTAGGGTATGCTTAGGCCTTATGTTACGGCCTTACTTACCTTACTCTACGGTAGTAATTATAAAAAATATGACTTGCATAACTGGCTAAAAAGTCCTATGCGAATACATTTTGTTTTAATTTTTTTTAAGGCCTGATTCATTATTTTTCTAATAATATTATAGAAAAAGTATTATTACTTGCTAATATATTTTATATTTGTTTATTTTTTACTTTGTTTACTGTTATGAGTATATCTTGTAACTCTAACCACTTCATCAATCTTTGAGTCACTTAATGTACATGTATGTTACGTATATAATAGAGAATAATATAAGCTACTTTTTATATCGGACAATCAATATGCCTTAAACCCAGATAGGTATATTAAAAATAAAATGAAAAACTGAGAAGATTCATTACATGCCTATGCGTGTGTTTCCAATTTCGGGGGACTATTACACATTTTATAGGATTACATTATTCAAGCGTAAAATTCGTTTTAATATATTATAATGAAGGTGCTTTTTGAAGAATTTTGTAATATCGAGTATACATAAGGGAATGGAAGTTGGAAAAGAAGTCGAAATATCTCAGAAAGTCAAATTGTTACATAAAATGTTTAATATCTTTCAGCTTAGGTTTGCTTAGGAATCATAATTTAAAATTAATATATTGTAATACAATACAGTTTCTATGTTAAAATCAAATTGGGTGATTTTACTTAGAACGATAAGTTATTAGACATTCACAGAGTACACACAGTTCAGTTCAGTACAGTTCTATAATAAAAAAATATTATATAGCTTATAAAATTATAGATAGCGCCTTATTTAAGCATACCAAGTCCGAAAATTTTGTTTGATACTTCTTCTGTGTAGTAATTGAATTTGGCGTAATTAGATTGAAAAATCTGCTTCGAGACATGACTGAAGATTACATTTTTCAATATTATATTTATATAGAAGACCAGCAGTAAAGCATTAATAAGGCTATTACGTAGTACTACACCTTTAGCACCTTTTGATCAGTCTGCGGCAACTTGGATCTTAATATTTTCTTTATTTTCACGCTCGTTAAACTCACCAAAAGAAATTGGAGACACAAATCATGGAAACATTTTTTTATTAAACAAAAAAATGGAACATTGAAATGAGAAATACGTATAAACGAGTAAACGATGTTGTCGGATGGTCCCGTCATATTTTTTGCGATACTCGGGAGCGTGTTGAAAGACACAACTGCCGAAATAGTTTCAAATGAACGTAACATTTTGAGAGATGTCGTCTCTTGAAAAATATGTTCTCGTATTCTGCTTGATGTATGCAGCGAATCCTTTTGATGATCATATTTCCGAGCGTGTTTACATGACCTTATTTATAAAAATATAGCTGATATAAGGAGCGCTTATTTGACTTTATATATTTGGAATTACTTGAAAAACAAGTGATTTAGAGGTTTAGCATTACCTTTACCTTACTTCTGATTCTAGTCCGCGTATGGTATCCACATTGGTATTCATAATTACCAAAAATATATAATTAAGTATTTCTACCAGTTATCCATTACCCGCAACACAACTTCCGCTTGGGACTAGTGGGTACTGTGTGAACTGCCCAGGGATATTATTATTAAATATATTTACGTCAAAAGAATGTGGATCAGTATTAAATTATTTTTAACGTTTACCATTTGAGGCAAGTACAAACACAGATTACTCTAGATGATTATGTGATACGTTTCATATTGTAATAAGTGCTTATATTTAAATACTATTGTTCTTTTGTATAAAGTCATAATTTTAATAATGCTCGGTATTCTTTACTGTACTTTTACTTATAATATTACCTCCACTTATTATAATACTGTAAACTCAACATACTTAAATATTTCACACTAAACATACAAAAAGAGAAAGAGACAGGTGTTTTTTGGATTAAATGGCTAAACGGATTTAAAAAATATACATGAAGACAGATTATGTCATGAGCTTTCTAATTATCAAAAAAAGCATACAAAATAGCGGGTACCTAAGGGAAATATTAAATGTTAGAAACTGGTTTACATATCTTTTTTATTGTTTATGTTTTAGTAACAAATATGTTGTTTTGGTGCCTTTTTTGCTCTCGTCAAATATAATTTAGACTTTCAAGTCATTGTAAAATAAAGTATACATATTAGGAGTTAAGATGGCAGCACACTTAGTACAGGAACTGTGGCTCATCGATTAACAAATTAGTGCAGGTTCAGTGCCCATATGACTCAAGTCTTTATGGAGCGTAGTAGGTCATAATTATTGAAAATGAGGAAATGGAGTTGTTCTAAAAAAACGACTAAGTCAGTGGGTAACATATATTTAATATGTATATATTAACATGTTATCCACTGACTACTGTACATGTGATATAATATGTCTTCATTCAAAATTTCATTAAATCGCTTTAGTCATTTTGTTGTAAAAAATGGAACAAACAGACAGACGGACATACTTACGCATTTATAATAATAGTATGGATAAAAGCATCTATTACATGAGGTCAGGTCAGTTAGCCCATTATGACAAATTCACCAAGAATTTATCACGATGTTTTCCAGGGGGAACCGCGTGGAGGTCAACCTGATATAATAAATTGCTAGTAATGGGGTCATGAGTCCACATTACTAACAATCACCTCCTGATCTTGACTTTTTTTTGAGATTTAAAATAGCTTAATCCATTGTCGACATTTAATTACAATACCTTCAGTCGTTTAGTCATGGACAGGTACGAAATACACGCGTAGAGTTCTGCATTTATAATATTAGAAGTATGGATAATGTAACTAATAATAGAATGATAATCTATTTCAGATATTTGAAGTATTCATCCATATTAAAAGATCTGTCATTAATTTTCAGACTAATAAAATATGTTTGAGCACGATGAATCCTTCTCGACCAATATAGGCATAAAAGCGTATAAAAAGTTTATTGTACCCAGAGACGGGGTAGCACTCGGTGTATTGGATATTTTTCCCCCATTTATTATGTCGTCAATATTGGAAGAATGCATACCTAAATTTTTATTCCGAACCCTTGTGTTATTTTATTGGGTCTTTTCGGTGATATAAATTATATATCGTTACATACAGTAAAATGGTGCAACGGTTTAGCTTTTAATTAAGTTTAATATTGCATATGTATAGCCTTTTATTTATATACCATCAAAACACTTTTACTGAAGTAGACTTTATACAAAGTCATCTGCTTAAAACCTTTCTACTCAAAGTTACCCACAGTACAGATTTGGGGGAACGGTGAACTGATTCTTAAAGAGAAATTATGTAAAATATAGGTAAAACTCAGCCATCAGAAAGTAAGAGACGTCGGACAGACATGATATCTAGTCTATTACCAATATGAATGAGACACAATAATTATTTTTTTAATATTATAGAACATTTATTCATATTTTGTTTTGTTCTGTTATTGGTGCAATAAAGAGTATAAATAAATAAATAAATAAAATTTAATAAACGGTACAACTACATTCTTGACAATCAATTAAAACAGAATCTATTAGAATTCTCATAGTTATGGGAACCACTTTAGTCTGTTTAACATCTAGCAGACAATTTCACTACTAATTAATTTGGAGACAATTGGCTATAGAAACAAAATTTGACATCAGACATTTCTTATTGACAAGTACTCTGCCAGACAAGGCCTTGACTCTCGAGTTAATGAATTTAATTGGTTTTACTTATCATTTTCACCTTAAACTTTCAATACTTGTTAGATACAAATTCAATCAAATTAAGTAGGTATCTTGACTTGAAGGCGTTATGACTGGCTGGTTTGCTACTTTGACTTAGAAGGTCGTAAGTTCAAATCCAGTCAACATAAAAAAATATTTGTTACATATATTCCGGTTTCCCAAGTATAGAATCACCATTAAAATACAAAAACTAAGTATATATATATATATGTAAGTATATGAGTCGCCGGTGGACTAGCTTACTGTAATGTTGTATTCAAATAAACTCGACAAAATGTGAGTAGCCGTATAAAAAAAAATATTTCAATAACCTCAATGTCTAGTATCTAGCAGTTTACGAAGTATATTTTTTTTATACCACAATGTTGGCAAACAAGTATACGGCCCATCTGCTGGTAAAGCAGATAACGTAGTATACCCTTAAGACATCTTAATATACGCTTCTTGGGGAACCAGATGTTGTAGTCTTGCCTGAAAATTTCGGCAGATATTTTATTCTATAGTCTAACTGTATGCGCGAGAAAACTCTTCTCAAATCGAACTGACCGAGAACAGTTGGTTTCTAACGCGTGGGGATGAATTCCATGTCGATGGTAAAACGTAGCCGTAGGCATCGAGTTAAAATATTTCTATGTAAGATTTAAATTGAGGACTACATATTAATCTGCAAAAATCTCATTATTATTACTTAACTACCATTCAAGTGTCATTTCAGTCATCTGTAAACGAAAATAAAAATATCCACAATGTCTAAACTGTGAACGTTTTTATTTCCGTTTACACTCAATATAGGTAGAACACCTCTGTATAGGCGTGTCGTGTTATATCTCGGTATAGAGCATTGCCATTCACGTGAAACAAAGCGTGAGTAGAGGAACTAGACGACGTATGCCATGAATTACTACGCTTCACGACGGGACATTCACGTGTAAACAAACTAATCGGTCACTATGTTTTTATGTCATAAAAACAGTATTCGTTTAAGATATAGAATCATCTTGACTACTATTTCTAATAATTTAATCCTTATTTTTTATGAAACATTTAATTGCAATATTTACCCGCGAATTCGTCTGCTTTTTGTGAGATACAAGATAGTCTGTCTGTTTTTATAATAGAATCTTTATTAAGATCCACTCAGACTTTTAGTTGTGAAAAGGTAACAAGTATAACCTTGGTATGTTAGAATATTAGTATGGATATGTATACAAAAACCAATATTTCCTTAGTCTATATGATCTATATCGATTTGTATCACTATGTTTAATGCACAAAATTGAGTAGTGTAATGATAATCCTCACGTTAACTTTAAAATTATCTTGTTATATCCATACAATTAGTATCTATGTTCCAACACTAGTCATGCTCTATTAAGTTCTATTGGAATATTTCTATGAACTGTACCAAAAATATAGTCTGCGACAACCCTTATATCGTATTGATAGACCGATCGCAATAGTGCCTTATATTGAATAAACTTCTCCTTGCGATAAAAAGAGAAGGAAAAAAATCTTTATCAAGTTAACGAAGTGGGGTACATGCTCATACCTACTTGATTTACTTAGTTGTATTCTTTATTAATATCGTAGGACCGATCGTTGTGGAGATCTTTGGGGGAGGAATCTTTGTTCAGCAGTGAACGGCTTCCGGGCTGAGATGATGATAATGGTGATGATTCTCGATTACAAGTTTTGCAGTCATAGTCTATAAAAATACGTATTAATAAATATTTTGTCGCATTCTCTCTCCTTGAAAAAATAGTTTCATGAAAAAAGATAAACGTATTTAATAATTTCAATTCAGTTATTAAACATTAGACGTTTTAATGAGGTGGAGATGTGAATCTTTTTATTAAACCTATAATGATAATATATTATAATAGCTATAATAATAGTAACTGTCATAAACTACTATGAACCTTGATCTTCAATCTTCGTACTGAAATACGCATATGTAGGTACATTTCATTATGAAATGTTACTTGGACAGTCTCAATATTTTAGAGTCCATGGCTACCACATACCGGACCCATCCGTTCGGAACTGTCGTCGCTCTAACACAATGTATATAGGTATGTAATACACTTTAGTAACACCGTGAAGGTTTACTTTACGTTTACTTCAATAGAATTATAATTATGTTTTCCTTTGCCCAAAACACAAGGTGTTTTTGAACAAAATAACGATAAAAGGGAATTTTCTGTAAATTAACACATTAACTTGAATGTGAATGAGCCTTCTGGAATAATATAAATAATTATGTACCTACAGTATCTTGTTCTGTTAAATTAATTACATTCATTATTTGTTACAGGTACAAACACCTTTTTGTATATTTTCTACACCAGTTTCAGGTAACAAAAGAGAAAACAATGTGTTATTTATTATTTTGTTTTTCATCTGTAATTAGCCTTCTTAATAATTTTAATTTGGTTACACATCATGGTGTGTAGTAACCGTCACCTATATATGTACACTGTATAGCATTTTCATCCTGTAATTATACATATATGCCTTACTATATAGTATACTATACTATATTACCATTTCATTGAATCATTAGGTACAGTGTGCTTTATTAGTTGAAGCAGAGATAGCCATGGAGTAAGCAATAGGAATAGCAATTATATATAATATTAAAAAAAAAATTAAATTAGCAAACAATCTAAAGGCATATAAATGTAGAAATGGTATATAAATGTAGAATCATACCGAATACGCTGTAGTAGTAAAATAGTTTTCATGCTTTACTATACCCGATAACAAAAGCGTTATACTTTTATACTCCTTTATTTTACTACCATAAAATTGTCACCCTTTAATATAGAATATAACATGCTAGATATTTGGCGGCAGGTACAAAGATCTCTATGACAACTTTGTCAAAGTCTGTGTTTTGCCGTAGGAACATTGCACATAATAAGGAAATTGTTTTTAAGAACTAACTAAACTTTAACTTAATATAGGTATTTATTGATGACGCGGTGAGCAGCACATTATATTTTTACAATATGAAACAAAACAAAATCGTAGCTTTACATTCGATTTGTGGTCTAGCGGTTTAGCACACCAGTTTACTTTCCATGGTCGCGGGTTCGATTTCTCGCACAGTGCAAACATTTGTATTCATGAGTATGATTGTATCCGTCATGACGTATATTATGTATTTACAAAAAAAATTAAGTATTTATATCAGTTGTCTAGTACGCATAATGCAAGCTCTGCTTGCAGTCGGACTAGATGGCGCTATATTAATTATCCAGTGTTATATATTTATTTATAACAAATACCTAATGGCTATTGACTACAATCCGCCTGTCTGTGGTCGCTGAAACTATAAAATCCAATCGTTTTCAACGGCAATTTTGTCGCAACAAAATACATACCCATTTATATAACGCTATCTTGTCCTAAATGTTCCGAAGTATCGGTTCCAAAAATAATGTGGGAACCCCACAGCGTTTACTCTTTTATGAGGGTACGCCTCTAAGACAAAGAATACATTGAAGTTTCGCTATCATTCTTTTCCAGTTGACTGGTATGCGTCATCTCAAATAATGTCTCTTTATAATAGTGTATTTTATACAGTAAATAAGTTTTTTTTAGTAAAATGACATATTGTCGATAAAAATAACAATTCAATTAGAAAATATGAGAAATAAAGTCTCAAAAATCTGTAGAATGAAAAAGAAATCAAATAAGTGGTGAATTTACATTCATTATATTAAATGTTTTCATTGTGAATACGTTTCTTGATAAAAAAATATGTATAAATCTTACTAATTTTTAAATTCGAATGTTTGTGAGTATGGATATAATGTTTGTTACTCTTTTACGCAATAGCTACAGAGCAGATTTTGATAAAACTTTAAATATAACTTATACATCAGTATAACACATAGATTATGATTTAAAAATAATTATGTAAATTGTGCGAAACATAATGATGAATATCTAAGTGTGATGCAGACAAAGTTGCGCGAGTTACCTAGTTATTACATATATATTAAAATAATCCGTTATTAAGTTATTTACGCTTTAATTTACTGATATAATAGATACTGTATTTTTACAATAATCAATCAACTGGGTATAATCCCGCTGTAATTTTATGCTAAGTAATGTCTTTTTGATTTTTTTTCGGACTACTCTAATGCTGATGGCCGCAGCTTTACAGCTTCACTGAACGATAGGGGGTGAGTGCAAATAGCATTCCAAACCCGCGGAAGGACTTATAAAGAGGCTGAAGGCTAACTTTTGCCTGACGGATACGATTTTAGTCTGAGGGCACCGCAAGGGGTTCGAACATCGGCTCAGGCATCAGAATATCAATCCCCGTTTGAATGCGGTATTCCACGTCTGTACGTGGGGTATGTACAGACGCGAAATGACTGTACTCACACGCAGCTGAGGGCGCGCCGCCTCTGCCGCCTTCCTGTTCTAGGACCTGGCAGCGGGGGCAGCGAGCGCCTCGCGGTAGTTTTGTCAACTTTAAACTGGTCGGTACGAAAACTGCTCGTTCCTTATAGGTACATCATACGCCTAAACACATTTTATTTTGTTAGTTCTCATAGCCTTTTTATTCTTGACAATAACCATTTCGAAGTAATTATATTTAATCATTGTTAATGGTTTAAATATTAAAATACATATCTAATTGTTAGTAGGAATTTAATATATGTATGTATGTATGGCCGGAGAAAATGCAAATGTATATATGTTTATATACATATATAATAAGAATGAAAACTGATCCATATAAGCTTTTTAAAACATTTAATTTATTTTACATTATGAAACACAGCACAACTGTTACTTTTTGAAGTAATACATATTGTTAGTACAGTAACAAAAGGCAATATTTGGCATATTTGCTTCAATGAGATAGTTTACCTTTGTTTGTTTAAAGCATTTTTGTATTGCATTCTATGGAAAGTTTGTTACTTTTTGTTTAATGTATACATTTGACATATTTTGAAGTTTACTAAAAATATTATAATAAACAAAAAATTCTGCCATGTCATTTTTAAATATTATAAGAGTGAGTAACATTTATATCCAGCCTAAAGAAATCCTAAATTTTGGAAGTTAAACTTTTATTTTTAAAGGATTTAAATTTTGTTCAGTTTTTAATTTTCTATATAATTATTACGAGGTTTATAAGATTGAATTACCTACACTAATACTAGTCAGAAATTAACGGTATATGGTTTTTTTTATTTATTCATGGATAATCTGTAAATTCGTGGTTGCGGATGGAAATGAATTTGTGGTTTTAAATAAATATAACAGTTCTGCCAAGTACCATTATTACTTTAATTTCAAATATTAGCACATAACGATTGGAAAGAGCCAATAGAGAGAAAACTACTTAATGGCCCATTTCAGAGACGGTATCGAGTGCACAGTTTTAGTGCACTATATATACTCGAACAAAGATAGCAGTTTTAAAGTAATCTTAAATACGTAAGTCGTTCGTTTGCAGCTGGGAAAAATTCTTAGTATCCAACCAACATTTAAATGAGAAATATTGTTGGATTTTGTTACTTTATCGCGTATAAACGAGTAGATGAAATTTAAATAAAATTTATATACAATTAAATTATATTTTGTATATACGTTTGGATGATAGATAGATGGTATTACATCGAATAATTTTCATTAGATATAAAATTCGTGGGCAAAGGCAAAGTAACTTTAAGATAATACTTTGATATTCTAAATGAGAATAATAGTAGTAATAACGACCTAGGACACAGCGCCATCTAGTCCCAAGCTAAGCGGAGCATATGTGCAGGTCCTAAACAAATGATAGATATACTTAAATATATTTTTTAAAATACATAATATACATAGAAAATACCTAGTCCGATACAAAGTATTTGTACCGTGCGAGGAATGGAACCCGCGATTATTGGTGGTAAATTGTGGATTAGTGTGTTAAGTCGCTAGACCTCAAAGGTCATCAACGTTAACTTATTTGTTGAATTATTTTCAAGTTAATAAAGCACAGGTTAAATTATTTTCACTAATTATTATAAATATGAGTGTTTATAAAAGTGTCTGTTCATCATGCTGATAGATTTGAATAAAATATTATACTACGGACAAAATCCTATTATAAAACATGTACTTATTAATGGTATTATTGTATAAATATAAATAATTATTAGAAACCAGTTTTCTCGTATAATATATATAAACCTTCTTCTTGAATCTATATATCTATCTATTAAAAAATCCGTATCAAAATCCGTTGCGTAATTTTAAAGATTTAAGCATACATAGGACAGACAGTGACATCGACTTTATTTTATACTATGTAATGATTTTATATATTACAACAACGGGACAATTAAGAGCTTGTAAATACTATGGTATCGATAAATATTCCAATTACATCACACTCTGTACAAATACATGTTTTCATCAAAAAAATATCGTAAATCCCATACTTATAGTACGCATTTTGTACAAAGAATATCGTTAATAACGTTAGTCAATATGCCCCAGAAATGCAATCGAAGTTACGAACCCAGGTAACAGCTATAGGAAATCACTGGATTTTTATTTCTTATCGTAATAATGGGAAATGCAAATTCTTCAAGGAAACGTAATAACGGAGACAATAAAAATAAATGGTAATCACTAAGTTATAAATTTCGCAGGTAGCAAACAAAATTACTTAAAGAAACCGGTTTCAACCCTATTACATTCCTGGGGAGAGCAAAAAGGAAGACGATCCGTTTAAGTTTCCATTTGGTTATAACCATGATATCTAATTTGCTCTTTCACAGATTTTTCTCTTGCTTCCAAATGACATAAGTCGAGATGAAGGCACTTCCTGTGAGTAAAAGAATTGTGCACAGATGTCTTTTATTTCTTTAAAAACTATTGAGATATAAATGTATATTATTTATGTTATTTACTTTTATAATACTAATATACTGTGTTTACTTCAGATGTTGCACGCAGAAATAATATTTTGTTAAAAATACCTTCACAAGACATAATTTCGTTACTTGGATTTGATGTTTGTGTAGTATCTGTAATTACTGAGGTTGTTTTTCAACTTAACATATTCAGGTACATATTTCTGGGTTATACAGCTTCTTATACATATATTTTTACAGTCGTAAATATATTGAAGTTTTGTTTTATTAATTTAACTGAATTGAGATCATTTTCACAAGAATCTTTTGTAGTAATTGTTATTAATCCGCTATTATATACTCTATTTTTTAAAATTATAGTAGTATTCAAGTATTAAGAGTATTTTCTTATAAACTATGTGTTATACTAGTTGATCCGCGCAACTTACACGCAAAAATCGAAAGAAAAAGAAAGTTCTCAAACATAATAAATATTTTAAATTTGAAATCGGGCAACGACAATAAGATCAATTCTTATTGGTCGTTGCCCGATTTCGAATTTTAAAATTAATGATTTCTAATTTATAATAAAAAGATAGATGTATATTTCTAAGATTTACCCAGAGTAATTTCGAAGGGCGTTCGTTAATACTCAGCATTTACAATTTCTTTAGTGACAGTAATAAATGTGAGGATATTTTGACAATGGACGTGTCACCTGTTCTTTGTTACTGTTGGATGAATAAAACCGGTTTTGCTATCGTTGTTGCATGTTTCTCCATATTTTTTATTATGGGAATATATACGCTGATGACCCTTGTGATCATAAAAGGTCGCTGTCTACAAAAATGAATAATACTATAGGTACAGCGGCGAATGTAACATTGAAGCGGAAAGATGTGATCTACTAAAATACTCAATACTCATTACATATAGACATATACCTAGTTGTCTAATTATTCCTATTTGTCTAGCATTTATAATGCACTAGCACATATATGCTAATGACCTACGTGATGGTTAGAACGCTGTCAACTATAAACCGAATAACAAGTGGTACTAACTGCCCTAATATAATACCCAATATTTACTAATATATTATTTTTATAGGAGTATCAATATTAAATTTAATTATATTATTTATTGCAACCTACTTGTCGCTGACATTTTATTAATATTATATTATAAATAAAAAAGAACATTATTAATATAGAGAATTTAACCATTTATCTCTACGACGACAACAGAACAGAGAAGTAATTAGAAGTAGTAAATGGGCGTAACCTGTCTGCCATAAGTATGGAATATTATTCATACTTTGATCTTCGCAAGCTTCAGTAGGTAGTATTTCTTGGTAGTTACATATTAACTTTAAAATAAATAATAATTTAGTCACAAAATGTTCTTTATCTTGTTATTTACGAGAACAATAATAGTAAAAATATATATACAAATAGATGAAGTGAACAAACAAGTTTACATTCTATGCGCCAAGTATCATCGACATTTTTTATCCATTTTCTCACCTGTGAATAATGGTCTTATACTCGTACAATCAAAACAAAACATCAAAAATAATAATATAGTCATAATTAGTATAGTAGTATATATATATTAACCATCCTAACGAAAGTAGTATAAAAAACATAATATGTGTTACGAAAGTCTATAAATTCACTATTAATTTGTAAAATAAATATTATATTATTTCAATATATATAATAAGTATGTATCTTTATAATTATATTAGTAGAATTTAGCAACAGAAACTTAAAACAACTTGCTTTAAAGATTCTAAGTTATAACATAAAGTTAACGTAACATTTTAAAGTTTTTATGTACACGGATTTAGTTTCAACGTGATAGTAGATTTTGTAGTGGACGCTTAAGTGTGCTAAGCGAGTTTTGTTCTAGATCAGCGTTTTAATATTGGAAAATGTTTAGTGTAACATATTGGAAACAGTTTAAACATTAAATATATTCATTTAATGTTTAAAATCTTTACATTAATGTTCTTTAATTATTAAGGGTAAATTAAGGATAAAGATTACTATGTAATAATATATATGCATAATTCAATTTGTATCCATAGGATAACCATTTTTTATTGTGTATATAATATATAATTTGGGTTTATAGAGCACTTTTTAAAATTCAATATTGAAAATAGGAATCGATTATAATTGCCTTATATAATAAGGCCGCAGAGGATTGAACTAAGACTAGAGAGTATATACTTTACTAAATAAAGTGTGTCCGCAAAAAGTAAAAATGAACGTATATGCCTTCCAATGCTGCTTGCATTGGAAGGCATATACGTTCATTTTTCACTGGCAAAATAAATAGGCGAAAAAGTAGTACCTGTATGGACTTTGTATAGTATATTCCTATAGAAGACATAAATAAAAATATTATATAAATATAAATACATTAAATAAATATAAAACAGGTAACACAATATAAAACGTGTACAATAAAAAGAACAGGAATTATCATAATCACAATCTTGTTATTTTAAAAAGAATAGCTCCCGCTTTATTACCTATTTAATTATTACCCAAAAGGTAACGTTACTTTAACTTAACACGTTTTTGTTCTCGCTAATGGGCTTTTATGGTCCTTGTTAATCTTTTCTCATTAAATGGCCTGAAACGTCCAGAGTATCAACTTGAGGAAAAATGACGGCTCTTTGAAATTATATAAGGTAATATTGAAACTAATGCCAAAGTTCAAGGAAAAATTTGCTCATCGTCGAAATTGATTACGGTTATTACAGCGGAACATATGGGTGTTACAAAATTTTATATTAGTCTCTTAGGTACATAAAACTGAGTGGTTGACTGACAGACAATAGATAGTAATGTAATGAGAAAATAGAACAAAAATGAAATGTAGTTTTTTTATACCACTATGATAGCAATTGATCATACGAATCATCTGATGGTAAATATTTAGCAAAAGCGGCTGAAACTGTGGTAACAGTTATGAGTCAGTTCTTATATAACTTCTTACGGTAGTAGAGAAAACCTTGGCGGGTGGTGCTTTCTACAAACTACTAAGAGTGCAAGATGGAAACAAATTTTATTTATATTTGATAGTAGCTGTTCACGCGACTTCATCCGCGTGGAATTTAACTATATTTTTCTAAAATAAAAGAATATTTCTAAAATAAGTAGCCTAAGTTACTCCTTATTACGTCAGCTAGCTGCCAAAAAAAGTCCCGTCAAAATTGGTCCAGCCATTTCAAAGATTAGCCGGAACAAACAGACAGACAAAAATTGTAAAAAATGTTATTTTGGTGTATGTACCGTATTTATATTCATGTGCATGTAGTAAAAAACTGTTATTTCAATTTTAAAAAGAGACACTTCAATTTGAATTATATGTATAGATTATAAACAACATTTGAATTTGATATGTAATCTTATCCACTCGTTTAGATTATGTGGAATGAAAATTGTAATTGTAACAAATTAACATACAGTTTGGTTCAATGAAGTATTGTTATTGTGAATATTAATATTAGAGAGTAGTTAAAGACTAGTTGCATTATATATTTAACAGTATGTGATGTTAACATGCCATTGTTATGCCATATAAATGATTATACTTATTTTATATAGATAAATGTTTTACTTCAATAATAAATAGATAATAATAACCGTAAATAAATAATTATATTTATTAGTCTTAATGACTGAAACTTATTATTCTTCATATATACGTGCGATGTAAAAAGTCATATGGAATATAACGAATAAGTTTTGAAATGATTCATTTAATACATTTTATATCGAATTACTCGGCTCCGGTATATACATACATATAGGATGGAATAGTGTGGTCTTAATTTTGATATAAATTAAGGCTTATTTTAGACTACACAAATCGTACCTAAGCAGCCTTACAGTGTAAAAGTGTAGCACATTTTGCAAGTGTTACAAAGCAGTGCAATTTACCTTAATAGTAGATGATATTTCTTTCAAAAATATATCTCGTAGGAAATATGAGCTGCTGTTGAAGATATTTCAACTACAATATTCAAGCTTTTATGATTTAAATAAAAACAGTAGAACAAAAGTACAATGTTAAGAGTTTAAAGTCTTCTCAGTATTCCTTTAAACATTTAAAAAAAATATTAAGTTAATGTTATGGGGCCTAATTAATAACACACAAATCTTACCAAAGTAATCAAATATTTATTTTCGTTTATATTTCTCAATAAGCCATTAAGTAATAAGTGGTGTATTATAGAACTTTTATGATTTTTATGAATAGGCGGGTCTATAAATATATTTACACTGTTTTTAAAGTAATATAGAATAACAAGAATAGTAAGTATAAATTTTATTTTAACTCATTTCGAAGTATCGTCACTAGTCAACCATTCCGTTTTAACGACTTTATATTAAATTGTAAGAGGTTGAAATTAAGTCACGTACATAAAACGAATATATTACTTACTTTGAAACATCATACTTTGTAGTTATCTTGCAGGAAATACGATCAACTGAGTAAAATTGTTATAGATATTTCTTATTACATACACTTTATATAAATATATATAGACGTACACGTCATGAAAATCGACATAAATATATATATATATATGGAGGATAGAAAGCAGAAGATACTTATGTAGTTATCTTGAAACTAAATAAGTAACATCACCTATGTGGCAAATAGAGAGAACTCTACTTTGAAAACTCCATTTAGAGACACTGGTAGTTTCTACAAGTAAATAGCAGACAAATAATGTGCAAGCAAGTATACTTTAGTTTTCGGTAAATTTATTTTACTTATGCACATGCATATACAATAAATTTATAACATAATTAACAATACACACACGGACTCTGTTTAAATAGTATAGCAATTTATCTTATTTGAAATGCGAAAATATGTAACCTAACCTTATTTTATTATATACTAGTTTTCTGTGTGGACATAGGAATTATTGGTTATCGTGCGTTTAAAGATTCGTGCTCGTTAGGTAAACTACACATTAAGTGGAAACAAGTAAAGTTAATAATCAGTCAATTACCTCGTTTACCATACACACTACACTACAACGCCTTACCACCGTGCCTCAGAAAAATCAAAACATGCACGTGCGCGCAAGTTTAGACTTTTTCGGGGGTACTAAATAAATAAATAGGAACTATGTACATATTCTAGTAATGTTTATTGAATATCTATACTAATGTTATAAAGCGAAGGACAGTAAATTTAATAAACTCTGGATACACGCGACTTGCAAAATTCTTTCATTGTTAGAAAGATAGATTGTTCTAAAATTATATTGGTTTTACATTATATTAATATTTATAAAACTCACAAAGTCTTGAGCAACTGAGCGAAGGCGAGGGGGTGTCTTTAGACTCAAATAAGGTAAAACGGGTAAAACAAGATATCCAACTGTTCAATTACAAACCATAATAAGAGAGACTAACTTAAGAAAATTAGTACGACATAATTTATGAACAAACCGAATGAACCACCGATCCCCGAATATACTGATGAATATTAAATATTTATTCTGAATGACATAATTTTGCTGAACCTCATGAATTATTTAAGAATATCTTTGGAGGAAATTTCAGGCACGAATGAGTTAAAAGGCGTAGACAAGAAAATCGATTTATTTAAGTACCCAAATTGATGTAGTAGTAGGTAATAATTTGATTTGAAACGAGTTTTAGTACTGGGTGTTTGTTATGATTAGTTATTAAAGACTGAACTTTTCTGAATCACAACTGCAATTACCAGTAGATATTTTTTTCTAAAGGCGATCAAACGGATGTCACTCTTTTATTAATTGTAAACTTCAACTTGTTTCTACGTATAATTAGTAAAAGTCACGGGATCTTACCTCGTTTTATTTTTATTGATGATTGATATAACCGAAATGAATATCGAGCGAGTCTCAATAGTAGCAACAAATGAAGTCGCTTGAAGGTAGACGCATATGTCTGTCTATAAAAAATATTTTATTTACTGTTTACCCGCTGGTTTTCTGTTTACCTGTGATCATGGCCATTGAAACACTGTCGAAATTTCGGGACTTAATAAAAATAAAATGTGGTATAATCTTGTGATGTTTCACTAATTATAAGTATAAATAATGACCGCGTCAAATATAATACACTATTTAACTGGTTTCTTCTGAAACCGCGTACTACTTATATGACAGAATCGACTGAGGGCAATATAGGCCCACATAATTCCATAAATATGATAGTGTAATAGCTCCTACGAAACTTATAGGAACTTTTGAACAACAAGAGAATGAAGCTATTAATCCATATGACCAACAGGTGTAACAAAAGTTGATAAATAAATCTTTGGCCAACTTGTTCGTGATTTACGCCCCAAGTTGTATGAGCGGTTAGCGCACTTATTTGTAAGAATATAGTATGTGACGAATGTATAGCGCTTAAGTTGAGAAAGTTTATGCATTTATTTTCATACTATTTTAAAATATTTTAAAGGTGTACTAGTCTTGTAGTTTCTCAAACTACCGCGAGCTCTACTTTACAACTTTCTTCTAACTCAAAGAATACATTGAGTAGATAAATTTTATTGAATTCATAATAATGTTTGGAATTCCTGTGAGATATTTGATTACGAAATAATGATCATCAGAATGTACAGACTATAATCAACAATTAATATTCAATATATAATCTTATAACTCTATATAAAATTCTAGTGTCAAAATGTTCGTTACCATTATCCTCCGAAACGGCTTTACCGATTTTTATGAAATTTTATATACATATTCAGTAGGTCTGAGAATCGGCTACTATCAATTTATTATATCCCTAAGTGATTAGAATTTCATCTAATGAATTTAATACATAAATATAGGTACGGTTCGATAACAAGGTGGTTTATACCAACTTCATACTTATATTAGTTGTGTATGCCCAGAGGCGACTAGTTTAAGTTGTTCTAGTTAGAACATCAATTCCTTTAAACTCGGGTTAGACTTATAGATCCCTATTAAACTACTAACCTACTTCACTTTGTACTTTTCGTTCCGTTTCGATCTGAAATTCAAAGGAAAAAGGACCAAAATGTAAATAATAATTCATATCTCAGATTAGGTACTGAAATAATGATGTAAGATACTAAAGATTCTTGTTATGGATACATAGGATACATAGAATTTAGTGCATTGTTCTTTTATATAACTGTAATATCAAGCAAACTAACGGTTCACACAAACTATGATGATAGTATTTAAAAATATACTTGTAAGACATACTATATATTATGAATTTAGAATAGGAATTATAAATAATCAAACGATAAATATTTTCTATTAAATTATATATTCAAACATATTACGATATTAAAAAAATGCTCTATAACTAAGAACTTACTTTTTTGGGTAAAAATTTCTTAGAGTTTTATAACAGTATGACTCATGTTTAGGTAGATCTTTAATTCATATCACTTTTTATTCCAAACTAATAAGAAAAATAATTTGTATTTACCTATTTTGATATTAAACCTGTATGTCATAAAGGCCATTTTTCATTGACATCAAGACGTTATTTGTAAAAGTTGGCGTATAACAGAGTATAATCCATCACGCCTAGTATACTCAGGCTGGCATAAAGTGAAATATTTTGATGAATAAGGTTGTACCGTCATCCTTGTCTAATTATTGCTAGGTAATTGGTTTTTTACGTTGACAGGAATTCATAAAATATGTAGACATCTTAAAAAGGTCGCATGTAATTTATGTGCATTTTTATGCAAATGTCCAGCTGAGGGTTTTTGTATGATTTTTTAAATAATATCTTCACTATTATTGATTTGAACTTATTTTTTATTCTTTAAATTTCTTGTTTATAATGAATTAATTACTCGAATAGCCCTAGTCGCTTTATGCGACTTCCAATCCGATTGAAAACTGTGCAGACTTAGTGCTGTTATTCCCAAGTTACGTGTATAGTCTTAATGTATATTATATTATTTAGTTATCTAAACTTATATGACTTGATAATTGTACTTTCATATAAATCTATTATGAAGTCACCAAGTTACAAGTGGCCTGTCTAAAAACAAAGTTCCACGGAACAAGTTGTAACGACCACATGTCGCTCACTAAAGTTAGTGTCCTAATGTCGCCACACTGATTAAGCAAGTTTCAGTGACGTGCCGCAAACTTTACAACCATCACTGGACATTGAACTTATTGAACAGTTACAACGTTTTGCGTGCTGACTGTACTAAAATCCAGTTAAGACATCTCGCTAAGAAATGTTAAAGTTTGATGAAGTGTGATAGAAACAGCAGTAGAAAAGATAGAGGTATCTTAGAAAACGTGTCTTAAAAATCAATAGATATTTGCCGACTCAATCTTATCTATGGAATTTTAACAGACACAATTAATCATTTATTTCTAACGGAAACTACTTACAATCTTGTATTCTGATTTAAAAAACAGGATGAAGTAGGCTATTTTCTAGGCATGACTGATATGCTGACGCAAAATCAACCCACCAAAAATAAGTAATTAAAAAAAATATTTGGCAGAGGTAAAAATAATATATAATACACCGCCATTATTTCTAATATAAATAAATAAGAAATGAAAACCTATCTGGTGCTATGTGAGTCAGCCGTTACTATTGTGATTATTTCTTTAAACCATATCCTTGAAGATGTAAGTAAGCTTACGGCGTAATTCTTGTAGAGTATGAGTTAAAGAATCTTGGACCTGTCTGCAATAATACTCTCATACAAACTTTCATAAGGCTGATTGTTATATGTTATAAGACTGAGTATTACATATTTATAGCTGTTTTATGTTTTTTTTAGGTTTAAGGTAGCCTATCTATATGTCTATCTAATACAACCTATTTATCTAGTCGTTTAGCATGAAAAATTAACGAGTAGGGAGACATTTTTGTACACCTAAATATGTATCTACTTTTTCTATTAAAGTAGGTACATTTAGGGCAACATGGAAAATCTTTTATTTAATTTTGTAAACAGAACATCCATTCTTCGGGTGATGACAGGTGGAGGCTCACGTGTAGCGCCGCATGCCTCCGTTGGAAATTAGAACCTTTTACAGCGACGTGCACAGAATTTTGAATAACACACACTCTCCATATATTCATAATGGATAATATGCCTTTTAATCTCCTGTATTATTTCAATGTACCTGTTGATTTCATTAAAAATTAAATAATAAGACGTATCAGTTACTATATCAAGTATATAAATACGTAGCATCAGGATATTAGTACTAAATAAATATATTAAAATCAGTATTGAAAAATATTACATGTTCCTACCTATAAAATAAATCTAAAATTGGATCAATAGATATTAGCAATGTATGCAAAACAAAAGCATAATTGGAATATATTAATTAATTTACTCATTTACATTATGTTTATATATATATATATATACATATTATTACAATATTTACATTTCATATACATTAAACATAAATATTTATAAATCTTACATTACAATAATACACGTGAGTATAGTATAGTATATATGTAGTAATACATGAATCTGCAGAACAAGTTTTTTTTTCTTAGGCAGCTGATTAAATCAATATTAGTTAGTATACACACAAGATATTTGTATACAGCAATATAGCGCTGTATAAAAATATCTTCCACTTTAAAGTCGGTTGCATGTTAACTTACTTGTATATCAATATATGAATAAATCATAAAGCTCAATATTTTCGGATATTGCTCCGGGCTCAACATTTTTCATAAAATGTAAGGCGTGTATAAACACAATTTAATATGTTAGTCATATATACACCAAGATTGTTTTTCTAAGTAACAATTTGCGTAACAAATTAAAAACTTTATCAGATGGATTTGACGTTAAATTTGCCGTATCACTAATTGGTAAATAAGGGCCATTGTAATCGAGTAATGTAATTCATTACTGTATTTGGACGGCCAGGGTTATCTGTTTAGCACATCGCTTTACTTTCAATGATCGCGGGTTCAACTCCTTGCACGGTGCAACCGAATTGAACCCGCGACCTGTTACTGATACTTACTGTATTTATGTACGATCGGTCTGGGTGTTTTCTATGTAGATATCTAAGTATTTGTATCAGTTGTCTAATACACATAAAATAAGTTCTGCTTATCTTAAGACTAAATTGCGCCGTGAGACTCCTGGGAAATCCTTGCAATGAAATACGTATTCGTAATAGAGAAAATACCTATTATTATAAACAATGAAAATATAATTATATATTATTTATTTATCATGATTATAAGATTATATTAATAGGAATATATTGTACATAGTCACCTCCTTTAAGTATTTTTACCGACTATAACATAAATAGTAAGCTTCATTTGCAAGTTGAGTATTAGTTTTAAGGCCAGTGATTTATTGTAAGGTACGAGACATAATAACTCAATAATGTAATACATACATATAACTCAATAATAATTAGAAAAGACTTCTTCAGACTTAAACCATAGAAAAGATATATCTAAAAACTTCAGACTTATACCATAACAGATAATTAATATTAATCCCATAAAGTATATATATATATATATCCCATAATATATGTCCCCTGAGTGATTATTAAGATTATTACATATATACATATAGTCTACAATATATTGTTAAGTACAGTATTATAATGTCTTTTCTCAAACGTTAACACAGGAACGTCTTAAATGTAATTAGAATATTATTAATGGCAGAACGCTTGACAGACTTTGACGTTGTCTCCTTGTAACTATGACATGAAGATGCTTTGTAGTATTGTGTTCCAAGTATTCAGATTATAGATAAAGTTCTTAAGTATATAGCGACTGTCATAATCCCTTAATAGTGAGGCAAACAAAAAATATTGTATATTTGTATTTTAAGAACTTTCAATTTCAAGTTCTGCGCACAAGTGAAGTTTCGGTCCGATATTAAATTGGCTGACACCATTAAATTTTATTAACATGTCGATAATCAAACGTTTTTGAATAAAATGTAACAATTAATAATAATTTGTTCTGTTTCGTATTATATTACATAGCTATGCATAAAGCTAATTATCGAACTAAAATAATTAGAAATAATTACGTCTAAGAATTAAGAATCCCAAAAACAAGGTCTAGTACATAATAGTTGTTAGGACTTATATGTACTAGAACGTGTTTTTGTCACTGGCTAACTTCATTAGAACGTACAGCCGGCGGAATTGTCTCCTATATTGTTAGGTATTGTTGGATTACGAATCCGTACTAAGAAAAAATTTGAGTATGTATATTATAAAAAAGAAAGTAAATTTTGTAAAAGGATATGATTTAATCTAAGACGAAAGTTTTCCAAACCTACCAAAGTACTCAAAGTAATAATACCAAACTTAGACACCTTTGCTCAAGAACGTCCCGACGAATTCGTATATATATGTATTTTAATGGCCACGTACTCTAGAGTGTAGTTTTATTACTAACAATTTTATTTATTTATATTTTCTTGTCTTAAATAAGAAATTCAGAGCTTATTGCATAAGACTGAATATGTCGTATTCAAAAACATATTTGAAAATTAGAACTGTAACGATACTGTTCTAAATTTCAAATATTTTTTTATTTTTATTAGCCACATGTTTTTTCTTAATGGCCAGTGTTGTTTAAATCTTTGCTTTAGTAAATGAGCTAGGGATGCAACTTATTTATACTACAGAATATTTATTTAATGTTGATATACACGGTCTTCCTGAAAACTATACGTATATATTCCTGAAGAATTTACCATGATTAGCTAAATGGCTGACTTCATGCTCCTTCTATCGTTCTCCACTAATTCGTATATCGTATGGTTTCAATCCATATTCATGTCTAAAAGATAACGCACAACTAATATTATGATAATAGGCAGATATTCTTCAAATTAGTGTTTTGATCGTTTCATATTTTATTATGTTGCTCAGGAAATTGTTGCTTAGGCAAAAAATAAATGTAAGAAAAAAAATTTTTTATTCTAAATATATTTTTTTCCTAGCATCATCCTAGTTGTAGTTGTCTCATAACTTGAATACAAACAGTTTGGCCTTGAGATTAGGATGCACTTTGTAATGTATTATGGATGTTCAGAGTTGTCTATTTATTTATAACTAACAAAACAGAAATGAGTAGTAAATATTTAAAAGACGTATTATTTTGTGATACTTACTGACATTTTGACTGAATATTCTGTAAACGTACGTAAAATAATAAATTGTCGTTTGCCAGACGTCTTGTAAGACAAGGCTGCGTGTTACGAGTAGAATAAACGTCTTACATTTTCTTAGTTACTTTATATGTGAGTTTTCGACATGTACCTAATATCTAACTAAGCGTTTCATAAAGCTTTCGGCTTGCCTCTGAATGTTTAATGAACATAGGTATTCGTCAATTACACCGAATACACTTTCAGAAGTCGTGGAATCTGTTATTATTATGATTAGATGCTTGTCTTATGTCAATTTTGAATAATGAAAATTGATTACGAGTAAAATTTGATATTTATTTTGAAATCTTCTATTTCTTACATTTAGGCATACTATGCTAATCAATCTTTGGAAAATACATTAAGTGATTAGATATTTTAAAACAACAGCGGTACTGGCGTAATAATATATACTAACTTTTTAAAGTATAATAGATTGTTTATCTATAATAATATCTTCACAACTAATACTTTACAGGGTAGGAAATAAAATAGAAACCATAATAAAATATAACAATCCGAAATTAAGTGAAATACATTTTTTTTAATTTAAGATCACCAACAATTACTACAATCAAACAATTAATTTAATTACTTGTAATGTGTGGTCTAAATGCAGAATTATTTATAGGCGAACAGGGCAAGCAAAACAATATACAAAAGTTAAAATAAAAAATCTTAAATTAACTGGTTTTTTTATTCCTTTAAACCTGTTATATCTGTATGTCCGTTAAACCTTCCCCTAGAATTACTCTATATATTACTACTATTAGGTATATTATATACTATCGTTTCAAAATCCGTCGCTTAGTTTTAAATATTTAAGCATACATAGAGACAGACAGCGACATCGACTTTGTTTTATATTATGTAATAATGATGACGAAGTAGTATTACTGGATTATTTTATTAACCGTACTAACTTTTGAAAATAATAAATATTGTTTCCAAGAAGTCTTGTGTTAAAAAGTCAATGTCCTTTTGTAATTTCGCCTCTTTACCTAATGTTTTCAAGTATGTTCTATTCTATTACTAAGTATTAAGTGCTACAGCACTAAACCACGAGCACACAAAAACACACAGAAACTTTACAAAGTGTACACGAAGATACTGTGTTTACTAAGATACTACTGAAACGTGAAAGTTCTTACTTTCTTGTACATTCTTTCCTTTCTCTTTAAAACAATGAAACTATGGGAAACCCACCAACTGTAAGTTCGTACATTTTATTTAAATGTATTCTTATGTATTGTTTTTACAATAAATGGAACAAACAATTCACATCTACCCCACTTGAGTGATTTTGAATTAGAGTTTGTACTATGGAATTTAAACAACTGATACAATTACTAACACATATATCTATAATATACATTAATATATGTATATAATTATATAGACGGCCTCGGTATTCTAGCGGTTTAGTTCACCGCTTTACTTTCCGACGATCGCGGGTTCGATTCCTCGCATGGTACAAACATTTGTATTCATGAGTATGATTATTTGTATTGGTCATGGGTATTTTCAATATATATTATGTAAGAATTTACAAAAAAAAACTAAGGATTTATATCAGTTGTGTAGTACCCATAACCCAAGCTGTGTTCACATTGGGATTAGATGGTGCCATGTGACTGTCTAGGGGCTTTATATAAAAAACACAGACTGATACATGCAATCAAATTAATAAATACATATGGATGTATCGTGAGAGGATCGAAGACGTGACTATTGGAACTAAGACGATGTGCAAACTGCTGAACAACTGATGCCGTTAATATACTAGTAAAATATTAGTCTGTGTCATTATACAAACGAACACTAGCTGAATAGGTAGATAGTTAGATATTATCGTATCCAGGAATCGATCCCGAGGCAGTCAGCTGACGATGAGACTTTATCTTGATTTATGGTCACATTAGCAGTTAATGGACTGGGTTATTTGAGAAAATTTAAAAACTTTTAACCGTATTACTGGAAAACGACTGTTCCATTACATTTATTATGATTTAACTTCAAACGTTAAACAATACTACTCATATGTTTTTATTGTATATTTTGAAAAATGTAAATACTTAGTTAAGTTCATTATGGAACAGTTTATTTTTAACAATAAACTTTTTTTATTACTATTATTTTTATTAATAGCTTTAAGGGTACTACGGGACTCTACCTTACAATATAAGATGCAGTTTTTAATTTAATTTGTTTATACTCCTGCTCAGTTACTATTCCATGGCTTATAACAAGATGTTCTTTATAAAGTCGCTATGACAGTTCATAATTTTTCCTCATTGATGTTTCATACAAATCTTTTACTAGTCAAGAAAGGAAAAACACAACAACCGTTCACATGGTTAGTCATGGTTAGGTATAAACCACTGGGGTTTCAACAGAAGACCACGTGGAGTTCAATCTCATAATGTACTTGTTGAAAACTGTTTTATATATTTTTTTATTATCTATATTTCTTTATAATAACTATATTGTTTTACATATATGACATTAGTTACATATATGACATCAATACAACATTTGTGACTATACCGATGCCTTTTCTTTGCCTGTCCTGTGTTTGATCTGCCTCTTTTACAGTACTTGTAGAATCTTACATCTTATAATCGTATGTAGGTAACATATAAAGTGTCTGTTTATGTTTAATTTTCTTACGTACTTACTAAAATGAAAGAGTAAATGAAATATTAAAATGAAAGATTTTATTTGTTTGTATAGTAAATAATAGACTTCAATAATGCTTAATAGATTTAAACAATTCTCCTGCCTGCCTACAGAAAACAATATTATGAGAAAAAGTAGATGTATTCCTACTTTAAAAAAATATAGGGCACTACTAATAATTGTAACCATACGAAGTCGCGACGGATCACTAGTTAGTGATAAAAAAAAGGAAAAAAGAAAAGAGAAGATTAATGTTACAAGTTAATCGTCGGATAAACTGTATTCAACAAAGTCCGCTATGTAATAGACATTGACCCGAACTTCTAAGTGCGAATTAGAGTCTAATGACGTGCAGATAGACGATCCATCAACATGGACGCTGTCCACTGGGACAGTCGATCAATATAACAAGAAGTCCTAGTCAACTATACGTACAAGTATAAACATATAAGAAGTGTCATCTTATATTAGGTCTATTTAGGACTATGTTTTCCAAAGGGACTCCAGGACAGGGAATTATATAAAGTGTAAAAGGCACTATTTTATATAGATAAACTTATAACTTCTGTAACTGATATAACAACATGTCATATCTTTTATATGGCATGTTAGTCCTCTAAAATGATCACGCATGAATGATATCTCCTGTCTTACGTAGTAATGTGCTGTCCGTAGTGCTGTTCATTTATGTGGACCGTTTGCGGTTTACTATTGGAGGGCTGTCAGATATTCTAATTACATAAATAAAAAAGTTCATCAATACGTGATTAAGAATAGGTATGCTAACTTTTCTTAACACGTAAAAATATATAATATTCCCACAACATTACACTTATTATACTGATTATAATTAGGCATATAAAACCCATTTTGAAATCAATGTTTTCTGAAATGTATAGGTATAAATATAAACTCGATGTCTGATAAGGATTGTTTGTAATATTTTATCTTTACAGAACCTTGGAACACGGTATTAATTAACTTGTCAGTGAGCTATTTAACTTAAAATTCTTCAGAATAATTATGAAATTTCATGCCTAAAGGAAAGTTATAGATAAAAACCTTTTCATAGATCCACCAATAATACAAGTTTGATGCTCCAATCCAATGCAAGCACTTCTGAGGAAATTGTACTTCAACAATTCTCGGAAACAAAACATAAATCAAAACATTTCCTACGCAAAATACTGCCCTTATCTTCTCACAAGAGTACCCTGTTAGCATCTGTAATGATGTTTTGATAGCACCTACTTTCGGATACGACCATAATTAAAATGTCGTTAACAAAAAACTGGGCAGAGTAGAAAAAATATCAGGCGTCCCAAATTAAAATGAGCACCACATATTTCAAATTAAATCATCATAACCTTCATGTAATTAAATAAATTTAATTTTCACTTTATTGTTAAGAGGATTTATTAACAAACTATATTAATTATCTGGTACTCAAAGTATGTTCTAAAGATCGTTAGCAAATTAATATGAGTCGTTTTAAAGTAGGTCAACCAAGTAAGAAGGTTTATCCAATATGAATACGAGTACATGAAACACCAGAACCAAAATTTTAGTCGTAGGTAATACATGAGAAATATTATTTTATTATTAATATCAAAGTAGTAAGTAATAAATTATACAGATTAATGACATGTGTTATCAATCAGTTATAAAATTACGCAATTTTTTTTTTATTTGTGGCACTTCAAACAGAGTTAACTTACTTGCACGTATATTCTCTAAAAACCATCTTATTTTCCTCTCTACTACTGTTGAACTGAATTTATTTCTATTTATATTTTATTGTTTATATTTATGTTTTGTAAATAATATGCTACATAATTTTGATATTAATGGGTGATTGAGGTATTATGACAGGCACCAGTAAAGTTAGAAATCAGAATACAGATTATTTATATTATTAACCGGGTCTTAACAAGAATAATTACCTGGCAACAAAAAAAAAACTACAGAATACAGATCCCATTAATCACAACCACAACTATGATGATTATTGCAGACCATATAAGTTAACAGATCAGGCTATTTTGCTAACAATAGGGCTAATAATACTATGTGTATATTATAAAAATACGATTTCAATAATATTTATTCTGTAAAGATAAAAGAACTCGAATAAATGGAAATCTAGTCACGTTTTCTTTTCACAATACGCTTATGGGGCGATCTGCTTGAAACACCCGTAAACTGACAACAAAAGAGTTCTCAGAGCTTCAAATCCATCAAAGTCTCGAATAGCCGTTCACATTAACATAATGCCGTTTATAGTTATCCAGAAAATCGTATTGCTAACTGAATTTCATAAAGCAATTGTGGCATGATTATTATTTTGTTATAAGAATTCGAATGTTATTGTAATAGAATGATGGTAATGAAATTCGAGTAGAATAATGTTATGTACAAGTATGTAGAGTGTATTATATATACAATTTATGCAATGAAACGATAAAGAATTGGATTATTAGCAAGGAATAATTACGAGCATATATTTAATCTCTGTTTTGTTTGGACATAACTAACTTATTCAAAAAGAGTAAATAGGTCTTCATAACTTTGTAAATTTCATATTTTAACACAAAATGTCGCCCATGCCGCTGAACTAATACTTATCACAAATCGGTTTAGTGGTTTGAGAACTTACTTTCCTTATGAAGAAAATTATATTCTTTGCTTTTTATAATTAGAGTTTAGATAGCCCCACTATTACTAATATTGTATTGTTAAATAGAGAATAGGATTATTAATTTGACACACACACCGCCTTAATTTTTGTTAAGGTTTAAATAGATTGTAATCAGTGAAACAATAGTGTTTGCATTCAACGCCAATAGATGGCGCTGTAACAAAATTGAAATGCGCTAATGTTTCACTTTATTGATTTCTCATATGTTAGTTGTAATATTTTAGTACTTGTACCTGTATTTGAAACCGACCAATAAACCTTATATACACGAGTGTAGTGTTTTAGTTAACCCTTAGGACTTTGTGGTTTTAACAATTCTGATGATTCCTCGCATTGTATAAACATTTTAAGTAATGAATACGTTTATATGTAATTGTCTGGTATTTTCTATGAATATTATGTAAATACAAAAAAAAATATTTAAGCATTTATATTATTTCTCTAGTACACAACACAAACTCTGCTTAGCTTAGGAAATGGAGGGCGTTGTGTAAATTACACAGCGATATTAATATTATTAATTTAACAAATAACAATTTTACAATTTATTCCATGATATCGAGGAAAAATAGTAACATCATTGTAATACGTCAGTTTTGTATGTTTGTTTATTTATTATAAATTGAATAATTTTACAACATACTGACACATTTACTGTCACCATTATATCATATCACAAAGTTTTTAAATTTATAAAATTATTAAATTATTATGTCAACATAATAATTAAAATGAAAAATTGTCAGATGATTAATCACGCAAGAATAGCTTCATGTAAAAGTACTGTACGTCACTGATTTTTCCTCTATCAATCATTTTAAATTGACTACAGAGATTAAAGGAAAAAAGACCTTCTGAGATGAACATCAGCTGTCGTGATTAGAATGATATTTTACGGTAAAAGGTATGATTGATGATGAATTCATGTATTTTTGGATATTCCCGCAGATTTTAATTATATTTATTTAGTACATTGGTAATTATTAATATAAAGTTTTTATATAAATATTGATATCAGAGATTTTAAGGTGTAGAAAAACCTAAATATAATGATTAAGTATATCAGATATATTGTATATACACAGACAATAGTTACCATTTTCCGTCAGGTGGATGGTCGACTTATTGAGCAATTTAAATACGTATAAAATAATTTCAATTCATAATAATTGTTAGACTAACATTAGGATGTTTTAAATATAGGTACTGTGCGTTTAAAATTTAGTACAATAAGGAATAATATTTTAAATAGTAAATTTCCTTTATTATTGTTTCAGATCAGTGACAATCATGTTAACAAGAATAGAAAATATATCGTGAGTGTATTAAATTAGCATCTATAGACATGATAATACACCAAAGATATAAAGAAAATGAAGCAAACGTCACATAGTGGGGTAAGGCTAGACTGGAGAACTATGGCAAATTCAACACAAGTGCCATATTATTATAAAACTACCTACCATAGCTCAACAACATACCTATATCCGTCAAAACGACCCCCCGATGACGTAAAAATAGAAGAAAACCATACAATAATAGTTAAGACAAGACAAGCATTTCAGAAAGTAAACTATAGAAATGGTACGAATAGCACGAATGGAAATTTTATGATGTTAGTAGAAGACTTTAGTGATTACTTCTATGGAAATGCAAGTAATGATATATTTAGTGAACATAATGCTACTCTAGATGTATTAAACGATGTATATGAGTATGCGAATTGTTCGTTCAACGGCACTTTCAATGTTTCGTGCTTCAATAAAGCAGAATCGGCACCCGAGTATAACCTTTGGGCGCTATTGTTATTAATATTTCCATTTTTTACTCTATTCGGGAATGTATTAGTGATAATGAGTGTTGTGAGAGAGAGAACACTTCAAACTGTGACCAATTACTTTATAGTGAGTTTAGCCGTTGCTGATCTTCTAGTCGCCGTAGTTGTTATGCCGTTTGGAGTTTATTATTTGGTAAGTGTAGAGTATATATTATATTATTATAATTTAGCAATAATAATAAATATTTTTTATTGTCTTTGATGTATGCATACCAATTTCTGGAGAAAACAAAATTACCAATTTAGACAAAATAGTCCACGACGTAGGAAAAAGGAAACTACCCTCTCTGGTATTCTGTCGTAGTCTTTTCTTACATATTTTTTTCAACGAAAGTTATGTTAATAATTAAATGTATTATTCGTAATTAAGTTGTATTACTACTACTGTCAATTTAGTAACATAAGTTTTATTTTAAAACATCCAATTTCTACTACGTCATATTTTTGTTATAGGTATAAATATTCATAAAGGAATAGAGATAAAGTTATTTATGATTTGTATATATAAAATTGCCATTTCACTTTCATTTTCAAGTGAAATGAGATTCCAGACAACAAACGGAACCAACTTTGGTTGAAACTCAGTAAAATGTAAACTAATCACACTCGAAAGTTCATAGTTCAACCAAAACTAGCAACTAACTCAGTTTCAGTAAATGCTTAACTGAACAAAAGCCTTGTATCGAATAAGCCTCGTAGATTTATTTTAGGCATCTATTCTGTATTATATATTTTCGATAGATTACCTTTATACAATTGTTGCCTATTGTTATCACGACCAGATTATATTTTTTATTGAAAACAAGCAAATTATAATTCTGTTGGGAAATAAAATTCTGGCCCAGTTAATTTTTACTTACAATACAATGCTATAAAATGTACGTAATTTCTAAGGTTCTTCTAACTGACATTCCTGTTATCAAGCGAGAATTCAATTTTAGCTTTATGTTTAGTGTCACACAGATAACTATATGTTAAAATTATTAAAAAAAAATGTTATTAACAAATAAAAGCCTTAACAAATAAATCATTGTGTATAATATTCAAATTAAAAAAAGTTAAATATGTTATTTATTTGACTAATGATATGGAGATATTATGGTTCTATGGTAAAGTGATAACCTGAATATAATATATATTGTACAATAAGATTTTATATTTATATAAACACAGATTAACAGTTATACACCCCAATTCTATATTTAAATTTAGCAGCGACCATTTTGTATAAGTAGGTAGCGTGAATGGCGAGAATTAATTTCATAAATAGATGAAAGAAGATGGAGCAATTACGAAACATAAAGATGCAAATAAATTCCTTTAGAATGATCAAAATAAATCGAGGGAGATGTTCTTAGTCAGCTATAATTGGTTATTTTGTGGAAAATGGTAAGAAGTAAGTTAAATTACTCTATTAGGCTTTGCGTTTAGAATGTTCAGGTATTAGGTTCTACGAATATTATTATGTTAGATAATTATCTTTTATAATAAAGCGAAGGGCATTTTATTTTTAAGCTTGAAACATTCAATTATTTTTTACTGAATTATTAAAAAATATATCAAAATACATCATCCACTAAAAGAGACATAAATAAAAAAGATGCTCCATAGTAATGAATTATAGTAAATTAGATTATGATTATGCTGTTAAAGCCTTTGGCTAAGATTCGGTAAGAGTTATTCAAGTTACACATCAGAAATAAAAATAGTAAGAATATGTAGTAGATACAATATATAATAAAAATAATAAATAACATAATTAGAATGATATGATGTTTTTGAATGGTTCCATATTAACTGATGTTTAAGAACCTTCCCTCTATATAAATAATTGTAAATAATATAAAATAATTGAATAAATGCAATCTGTTACGTGTTAACACAGAATAATCTTTTAACTGAATATAATGTAATAAAACATTTCCTGCTTATATTTTCAATAGCAACATCGAAATCAAACTGAAAGAACCAATAACGACAAATTATTTTTAGTAATAAGAAATAGAGAAAGTTACAGAAAATGCAGTACAAATAAACATATCTTCTTTTTTTACAAATCTATTACAAACTTACTGAATTGTATTGTACGCCATACAGTAAGCAAGTAACTGTGTGTATATTAGTTAAATAACGAGAGTGTAACAACAAAAGTTGCAAACAAGCCATGCCAGTTGAGCATTACAGTTTGTCCGAGTTGCAAACTCGTGTTCATAAAAAAAATTTGATATTTCATTCGTAAAACAATCATTGCAAAAGTACAAAATAAAGACTTTTATATTCTGGTCACATAATAGGCATACATTTATTGGTAACTAGTGACTGGCCCTGGCTTCGGTCAGTTTTTTTATAATCTATGTTATGACAAATAAGCTAAAACTTATTGGTGTGTAATATAGTGACTATAGATGAATAATAACACATGTCATCAATATGATGCTCGTGGTAATTCTGATGAGTTAGCCATATTTCCTTATGTTTTATTCCTGGTTAAGGTATCATGCCAATAGAGGTAGTAAGTTAGGTTATTTTAAGAAGCAGATTATAGAATCTGTAATTTCATATGTATTACTGTAGGGATTTCTTACATTAGAATAAAAGTTTATATTAAAAAAAAAACAATATCTACGTCAGGCTTAAGTTACTCAATGGTAATATAGTTAAGTTTCTATATGTGAAACAATATAAAAACCAGTAATGTTATATTATAATAGGGTATAAACAAAACAATGATTACTCCGTATATAGTGATTGCCGATAATAAGAATATAATATATTGAATACTACTTACAAACGAGTTAATTCGAAATTATTCCTTAGATGACATTAAGGGACCCTTCGCTACAACTGTTAATACTAAACAGCCTGTATTAAAATGAGTACAGAAAAAATTGCATCAAGCAGGAATATTGACAATAGGTTTGTGTCTCATGGTCAGATTCTTAAGGAATTCGGTTTTAAATATATATTATTTTATTTTCTAATTGAATGAAGCACGTAAAATACGTTTATGTTGAAGTCCTCCGTTTAATATCGAATTCATAAATAAGCAATGGTAAAATATATGCTAATTTTCGTGGAGAAATTTCGGTTCTATTTGTGTTATAAGATAAACGACCGGAAAGGTGTTAAATGAAAATTTCAATATTATGATAATTTGCTACTGAAAGGGTACAATACCAACTGAATATCTGTTATTACTGTATGTATATTTTTACTTAAATGTATTTGAAATCGAAAAATCAAAATTTATTTTAATTAGACGTAATATTTAAAACACAATTGTTATAAAATCATAAACCATCACAATAGGACAAATTATTACGTTTCTTTATGTATAATTTTTACATTTATTTATTATCTGTACTATGTAATATTACATTATCTGTGTCTGTACTATGTAACATTTGATGACTTCTGTTTTTTTTTTGTATACTGTCTGCCTGTATTAAAGGTATGAGCTAGTGGGCTCCAGTGATACGATGAGCTTGAAGTCACGTCAGGTCAGGTAGCCCATCATTCCGAAATCACCAAGAATTAACCACAGTGATATCCAGGCGCCAGTACTAGCATTACATGTGGCGCGATTGTTAATGTAAGTCTAAATACTAACAATCCTCTCCCTACGATGACTTCTTTTATTACTATGGTACCTATGTACAGACGCTGGCTAAATCAGTGCTTGACTGGAGTCAAGTCCTATGGAATGTTATAGTACGATTATGTTTAACATTTAGATAAATCATCCACTAAACAAGCATTATCATGGATATTATGGAAACGCCATCTTTCCGGAATTCAACTTCAATGGATGAAATCCCTTACGTGGATAGTAATTTTACTAGATTTATTAGTCTTCAAACCGAAGCGATCACATGAAATATGCAAGTGGGTGTTTTTTAGTTATGCAGATGAAAAATGTGATGTATTAAGCAGAATCTTAGGATGCTGAATAAGTCGTTCACATACTAGTTTTCCGCCTGAACTTCGCTTACGTAACTTATAGTACGATAAACAGTAGCCGTGGTCTTTGCCAAATTTGAATATTTGCTTTTTTAGTATTTACTTAATATTTTCTTTTAGCTATTTTGATATAAGAAATAAATAAATACATTTTTATAGAAAAAATCAGAAATATGTACCTAGTTCACCTAATTGTAAAAACTGTCGTTAATTCCATTTTTATCTATTTGGTTTTCCTCTAAGAAATTACAGAACTCATCTATATAATAAATGGTATAAAGATTATAATACCTAATTAAAATATTAAATATTTTATATTCATACTAGTTTTTGTAAACTATATTTATTTTTAATTTTATATGTAACTAGCTACTCGCCCCGGCTTCGCACGGATGTACATGAATTATATATATAAACCTTCCTCTTGAATCACTCTATTTTAAAGATTTAAGCATACATAGAGACAGATATCGACAGCGACTTTGTTTTATTGAAGTTTATATTTTTATTATTATATACTATATTGTGTGTTATTATACTATGTAACGATAGTAATACCATGCAAGCTGACAGGTTATCTGCTAAATGACATCACGTTATCCTGTGACGCAAGCGATATCACTTATGCGTTACTATTCAAAAGGACTAATATATCATGCCTCTTATCCTGTAATTTACTGGCCTTCAACCGGAACATTTTACAAAGCTGCTTGCTGGCTAAAATAGGTAGACAGAGATCCGATTTTTTACAAAGTCCACTTAGGTAATTATGGATCAATAGCTTATTTGCCTGTAAATATTTTCATTGCGATTCTTTTCAAATCTCACAATCGTCACATTTGACACGAACAACTAAGGAAAGAAATAGCTTAGAGTAAAAAGCATTGTTCTAATTCAAAACGACCTTAAAGTTTATAGCAGTTTTAAACTTTGCGTGTGTAAAGGCCGTGAGATGTTAAGAACAAAATAATTACTACGGTGGTTGATTAGAACAATGCAAATTGTTATAGAAGTCGGTGTTACAGTTCTATTTCTATGATCATTAATTACAGTACAAAACACATTAACATACGGTAAATTTATTTTATAAGGAACTTTTTCATGTAACTCACATGTCAACGTCATGTGGTATGTTATTTAAGAACAAAAAAACGACTTACAGTGCAACAACTGTACAGTATTAATATGCAATGTGTAAAAACTATTCTTCATTTAAATGTCCATGATATTTTTTTCTAATACAAGGTTAATAGAAATAGTTTTGGAATTAACTTCTTCAGATATGAAAAAATATCTTTATAAAAATACAGACGAATTGATAGAATTGCTTTTTATAATCGGATAAAAAGCCGGCGGAAGTTCTTCTCCGTACAACGGTTGCAGATTTGGAGTGAGAAATTCCGTTATACCCTTCCTTTAGAAACTTAGTCTATAACTTACCGTTTCACGTAAACTTTCAAAGTCTGACTAGGTACCTATCTGATTAATGTCACCCGCAGGAATTGACAGTTAAACGTACTGACAGTCAGTTATTATTTGATACTATAACAATACTTGTTCCTTAATTTACGTTAAGTTACTTTAAATTGACGCAAAGATAAACATAGTTTTACAGTTTTAATAGATGCTTAAGATCGACACCAAATTGTTAGTCTAGTATCAATTAAGGCATTAATAAATAAAATCTATACACAATACAGTTTTCGCTCTGTAATAACTCTTACGCATGATCTATTTTACGTTCGAACGTACCATCCGGATACAAGGAAACGCCGTAAAAGTTTTAGGGGGCACATGAATTTCGGCCCGCCGTAAAATATTTGTAATAAAATTATATTTGCCGAAAAGATATACTGGCCGGTGGTACAGGATTTTTCGCATTCTTCTCCCCTTTAGATATGTTTCTGAAGCGATTTTATTGCAAATCTAGCTTAGATGATAGAATTAGGGGCCAATCCGGGTCGAATGTTTTATGGTTCACTATTCTTTTTTTATGTCAGTAGAACAGTGCTCTATTGAAGATGTTTTATCAGATTAGATTGAAATTGTATCTGATACATACATATGGTAAGTTGCAGTGCATTGCATACAGTCGTTTGCATTGTCACCTCTGGCTCCCCTATTTCAGCCTCCAAGCAGCTTGTTTTATAAGTTGTATTTTTTACGGAGGTATAATATCTCTAGAGTAGAATCCCATGAGGATCACTATAGGCGTTACATGACAACGTAAGGTATTACATTTTGTTGTTCGCGTATATAGGTGATAATTGGTACTTACCCTCCGCTGGGCCGTCTATTGTTGCAATTCTAGTTACATAAAAAACTTAAAAATATAGTATTAACTGTTCACGTTTAAGATACTAAAATGTTATGACAATGTTCATGACGACCCTCAATGACGCGTCAACACCAAAACGTTAGATGCAATATTGTAGTAGTCAAATCATAAAATAATCTTATATGACTAAATGACTTTCTCATGTCCACAACGTGACAAACGGAAACAGATTAAATTTTTGTAACAAATAGACATACCATAACTTTTATTTAGACCATATTCTTCACTTATACTTACTTTTCATAATCAAGCATCCTAGATTCATTATGATTCAAAAGTGCTTAAATTATTTATTTCAATACAGATTATTTCTATTTCTATTACTAAGTGTGTGTCTATAATATTATGATGTGACATTTTGACATAAAACAAATTAATAAAATAAATCACCCTACATTTCAGTTTACGTAATTACGAAAGAACCAAGTTGTGGTCGAACTTTTAAAGATACAATTTCAGAGGAAATGCTGGCCTTCTAATGGAGCTTTAAGGCGAACAGCCGATTCGCCGTTTAAGCAACTTAACGATTGTACAATGATTTAACTTTGCGTATTTTAAACGTTAAAATTGGGTTAGAATGGTAGCGACAAGCGTTTAAGATTGGATTCTAATTACAATTTCATAATAAAATAAACATTATTTTAAAATGATTATAATGTAGTGGCCAAATAATTATATGATACAAAGTCTTTATTGTTTCTGTGTATATTGTTATTGCTAATATAGAATTTAAGTTAAAATCTATTTATTATTGTATAGAAATAAAGAAAAAGAAGATATATATATGGTCGATATAAGAAATGGCAAAAAATGGAGAATATAAAATTCTTCATCGTAGCATGCTTCTGTAGTATATTATTTAGACAATTATGTGTGTTTAATATAATTCAGTATATCCATTTTAAAAAAATCTTTTCTATCAATTTAGACATAAAGCTACAAACATACTTTTTGCTGAGAAAGAATCGCCTTTACTCATACCACACATTTTAACGCCAGCAACTCTTCACTAAATTACAATTATTATGACTAAAGTTTCTGCTTCTTACAGCACTTCAGTATTTAAGTTTCCCCCAAATGGACTATGTTAGGTAAATTTAAAGCAACGAAATATTAATTAATTGTATTTGCATATTTTTTGCTTGCGTTTTCTTACCCCTAATTGTATTCCATGGAAGTTCGGGTGTTTATGTTTTAATAACTTGGAATTAATTTCTGCTATGTTTTTGGTCATTCACTTCAGGACTTAATATTAACAGTTTTGTGTTTCCTAACGATTAGCAAATGACGATAAAAACAACGAAATTTAGTAATACAAAAACATGTAGCATTCGTTAGTAATAAAAAAAGTAAAATCAGTTATTATTTTTGAAATCACATTATTTTCAATTTCAATAAACTACTACAATTTAACACTAAATTAATAAGTTACTGAATTATAAATCGTATGTTTATGACTCAACGCTTCAGGTGAAGACAATATTATTTCAATGAATGTACACGATATAATTTGCAGCAAAGCGGATTCCGTGGTTGACCCTTGACACGCGTAACAGACGTACTACTCGACCACAAAGCTTAGGCTTTGCATGTGTGTACAATTAATTATTTAAACAATAATCATTCCTATCTTCTGCCCCGTAACCATTAAATTTGTACGTATGCTAAAGTATTTATATTTATTATATTTAATTGCAATTAGAATGCTATGATGCGGCCTGTCGATGATAAAAACTATTTTATTAGTATAATAAAGTCTGTCATTTTGTCATTGCATAATTATATGCATGTATATATAGATCAATGATTAGACAAACAGAAATAAAGGTTTATTTACTGATTGATCAAAAGAGATATTTGTACCTAAAACATATTAATTATTCGTGGTCCTGTTGTAATTGTTATAACAATTCTGTTAGTATATTTTTAAATAAATGTACAGAAAATCTGCAAAACTAAGTTGAAAATTCAATGCGTCAATATTATTATTCAATTAATTCGTTTTTAAGTACGACTACAAAATATGTAGTAGATAAAAATTAAATAAATAAATTATATTACAGTGAGTAAAATATCATAATCTAGTAAGAACAGTTATTATATTCCTTTAAAGATTGATAAAATAAGATATTATGGAAACTATAATATACAATAAAATTATTATTTCGCATTTAAAATAATCTTTAAATTACTATTAGGGCGATATTAGTTCAAAAAGAGTATTTGTATTTACTTATTTAAATACTATATGCACGTCTTTCCTAAGTGATTGGTCACACTTCGGTACGAGATCATGAAACGGCAGACACTTAAGTGTAGTTCACTATGGAAAATAATTTAATTACTCTGTGTAATAGTATGATAAGGACCCTCCTATATGTACGTTCCTACATTAGAACTTGTGCTTTAATAGTGCTTGTGTAATTAATACTAATTCAATACTATCTATCAGTGAAATCTATAAACTTGATATAAGAAAATATCTATATGTATATTAAAGCGTAAGTATGATTATTTAAAAGCAAGACTTTTGATTTCAGCGAGTTTCTGAAGTCTTGATAATAACTTTTCGATTCCATAAACTGTTTCTCATTTCTGATTATATATAAGTAGTGTAAAGAAATAATAAAAAAATATATAAAATCATCGTTATTAGCCCACTGCAGTTACTGCTGGTCATAGACATCTCTCCAGGCTCGCCACAGAACATAACCTTCAGCCCTGCTCTTCCAATTGTTTGCTGTATCCTGCGTATGTCATCCCTCGATATTGCCGCAAGTACCTACTACGTTTGCTGATACGCTGTTTCGACTCTAGAACGTCTATAAAATCCAACAATTAAGAGCCTAACATATGCTGTTATAATACAAATAACATAATAGGAGAAGAAAAATACTGTATTTTTATTCCATTAAAAGGTGTATACATTTTGGTTGTTAATACTTGAGACTGTACGCCATATACTAACGTTGTTATATTGTTCTTTGTTTTCATTCTGCCTCCAGAAATTGCCGAAACGAAGCGAACTGTGTCCTGCACAGAAACCAATTAAAAAAGTTTTTCACAATTGCTTCAGGCTTCTACTTATGAGTGACAAAGTTGTTGAATGGTTGCAAGTTTCCCATATCTTAGATAGAAACTCCAAGTTTCTATTTACTTTAGTCCCAAATTGAAAGGTAAATTGTACTTTGAATTTTGGTACTTTAGTTTTCCAACGATGTAATTTGTATGCTGCTTGAATTGCAGTTAGTGGAACTTCTCCAATTCTCGGAGAAATTGTTGCACCTGTTTCCATTATAATTTATTGTAGTTTAATGCATTATAACTATATTGATTTATGTAGTGTAGTTAAATTATTAAGATATTCAATACATAGTGGCAATACAGGAAGACTATTAAAATCTTAATTATGAAGAGATATTGTACCTATTCCATTACCATTTCCATCATGTGGGCCGTTAAGATGTTTACAATTTCTTTTTTTGATGGTAAATATCAACCGTTGTATATATACATATAAATGTATATATATATATATATATATATATATATATATATATATATATATATATATATATAAGTACATGAACAGCACCACGTACTTATCTTCATCATGGAAGCCCTGTAATTTCAGTAAACTATTGAACTCTTCATTCGAATACACCTTACCAAACAAGCTGCTAGATAGAAGAAGTGAGTAACTGCAGAAGACTTTGTAATTTTTTAAAGCTGAGGTAGACTTTGGTGAAATGCTTAATTAGTAGAATACCGTAATAAAATCACACAAGAAATAAGAACATAAAAGGACGACGAATAGAATAAAGGAGTATTAAATCCAAAATGTCTCTGTATGGTCACTGTTATAAAAAGTAAGCTGCTAATTACAAGACTTAAGTGTAAATAATGACAAAAGATTATACGTGTATATAAAAAATCTAGCTCTTAAAATGCGCACTTTTAATTAAAACATAAAGCAGGTGTTATTTATATACGGATAAAACTTCTGCGAAATAACTAAATAAAAGTGTGTGCGCGGTGTGTTCTAGACACCTTGTCCTGGCACACGACCAATGAGGAAAATGTTATATTTTGACTTCGTACTAGCAAAGGCAACGAGATATAGATGATTTTAAAACGGCGACGAAGTTATCGGTGCTCTAACTGTTTAGAACTTCGCCTTTCTTCCGATAGCAGTAAATTTGATCCCCTCACAATACAAACATATGTATGAATAAATATGAATAGAAATACATACATATATACTACATAATAACAAATATATATTATAAAGTACATATCTGTAGTGATAGGTATGAAAACACCATATCAAGAAGTAGAATTTACCGATTTTTTTAAACTGCATACTTTTATTTTATTTTTATGATAACTATTTAAGTCTGTTACGGCTTGACGCCCTGTATATTAATTTACATTCAAATCAAAATATATTTTCATTTAGATAATACATAAATATTATAGCCATCACTATTTTTTACATCTAAATAAATCTTCCTTTATTTTTTAAAATAATACTCAATGTATCCAATGCCTATTGATTGCAAATAGTTTGTTTATTTTTGATAAATACATATAACAATAATACACGAAGTGTCTTCCGTTTTGTGAAACTAGTAACAATGAATTTTAATATCTAATGCGGTTCTGTTATGAACTTATGAACTTATTTATTAATGTTCAAGCCAGCTTCTCATGGGTAGAAGGGATCGATATACAATTGTAACAATGATCTCTGTCTTTATATTAATATCTTGGTACATTCCACGGCAGTATCTTGATTAGACATTTACGAGTGTGTTGTAGACATATCATAGGCAGAATACCTTTAACCGTAGATACCTAATGTAATACTTTACTTTTAGTTTTTATTATATATTCATTTTGTTATCAATAAATATATTTTTAATCTATTCTATATTATTTAAAACCTTAAATTATAAATGTGATATTAAATATATTTTGGAGACCTGACTGAATACTGCTACAGTTGTAATATAGGCCATTACAACAATACGCAGGGAGTTCTCATAAACCCTTTTTTTTTTTAAAGTGAAAAAATAAGCGGCTTCATGAAGTTAGTATATGAAATTTTAGTCTAAACATATCAATCCAATTGAAAATACAAATGTAATTTAAATTATTTTTTATTCGTATTTTTATTATACTAGTACAAATCAGTATAGTCTGGTGGATAAATTCTCCTAAATAAACATTGTATTATTCACTTATGGAAAATATAACAAAACATGTTATCATAATTACCCACAAGAAAGTCAAAATATTTATTAAGAAAATGTATCCGTAGGTTCGCTTCGCTTCTACCTTTAGTGATTAAGATTATATTTTTATTTTGTTTGATTTCCGGATCAGAAGACAGTTAAAAAGTTGCAAAAATTTATTTAATTTTTCCTACAATTATATTTTCATTGTTCATTTAGGGCCTGACTTTTTTAATTTGTATATATATATATGTTTAATGTATTTATTCATTTATTTTTTATGCATCGTTTATTTTAAATAATCTCTACTACAAATGTTAGATTACAAATAATTTTTAAGAATACCATACGAAAGCATAATAAAAATGGTTTAAGAAATTAGCATGCCATTTTGTGTACAACAACAACAATGGCAACAAAAGGTTATATATTTGTATTTGTAATGCAGCGGATTATTTTCTGGTATAACTATACAAATGTAACCTTTTGTTGCCATTGGCATGCTGTACACAGCAAACCAAGATTGTTTTCCTGTGTTAGACTTGCTAATTTATTCTTATATTTATCTATTTCTGCTGAGTTTATTGCAATTCAATACTGCGCTGAGCAGGACATAGTTTCGGTTTATGTTCGTGTCTCGGATTATAAATATAAAGTTCTACGTACCTCTACTGTATGAATCGACATTTACTTGTTTATGCCTTGTATATCATCAAATCAGTATCACGTATAAAATCGAACTGACATATTGTCTTCTTTTTGGTGCCCGGCTCATACCATTAGCCCACATTTTCACACAGTTGCATTATTCCATCATTATCCATTAAAAATATATGTTGCGCCTTTACAGACTGATACTCAAACCCGTGTTTTTTTTTTACCAAAAATAGGTAACATGGTTTTCTCACTATATGTACGTTTACTGAGAATAATTGCTCAATCTTGTACATTACGTTTAATTTAATTAGTAACTGGTATCTTACATATATGTATAGAATATATATGTATTAAGGCCGTTATTAAACGTATATTCTATAATTGTATAGGCATAAAATAAAACTAAAAATAAATACAAAAAATATTATATACTCAATGGGGTTACCTAAGGAAATATATCTGGTAATATCCTGGATATTACCAGATATATTTCAAATCCTGTATGACAAAAAACTGCATTAATTAATGACTGCTTAATCGATTTAATCGAGTATTAGGAATGCTTCTACTTATATGGTTTAATACCATGCTTTATTGGATTTATAATAATATTTGAAAGAAATTATTTACATACAATTATATAATAAATAAAAAATAACCCAGAAAAGATTAAACAGATCTGCAGTAGTTAGGTTGCAACAAGTTAGTACTACATAGATAAACCTAAATATTGAAAATATCAACAGCCCGAGCTAATAATTAATTAGATACATAGTTGCGAAACTTTTTACTTACGGAAGCTTTTGGAAAGTTCGCGAAATCTCTAAATTATTCAAACAACCATTAACTCAGTTAGCTTTATGATGCTTAATTAAATTTCTAACACAATTGTTAAATAATTTAAAATAGAATATTATAAATGTAAATTACTTCATCCTTTTAAGTGATTACTATGGTAAACAAGCTGATGATACAATTGATGTAAAATCATCCCTTGACATGAAAACTATGAATATCACAATACATAATATAATGCCCGCTCAGGTTTATGTGTGTAACTGTTCTCGTATTTAGATGTTTAAACATAAAAAAACAGTTTGCTTGTGTGTATAATATAGGAGAAAAAATATATAAGTATACCTATATTCAGCATTTTATAGAGTCTCTATATCTATACCTTCGTTAATACTTATAAGCAAATTTATCAAATCAACTTGAGTAAATTAAGTATTTCAATTAAGTCAAATCTGTACTTTCCATAATACTGATACGTAAGGTAAATCTATAATTATCAATTCTATTTTATATATTTTGGTATAAATCGTTTATAGATGAGTACTATCCAACAGCTAAGTGTAGATGACACAACCACATTGGACAATAGTAGAAGACGGTACTGCATATCCAAATCATGCCGTGTGGAGTAATATTGAGCCAAAATCTAATATATAGAAGTTTGTAGACCGCAGTTTGCAAGTCAATATTCTGCATAATATGGCATGATCTAAACGTACAACAACTCTATTTGATTTAAGTAGACTTATTTTGATCGCTCTTATTCAAAGCTTGCTCAATGCTAAACAAAATTATTCAATTAAGAAGTAAAATGTTTTGTTTATCAAACTTTTTTGTAATTAAAGCATTGAAACTTATTTTATGGATAATTATATATATTTTTTATTTGCTTGGAAAGTATTGGAAAATATAATAAAGAAAATAAAGATTTAGTTCTAATAGAAAAAAATAAAGTCGAATTTGGTATTTATAACTAAAAATACTAGGAACATTTGGATAAGGGAGAACTAATAAAGTTAGGAACATCACTGATAGACAAAATAATTTAATATATCCAATTTGGTAATATGCATAATATAGAAATAAAAAAATATCTTGAAAACGGCAGTAAACATAGTAGATTATTAGATTTTCAGTGCTAAGTAGAAAAAAACAAACAATGATTATTACACTTCATTACATCTTCGTCCTCTGGAATGGCAACTCATGAGTACTAATATAATACGAGAGTCACATGATAACGTGACGTCCGTATTCTTGAATATAGCGATGGTTACCGCTTACCGACAGATTGGCCGCCAGCTTCTAAGAAAAACCAATTACCAATTAAAAAAGAGACAAGAAAGACTAAAAGAGGATGCTTGCGCACATTCGGGCAAACCAAACTGGATAAATCACGTGCACGGCACGACGTATGGAGAGATTTAGGGGAGTTGTACTCCGTGTAGGGCACCATCGTCTTTATTTATCTAGTTACAAGTTTTTGTTTGACCACGCTATTTTTTATAATGTGGACTATGCTACGAGATAGATATTTTAGAGATTTGATATTTGGTTGTAATTATTATAAGTGCAATATTAGAAGAATACGTATAAAATAATAAGTATTGTATTATCAATTGTACTAACAATTTGAAAAAAAATCTTATGCAATTATCTTGAAAAAAATAATATAGTGAGATTTCATTATTTTCAAGAAAATGGGTAACCATCGCTAAATACGAGTAACTTTACGGATAATATATATATGCGGCAGGCGTTGCCATTTCTGACGTCACATGGCAATCACATTACTTACTAATATTTAAAATATACTTTTTAAATCTTTAATGCATATATTTTATACCTGCATAAAATACATGGCAAAGAAATGTGACAAGCCATATTTCAACATGAAAAAACTGCAATTTTTTCATATTAAGTTTTATATAGTTATATAATATAAGCCAGAAGTATAAGGTTTACTTATACAAAAGTAACATTAGATAAAATTGTCTACTCGGAAAAGTGGAGTGGAAATTTTACGGGAATTCCGAAGGCGCGAAGGGCCACATAAAGATTATGCGAGAACCGATGCTCGAAAAATGGATTTTCATATGAAACCCTTGAAATATGAACGACGCTCATATTTCATAGGGCATACTAACTCAGTCGGAACGAACGGGCTATGTGTATTGGAACAAAATGAGATCAACTTATGTATAACTTGATAGACGAGCTACCAAAAATTCTGTGTATTTTCTTTCATATATATTCTAAATAATAACATAAAAGAACTAAATATATAAGAAATATTTTAACTCTTCTAACTCTAAAAGTATTAAATACATATATATATATACTATGAGGTTATGAGTAAACATACATGTGGGGCTGATAAATTTGTGTAAACAGTAGAAAATTTCGCAATTTGTATGTACTTTTCTAAACGTAACTCTTCATTTCGTCAAGTAACTCCATATATCTAATAATCTAATAGAACCAATAAATCAGTAAGTGAATCTAAGAAGCGGTACGCCACAGGACTATAAATAGAGGCGATCATTTCCATTTGTAACTGGAACTGGGGATACAGCTTTGGTGTACAGTCTAAGTGATAAACTGAAACATTTGAAACTCAGCTTAATATCTGAACTGACACTAAAGTATTCATAAATTGATACTGGAAAACAATCTATGCTGGCAAAGTGTACTTCGTCTACACAGATTGACTTAATTAGTTACCAATATGTTTCTACCTATTTCATAAAGTTTAATTTAATTCAAAGAGACGTACTAAACTATGAACCAAAAATATAAATTTGAGTTTATGTAATGTAAGGCCAGATATTGCTAATGTTCTAATGTATACATATATTGACTGTATTTACAATACAATGTTATTCAAACCACGTTAGTAATAACTATAAAAGAGGGCCCGGTGGTCTAGCTGTTTAGCACACCGCCTAAATTCTGATGGTCCCTTTTTCGATTCCTCGCACGATACAAATAGTTGTATTTATGAATATTTTCTTTGTATATTATATATCTATTTACAATATTATATATCTATTTACAATATAATATATATTTAAGTATTTATTTCAGTTGTTCAGTACCAATAACTCAAGCCCTGCTTAACATAGAACTAAATGACATCGAGTGAATTATCAGAAAGATAAAGTTAAGAAGAAAAAATATATGCGAAAAAGTTATGTGTTACATTTTTACAAATACGCAAACTTAAAGTCTTTCGAAGCCAAATCACGCATAATAAACCAACAGTGAGTCTGGAATGAAATTATAAAATAATATCAGTTAAGATTTTGTAGTACAGTAAAAAGTATAAATAATGGAAAGCTAATAAATAGCAAACTTATATAAAATACTTTACAAAACATCTGTCTTGAGAATTTTGGACGATAAACTGGCAATTTAAGTAACATTCAAATCAATTACTTTGGAACTATTGGCTCAGTGAAGCGTGTTTTATTTGCGAGTTAATTCCGCTTTATTCTTATATATTATGTTTCATGTATTGTCTATACTATCAGAGGTAAAGCGGGAAACGATCCAATGAGCGTTAAACTTGTGCCTTATTTATAGTGAGTAGTGGCATTACTGTAAAAAGGAAATCCGTAAATGTATACGTTCTTAGAATACTTATTTTACGGGCTATAAAAAGGGCAATTTATCTTTGACGAACACTAGGTACCTGGTAGGTATTATTCGAAATGCCATTATGTAATTAAGACAGAGTTAGACTAAACGGACGAATGTACATTCCTTCCTGATTTCTTCTTGACTCCTCCTATATTTATTTAATATATTTACCATGAATATTCTAAAAAATGTTTTAGTGGAATTAATGTATACGATCAAAATTTCTACATTGTTATTTCGTTATAATGGGTATTATATAATTTAAGTATTTATTCCAACTTTCTCTGATCTTCCAATTGTTATTTTAATCTAATTTCGCCTTTATAGATAAATATTCATACTGTTAAATGTTATTCGTGTTATAACGTGATATCAGTCTATTTAGCAATGGTTACCACTTATTAACAGATAGGCCGTTAGCTTGTTTGCCTGCCATTGCATTTCATTAAAAAAATCCTATTTATTCTCCATAATTTGGTATTTAATTTGTTATGATGAAAGAGAATTCTTTCATCATAACAAATTAAATTCCAAATTATATAACAAATTAATGTCATTAGACAATTGTTACCATATTCATTATGTTTATACAGCTGCAAAAAATGCAAAATAAATAAATGAGCAAATTTTTTATAAAAACCCTTTATTATCATATTTTTCGTAAAACCTAAACAAATCTGAACCGCTTCTCTTTTTTTAAATAAACGGTCCATATTTTGCAATTCAAAATTATGGATTTCTGGAACGCACGAAAAAATACCTACACATTTTTACGTCATTAACTCCGCATGATATTTTCAACGCAGCGCCCTTTTCATAAAAAAATATTTATTCCTGTTGTGTTTTGTTCGCGTTATCCCAAAAAACCGCTTCGGATCAGCTTCCGAACATGGGACGTGTTTGTTAATTATTTGGTATTCCCAATATAAACGATTGCATAGCGTTTTCAGTTGTTTTCGGAAGTTAATATTAATGTAATCGGTAATTGTTTGCTTCCATTTGCTTTTGAATATTAATAACATAATTAGCAATTATTAAATTTGGAGACGTTCCTTTGGTTCACGTGGAATAAGATATTCTCCGGCGATAAAATTAAGCCTATATTTTAAGTTCGACTTCTAGCAAAACAGCACTTTCTCACTCTGAAGAAGATTTCTGTACAAAGTAAAAAAATATTCACGAAAGAAATAAACAAAGTAAGTAAAGAAATAATAATAATTTTTGAACCATATTTCGATTCCGTGTAATCATGCTAATGGTGCTGTAATATCATCAACATTGGAGATTGTTACATATAGTATTTATTAGAATATTGTATCGTCCAGGGATATCTCAAGTATCATCTGTCTTGCGTGTAATATACTACAGAGGAATATAAAGATAAGGTTAGTATATGATATTGGTATTTTAAAAATATGTACTCCATTTGTCATATTTCATGGAAAGTTACTGTCTAATATATGTATAATGAGTATTAGGCCTAGTACTTTGAAGTATCGTCTAGGCGTATATAATTTATTTTGACAAGCCATCAAATCAAATAGTAATTATTACTGCTCATGCTACAAAAACGCATAATTATTACAACTCACATAATTAAGGATAACTGAAAAACTACTGCCAGATCTTGATAAAATTTGTATGGGAATACAGAGAAAGCTCTCAAGTAAGAATATTAAATATGGTTTACGTAAAAAACTATCGACTAGTGCAGAGAACCTCCTTGTTTTTAAAAGTCGTGGAAGGCTTTCAATATATATATTTTCATGTTGCTCATTTAATTTATCGTTTTAGCAGGACTTGTTAATTGTAAATCGCAAAAAGTTTTGGGCTCGTCCGGGATTTGAACCCGGGACCTCTCGCACCCTAAGCGAAAATCATACCCCTAGACCAACGAGCCACTTATATATTAATGGTGTAGTTACTGATACCTTTGTAGATATGAATAGTAGTGAAATTACCGGTTATAAATATTATCAGTTATGGCTTATTCACATGTCAATTAATGGTGGGGGATTTAGCTAATGTAATAAATTAGATGTACCCGTGTATAAAGAGTATAAAGTAATGTAATGTAAGTCTGTATAAAGAAAAATATTCAATAAGCTAACGAGAAAACTTTCATCCCTCCTTTCAACGCCTTACAACCAATCTTTCGCTTTAAAAAGTAGCCTATTTCCTTTCTCTAGACTATCTGTGTATCAAATTTGACTTAAATCGGTTGAGCCGGTTTGGGGTGAAAACGAGACAAACTCTGTCTGAGTTATTTTCGAATTTCGAATATTAGTAAGGAGTAAGGACTAGACATTTTAGTATCATGTAAATGTAATTTATTTATATATGTAATATCTTTTGTCTCATAAAAGTCAGATAGATCGAAGGTAGCGGCTAAAAAACTATATATACTGGCAAACAATAATAGGTATGAGTCTTATTTTCAACTTTATTATATAATGGGCAGGCAAGGCAATGATTGTATAAAAAATATAAATTATACGTGGACTGGCCGCGAATAAAACTACTTCTATTTCATTAAAGACAACTAGTCAGATCTGATAAAATTTAACGGGAAACATTAGCTTTTAAATGTAAAAAAAACCAGATTTATTCAGGTAGAAAAATATTCTGAGATAATACATAAAATACAGTAGAAATGCTGAGCTCCTTGATTTTTTTTAAATCGATTTATATAAGTTATTAGAGCATTTTCATGCTGTACATATAATTGATCAGATAGGCTGTTTAGTTGTAAATGGTAAAAAATATTTGGGCTCGTCCGGGATTTGAACCCGGGACCTCTCGCACCCTAAGCGAAAATCATACCCCTAGACCAACGAGCCGCTTATATAATATTTGGTAGTTATTCATATCTTTGTATGAACAGTAGTTAAATTACCGGTTATAAAAATTATTATCAGTAAGGGCTTGACCACGGTTAGTTCAATTGTTAATACAATAAAATAGTTATTACGGCATCATGTAAATGTAATTTATTTATGTCTAGTTTGTCGGTTAAAATTGGTACACTATTATGTATTTATTAGTACTTTATTATTAAAAACGTCAACATAAATTCCATATAACTGATAACGACTAAAGTATGTATGTGCACTCTGAAATAAATTGCCTTTTATATTGATTTACCTATTCACTTGCTAAATCCTATTGATGTTATAAAGTGTCTGTCTCTTTGCCTGTCTGTCGGTCTCTATGTTCCTTTTTTATGGATCTAATAGAATTTAACACAATGTATGTGTGAGGACGATCTTAGTCTATCTTTTAATCTCATAAATGCAGATAAACTTGCAGGTAAGCAGTTAGTAAACCATACATAAACAATAAGGTCTCAATTTTAACTTCAATGTATTATCTGACTAATCTCGCACTGCTGCCAAATATACAATTAACTAAGATAATTAAATTACTTTAAACACTAAAGGAACAAACAAAACATCGACCCAGATATCCATTGTTCCTATGTGTCTGTGGGCGACGGTTTCCATTCCACTTTCCATTAGGTGGGGCGTTTGTTTGCAACTCTCCGTAGGTACAAAAAACATTTTCACAAATTAACTATTGGACCAATTTCAATGAATTCGACAGTATGGTAATTGAAACCCAAGGACACATTGTAAACTAGTTCTACACCGAGTGTAATTTATTATTTAAAGAAACAAAAAAATGCTATTACGACAAAATAAGTATGTAGGTAAACAAAAAAAGTATCATCAAATCAGTTGTAATTTAGAAGATATCATCACAGAATATATTAGTAATCATTTTGGTACAAAATTACGTAACACGAATTAAGGATATTATCATTTAAAATTATTGAACATTATTATATTCTATATGTTATATAAAAATCGACATGTGAATACATCCTAATAAGTGAGACGTAATATTGATGATATTGCAACGTACGAAATGTGTGTCACCTTTCACATCAATTGTTTATACAAATTTCGCCTTTAGTACTTTAGAATAGAGAATAGAATTATTAAATTGTTTTTCTTTTTTTCAAAAAAAACGGGACACACTTATTTCAGTAAAAGGTCCGAAATGTAAAAATCTTTAGGGCGTGTGGGTCAACTTTCGAGGATGGCTATATACCACATAACATCATGCTAGAACCAATATGTGACGAAGTAGCATGAGTTAACTAGTATTTTGCAAACATAACTAATTAAAATCTAGTATGCAATAAATTTATTGAAGATTATCAAATCCATCCATCTATCTATTTACCCCTTTGAGATTCATACCCAAAACATCTATTATGGAGTTCATTACTTATTTTAATGTATATAACAGAAAACAGCAAGCAAAATAGTACTGACATAATTTACTAGACATTGAAATCAGTCGAAAGCATGGACATAATTAATAAAAAGGTTGTTGGGCTCGTCCGGGATTTGAACCCGGGACCTCTCGCACCCTAAGCGAAAATCATACCCCTAGACCAACGAGCCGCTTGTAAATTGATCGTATAAAAATAACACAATCGCATTACAAACGAATTCAGTAATCCGGTTGTAAATTATTTCATATGATAAACGACATTGTAATATCTCTTAATCCAGTTTACCAACTGACAAGCCCACGCCAGTCACCTTCGACTGGTTAAAACGCAGATATAGTAATAAGTTGATTAAGACAGGTTTTATTAATTTCCACCCAACCTCGTCGGCGTGACTGAAGTAAAAAGAACTAAGAGATATATACTAAAAAGAAAGTCTTTTTTATTTGCACATAAAAACTCAACACCATTTTTACATACCAAACTAGGTCTCCAGAATTTAACATACGTCGGCATTGGCAACCCAAAGTAGTCCGAGTATGCTTTTTTTATGAAGGCGGACAATTTTTGATCATATATTTTCCACAAATACCTCTAGACCTCCTTGAAGAAGACACAATGAAATTTATAAATAAACTAATTTGAATATACCCCCTATTGATAGAAATTGTCGACTACTCATGCAAATTCAAGATGCCATCTGTATAACCAGAGCTGCTACAAAAAATCAAAGTGTAGATTCTAAATCATCGCACCCAAATTAATAAATATGGGTAGAAAAACCTCATGCAACCTCATGCATATTTTATTGTTCTGTGTTGATAACTGAGCTGTTAAAGCGCCAAAAGGCATACATAACTCAAACACACTGACTTTCATATTTTTAACAAATCCTGTTCATTTGTGGGCTATAACATGACTGTTATTTATTATAACGTGACCCTTAATAGTTGCGGCAGCAGCACCAAGAAGAACAAGATGAAATAATTAGTCCAATTGTGTGCTATTTACATTATATACATTAATTATACTGTAGATATATGCATAGAATAGAATAGAATAGAAAATCATTTAATCAAATAAACTTATATTGAAGCACTTTTGAATAGTCATTACATTTTTTTAATCTACCGCTCATTCGGAGAGCTGTCTCATCACAAGAAGAACGAGCAAGAAACTTGCGTGTTGCTCTTTTAAATAATTTTATTATTACTTTACATTTTTAAGTGTGTGAATATAAACCACCAATTAGCACTAATTCAATTAAATACTCAAGTAGAAAAAATATTAAATATATAACCAACTGGTTGTTTGAATATATAAATAATTAATAAGAGGAAATCAGTCATAGTGATTAGAGCAGACCAGTCCCTCTAAGCAGCACCCGTTCACGAGTATTACGGATGAGCCAGCTATCACTGCTATTATTTTATGTATTTTACTCAACTATAAAAAATTTAATAATAAATACCATAATATATGAACTCCCTATACTCGACGTCTACTGAATGAACTTGAGTGACAAGTAAAACAACTTGGACTTGAGCTTAATTAAAAATATGACTATTTTGCCAGATGGGGTAGTCAGAGATATTGTCACCTGTCGGAGTAGTAGTGAACCCTTGACATATCCAAGGGCTTATCGCTGTCTCTCAGATTTCATACGACATAATTTATACACGTAGAACATAAATAATAAAGTAAAATCTCCCTGATTGCGATTATAGTATGAAAATATCAGCAATGTCATATAGATTAACTTTCACTCACTTGTTCGATTCGTGTTGTTACTGCTATTTTAAAGACATATACCAAGCGGCTCGTTGGTCTAGGGGTATGATTTTCGCTTAGGGTGCGAGAGGTCCCGGGTTCAAATCCCGGACGAGCCCAAACCCTTTTTTAATATACAGTTAGCAAAAAAGTAATATAGTCTTACTATATTATTTTCATTGAAGGCATTTTGAAGGAAACAGCATGTATATTGAAAAAAATAATACATTGTTATATTATAAAAATGAAGTGAGTTTGGTATATAATGATATATCTATCTAATTAGTCAGTTAAAAGGTTACTTATATACTTACCTAACTAGGTCAGGACTCAAAGAATAAAGAAAACAAACTATATTCTATACTCAATTATTTGAGTATTAAATAATTCCGCTCCTTTTTATTTACAGAACATTTGTTATATGCTATTTTATCCTGTCCTAGTAGTAACTTAGATAAATGAAAGGCCCTATAGTGCCTCTCCTTGGTGAGTCCTAGAAAAATAACTGTATCTGTCTACGTCATCCCCATATCAAAACTAGTCCGTAGTCTAATCTAACCTAATCAGAGTTATAAATGAATAAAAACAAATTTTCTTATATCTTTATATTCGTCATAATATTCATTTTTAATTATTATTCAGTAGTAATAAATAATATATATGTTTGTATGTATTATGATGAATATATATACTACTTGAGAGGATTAAAGAAAAGAGACTTATCATAGATATTATTGAGAATAGGTGGGGAAAAATGTTGGGGCACCTGATACGACACGACGAACTAATTAACAGCATTATTGAAGGAAACATATATGGAAAGAGAGGAAGGGGAAGACCAAGACACAGCTATATCAAGCAAGTTAAAGGAAAAGTTGGAGTCATATTGTATCAACAGCTAAAAGGACTGATAGAAGATCGTAGATGGTAGCGGGAGCTCCACCGACAAGAGCACAGCTCTTAAATTATGAATGAATTAATATATACTACAGAGGTTTCGCATGATTACCGCATATATATGTAGATATATGTATTAATATGGCGTGGCGTGATTATAAAAATTATAAATCTTCCTCCTGAATTCCGCTATCTATTGCTGAAAACTGCGTTAAAAAGTGTTGCACTGTTTAAAAGATATTACTATGTAAAGAAGACTACTATCGTATATACACCATATACATAATATTTATTTCAATTCATATTATGTCTAAACAGTATCACAGTCATCTAAATTATTTCTTCAAAATCTGTTTCTCCCCTTTCTTCATATATATGACATAATTAACTTTTATACGAATTTATGTATGATATATAGTATATACATTACATATCTATATAAAAAAACTCACAACAAATCAATTTTTTTTGGCTGGACAGATACTTATCACTGCATGATATTTGTTTCTGACTGCCGGTGAAGAGTGTGTTGCAAGGAGAAAGTTGTAATCCATAACGTTAGTTATGTAAATTAAAAATATTTTGATGACTTTTTAATGTATTTTTTAAGGCATAAAAATGAACTCTGTAGTATTTTTCGTTTTTGTGCCATATAAATTTGAGTCGGATTGAAAGATTTTCATTCGTGTGACAAAATAAAGGTGCTTGTTTTTATTCTTCATTACAAATAATGTGTTGTATCTACTCCTTATAAAATTTTGCTTGGAGTACCTACTCCTAACTCTGACCTCTTTTCCTCTGGCCTCCTAATCTGATCGTATAATTTGATGAGAGTTCCACCATTGACCAGAAATACATAAATAAACGCCTATATAACATTATCATCCAGAAAAAACTGACTCCGACTTAGATATCGAAGAGCAATAAATTTTTATAGATTACAACGATAAATATTTATGACTCGTATAGTAGTTCCGATAAGTGATAAGGGATTTTTATAAACCGTATTTCATTAGAATAAGGTCAACATGTTTTTATAACCGATTAAAAGTTTTTCAAAAAGTCTTATTTTGCATTTTGCCTTTCTTAGTTGTAACTAGTCGCTCTAGAGATCGTGTTTGCAAGCAACGGTTGTTCCGTTACATAGGTGAGACATTAGCTTTTATTAGACTTCAGGGTATCGTCATACCCTAATAAAATCGTGAAGGAATGGACTTCGTTCATAATACCTGTACCATATAAGCTAAAATTTATAAAAGAGTTGATCTTCAGTTCATTTTAGTAAAAGATTACAATAGCCTTCTGACAATTTGATTTGATTTACCATCTGTTGAGTCTATAACTAGGTAATAAATAATATATTTAAGAGAAGACACAGTACTGCTAATTTTATATACATTCTACTCGTTGGTATCTGTCAATATCGATACATCGGAATAGATAAATAACGATTCATCGTTTCCGATGTGTCGAGCACGCACTTCCGTAATAACATGTTATCGATATTCTGCTCACAGCCGGCTCTATTAATCGTATTGTATGTGGTGTGTATAACAATAAAACCACTTTGTTTGTGCGAAACAATACCGTGTTTAGACCACGAAAAAGCCGATTTGATTCGCATCGTTAACAATAATTAAATAACAGATGTTATACAATTTTATATGTTACCACATTAAAATCACCGGTTATTAAATTAAATAAAAATGAGAAATTTCTCCTTTTAAAAAATATTTAAGCGAATATTGTGCAATAATAATAATAAATTTTTATACAGCATCGACTGATTGTTGACAGGCATTTTATAACCAGGCTCATAGAACTAACATTGTCGAGTACCATACAATTTAGAAGAGATTTCTCGTAAACTCGTTGAGAAAAGAAAATCTGTTTATGACTTTTATAAAGAAGTTATAAAAACATTTTTGCTACTGTATTTAATAAATTTGTGAGGCCTTTAAATTGTCGTTTACATAATAATAGCTTGATTTCAACTCTTGAGGTATTTAAAAGTTTTCACATGACGTAATCAGATCGAGACATTTCATGATTACCGCAACTGGTGATGTAAAATAATAAAAATATAGGCCTAATATTAGGATAACATTAATAAAAATAAAAGTCCAGTTAGGACAAAAATATTTAATAATGTTATAAATGCAAAATGTGTATCTACGCATCTGTCTGTTTATACCTTTTCATAACAGTTGAATTTGATTGAAGCTATTTAATTTAATTTACAGGCTTTTCCTGTAAATTACAAATTACAAATCACGAGGATAATAAATATTGTGTAAAATAAAAATTGGGATTGAAATTGAATACAACCGAAGAAACTAGTTTATTTTATATTCGCTGTAACAGCAAATCAATAAATAAATCACTAGGCACAATGAAATAAGTTTGTAGGCATCGAACATTTTACAGTAGTCACAGGTAAAAGTTTGTTTCAGTAAAACCTTCGTAATGTAGCGGTTAGCACACTGCCTCCGATTTACATGGTCGTACTCGCGACCATTGGAAAGTTGGGAGGCGCCTCAGCACAATACAAACATTTGTATTCATGAGTATGTATTGGCATAGGTGTTTTTCCATATATATTATGTATCTATACTTTAACAACCCTTATCGGTTGTTACCTTCTATTGCAGGGTACGGATATTTATCCATAAGAGGAATGTATTAGGCAGTATTAGTTTACTATTATGATGCGCACCGAACGGTTTTGTATAGGTTTTTAGTGCTTCCCCTTCCTTGTACTATATATGTAGTGTATTTCCCTAGTCGACTCTCAAGATATGTAGTGCTTACAATAGTTTGGGGATAAAAAAAGGTCTTATAATAATTGACAAATACTAACTATGTTATAACACTGATATTGTTATGCAACCATATACCTATTTGCCTATTTGAAAAAAAAACCTACGTTGTTTAGTATAAATAATACAAGCTTCTTTGAATTCGATGACAGTTTGTGATCTTATTATATTAAGGGTTATTTATTTTAAAAAGATTGGGCTCGTCCGGGATTTGAACCCGGGACCTCTCGCACCCTAAGCGAAAGTCATACCCCTAGACCAACGAGCCGCTTATACAGTATATTAAATTAATATAACATAATATTAACTTTGCACGTATGTAATATACAATTACTATTACAAAATTATTATCTGGCGTACAATAAAGATTATAGTATGATAACTAATATTCATTTGTAATCCTTTCACTGGTTAGGGACATATAACAGTGATAAACATGAACGTGGAGCTCAATTTGATTGTAATAGGCACCCATATATCTATATTCATGATGGTACCAAAAAAGGCTGTGAATTCAAATTTACAACGGATTTTTCAGCAAGGGCAATTTAAAAAAAATCTAATTAACAGGGGAACCGTTTGTTTGTTTTTATGTATAGGTAGATATATGAATATTATTTACTTGCTATAACAACCATACATAGGTATTCGTGTTTGTTAAACTATAAAACCTTTGAACTCATCAGCCACCCACTCATCACCCATCAACCAGTCACTTCCTTATAAATACAGAATAGTTTGTCTACTTATTGTAGTTAATAATTGGATTGCCTCGGTGATATTGCGATTTAGCACAGATCTACACCGCTTTATTTCCGATGGTCGCGGGTTCAATTTTTCGCACGGTACAAATATTTGTATTCAGTATGATTGTTTGTATCGGTCTGGGTATATTATATATGTATTTACAAAAAAAATCTAAGTATTTATATCAGTTGTCAAGTACCTTCAAAATACGCAAGCAGCTAGTTCGTACATTACCGTGTCTTTCAATCATTCGTGCTTTAACGCCGTTTTATAATAATTAATTAATTAATATTCCAAAATGGCAGACTTCCGTTTATCGAGCAGAGACATAAGTCTAGAGATTTTCATAATTTATAAATCTAAAACGTGTTTTTGATAAATAAATATAAAAATTTTATTGTCAAATAAAGTGAAATGACTCAAATTATGCGCGCAATAGAGTGAATACAAAATAATAGTTAAATGGTTGTATGGGCACAGTTCCATGTGCCTTTCCTGTCAAGAATAAAGAGAACGAAAAAAATTTAATGGATTTTAAAACACTCACAATAGCGCGCTTATGTTCCCGCGCTAAATCGCTACCCTGAACGCGCGTAAAAGAAGGTGTCGTCTATAGGTAGCTAATGGTGCATAACCATTCTAATTATTTTTCAGATTACACACGAAGTCGCGGGTATTTTTAATTATCTAATAATCCTAATCCTTATAAATTGTTATATTTATATAAATTACATTACTTGTTCCGGAACCTCAAGATGGAATTTGGCTCGAACTTAATATAAAGTATTTATACCTTATTGCAACTTATTAATATACCTACTTTTAATAAACATTTAAATTGGTAATGTTAAATTTTTTAATATGTTTTAATAAGTCATTACGGCGTTTCTCTTTGTAGCTTACCACCCCATTAAAATAACTGTAATTTACCTTTCTAAACGAAATTGGCCAGAGCCTATAAGTTCTTTCTTTTCTAACAAAACTCAAATGAGAGTAATTTTGATACGATACGTGAGCTGAGGGTCCAATGAAGTATCCAAAGGGTAGGTACTTACGTTTATTGTAAGTTTGGGAACAAAATCAACGAAATCTCAATATCGTTTCGTGTAACCAGACACATAAAATACATTTCAAAAATTGGAATTGCCAAAGCAGGTCCCTGCAGGTGTCCAATATTCTCATTTGAAATTCTAGGTTTTAGTGTATACATATAAAACAGAATTTCGACTGTTTTACATAATTATACTGTTCAATCTGTACTAATCTGTAATATTTTAAATGAGAAGTGTGAATATTGTTTGTTTGTTGCTGTAATATTTTAATAATGAGATCTAGACCCAAGTGTGAATATTGTTTGTGGTGACAAACGGCCACAAACTTGTTTGCTATATTTTCACGACCTAATAATAATCAATAATAATAATAAATAATAAACAATAATCTCTCTCGAATCGACCGACACACACCCGACGTCACACCGAGGACACTCTCATTGCGATCGACTCGCCTGCTCCAGGGAGGTACCGGCGACGGACGACCGTCGCTAGCTCCCCGATGACGTAAGGAGGTTAATAAGCGATAAGAACGCAGCCACTAGAGCGTACGATCGCTAAACCGAACCGGGTGCGCCTGCGAGCCTTACAGCGTAGCGTTAAGGAGCGCATCGCGCAGATCCGGGACGGCCGGTGGGGCACGCTCCTAGAATAGATAACGCCATGCCACACCGCGTACTGGCGCATAGCGAAATCTCACAAAACCGACCAACAGACAAACGACATGCCCCCGCTAGTCCGACCCGACAACACTATAGCCTTCTTCGACGAAGACAAGGCTGAGTGTCTAGCGTCCAACTTAGAAGCCCAATGCTCCCCCAGCACGCTCCCAATCGAGGCAGGTCATCTCGAGAATATAGACACCGAAGTCGAACGCATGCGTCCACCCCGCCCACCGAATCCCTCTCACCAGTCACGCTTGATGAGGTCAAAACGCTAGTTAAACAACTACCTATCAAAAAATCACCCGGCTCAGACGGCATATCGAATAGATTAGTCAAAAGTCTGCCATCCCAACTTTTGTTATTACTCGTCGCTATTTTTAACGCGGCGCTGTCCAACGCTATATTTCCAGACAGCTGGAAAGAAGCCGTGGTCATTGGCATCCCCAAGCCCGGTAAAAATAAATCCGACCCGTCCAGTTATCGTCCTATCAGCCTCCTCAAGGCTATAGGCAAGCTATAGCGAATCCTCCTCGCCCGCCTAAAGGAGTTTATATACTCCAAAGGCCTGCTCATCAATGAGCAGTTTGGCTTCCGAGCCAAACACTCATGCGTCCATCAAGTGCACCGCATCACGGAGCACATTCACAAAAACACTCTGTACTTCGCCTTGATGAGGTCAAAACAGAAACTACCTATCAAAAAATCACCCGGCTCAAAGGAGTTCACACAGCCCGGTAAAAATAAATCCGACCCGTCTTATCGTCCATCAAAGGCTATACCGCATCACGGAGCGAATCAAGTCCCCCAAAGGCGGTACAGGCGTCCTATTTTTCGATGTGGCTAAGGCTTTCGATAAAGTCTGGCACAACGGCTTGATTTACAAGCTTCATCAGTTAGGTGTCCCCGACAGGCTAGTACTCATTGTACGAGATTTCCTGTCGAATCGCTCTTATCGCTACCGTATAAACGGAGCGTTATCCGACCCGCACCCCATACGAGCCGGCGTCCCTCAGGGCGCCGTCCTCTCTCCGATTGGTTCCGTCGGTGGCGCATAGAAGTCAATCCCGAAAAAAGTGCACATCCCGTGGGTTTCGAAAACGAAATATCTCGGCGTCACCCTTAGGAAACTAACGTTTTCTATCCTTTTATTAACAAGCACAGTAAAATGTGTGTGACATTATACAAGGCTTGCATCCGTCCCAGACCTACGCTAGTCCCGTATTCGCCCACATACCCTACTGCTTAATCAACAGACTGCAGGTACATAGTTTTTTGCGCCGTGGTTCGTAAATACATAATCATCAAGCAGTTTATAGATACATAGAAAACACCCAGACCGATGCAAACAATCGTACTCGTGCCGTGCGAGGAATAGAAACCGTGACCATCCGACAGTGTGCTAGACCGCTAGACCACCGAGGTCGTCAAAGTAAAAATAACTAATGAAGTCATTAAGTCGTGAAAATACCAAAAGTTAAAAAATAATTTTCATTAAGTAACGATAATTATTTTTTAACTTTCGGTATTATCGAAATTTGGACGTGGATATTATATCACGAGGTCGAATATAGGCCCTCTGCAATCACGAAAAAACAGACGAAATTGCAGGTAACAGCAAGTCATATATGTATATAGATATGTATCTACACTTTGAATCACCAAATTGATTTTTAAAAATAAACATTTAACATTATAAGATTGTTATCGTAAGTTACTTCTTTTTTACTTTTTAATCTTTGTTTTCTTCTAGGACGTAATTGCACAATCAAATCGAGAACTAGAACCAGAAAAATGCATTTTTATTCCTTACTAGCTAATATCGATGTACAGCCATTAAACTTTCTAAAAATCGTGAAACGATACTGAAAACCGTATAAAAACTCGTTACGTAGTTTAGAAAGCATAAGCATGGAAACAGACATACTAAAACAGCGACTTTGCTGCTTGCGATAACTTTTACAATATTATGTATATCATACAAGAAAATAAGTATCAGCATATACTTCCCTAGTTAATACAAATAAAAATATTTCAGAAAACCTTTCAGGAACAGGTGCGCTGATATTACTTCCACAGATTCGAGTATGCCAAAAAAACTGCGAGACAGATACCGTTGTCTCTTTTAGGGGTTTGTGTTACCTTTTTGGTCGGAGACCCTAATAAATTGTTAGGTTTATTATTTCTTATCTGCATTGACACTTTTAAAAGTATAAATTATATTTAAGCCTTATTTATGTATATTTTTATAATACCTACGTAAAATAACAGAATTATAAAAAAATATCGTTTTTACACTAACAATATTTCCACGTATAGCCCGTGTATTTGTGTAAAAAGTCAACGTTCGGATAAAAGCTTTCAGTAATTATTGTAATATTGAACTAGGTACATCTATATGTGTAAAATTGTATTCAATTAAGCCCAGTAGTTCTTTAATGAAAAAAATAGGTTGGAAATACGTACGTGACACTCTCTCACACTCCTGTTGTTCCAGGTGTCCACACTGTACCTTAATCGTTTACTATCGGGGGAAAAGGCGATTGTTAGTACTGTGGATTAATGTCCCCTTTACTAACAGTGTACCCTGTCAGGTTGCCCTCCACGCGGTTCCCCCTGAAAACCATCGTGATAAATTCTTGGTGATTTTATCATGATGTGCTAACTGACCTGATTTCATGTTCATCCTATCATCCTCCACTATTTCTATTTATATTTCACTGATGGTTAAAACTGGCAGGTGCACCATTCCCTTATCATCCATAAGAAACTCTTTCCTATCAAATAGGCTAAACGCTGGATTACAACCATGGTGGTATAAATCATTCATCCATCTATCTTCACAAATGTTTATGAATACAAACATTCCTGTCATATTAAGTGTTACTTCTAATTGTATTAGGAGGCATAGTATTGCATAAATTATCATACAGTTTCTCTTCTGTCAAATTGTATATGCTACTTACAATAATATTTGCACGGCGAATCATGTATAGAAGCATCGCAGTACTAATTTACCTTTAGTAAACACGAAAAAACTCACTCTTTGGTTTTTTTCTGTATATCTCACTCTTATGGTTATGCTTAGTATTATAATACATATATATGTAATTACAACTAATGTAAAAAGGATATATTAATTAATAAATAATTTTTAGACTTTTATTTACATTTTGTTCTTATTATAATAGTAATACAAAATGTTTTCCTCTTAGAGACAATTAACAGCATTCATTTGTAAAACAAATTGTTTTGATTGAAAAACTTGTAGCCACCCTCCCTGCTCTCATTAGGGGCTGGTCTTAATTAATTATTTATTACCCTCGTCTTTTGAAGTTCCAACAGATTTATGTTTTTAATTTTGATATAGGATTGCTCGATAAACTTTAAAGTAATGCTTTATTGCAGATAAGAAGAGGCAAGATCATTTTTTGCGAATTATTTAAGCTAATAATATCAATTCCAATCAATCTCAATCTGAATCTCTCGTTCTAGCTTACATATCTTTACTCGAATAATAAAATGTTATATTAAGAATATTTTTGTTTATAATTTTATGAGATGATGGAAAATAATTAAGATTAAACTAATCTTAAAGATTATCGTGGCAAATTCTTTTTCTTTTTCAAACGGCTCATTTACTGGTTAGGAGCAAGTGTCGCCTATAGGGGGAAAGACGATTGTTAATAATGTGGACTAATGAATCCATTGCTATATGTACATATCAGGTGCAGGTCTGTTAGGTCCACGTAGTTTACCACAATGGGCTAACTAACCTGACCTTATACTCATTTTATCATCCTCCGCTAGTGACCCGCCAACGTAGACCGTTATTGCTGGCGAATGTATCATTTCATTATTATCAATGAAATAAAGCTGCTATCACATCGTCAAATATTTTTTATAAACATAAATAGTTCGCATATTAGAATCATAATATTTAAGTTACATATTGAAAACCTATGTAAAATATTGCATTTTTAACTAGCAGGTACGCTAGGTTCAAGAAAGTGCTTAAAAAACTAATTAAAATTTTTCTTTACTTTAATTTTTTCTACTGGAACAGCGTTAATTTTGTATACCTAACTCAGCTTTTTTTTATTGAACTTTGAACTGAGCACTGCTGCTGGCTAGAAAATTCTAGATAAGTGCTACGCAACTTTGCGAAGATACCTTTTAAGTAAAGGAAGATTGTTTGCTTTTTGTGATTTTAAAGTGATCTCAAACTCTTACAATTAGTGTAGAACAAACAATGTTCGTTCAAGTGCAGTGGAGCAACTATTGAAAACTCCCGAATACTTTTGGTTTTTTATTCCTTTGGATATTTAGAGGCTTCCCAAAGTACCACAAATTCAGATGGTGACAAGTTTGATTAATTTAGGTTTTAATAAATGTCAGTTATTTTCAGAAATTCTTTCATACAGAACTAGTTCTGTTGTCAGCAACTTGCTTTGCAAACAGATTTCTTGCATTCATGTATATGGCAGTAAAATTAAAGGGAGGTAGGACTGATATTTTATAATGGATATTAGTAATGGTAAATTATGGATAGTTAAAATCTACAAAAACTTCTACTAAACTAAACTTTAAATATTTAGAGGCGATGATAGTTAATTTCCATGCATGATAATCACTTCAAGTGTATTGTTAGCTTATTTGGCATTCAATAGCATAAAAAAGTTATTCTCTATTTTCTATATGGACTTAATATTTTATTGCAGAAAAACATATCTCAATTGAGAGAAAATAACTAACACAAGTTTAGTAAGAAGCTCTATATAAAATATAACCATAAAATCGGAATAGGCATAGATATCGTACAAACATATAAAAAGGGTAGCCAAACTGAAAACTCCACAGTAAATAACTCAAGATAACATTTATCAGGCAAACAAAGGATAATACTTAACCCGTATTCGAACAAGGAAAATATAACTGCACTTTTTGGCGAAAGTAAGTTGGCATGGATTCAAATACGGAATTTCCAGGTTTTACAACCACTTGAACATACTTTACAAGAGTTTAATGTTATTATATTAGCAATACAGTTGCAGCAAAGTCTACTTTTAAGGGCGCTTAATCTGAAACAGAAGTTAAAATGAAATGGAATCACAATGGAAACGACTGTAGCGTAGCTATTTACATAATATTACCCCGACTTTAAAAACACTACTTGAATGTTATTTGAGATCTAGAAATTATATTAAACCAAGCAAAGTTTGTAACGACATTTCTATTAAGGGTTGCGTTCAGAGTTTTATAGCTTTGTTTTTCTGACTTGATGTTCATTACAACGGAAACAATCAACAAAATATTTTTTTTTTGTAATCGTCTTCCCAATAGTAAGATAAATTAATGCTAGGAGAGTGATGTGAAGACGATTCAACTCGTCTGCTATATCAGATGAATCTGATATGAAAATATCCACAGATCAACAACTAATTTTAACTAGCCTACCGAAATTCTCTGTTTGAACTTCTTGTGATATTTACATTTTTCATGAGGTACATCCTCACGATGAACTCGAATCTTCGAGGTACTACTTGGTAAAATAGATGTTTAAATATTTTTAATATATTCTATGGGTTTATTAAAGCATTTTTGCAACTAACCAGTATTGACACTATTGTCTTATGGGCACTAGATAACTGATATAAATACATCGATTCAGTTTTTTTCGTAAATGCATATTATATATAGAAAACATTCAGACCTATATAAACAAACATACTCTTGAATACAAATATTTATACCATGTAGGAATCGACCGTTGGAAGTAAGGCGATATGCTAAACTACTAGACTACTGAGGTTATCATGTATTTAGTAACAAATAGATCAGTCCATATTGAGAATACGTATTCACATAATGGACTGATTTGTTACTCACGTGCCAATTTGTTAAGATTTGATGATCCATTATAAAGTAACAACTTAATCCATTCTTAAAGAATAATATCTTTAATTATTTTACTACATTTGCTCTTGATATTCAGGTCTGTCCTTTAAATATTTTTAACATTAACATACAATTTTATTTACAAATAAAGTATTCTATTTTATTGTACATTATTCTAATAGAACTTACTATAATAGTAATATTTGCAAATATAATAGTTAATATGGTTTGTGGCTGGAACTTTTAAATATACTATTTTATATACATAGTAGTACCCTAAATTTTTAGTCAAAATTATGTTCAATATGCTATTAAATTATTATGTGAAATAATTTTGTTGTATTAACAAATTAGAGTTTCCATTTTAGATATGATCCAGAAAATTCTATGTGCGTATCTTACTAAAAATAACTTCGTTAATACTCGGTTTCAATAACGTTTAAATTTAGTGCCGTCCCTCAATATCCTGACCTTGTTAATTATTCTGAAAAACGGCAAACAGCCTGAAGGTCACTGCTTCCATAAAGGAAACGAGTTTTCGCTATAAATCTGTCTGTAACACTTGATTACACTCCTGTACCTCACGCCGTGGCATTTTAAGTGTACAGTCGTGTACAAAAGCTACTTTTGACTAATTTACCTCAATTTATGAACAGTTTCCAAGCGTCCAGATTTCAAGGTTCGACATTGTATTACAACACGCCATGGTCTGTGGCAAGTCCTACACTAATATATTGCGCCTTGTCCAGTTTACATAAGCGACATGCTATTTGAAGTGATGAATATATTTTTAAATGCCTATTATTTTTAATCGAATTTATATGATTTTTCTTTATGTATTTTAATAATATCTCTGGCAACTACAACTAAAACATTATGTAATTTGGATGAAGACACTGAAGTATTTTTGATGAAGCGGGGTTTATATAGTCACTTCCACAAGTTTGTATAATTGTATATATCTCTTACTACGCGGCAAATAATACCTATAAATTAACTGAACCCTCTGACCTGCAATCTAATCCAGAGCACTGTTAAAGAACAATGCGTACACCGGATCCAGGCAAAAGAAGACGTCTAGATGGCGGGAAAAGCGAGACAGTCTCTTGCGGAATATAACGAACGCCACTCGAGAAATCGTTTAACAGTAAACACAGACAATATATTTCTCTAGGAGTAATTTTCATATACTGTTCTATAACATGTGTAAGTATAAATAATTATTTAATGTGTATAAAGCAGAGCTCAAAATATCTATATACCTAACATGATATTTTATTAAAAAAAACAAAAGACGACGGACGTTCCCTTTTTTCTTCATTTTTATTTAAAAGAATGTTCGCTTTATTATATATATATATATATAATTAAATTATTTTGAATTTAGAACATCATTGACATTTTTATTATTGTAATATCATTTAATAATCACGAAATATGTATACAAATCATAATTCGTCTGTAATTTTTGAAAGGTGTATTATTGTTATTGAAATCATTAATCCGCGAACCAATAATTGTACATTTAAAGCAATTATTGGCGATAGCGAAAATCGGGTTAAAAATGTAGAGAGATACAGTTTTCAGTGTTGAAGCAATTTATAAAAAATATTTGCACTCTCTAGGCCGTTCTTGTACTGTTTAATTTGCTATCGACATGGTAGCGAACTTGCGAGCCAATATTGCAAAGTGATGAAGGATATTGGAATATAAAAATAAATTATATTGGAACAAATTATATTAATCGTTATTTGTATGCTATATTATAGAGCAGCACGGCATTAGTTCATGAAAACAGAAATTTTAAACAGTTTATATATGATATTAAAAAAATACTGTGGAAAGCAGATCTAAAAATTTAACTGCTGTACACCAAAATATGATTTTTTTATAAGAAAAAGTTATTTTGAAAGATGAGGCATATTTTAGAAACTACTCTCTTTTTATTAACAAAAATTGAAAATTTTGAAACAAGATTTTAACAAAAGTAATACGGATATAGTTCTCTATATAGATGTATTTTACTATGGATATAGAATACACTGGAACCAAGATATCTATTTTTTAATAAATTAAAAAACAATACCGAGCAATTAAAATACAAAACCTGTTATTATTTTATCTATATTTTTGGAAATTCTAGCGCGAAACAACTCTTGTAGTATTTTTATAACCACATCCATTATAATAAACCGTTTCTAGTTGCTCAGTATTAAACGGATGAAATAGCGAGAGATATATATTTTTTTTTTTTGTAAATAAAGCGAAACGTATAAATTGTTACAGTGATTGGAATTATTAATTTTCAACGCACCTAGCCAAAACTGTTTCATAAGTTATTTACAGTGTACCCGTATATTGATACCGGAAGCTATCGAAATATAACGATATTACATTGTATCTGTTTTGTCCCCAATACTTCAGGTTAATACGAGATGAATGCGTTAAATTTTATTTTATCTAATACCGGAACAAAATAAATGCCAACATCCTACTCCGTCCCAAATTCTACGTGTTTATCATATTTCATACCGGTTCGTTCGGTAATAATATATATATATATATATATATATATATATATATATATATATTTACCGAACAAATCGAATAAAAATTTATATAATATATATAAATTTTTGTCAAATATTATGACAGTATCTTTGCTTCTTCTGCTTTTGTGCTCTCTATTGCGCCAAGCCATCAGGCCAAAGTAAGTAATTTCCTCCCGGTTGAAAACTTCAATAATGGTTAAAGTAGTTATATTATGAATTGTAAATATATATGTATATTAAAAATCGTAGTGAACATCCGCTGCTGGCGATGCACCCAAGGGTGGGTTGAGAAACCTTAGCCCTATAACTTTAAAATTTATCTCAATGCTTATTGAGTCAACAGGTTACTGCTCACTAGATGGAGTTGTACAATATGTAAATGGCGCCATCAAGTTGTTTTTTTTTAATGTGATACCTTTTTGATAAAAATGTATTACCTTATTAATTACAACTTTAATGTCTATTTAAGTTTTTGTTGACCAAATTATATTAACTAATAACTGTGTATATAGTGCTCCTTAGATGGCAATGTAGAAAAATTAAATGGTGCTTGCTACTAAGTAAGCCTTGCTTTTAAGGACTGATAAATAAGATTTGATCAGTAAAAAGTTCGCGAGGGTTCTGCTCCTCTCCTATGAACCGCAACCGATTTTCACTAAGTTTCAGAATACTAGATATAGTATCTAGTAATTAACCATTATAGAAGTTTTCGTCCGAGTGATTTTTTCAAGCATAGGTAATGCTTGAAAAAATTAAACCGGCGAAGGGACTATATTTATTCAAGTAAAGAAAGGTTTAAAAAAAAGCAACAGTCTTGAAAAATATCTCAATAATAAATGTTTCATTTTCCTCTTTTATTTGCGCTTTTAATATCCAATGAATGGTAAAATACAGAGTGCTATCTATTGGAAATATTAAGTATCAATTGGAGCTATTTGTGGACAAACACAAATATTTAAATTGTATATTGATACCTAATGGATGATTCGGATGGAAATCATTTGGTAAGTATACACATAAATTGGCAAGTTTAATCAAAATGAAGTCTCTACCGACCATGTTATTCTCTGTGAAATATTACACAGACTCGCTTAGGCAGGTGGGTTTTGGATCGTAAATTTTCAACTTTCAGCTTTATTTAAAGTCGGATTAAAATACGCCATAACTTCCGATCTATACGCGCCAGTCGTTGTATTTTGTATAGAAAAAAAGTCTCGTATATTTTTATTAAGTAAAACTTTGGCCTTAGAATTATTAACGACTTTGATTATCATGAATTATTCTTGCATAAAATGAATTCCAATTATAATAAGCATTTAATGGTTAAATTTAATTATATAAGCATTAAATCAATTATAATAAAACTAATTGATAAAATAATTATAAATTTGAGGATATATAAAATTTTTACCACATAACACTCACGAATATCAACAAATTGTTATGTCGAAGTCGAGTCAACAAATTATTATAATTTTTATTTAACATTATTGCTTGATCCCTATAAAAGTTATCCAATTCTATTTATTGTTATTTTAATGCAGATTCCTTACTAAATAGAAAAACCGAGTCATACTATCCGTGTTTATTTATTTAAAGAGACTCTTCAAATAAGTGATAGTATATATACAAGTATACACTATTATTCAAAGAACTTTAGATACAATATAAAGCGTTGAGTTTATATTTGACAATACATATCATAGCAACCCATTAAATCAACCTACTAAATTGCGCGGGTGATTCTTTGTGTATTGATCTACTTGGTTTGGTTTTGAATGTTCTTTTGCTTTCACACATATATTGTTTTCTGTTTTGATTTTTATGACATAAATTGAATTTCAATAGCTTCTATTATATGAATTAGTCCAAAACATAATGAATCTGTACATTAATTTGTATTCAAATGCGTCCACCTGTTTACAAACTTTCTCATTTATAATATTAGTAGTATTACGACATATTATCCATTAAGATTTAACAGCGCAGGCTTAACAGCTATTTCAATATAACTACTTACATAATTAAGTTGGTATTTGATTTTCAAAGGAAGTAAAGCGTGCAGTACGGAGCTAACAAGAAACCTCATTAACCCAGGCGGCTCACCTGTGATTAACGTGAACATTATCGTGGACCGACCAACAGCCGCGCGCACAATGAATTTAGTGATGTTTTTAGATTTTATCGTTATACGTTCAACTTGATATGAATTATTCGCCTGATGAACTTAATGAAGACGGTGCAAAGACCCCTACACTATATTATTTTTTGTATTTTATATATCAACTCCAGGCAAATGTATTTAAGGATTAATACCATATTAAAACCATTCAAATAAGATAATATGTTTTGCTTAAGGGATAACAACATTCCTGTAATTCCTACAGTATTATTCATAGGCTATAATCATTTACTCAGATGAGACATTGGCGCGGTAGCACCTCAAAATTGCTCCTATATCCTATAAAAAATGTAGAAAATTGGATACTTAGTGAGTTAGTGGAAACTCGCTTTCATGACAGTTCAATTTATGCTACTTAGAGGCTGCATTACAAAAGTTTAGAATTGTTCCAAATATTTTGAATATTTTTCACTGAAAAATTATAAATTATTTTTATAAAAATTATTATAGTTACGTTACTATTTTTTTTTCAACGTTAGAGAACTGTACCATAGATCTTTCTTTATGACTGTACAGTATACATCAACTTTCAGTTGAATGTAGTCTCAAACAGCAATAACTTTTTAATTATTCCTTCCACTTTTTATTCCGGACTTATAATTTCAAACAGTTTCGTACTTAAACTTTGTTTGGAAAATATTTATTTTAATGTTCATAGTATAAGTTACGTTTCTTGAAGACTGTTTGTTTAAGCATAAATGTTATTACCCATTTATAGAATTGGCATTTAAAGGCAAAAGAAGAATTCAATTCTTTGACAAAGTATGTCAGAGTTTATCACTTGTCATTCTTATCTATATTACTATTATATAACCTAAGACTTATCTACTTATATCTAGTAGATATGTGATTAGTAAGTTAAGTTAAGTTAAGTAGTAATTAATTTATTTGACATCATCTACAATCAAAACAAAACAAGAAAACTAAATCTAGGTATAGTTATTGTCTAAACCATTTCATCCACCCAGTTATACATTAACATAAAATGTATCCTATGCAATAACCGCGATGTGTTCTATCTAATAATGTTCCAATCCTAATAATATGTCTATGATCAAATACCATCCAAAAATGTTAATATAAGTTTTACATTAGTAGGATTACTTTTTTAAAAAAACTATCGACTATATTTAGAGCACATCACTAAGTTAGTATTCGCAATCTAGCGTAACGATCAGCTATTAAGGACCAGGTAAAAGTAGTCGAAACGTGTTATACAGCACTCGACCTGTGCACCGACTTTGCAGCGTTGGTGTTATAAGTTTACGCGAGAAAGCTTTTATAATTAAAATGTTAGACCATTATTGCAGATAACGTGGTTTCATGGTTGCAGACTAAATAATGTTTGACGACTTTTCATTAAAAATGTTTACTTAGTAATTATAGATTAATTTATAGTTAATTAAAGATATTTAAGACATGAATATTTTTAGACACGGTAGTAAAAACTATTTTAAATTATATGAACATAATTATATGTAGAGATACCTTTGAAATGTACTAGTAATATATGTAGCATAATAAAAGCCTAATAGATTAATGTATCTTATATATAATCCGCAAATCAACTAACAAATACATCAATGTAGTTCTTGTTTAATAGAATATGTTCTACCGTATAATGTATAACATTTTTATAAATCAATCCCGTTATTAGTTTTATTATTAACATCTTTAAGTATCTCCTAATGAGTAAATGGAGGTTGATGGTATGAATAAGTAGATGGCGATGATGTTAAGAATGACATCTCAGAATTGTTGTTATTATTATATTTTACAAAAGAAACAGATTAAATATAAACTTTCCCTAATTCCAACATCAAATAAGTTATTTGTATCACCTCTGTTAGCTGTAAAGAAAATAGGTCTTAACGTAAGAAGATATGGATTTAATATGGCTTACCAACAACCTTGTACTTGTATAGAATTTAAATTAAGATCACAGCCGAATAGTTTTTGAAATCCGTACATCAATACAAAACAAAACAACTAAACTAACTCTAATGTAAACCTAACGGATATCGCATTAATTGTATCATCATTTACAAAATCATTCACATGTCATTTCCACACTAAATCACAATTATAGTATAAACAAAATTTAAAAAAAATATGTTGATGTGGCGAAAGTAATTTAAAGTATCTATTCAGCACTATTTAATTTATTAAGTATGTTCATAATTCGTCCAATTGTTAATTAAAATATTGTTTTATTAACAAACAAATTAGGAGTAATATTTTATGACATGCCACTGCTTCGTTGTTAAAATTATTAATTATAAATTCATCATTTAGAAATTATTATATTTAACTTGAAACGAAAGTGAAAAGAAAATGTTTACCATTGAGTTTCCTTGACAGTTTTCTTAGACCATTTGACAGTTTTAATTTTAATGCTAAATTAGATTATGCAAATAAATATATAACTAGTACAAAAGTAATACAATTAATCATTGAAGAAATTAACAACCAGTGTATAGGGATTTTTATGTGGAACTTATTTTTTACTGTATTAAGTATAGGCATGAAAGTAATACAAAATCAAAGAACTATAGGAACAGAAAATACAGAAAGCCAAACTATAAAAAGAAATATAAAGTCAATTTTCACCTCGTTTATTCATTATGTAAAACGCTCAAATTGCCAACGAAAACAACATATGAGTTTCAACCGCGCAGAACCGGCTCGTATCGTTGGCTATGTGATAGCTGCGGTAGATAATTTAATTATACGGATAGCCGACAATTGCCGGTTTCATGGAACGTTTCGTCTGCCGTCCGCCCATTCTTCCGAATGCACTTGTGCTATTAGCATTTTAGACGACAAACATAATCCTTGTCGTTAAACTAGATTCCTGTTACTACGCTTGGTTGGCTCTGTTCTATCTTTGAAATAATATTGCTTATAAAAGATACTATTTGGCAACGGAAACTTGATACTACATAATATTAGAATAAATCCATCGACTTAATGTAGAAGCGTCCGTAAGCGTCAGTAGATGGGATGCTACGATTTGGCAACGATTAGAGTTGTCGTCTGGTCAAGCCAATCTAATTATTACTTTATATGGGTCATTATATTGAGCTGACTGACCAACTTCTTTATTGACAATGTTATCACTACTACTATAAAGTATATACTTAGGATAGGCATATTGTCACTAATGTCGTATCGTCCGTTACAGTAGATCGTATCTGTAGAGCAATTATCACATGTATCATCTGTATTATGGATAAAGTCAACTTAAAATATATATATTTTAGTTTATTTATTGTAACTTATCTGATCTTTCCAAAAAATTTTACTATACACGATATAATATTATACTTACCAGTGATAGAGATAGATATATGTATATTATAGATAGATAGATAGATATTATATCCAATGTACCAGAACAACCGACGAGGTAAATAATATAATACTTTTTAAGAAAGGATTCAAAAATATAAACGATCGGTTACTTTATACTTCAAACTTTCTTATTCTCTAAACAAGAACGGGCACCGCTTTCCTTAAATAGGTCAATCACTTTTCTCCGGCCATACAGTTGTGTAAACAAGCCGAGTACGTGCGGACCACGGTTCGAATCCTACGGGAGAATTGTTGAGTTATTCCTTTGTTGTTTGCGTCCCTCACTAGAACCCTATATTGTTTTCATCTTAACGATAGATAGCATCCATAATTATTCTCTTTGTTTGTATATTTGGGTGTTAAATGCTTATCTTGATAACATTTTAATTTACTATAAAGATTCTAAACAATTAATTGAATGACATAGTGTATGATTCAATTTTATATGCTTTGTTTAAATTTCAGATATATAAGGTCATTTAATATAACCATTTCTATGATCTATATATGGTCAACTTACTATGCTTGTGGTTTCATCTGCATAAAATTTATAGCCTATATTATTTATTTATTTATTTATACTTTTGCACACAAAAATGTATACATGGCGGACTTATGCCTGATGGCATTCTCTACCAGTTAACCAATTATTCTGTATAGTCACACTATGATAAAGTTTAATTAAAATCAATTCAGTAGTTTTTCCGTGAAAGAGTAACAAACATCCATCCACTCACAGATAAACACACACACACAGATAAATTTTAAAACATTTATAATAGACAAGTTAGTTTGAAACTAGATAAGTAGGTACAGTTTTTTATTTAATGTTAAAATCGTGATACGAAAAGTCTACACAAAAATATTTGAACTTCCAAGTCTAAATTTAAAGATGACGTACTTGTTATTTGTTGAACCCAAACTAAACTGACCTTCTAGAATAGCAGATCTAGACTCTATAATCTAGAATCTTAGATCTACTAAGGTCTAAATATATTAGTGATATAACCTTCAATAGATAGATACAAACACTTCTAGCGTTATTAATGAAATAAATTACTACGTCTAATAAAAAGAAAGAAATTCGGCACGACAAACACAAAGGGACTACCCATTCAAGAGTATGATGCATGGAGCTAAGCCACTCGACAACATATATGGGTAATATAAGGAAACGCGACCCATGTCAGCTGTTGGTTGGAGAGACCCAGTTTAACCCTACGTGAAAGCAGGGTGTATAAAAATAAATCCGATCTCTATTAAAATACTAGCTCGTGCCGAAAATTTAGGGTGCGTATAATTTGAATCTGTTTAGTAAGCTCTAAATTTTTGTATCGTAATTAAAACGTCCGATATCCGTATATTGATTAATTTGTAATTGGAAAACAAGCTGACGACTTACCTGATGGTAAGTGAAACTTTGGCCTACGTATTTTTGTATTTGCTGGTGTTACATGTATCCCTCATGCTATTTTGGAGGTTTAAGATATCCTACAGAACGAATAGGTTAAGATATACTATGCTTTAATTCATTGGGTAAGAGTAATAATTAGGTGTTCAATAATAGATTCATTAAAAACTCTTTATATCTCTTACTTGGACATATAGACACATGTGACTACGTAATTAATACATACATGATAATTCTTTTTGTCATCTATTATTTTAATAAGTATCAAATGCATTTCCGTAGTTTAATGTAATATGAAAGTCTATGCGAATAAATTCGCAAACCATCATTGCTTATGAATAAAATGGTATATTTTAGATTCCACTGAGAGACGTATAAAACATATTTGTAAAGTTATGTTCGATTTTCCTTATCAATTGATTGAATTTCCATTTGAAATTTGCATGCATATAGCCTGGTGTTGTTGATATGAGTTATATATTTTTATATGGTTTATTGCGGTTAAGAGTTTTTAATAACTCATTCGAGGAAAGCTGCATGAAATAACTTTGACGAAAGTTATTAGCGGTATATTCGAGTCGATCGATTTTTCAATCGATAGGAATGGTATATCCACTTATTTGTCCCCGCACTAATTTCCTATTTTTATTACATTTTAACAAAATTTACCTCTCAAAAGAGTATCTATAGTAGCATATTATCTATAGTTTATTGAAATATTGAGAAAATAGAAATGTTTTCTCAATGTTTCTATAATATTTCCCTATTTATGGGAAATTGTAGCAAAATGAAAGTATGTAACGGGAAACATGATATCAAACAATTTCTCAGAATACTTGTTCAATACAAGCAATATAATAACTGCGTAGAGGGAAGCAACATCTCTACAATAAGTTAAAGACGCCCCATATTCCCGTCTACAGGTAAAGTAGTATTGTAAAATCCTTCACATGAAATAGTATTATAACCTATAGCTATAGTATTCATTATAATATAATATATAGGCAAAATATCTAACACTACTAGTAATGTAATAAAAAGTTATTATTATGATTGGTATATTGAAGGATATAGAACTATTCTAGTCTATAAAATCTAGCTAATTTAAAAATAAATACAATATAATCACAACAACTGTGTTGATCAGTCGTTGTGATTGTTTTGTATGTACAGCAAATATACCATATTTTAAAAATCAAACATGAGACGGTCTTCTATCGGGAAACTGCATGAAGTACTTGAATGCCTCTACCTTTGTCTCACCTTTTTATGACCTCAAGCAGCTTTGCAAGCTATATTCAAGTTTAAAAGTTAAGATATGGCATACAGCATTATATGAGATGTTATCTGATATATTGCAGTTAAAATAAGTACGGAGGCACGATATAGTCCTTAGAAGTGAAAACGCATGCACACTTTCTATCAATCGTCAGCATGTAAGTTTCAGTTACATAAAAAAAGGGAAATATTATATGATAGTAATTTATAATATATAATATACAATACTCTATTATTCTGACTTCCTTTCCTAATCCTCGTATATTTGTATTAAACATAACAATTAATTTAATTCGCTCAATCAATTCCCCCCTTCTCCTTTCTCCTTCCGAATTCTGTTATTACAGAGTTTTCTACTGGATTCTGGGCATTTCCAAAATCACTCTCAGCTAGATAAATAGACTATCACAGATTTCTTCTGCAATTTGTAGTCTATAACATTTTATTCTTCAGCTGATAAACTAGTTGCTCAATATAATTTGTTGGCGAATGTCATATTGACGCTTAGTATCGTAAGTCCTTTGGGAAATCTAACGGCCAGGCGCTTTCATGACCCGGATGCAGATGTAGGCGAATTTCGCAAATCTTATGAATGGAGCCCACGTACTTTGTTGTGCTGTCTCTGTAAAAAAGGCATACGTGATCCATGTTTAAACTAGTGTAGAATGAGAAAATATATACTTGAAATACAGCTTGCTTAAATCTTTGCATATTTAAGGTGTTTAAAATTTTTATTAAATTTAAGTCACTAGATTGTTCCACAAATGATTCCTTCGCTTAAACTTATTTATCACTAAATTACACGCAGATGGCAAAATAATTATAAATTAATATGAAAATAAGCAAGACTTCAAGTAACACATATTAAACGTAATAAGAGGGGGGAAATGTAAAAGTTATTATCATTAATATCCACACGAACGCCCAATTGTTACGTATAAGCACATCATCATCATCATCATCATCGTAGCCCGGAAGACGTCCACTGCTGGACATAGGCCTCCCCCAAAGAGCTCCACGACGATCGGTCCTGCGCTGCTCGCATACAACGCCTTCCAGCGATCTTGACCAGATCGTCGATCCACCTTGCTGGAGGCCTTCCCACGCTGCGTCTTCCGGTCCGTGGTCGCCACTCGAGGACTTTACAGCCTCAACGGCCATCTGTAATATATAAGCACACACACACTGATTTGATGTTCCACGGAGATTAACAGAGCTGCCCAAGCAGCATCATGTTTCTTTTATATTGTGTGTACTCAACGATCTAACGGTCTTTTGAAAGAATTAAACATTTTTTATTTTCATTTTTAAATGATAGTTAGTTGATTTCTATACCTATACATATTTACCTGTTTTCTGGCATTTCGTAGGATAGCAATACATTATTTAGATCGTATGTTAACTTCAAATTGTTTTTCTTCTAATATACTCGTATGTAATACGTACGTAATACTCGTACATAAGTAATGTAAAGCTCGCTTAGTATGATATATATAAATAAATGTAAAAGTTTGTGGTAAATAAAATACCATGTATCTCATACATGTTGTAACACGTAATAATTTTGTACAGAAAATCACCTACTATAATATGATATCAATATAATTTTTTCTTCCAATTACATTTTTAAAACCGTAATAACTTGCAGCCTAGTTAAACTAGTTCAACAACAGGTTTATTTATTTACTGAGCTATTTTGTACGCGGTAACTATCGTATCACAGCGCTTGTTTAAGCTTGCACCTGAGTCTATGGGTATTATAAACTTATTTATAACTTATTGTAAGTACAAAAAGTGTTAAAAATTTTCAATAAGTAAAATTTTGAATATCATACGAGGATTTCACAGATTTTATAGAGGAATAATAGATGAACTTTTCTATAATATAAAATATTACTAATAATTAAGGAATTTTAATAGACAAAAATATCTTAAAATCCAAATATCCATATTATACCATAACTTTTTCTCATAAATAGTAGCTAACTTATGAGGAGAGATCCACTTAGTTAATTATAGTAATAGTAACCTGATACCACAGTTAGCTAACAGACTTGGTTGAGGCTTTTGTATCAAGTATCCCTTCTTTTTCGGTGGATGAAGTTTGTTCTGTTTCTAAAAAAAGTTTTTTACAATACTAAAAGGAGCAGTGATATTCTCTCCAACATGGAGGTAATCATAAAACATAGAGCTAAGCAGAATAATCATAAAATCAAGCTGCATTGAAGTAACTAGTTTCATTTCTCCGCATACATGTTTGATACTGACTTCTATCTAACGATAGACAACTTTATTACCATTTGGACCTTTTCCAATAAGGATCACCATATTATTCCAGGATGTCGTCTGACCGTCGGGTGTTTTATTATCCTATTTAATCCTACATCTGGAGTCTCGAAATGTTAGGTTATGAAGGAAGCGACCACACGTATTACTGTTGGCCGGCCAGTCCTTACTTTCAATTAATCTTTGCTATATATAACTAACGAACGGTAACAGATGGCTGTATATAACTTGAATTTGCCTCTCATAGAATTCACTATTTAAATAAATTATGTATTCGAACTGTTAATACTTTAATTGAAAATTATATTTTAATTAGGCAATATATTAAATTATCATATCCATAATATACATTATTTTTAAAAGACACGTCTATAAGTATATGGTTAATAAATAAATACATAGCATAGTAAAATTTAAGGATTGTTTGACACTCAATTTACGCAGTGTTAGCGACAAATTAGTGTATAAATTTATCAATAATTTGTTGATACGGACAACAAATTATCCATCAAGTCTAGGAAGACTTGGTAACACAAAACTGACTAATTCGTATTTCGGCGCTTCTTCCATCATTCGGCCATTCCTCAAGTTCAGTCTTTTGGGTCAATATCCTACTAAGATTTTACGCTTATTCCGCCAACCTAGTTATAGTGTGCCCGTTAAACGAGGTGCTTGGGGCGAGGTTATACCAACAAAATATTTAGATAGGTATCTACCCTAATATTAGTGTAAGAAAACATACCTACACCATCGTTAACTATACTAACTTTTCTGTCATATATTATATTTTGAATACGTAGAGTTGCGCTATCATGCGCAATGATATCTGTGAATTTTAACAGGCAAGCAAGTAGAAATAGAATTTTACTTTTCGTGTAACTTCAGCATCAAGAAACTTTTAATAAGATATGTTTTGAACACTTTATTAGATTGTAATTATTCGCAGAACAGTAACTTTATTTAGTATGCATAAATACATTATTGTATCTATATCTGTAATAAATTATAAATAAATAGTTAGTTTGATGAACTCTTCTTTAAGAATTCCGGTGGCAGCAGTATTATACTTTTGACAACAATTGGTTGGGTAGATATTACTACCATTCAACGTCGGTGCTCTACCTATACGATATGTACGTCCCAGTTCAGTCTTTTGGGTTAATATTGTACTAAGATTTTACGCTTTATTTCACCAAGCCAGTTACGGGTGCGGTAAACGAGACGCTTTACTGCAAGGGTATACGGTGGTATGAATTATCTATAAAATAACACAGAAGGTCAGTTTATTGTTTTGTTAAATGGACTAGTAGATTATAAGAGTCATAAGGCCTTAGTTAAATTAAATATAAAGTAGAAAATAGTTCAGTATAGAGTAAATTCTTATTTTCTACAATATATTATGTCATACACTTGACAGTGGTTTCGAGCCTAATTTATACATTTGTATTCATAAGTGAAATGAATCCATAAATTGGATAATTTCCATAGCTGTTTTGGTTTAGGACTACATTGCGCTGTATAACACACACATATCTGTATACGGTTCTAATATACATATTGAACCGAAACATTCTGAATTTCCATTACTTAGTAAAATACAAACCAATATTTAGAACAATAGACCACCACATCGGCAACAAAAAATGTGTATAAAAAGAAACTTGAATTGAAGTGGGAATCTAATTGAATCAAAAGTGATGGGTTCGAATCCTGTCAGATCAAGATTTAACACTGCTGGTACTAGGAGCAGTATAAGTATTTAATGTGATGCCAGTATTTGTCTATAGCCAACAAATATATTTTATCTATATGGGATTATCTATATTACAGGTGAAGAGATAATACTTTGTCTGTAACAAATAAGCCTATATCTTGTTCTACTAATATTAATTTATTACCTCTAAGATACGTGTAAGTAATATAAATATCATTATTTTAAAGTAATATATAGTGGCTCGTTGGTCTAGGGGTATGATTTTCGCTTAGGGTGCGAGAGGTCCCGGGTTCAAATCCCGGACGAGCCCAATTTCTTTTGTTACATTTATATTTTAATTAAAATTTTATACACACGGTATTATTATTATTAATTTAACTCTTACATATAAAATAAATGAAAAAATATGCATATTTAACGCTAAGGTATGTAAGTATTTCTTAATATCTCAAACGTTGACTGATAAAAAATGCATGACAATAAATCAATAAATGGGAATCGAATTCACATGCATATCCCTCAGTATGACATAACCTAAGAAAAAAAAATCACCTTGTGGCATGCATAAAGTGATTGATAATAATTTATTTTGTAAAGAAATTTTAATTAAATATATAAAAACTGTCTTTACATCAGTAAATTTTTCCTTCCATATAAAATATTGGAAATCCTATAATCCTTATCTCAATAATAATATTATAAGTTATCTATGTTGATCTGTATGTTTGTTACCTTTTACGACTCAGTAGATCTTAATAAAATTTGACCCGAATATAGATGTATGACGAATGTATCACGAAGACGAATAGGCTAAGTATTATCTAAAAAAAGCAGACAAACTCTCAATGTTTGTCCAAAATAATTTGTATATAAAATAATTAAATTTGTTTAAATTAAATTCTGTAATACTTTAAATGATTATTGTGTCTTGTTTCACATTCCACTTCAAAATAGAAATTAATTATGTTCAAAGAATCTTCGTGTTTTTAAAAGATACAAATATTAATACAAATTGTAAAGTACAATTGGACAACGAATGTAATGGAAATGGAATAAAAAGTAACAGCTGCTCGAATTGGCAGGCTCAAAAAAACGTTTCCTCTATCAGTTTTCCTTCGAATGAACCTCTAAACTCGTCTAATCAAGAAAATGGCTCAGAATATAAAGCATTGTTTTTTTATATCTTCCCCTTTCAACGACTACTCGTACTACCAAATAAGCAAACAAAATAAAATTAAATACGAAGAAGTGTTTTTACGTATAGAATGAAGCAGTTAGGTATACAACGGTCTAAAAATAATTAAATTTATTTTGACTTCTTGTGTTTTCATACTTCTGTGTATAATAGCTGGAGTAATAAACAAATAGACGGCCCACCTTAATTGGCAACCAACACCTGTGTGATATTAATGGAATTACAGATATCGCGTCATCATAATTATTATTTCAATAAATACAACATAATTATACACAAAATAAATATAACTCCTAACATTTTGTTGTGGACAAAACTTCACAATAAATTATATTATTAGTATCAATTATTATTGACATATGATTAATATATGCTCGACTTGAAAAGTTCCTCCTTTTTGATGTCAGTTAAGAATTAGCACTAAACCTTAACAGTCTATCTTAACAATGTAATATAACATACAGAACTTTACACATGAATTCAGTAAAGGTCAAATTAGAACTCATGTTCGGGCTCTTAACATTTTCGCCAAACGTGTACACATGGTAGTTGTAATTAGTATGTGAGATACAATACAAAAACTCGTAACGTGTCAACGGCCATTCCGTCCCAAACTCCCTCGAAGTATTTGGAAAGGTCATGACTCGACAATTGCATTTGGCTTCTCTCCAATAAAAGACAGTTAATAGCTTGTACGTACAAGGCGGTTGCCCCGAAACTCACAAGCAAAATAAATTTCAGGCCATATCATCTATTAGTCGTTACTTACGGGTCATATATTGGAAAATATGTTTATTTCTAATATTTATTTAAATTTATTCAAATATATTTACATGTTTTCCAGACGTCTCGTGAATGGTTATTTTCCTAAATTACATTGATTTCATATTACGTTAAAGAGACTATTATAAGTTTGAGACTTTGTCTACTTTCATGTGTGGTTTTGATTACCATAGAAATCAATTTAAGTTTACATTATATTTGAAGCCTGTATTTATTTTATTTAAATCGAATAATCTATTCATAGAATTATACTGAGTTATTTTGCCTGTCTCAGAAAAGAGTAGTCCTCGAGGAATTTACAGTAATAAGAATATAGCAGTATAATTCAGTCGCCAAGCAATTTTCAAAATAAATACATTAACTTTATTTACAATCAGAATAAAATAGAAAGATAACATTAATAATAGTGAGATCGGACCTGAGTCTAAAAGTGAAGTTATCTCCTGGATACTCCTGGTACGTATTGTTGAGCAAGAAAGATCAACCAAAGGTTTTCACGTAGTATTTGTCCTTACACAGTAAGATAAACATAAATATATTATTATGTCAATAACACGTTACTACCTTGCTTTTAAATAATATTCTATTTGTGGTACATAAACTGTTACAATTATAATAACAAATAGCATTGAAAATTATTTATGCAAATAAACTTGTATATAAGTACTTTTGAATAATAATACTTATTTAAAAAATATACAAACATGATAACTAAAGTTGTTATATTCCATCAAGCATCTTCTAATAATGAAAACATATGGCAGTAACATACATAAACACACCCGGAGTTGTGTGAATTGAATTGTTTTGTCTAACGGTACTCCAGTAGGGGGTTGAGATACGCTTCCCGCCTCACGACAATCATTATTTGATACGAACGATGTTTTATCCATAATACTGCTTTATAGGTTTTGTAGGATAATATATGAAGGTATAGCTTGGAGTTACATAGCTCCTAAGTTTATGGGCCTTCTGGTCTTTATTGTTCTTCTTGATTAAATTCCTGCATGACACAATTAATCTTTTAAGACAAATTTATAGTCATTATTTAATATGTTTGTTTTCTATATGTTCGTAATAATATTTAATTTAAATCAACGCTTATAAATTTAGTGATTACCTAACAGTTGATGTGTGATAACAGATAGTATCTATGAAGTACTACGGATAATATGTGACACAAGTTATAGATACAACTCTTACATTACCATTTTGAAGAACTAAGTTACCATGCCACCATGTTCTGTAATTTCACTGCCTTGTTTCATTCTTCAACTGAAACGTAGTTTACAAATAGTGTTGCCAGGTGTCCCGATTTTCAGGAGTATGGGGACGCGTCCCTATTTACACTTCGGGACGCTAAATGTCTGATTAAGACTAGATAAGACTAAAGACTTGTTATGTAAGATACTGTCTACTATCTAAGATACTGTCCCAATCTGCAACTCTAAACCCCGATTTTTTGACCTCATGTACCGATTTAAAACAAATCGGACCTGGCAACACTTACAAAGCACGCTGCATGGCTGAAATAGTTGAGAGTAAGTGTTTTTACAACGTCTACCATACTTAAAAGCTCAATTCGTTTATTCATTAGAAACTTTTTAAAAATAACCTGTACATAAAACACGACACTAAAAGAAATGTTATTTGTTTTTCACACCGTTTTCATGTTGTTTCGCTTTGTTACATGCAGTGTTAACAAACTTATGTCTTAGGAAAACTCACACGCTTTTTTCACTTTTTGCGGTATGTTACGGGCTTTCACTATAGTAACTAGTATAGTTATATGTTACATTACATTATATTACATTATATTATAATGCAACATATAACTATATATTATTACTGAGACAGGCTTTGTAAAAAGTAGTCATAGTCATGTAGTACACTAACAGGGTCTGTGGTTTCACTCGCCTTAAATTTAAATAAAAAATATAGTCTATGCGTTATTCTGATGCATAAGCTATATTCCTGTAAACTTCCATGAAAATTCGTTTAGTAGTTTTTGCGTAAAGAGTAACAAACAATAACAAAAATTAATTTATTAATAATTAGTGTTTACTTATTTACTAATAAATATAATAATCAAGTTACTTAAATAATAAGTAGGTACCTACGTATAAAAATCTAAAATACCTAATTATACGGACTTCATGAGACTGAATAACATTACCAAAAGTCGCACAGCTATTTTAAATATAATTTATATTCAATTTCGTTCATAATCGACACTAATTCGGTCTATATTAAAGGCTTGATATGGCATTTGTAATGATGACTTTTTCTTTATCTCTATTACTAATTACTAATAGTGTTCGCGCGTCTTCTAAATCCATAAAAAAAAAAAAAAAATAATAATAATAGGTTGGTAAGCCGCCACACTGCTTTTTCCCGCCCCCCTTTCCCCGGCACAATATGGACAATTCATTATTCGCCGCCATCTAACAAGTGAAACAACCACCGCATGCATCAATTTTAATTAATCAAGGAGTTCCTTAAATATTATAACAAACTGTATTTGTGTCGCGAGTGTGGTGTATTGTAATTGAAAACTTCAAGTGCTTCAAGTCGCCGACGCAGATCATCAATATTATAATTTGTGCAATTTGGGTGAGTTCCTTAATTTCCCTTTTCCTACGATCACTGCAGTGTGGCTAAAAAATACATCATTTTATGGTACCAATCGAACCGGATTCCTGTAAAACTGATCCAGAACGCGTTTTTCTATATATATATTCCTTCATCGCATTGTATTAGCATTAAAAACCTACAAACGCGTTCAAAACAATTGTCGTCGCTAGCGCACGGCATTCGCCATTTTGAAACCTATCGCTAATTGCACGTGATCGTGATATTCAATTTTTTTCTATTCGCTACCGCTATAATAATATATTTCTACTGCTATTCGTATAATCGCTTAATACGAAACATCGTAATATCAAACCGCTTAAAATACACAAACTTCGTACAACCGCGTAAATATAATTTAATTATTTACAAACCTATTTCATGTCTACATTCGCATTATTTTTTAAAAAAAACGATACTTATTTAACTTAAATAACGTGTTATTTGTGTAATACGAATAGATATCGATGTTCTATATCGCATAGTAACAAGCCGCACCTGTGTACCTATTATTTACAGGTAATTTAGTTATTGAGTACTTATAACTGCCCTTCAATTAATTTATAATTAAATAAAGCTATTCGCCATCTTTAAAAATGAGTTCTAAGGTCACTGTTTTAGTTGCTAAAATTAATTGCACTTTTCAACGTATAAATAGGCTGCATGATTGCGCAAAAAAGATTAATATTTCTAGTCCCGAACTGCGTTCTACGGAGGCGTTCATGGCGGATACGGAGACATTGTCAGTAATTCGTGATGAATTTATTGCTAATTTAGATATGATAAATCAATACAAAATTGATGATGATTCTTCGTATGTACCCAACTATTCCCAACTTAATGCGTTTGAAGATATTTACACACGCATTCAGAGAGTTCGTTCTCAGTTAATGCAATCGCAGTCGCAGAGTTCTCGTATGCAAACCCAGAATGTCAGGTCTACTATACCCCTTCCACCTATTGATCTTAAATCATTTGATGGCCGATTGGATTCCTGGCCAAGCTTCTATGAATGTTTTAAAGCTAATATCCACGATAATAAAAGTTTATCTGATTCCCAAAAGATACATTATCTGATAGGTAAATTGTCAGGCCCCGCTTTAAGACTAACGACTGGGATAGTACCAGCCGGAGAAAACTACGCCAGCATTTGGCAAAGTTTAGTTGATAAGTACCAAGACCAACGAGCATTAGGCTCTCATTATATGTCCATTTTATTGAATATTAAACCCGCTATTAATAATTCTGTTTCGCTTAATTCTTTTATCGAATCCTTCAACGCCGCAGTGTCAGCCTTAGAACAATTAAAAATTGGTGATCTTAAAGATTTCATATTATTAACGATTGCCTTAAGAAAAATAGATTCTGTAACAGCACACGCATTCGAAATGTCAATTAGAGATAAAGATATTCCTACTTATTCGGAGTTTGTAGATTTTATTAAAAGTCAAGTAAAAATATTAGATCGTACTAGCACCCGTCTTACGGTTTTTCCTATCGTAGCTAGCCCGCGTAATAATACAGTCCACAACTCGAAAGCTTTGCTATCCCACGACAATAATGAATGTTGTTCAATGTGCAATAGTGGTGATCACTTGCAATTATATCAATGTTCCTTTTTCAAATCGCTTCCAACCGAACAACGTTTCGATTTTATTAAAAATAAACGTGCATGTATAAATTGCTTGAGCATGTCACATACTGTATCGCGTTGTAATTCATCGCAGCATTGTAAAATGTGTAATAAACAACATCACACATTATTACATAATAATAATATTGTAAACAATAAATTTAATAATAATCGAAAATCCTCCGCGCCGCCGTCCTGCTCGCACGCATTAGTCACCGCGTCAACCGTCAATTCTGTTGACGTGCCTGCTCTAACCTCATGCAATTGCCCGACGCCGCCGCCACCGCCGGCGGCGGGGGAGGGGGCGAGGGCACAAACCGCTCAAGTCGCAGCACAGCTGACCCCAGCGAGTCAGGTATCATTGTGTGCTCGCGCGCATGTTATTAATAACAACAATACAATATTGCTTAGCACGGCGCAAGTAACTGTCTTAAATTACTATAAACAAAGATCGAATATTAGATGCCTTATTGATAACGCGTCACAAAATCATATAGTGACAACTGCTTGTTGTAAACGGCTTAATTTAAAACCAATTGCACTTAACACGCATTCTACTATTAAAGGTATAGGGTCCGCTTCGCAAACCGTTCGCGGTTGGGTTCCGCTCTGTATTTCTTCGAGAGATAATTTATATACATATACTATTGATGCGCTTGTCGTCGATGTCATAACGGATAACATGCCTTCCGGTTTAGTAGATATGACGATTATTGATAATTTATTAAATATACCGCTTGCTGATCCACTCTGGCATACGCCTGGACAGATTGAGCTTGTAATTGGGGCTCAATTATTCCCATATTTACTATTAGGTGGTAAAATTATTGCACCTCCCGCGCCAGCCGCTCTGGAAACCGTATTTGGATACATTTTAATGGGAGACACACCTTCAGTCGTTGACTCCAATACGAAACCCGCTTCTTCAACATTTCTTGTATATTCCGAACATGATAACGAAAATGATTACTTAGATAAAACATTATGCAAATTCTGGGAACTTGAAGAAATTCCTTCAAATAAATTCATGAGTCCGGAAGAAAAAGAGTGTGAACAGATATACTGTGACACAGTGTCACGTGATTCCTCAGGTAAATATTGTACCGCGCTCCCATTTTCTAGGGATCCAGCTATATTGGGTGATTCCCGTTCTGTAGCTACTCGCCGATTATTCTCACTGGAACGTAAATTAAAAGATCCAAGTCTTCGTGTCAGTTATAATGAAATCATACAAGATTATCTCCGTAACGATTACCTGTCTGAGGTTCCACCCACCAGTAACGAATACGGTAAAGGGTATTACATACCACATCACCCCGTCATTAGGAACGATAAAACTACCACGAAAGTACGCGTAGTTCTCGACGCAAGCGCTAAATGTCATAATAATATATCCTTAAATGACGTATTACATACGGGACCCAATTTACAGGCAGATATATTCATTCTCTTATTAAATTTTCGCTTATTTCCCATTGCACTAACAGCAGACATTAAACAAATGTATTTAAGAATTGAGGTAAAACAAGAACATAGAAAATATCAAAAAATATTGTACCGTTTTAATTCTACAGAACCCATTCGCGAGTTTCAATTTAATCGAGTCGCATTCGGTCTCAGATGCAGCCCGTTCCTAGCCATGCGTACTGTCAGACAGTTGGCAGAGGACGAGAAGGGAGTGCATCCGCGAGCAGCAGATATAGCTACTCATGAACTGTATACTGATGATTTAGCTACCTCCGTTCCGACGCTCGAGGAGGGGGTGGCGTTGTCACGTGAACTCATTGACTTATTTAAAAAAGGGGGTTTCCATCTTACTAAATGGGCTAGTAACTCTGTAGAACTACTATCTACGGTACCTGAATGTAAACGCGCCGCTATTAATTTTGTAAATGATGATAATTTAAAAATACTCGGGTTAAAATGGCTTCCCTTAGAAGACGAATTTACTTTTTCAACATGTCCCTTGGACAACAAATGTACTAAACGTACTATCCTTTCCGCTATTGCTCGCTTATGGGACGTTCTGGGATTCGCTGCGCCCGTTATCCTTTTTGCTAAACTTTTAATAAAGGACCTGTGGGTCCAACGGATTGGATGGGATGACTCACCACCAATAGACATACAAAACCATTTTCTTAATTTTAAACAGCAATTACCTCATCTCTCTTCTTTAAAAATTCCTAGACATGTAAAGGTAGAAAATGGTTGTAGTACTAATATAGTCGCTTTCGCGGACGCCAGTATGAAGGCGTACGGTTGCGTAGTATACCTACACGTCACAGATGCTGCAGGCATTGTGCACGTTGCTTTAGTATGCGCTAAATCTAAAGTCGCGCCCATCAAAATTGTAACTCTTGCTAGGCTGGAATTATGTGCCGCTGTATTAATGTCAAAATTGGTAAAATTAGTGTCAGAAACGTATCGTACACGCATTAATATTAATAATACGTATGCATTTTCCGATTCAAAAATAGCACTTTCGTGGATTAATTCATCACCACACAGATGGAACATTTTTGTAAGTAACCGCATTGCTAAATGTCAAGAAAATCTAGACCCTTGTCATTTCTATTACGTAAATACGACAGAGAATCCTAGTGATTGCCTGTCTAGAGGTTTATTACCTGATCAGTTGATATGTCACTCATTATGGTGGCATGGCCCCGCTTGGTTACAGCGACCCGTCGCCGAATGGCCAGTATCACCATTCAAATCTGTAGCATGTGAACAGTTACCTGAAATAAAAAATAAAACACTTACCTGTACGACGTCTACTCCCGCTTCTATAATATACCAAATGGCGCTGAAGTTCTCCTCCTGGAATAAAATATTACGTATTATTTCGTATATTCTTAAATTTGTAAAATTAATACCAAGTAGCCCCCGCGTCATGTCTTCCCATATTAATGTATCAGAAATGTATCTTATTCGTGAAGTGCAAAAGTTATATTTTCAATCGCTTTTTTATGATTAAAGAAAAACAATTTACCTTCTTCTCAATTTCGTAAACTGGATCCATTTATTGATGATAATGGACTTATAAGAGTAGGAGGAAGATTATCTAATAGTAACTTACCCTTTGAAGCTCAGCATCCTGCATTGTTACCTAAACACGATCATATTACTCATTTGATTATAGATTATTATCACCACGTGCACTGTCACACTGGTGCGTCATTATTAACTTCATTGTTACGCCAAAAATATTGGATTTTATCAGCTAGAAGTGTAATTAAACAAAGAGTTCACTCTTGTAACAAATGCTTTAAAGCTTCTCCATCTAGTAAGGCGCCAAAAATGGCAGATTTACCTTCGTACCGCGTGCGTGAAACGAAAGCTTTTGTGCATACCGGTGTGGATTACGCTGGACCTATAAGTATAACTCTATGTAGGCGTCGCGGCCAAAGATCTCAAAAGGCATACATTTGTTTATTCATTTGTCTAGTAACAAAGGCTGTACACATTGAGTTAGCCACAGACCTATCGTCCGATATCTTTATTTCTGCTTTTAAACGCTTCATATCTCGACGCGGACCTGTTTCATATCTTTATTCCGATAATGGAACAAATTTTGTTGGAGCAAAGGCTCAACTTCAAACTTTAGTACTTAGCCATCGTATCGAATGGCATATGATCCCTCCCAGCGCACCTCACTTTGGAGGTGCGTGGGAATCAAATATCAAAAATATAAAGAATCATCTATTTCGTACTATCGGTTCTCAATTACTCACGTACGAAGAACTATTAACAGTATTAACGCAAATTGAGACAATTTTAAATTCAAGGCCTCTTTGTGTACTCACTGAGGAGCCATTTCCAGAACCACTAACTCCTGCACATTTCATTATGGCATCTCCTCTTTCGTACTTGCCAATTGAACGCGTATCCGAAGATACTCGAAGTATTAGACAACGTAAACAGCTACTTGATCACATGGTTAGAAGCTATTGGAAAAGGTGGCGTTTAGAATATCTTAATAATTTACAAGTGCGACAGAAGTGGCTTGTTAATAATGAGGATGTAAAACCCGGTACTGTAGTATTAGTGCATCAAGATGATGTACCTCCGTTACGTTGGCCCTTGGGCGTTATTACTGAAACATATCCTGGATCAGACGGCAAAGTACGTGTCGCGCTAGTAAAAACATGTAGTGGTTCGTACAAACGCCCCGTTGTAAAACTTTGTTCTTTACCGTCTCAATAACCCAACTTAACAAAAATTCCATAGTTAATAAACAACATATAAATATTAGTATAGTATCATTTAATTTCATTCCGTTATTTCTCTAACTCTTATTGAAAATACTACGTATTCTCAAGGCCGGGAGAATGTTCGCGCGTCTTCTAAATCCATAAAAAAAAAAAAAAAAAATAATAATAATAGGTTGGTAAGCCGCCACACTGCTTTTTCCCGCCCCCCTTTTCCCGGCACAATATGGACAATTCATTATTCGCCGCCATCTAACAAGTGAAACAACCACCGCATGCATCAATTTTAATTAATCAAGGAGCTCCTTAAATATTATAACAAACTGTATTTGTGTCGCGAGTGTGGTGTATTGTAATTGAAAACTTCAAGTGCTTCAAGTCGCCGACGCAGATCATCAATATTATAATTTGTGCAATTTGGGTGAGTTCCTTAATTTCCCTTTTCCTACGATCACTGCAGTGTGGCTAAAAAATACATCAAATAGTATATATACCTTTTTAAGTCAACATCCCCTGGAAATGTCAGTAATCTCTATAATTTGTTGAGAATTATCTCATCTATTAATTTAGGTTACATACAAACAAAACATACGTAGGAAATTTAATTAAATATGATTAACGCCTGATTGGAAACATATATACTACTGTACAAAGTTTTGAGTTTCTGTTTCTTAAATTTGTAATACTAAACTTATTTTCACAATAAAACTTTATTTAAAACTAGCTGTTGCCCGCGTCTTCGTCTGCTTTCCGCCGTTTTTCGTAAAATAAGTAGTCTATATCTTTCCTCAAGGTTCAGTGGTTTTGATGTGTTTTCCTAACATTTCCCTTCACTGCTCTGCTCCTATTGATCGTAGCGTGATGAAAAGTACTATAACCAGCCCAGAAGTATGAAGAATAATTATACGAAGTTTTTTAAGTTAAAATCCGTCGAATAGTTTTATGTTTCTATAACGAACATACAGACAGACAGGCAGACAAAAATTTTACTGATTGCATTTTTGACATCAGTGTCGATCACTAATCACCCCCTGATAGTTATTTTGGAAATATATTTCATGTACAGAATTGACCTCTCTACAGATTTATTATTAGTATAGATTAACGATTATCACGCACGAAACTGATTTCGTATTAAGAAATATTTGGCAAAACTATTAGATCTAAAATTATACCATTAAAGTACGGTTTGATTGGCATGGAAGTTTTAAGATACTAACATGTGGTATAAACTGTTACATCCGTTTCACCTATGTAATATTATGTTATCTGTGGTTTCAACGATCATATTTCAATACCGAAGTGTAATAACACTTATTTTATTAAAAATCAATGTAAGTAACTACGACATTGTGAAACCATTACATGTTTTACCTGAACTTAAACGTGACAACAAAATTAAAATTAAAATTAAAATTATTGTTTCTTAGCACCTGTGTTATTAAATTAGGCATAATTAATTAAACCGATCAAAGGGTTAACTGAAGGCTTTGATCACACGTACAAATATTAACAAATTTTAATGTCAAACAAAACTGGTGTTTACTCGTTTACAAACAGAAATTAATTTTCCACCAATAAACGCAATAATCAGATTTCAGTTAGTTCGTATTTGAATTTGGAACCCAACCGTACTGCCTCCTTCATCTGGTAGAGGCATATCACAATACTGTGTTTAGATTTGATACCAATATGATTTGAATTTCATGTACGATACTGTATATAATATTGATGTGTGTAATGTGTATACTCTTCAATTTAGAAACGCAATATTAAGATTAAATTCGTGATAATATTATATTATATCATATTTTCCTTTTAGGTAGCTAACAACTTATTAACAAGTGCAATTTGCTACTCAAAAATTTGATTACCAATCAATTACTAAAAAAATGTACCAATAAATATAACATCCCAGCATAAAAATGTTCACCTAATTACAAATAAGAACTTTCTCCTTTTAACTGTATATATCAAATACAAAGTAATCTAAGTAATTTATTATAATGGGCAATTAGGTAATAAATACTAACGTTTAAAAATAATATTTTAATAAAATAACAAGCAATTGTAATTTGCCGATTTAAGCGTCGGATACAAAACTAATTAATTAGAGTGAGTTTAATCCTCTGCCCTCAATACGAATATTCAATGTTTCCAATTTGCTAGATTGTTCAGAGTTTGAATCTCGGCGGTTCAAAGATAAATAGAACAAATTGTTTTGCAATTTCCATACGGATTTCTTACAGAACTGAAACTTTGCTACTTCGCGACATAATGTATATTGTATTTAGAACTTTATTGTCTAGAGATAAGGTTCGCTGGCTATTGACAAACATCTATTAAAAATATACCACTGAATGAATCAATATTAAGCCCCGGAGTGATTGCTAAAATATTAATTTCTAATTGTCGCAATGATTCTTTACTTAATAAATGGTCTCCGGTATAACATTGTACCAGAAATGCCATTTTGTTAAGGTTGGATAAAAATATCTCTGCATCCAAAAAAGTAACATAGAAATAAATATTTTTAATGATATACAAAATGTATTTTGTATTTGCTTAAATAAAATGTTTACTTTGTAGAAGTTGGATTTACTTATTTTACTAATTGTAAATAATTCTGGTACAGTGTTTTTTTTGTTTTAGACAACGTTTATATGTTCATAAATTTATATTTATGATTAATTTTTATTATTATTTTTTCATTATTTGATAAGATAATAAAGATTAATGAAAAATCTATATTTAGACTAGTACTTAACAATTAACATGTAATTTAATTAAGTGTTATAAACTAATATATATAATATAAATTATATTAATTGCTACAAATCTATTAAATATCCTCCACTCCTAGTAATGAGATTTTGACAGATATTTTGTAATAATAATGTAATGTAGGATAATCTTTACTGTCATTATTATTTTTCCTGATTAGAATCAAACCCGAATTAACTGTAATGACGTTAACATGAGGAAAAAGATCTGAGACTCTATAGAGCAAATGTCGTTACTCTGAAATCTTACTGGTGCGGAGAGTATCAACTCATAGCATTTGTTTTTGTTTCGCTTTTTGTGTCTCATTTTCCTTCATGTATTACCAATTATATTGGCATTTTTCCAGAGGCTTCAAAAAAATCTGTCGAATTTGCAGTGAGCAATTCTATAGTTGTTTACGTTTCATTAGGAGTTAGGTACGTTATCAAAGTACTAGAAATAATAATATTGTAACAGAGCAATTACTACAAAATACAACCAAGTATTTTTATAAAATAGAAAATATGTATCAAATAAATACAACATCATAAATAAAGAAATTTGCACAAAATTAAAAGTATGTGGTGTGTTATAAAATGAGGCATAATTAATTAGAGTTATCGGGGTTAACTGAAGTCTTTGATCACACATACTATAAAAAAAAATAAAGACGATAATAAATAATTATTATTCACGGCAATAGCGACTATTTTAAAACTTGGATACTGCGCCGATTTTTTTTAAATAACCTCAGGAGCAAATAATTTCGCTACAAAGGTTATTTAGAAAAATATTTTATTTTACAAAGGGCACTTTAGTTCAAAAAATAATATTATGTACATTAATATATGTGTATATATAAAGTAATTAGATCATAAGTTTACATGTTATATGTGCTTAAAGTAATAGTAATAAGGAAATAAACAGTAACTCCTCCCACCCTTATTGGTCTTTGAACAGTCACTCTAACTATGTTTACTACTAGTAATTGAGGACGACATCTCAAGCACTTTGGTCTCTTTGCAATTAAACTAATAGTTATCAACTAAGCTTTGAATCAATTGCCCGAATATTGGTGACGGTAATTTTACTAATATACCTAGGAATTCAGATATCGAAATATTTGTGTATTACACATAACTAACTTCTTATACTTTATACAAGGTTTTCAATTCAACTAATATAGCTTATTTTTTTATAACTCTCATTACCTCAGTCACCCAAAAATTTCAATTGAGGCACAAAATGTTCTTGTAGTTCTTCAGTCTTGGTAGAAAACTAGCTATTTATACACCACGAGAGACGCCACTCTGTACAAGTATTGTTATATAATCACACTGAAATATTTTTTTTTGTTTTTATATCAAAATCAAATCTAAGTTTTCTTTAAACTAAAATAAACTCAACCGAACTTATTTACAGTACAAGTTAAAGACAAATTTGCGAAATAAAATAAAATACGAAATAACAAAAAGTAAAGGTCGCAGGGTTAAACTACGATTGCAATTTCTACAAATTCTATAGAAGTTGGATATATTGCGGCGTACTGTTTCGAGGATTTTATTCCGCCAACGTATTTGAATGTATACAGAGGTTCGATTGGATATGTCTTAGACTTAAATGGATATTATGGAAGATCGATCTTGGATCCATTACCCACACCCCGCCTTAAGGGAGGCCGGTGTAGTGCAAATATACGGAGAAGTTTCACGCGTTTGAACGATGCAAGCTTATTTACATAAAGACAAGTAAAGCTGCTTAAATCTCTACTGTTTATAAATTATTGATGAACGTGAATTGTGAGTTAATAATATATGTTAATACTTCGGTTACTCGTGAAATGTTATTGTATATTCTGTCCTAAATGCTCTATCCTTACGAAACTTTACCTAAATATTTACAAACTCCTAGTTTATAATAAAAGTTTTTTTTATTTGACGTTGCCTTGAAATTCATCGGATACGTATTGTTTAGAATGAAGAAAGAGATTCTTTAATCTACTGGTCAATAACTATACCTTTTTTACATGGATGAAGTTATAGATACAGCAAGTACAAAACGAACAAAGTTGAGAGACTGATACAGCACAAAATAAAGTTGAGAGACGATATGTCTCAATTAAGGATACTTGAATAAACTTAAAAAAAGTGTCACTGAGTAGTATCAGACACATAATAAACATAAGAAGAACGTTTATGTCAGAAATTATCTTTAAACATAATGTCGTGAAATAACGTTGAATGAAGTGGTCCAAAAAAATCCGAGTTGAATGATAACATTGCCGTGTCCACCTTGTACAGGTACAAATAAATATTAGTTTTGTGTTAATTTATAGTTTTTATTAATTTACCATATTTAATCATTCTGAACTTGCGGTAACGGGAAATATTAAAATATTCGTAAAATAATTTTTATTATTCTGATATTTTTATTCACGTAGAGAGTAGAAGTCTGATAAATACGTAATAAATATTCTGGACCGTGTATTTTCAATCTTCGCTTTTGAACAGAGCCAGTATAAGAATTCACGGACGCGCCCCTTCAAATGACAATTTGAAGCTATGTACTTTTATTTTCTGGTGTCTATTGATATTGAACATGCGTAAGTATGTACTAGTGATGTAACAATAAAACTAAAAAGAAATAAATGTCTGAAAAGTGTACGAATATATCAATAAAATAATATTGTCTGTATTTCGCCGTTACTTTCTTGGGTTGATTAAAGGGCCGCTTTATTGTATTTATACACTGAAATTATAATTTGGATCAGTGTTATAGTAGACTTATACTATCTTCTTTTTTTATGAACAAGTCTGATATATATTTATAAATTACGCATATTTTAATCTTTCCTTTAATTATATAATTTCATTTAGTTGCCATTGAAACGAAAGAAATAGTGTTGTATAATCCAATTATAGTATTGTTAGGTGTAACTTCCTGTGGTGGCGCCACCGTCGTGCGGCGCGTCTATAAAAGGCTGCGAAACCCGGTGTGCGGCCTCTTTTGGTCGACAGACGTGCTCTCGAACGAATCTCCGTATCATACCGTGTTTGCTTTATAAGTTCTTTTACTGATTTTGTTAAAATTAATTATACGATTTGTTATCAGTTTCTTTTATTTAATTAAATTTAGAGGATACTCCTAACATCAGAAGTGGGATTCGAGGCCATTTTTGGTCGCGAATAACATTTTTGACTAAGGATTGATTACATGTCGAGTAGAAAACGCCCATCGTTACGAGAGCACGCGTCTCCGTTCTCCACCTATCAAATATAGGTGAACTAGGAGCGTTAATGGACGCAAGTCTCAACAATTGGTGTCGCTGGAACAACGTGCGGGTAGCTCAGCGAAACAGGGGTTCGCATATAGCTGCCGACGTAGATGCTGACGACGTGCCTGCGCCGGCACCGGCCCCGCCACGCTGTCGCCGCCCGCGCAGACAGTCGGCGCGCCAGCCAGACCCGCCAACGCGGCGCCAACGAGCGCACCTGGTGCGGTGGCGCGATCGGTTGCTACCTCAACAGACATTACGAAACGTCTTATCGACGTTTAATGTCATGAATCTGGTGAGATCTTTCCATTTTTATATTTCATACTTTTAAGTATGCGCAACATTGACGAGTAGTTGCGATGAAGTAGATCGTGGTCATTCAGTGAACCGACAGACGGTGTCAGTTTTGTTGTTAAAAGGCGAAGCAAGTGCGTAGTAACGTGAGTGAGTTAGTGATGATCATACTTGGTCATATATGATAGCAAACTACGTAGTATAGAAGTAGATTCTCAAATACGGTGCTATAGTTGCAATATAGTCGGGTAGTATAGAAGTAAATTTAGTTCTTTTGAAAAATAACCTACGGACAAAATCGCATATGCGTTTTGTAAGAATATAGGTCATACTGAATACGCTTACTTTACAAAGAAATAATCTGAATTAGGCTAACGCAAGTTTTCGCCGTGACTTACTAGTGATAATGCACATTTACGAAATTATCGCGCCGTAATATGCGGGTACCCACAGATGTTTAGTACGATAGTGGTTCAACAACTTCTTTTAAATCAAATGATCGTCTTCGTGTTGTAAGATGCACATATTATGCTGTTTAGACGAAACGGATATGCGGTCTGATTATACCCACAAATGTTTAGTACGATAGTGGTTCAACAACTTCTTTTAAATCAAATGATCGTCTTCGTGTTGTAAGATGCACATATTATGCTGTTTAGACGAAACGGATATGCGGTCTGATTATACCCACAAATGTTTAGTACGATAGTGGTTCAACAACTTCTTTTAAATCAAATGATCGTCTTCGTGTTGTAAGATGCACATATTATGCTGTTTAGACGAAACGGATATGCGGTCTGATTATACCCACAAATGTTTAGTACGATAGTGGTTCAACAACTTCTTTTAAATCAAATGATCGTCTTCGTGTTGTAAGATGCACATATTATGCTGTTTAGACGAAACGGATATGCGGTCTGATTATACCCACAAATGTTTAGTACGATAGTAGTTCAACAACTTCTTTTAAATCAAATGATGGTTTTCGTGTTGTAAGGTGCACATATTATGCTGTTTAGACGAAACGGATATGCGGTTTGATTACTTTCTTACTTAATCTGCAAAATTCATAACATCTCACAAGAAGTAACTTCTTAGTACCTTGTGATTATCTTAAAGACTTCGGTACTCATTGGTAATGATATTTTTAATATTGAAAAGACATTGCGTATACGAAATAACGATTTTTAGCGTATTTTTAGAAACCGCTCTTTTGAAAATAATATAGCGCGTAGTGAATCGATAGCGCGACTTCAATTGATAAATACACCGTTCCGTGGTGATGAAAAAGAAAATTTGTAGTCTTAATGAATAAACATTCTGAATACTTTTTAGTGGCTCAGTCACAGCTATGGTCAATACCGTATAGAGATACACATTCGACTACTTGTTAACGAAGTAGCGTTATGTAGGTACGACGGTTAATTACCGAATCGACCATATAAATTATTTTACGGTTATAAATTAAGCATGCGTGTGAAAATCCAGGTTTACAATTAATTTCCGCTAAGTGTAATTACCTCGCTCCTGAGGTTGTGTATCCTAGGAGACTGGAACTATTTGTAAGAGTCAGGTCAGGCCGAACGTATCCAAAAAGAAATGATGGATTCTTCGTTCAAACAAATTTCAATTTGAGCACTTCATTCATTCATCAAGTAATACTTATTTTTGAATCTTCCGCGTGAACTATCTTATCGTATAAGGAACGAGCGAGGAAGACTAAGTCTGTTGCTTTTTTGAACACTTGTGGTAACTGTACATTTTAAGTTCAAATGTGTGAATACAAACTGCGAATTAGTACTAAATCATTAAAATCTAAATATTAAATACGCAATCAATTGGTTGATTAAGTAAATAAGATTAAAGCGGTGTTAGAGTAGGAAAGTCTCTACAAGCAGTCCTCGTTCATGTGTATGACGGACAGAGAAAATAAATGCCGTAGTAGTTTTGGATACCAAAAACTGTCGAAGCTGCTTGTTGCGGAATACGATGTTGTCGGTTGAGACGATGTATAATAAAAATGAACTGATCAAATGCAAACAATAACATTTAAGGAGAGCTGACATGGTTTGTGCAATATTTAGTTGATATTATTTAGTGATACTGGTCAGCCATCTTATTCGGTATATCCCGTGATACACCCAAATCGCCTCTTGAAATTTTAACGGGGAAAAGAATAGAAACTAGAGAGATGAGATCATCTCTATGTTGGCTAGTCAATCCGCGTTGCTTATCTTTGACTATTTACGGACTGAAGTCCATACGGATGCAAGTGCACTAGGTTACGGTACTAATTCAAATAGGAAAGGACGGACGCATATACGCAGTAGCTTTACAATATGTGCAGATCCAAGGTACTACTCCTGAGCTCGAGATACTTGCTGTTGTCAAGGCGTTGCAACATCGTCATCTCATCGGAAAACATTTTAGGGTAGTAACTAACTGCAGCGCCCTGAAAATTACGCGAGGATCTCTTGCCTGGGGTGGTGCGCTGGTGAATGTGCCTATAGGATCGTGATTTGACGTTTGAATATCGTAAAGGTTAGTTCATATCTCACGCATCGAAATCCTTTTAATAACCTCACGAATCGTAGTAGCATATGCTGTTGATGATGAAACTACTTGTACAAGGGCAGTTGAATAGTTTGCGATATATAAAGAAAATAAATCTTAAAGAAAATAATTATTAACATATCTCTATAGGAAAAAGTCGCGATTATTGTTATATTTCTAAAGACTATGCACGTGTGGACCATATTGACATGGAAACGTTGTCGAGTTCAAATTAGTTGACGGTTTCAAAGTAGGGTCCATCTTGTAAAGAAATACTATAGAGCACGGAATTGTTTGTTTAATGTGTAAACATGTTACCTTATACTTTATATCACGTTCCTCTCCACCCAATGTCCAGGTCCACTATACTTTCAATACCTTATGATGCAGTACATAAAATGTAACGAATACAAATATATTCTCGTACACTCAAATGCTTTCTCTATTGTTCTAATCTATACAGAGTCAAAATAGAGTAGAGTCAAAAAGGAATTTGAGTTTTTCTAATGTAATTTGTATTTTTGAGATAAATTTTATCGTAAGGTATTTAGGTAACACCTCGTGTAAGGCTTTGTGCAGCATCGAGTGTGTTATAGGATACACCTCGTGTAAGGCTTTGTGCAGCGTCGAGTGTGTAATAGGTAAGCACCTCATATAAGGCTTTGTGCAGCATCGAGCGTGTTATAGGATACACCTCGTGTAAGGCTTTGTGCAGCGTCGAGTGTGTATTAGGTAGCACCACGCATAAGGCTTTGTGCAGCATCGAGGGTGCTAAAGGATACACCTCGTATAAGGCTTTGTGCAGCATCGAGTGTGTTATAAGATACACCTCGTGTAAGGCTTTGTGCAGCATCGAGTGTGTTATAAGATACACCTCGTGTAAGGCTTTGTGCAGCATCGAGTGTGTTATAAGATACATCTCGTGTAAGGCTTTGTGCAGCATCGAGTGTGTTATAAGATACACCTCGTGTAAGGCTTTGTGCAGCATCGAGTGTGTTATAAGATACACCTCGTGTAAGGCTTTGTGCAGCATCGAGTGTGTTATAAGATACATCTCGTGTAAGGCTCTGTGTAGTGTAAAGTGTGTTATAGGTTACCTCTCGTATAAAGCTTTGTGTGGCTTCTATGTATACAAGCTTAGATCAGATTTAAATTAGTCCTTGTGAGGCAACGTGATCCTACTTCCAAAAATAAAATGCTTACCACTAACTTATGGTTCACAGGTTGTGAAGAGTCACTGTTGACTCGTCTCCGAGCAATAGCCCTGAGAATACTTTCAGCCTGGACAGAGCGCATAAGATTAGCAGTCGGACCAGACGACGCGCCGTGACCAGAAAGCATCGGGGACGATGCTCCGTCAGGAGAGGCCGTGTTAGGTGTAACTTCCTGTGGTGGCGCCACCGTCGTGCGGCGCGTCTATAAAAGGCTGCGAAACCCGGTGTGCGGCCTCTTTTGGTCGACAGACGTGCTCTCGAACGAATCTCCGTATCATACCGTGTTTGCTTTATAAGTTCTTTTACTGATTTTGTTAAAATTAATTATACGATTTGTTATCAGTTTCTTTTATTTAATTAAATTTAGAGGATACTCCTAACAGTATATTATTACTATATAATAGATATATGTTATTTTGTTCAATTCCGCTACAATTAGCATGTTGTGATCACAATATTCAGTGCGGAAACTTGACTACCGTTACGACCTAATGGTGATCGAATTTCGACCGTTATTGAGTCTACACCCATACTGCAATTAAAGTATGTTATATTCTTGATATCTATCAAAAGAATACTTAGATTACTATAGATTACTAATCAGAAGATTACTTATCAGTATTGCTCAGCAGTTAGTAAATATATGTATATATGATTGTCAGGCTATCGTGAGAAATGCTCTTGAAATATCTGTATCCACTGAATGTGCGACAGGGAGGGCTTTGATAGTACTGAGTACTATTGACGGACGTCTTTATTAGGAATGTGTTTAATTACTAATACTAATTTACTAGGTAAATCGATTTCTTTGATTTCCCCTGGAAAATATTATGGTCAATTCCATAATTTAATTCCAAACATCTCTAAAAATATGTACAATTCTTTAATGTGTTTTAATTTTCCTACCTCCATTATTTGTTAGAGTTGAGTCCTTATCTTTCTCTTAAATTATTAAGTTTTCAGGTATACATATTAGGAAACTATTATAATACTTTCGTAATATAAATTATTATAGTTAGTATATTTACTAAAGAATGAATAACAGAGTAAAATATATTTCAATCCAGCGTGTTTGGTCAAATCTGTTTCAGCTAAAGAAACACAAATTCAGGAAAGAAATATATAAGCACGAGTGTGACGGAATAAAAATACACTTGATGTCACAAAAACCGTTAAGCAGAATTTATACCGTCACATAACTCACAAAGAGCGGCTGGAGAGCTCTAGAGCGCGTGTCGTGACTTATCTGGCTCCGTTGGAAGTGCCAGTATTCGAACTTGAGCAACCATGTATGCAGTTTGGATAGCCGCCAGTGTACGTTTTGTCGATTGTTACTTCATTGTTTGGTAATTGTACTCAAACAGTTTCCGATTAAATAGAGCTGATTAAAATATTATAATAGCCCTTATATGTATAATCGCATGGCTCTTACATGTATATTTGCACAGACATGTTAGGACTATAAATATCATAAGGAACATAGAAACGTATTAAGCAATATTTTTCTAACATGTTATTATTGATAGTTGTTAGCAAATAAACAAACAAACAGAAATTCCTAACATAATGAAGATTTTTTTGATAACAGATAGCATATCAGTTCTCGTGACAATATATGTTTACTCTCACATTTAATTTGATTAGAATGAATTCAGCCTGCTTAATCATAAAAAGATAATATTTACGAGTATAATTTTAATATGGAAGTATGAATATGTATATGTATAAAACAACATTTCTATTTTGACAGTATTACAGTTAGCATGAAAAAATGTATAAATAACAATAAATGTTAGAATTACACGGAACTAAAACCAAACAGCCTAAGCGGAGTTAACAAGTTCAAAGCAAGATAATCCAAATAATTCTGCCATAAATTTAAATCGTATTTATTAAGTTCCGGATGTAACGGCCTGTCAACCATCAAGGGACTAACAAAACAATTCAGAACATCATAAGGCTTTGGCATCCTTGTGCCAGTTACCAACTGGGGTACAGGAAAAACAAGTTTCTCAATAAAATTAATTCAATTGTAGGTTTTAACGTTCACTGCAGAAAACTTTATGTATGCAAGATAGCTGGAAACACCTGAGATAAATTATTTCGTATGTAATATTTCCATATGAAATTTTCCATATAATATATGATTAACATATGAATTAATCCATCAATTTGTAAACTATGTAAATGTACTTCTTACGACTAAAGGCATACATCTTTAGTCGTAAGAAGTACATCATAACTTCTGTGAATACCAGATAGCATAATTAGTAACTGACGAGAGAAGGACCTCTATTGAGAGTATATAGTATATGTTCTATATAGTATATAGTAGTGGTAAATATAATTTAACATGCCAAAACAAATTCGTTGAGTATTTATTGAAGTACAACTTAGCAGTAGTCAAGCCTATTGGTGACTCTCTGGCTAATTATTTTATCGATATTTATCGTCTATCGTCAATATTATTGCATTGATCAAATTAGTACTCACAATCTTTTGGGGTTTATTAATCGGGATAGAAAAATGGGAACACTACTAGGTATAGGAATAATAACGTGATAAGCATCTAGTAACTGTTAATAGAGCACATGTTTAAATATTATTTCAATAATTTTAATACTTAATGATTTTATATTGGTTACTTTTAAATTTATAAAATAATAACGAGTTTAGCGTTCATATAAATTTAGACTATTACAAAATAGAACAAGAAGTTAACATATTCATATTACCATCAAAATATATTACAGAGTTTTATTAACATGAGAAACTTTGTAAATGAAAATAAACGTAATAATATTGAGTTAATCATAATGCACGAAGCGCTCTGAGCTAATTGGACTCGTTAGTCATTATCGAGTAACAAAGTTAAGCAATGTTGAGGGCGGTGGTTCCGTGACGGATTGTCTGATCTTTGATCTCTCCTGTGACCACTTACCTATGTAGTATATAGGACCGTAACTCGACTACGTACTAACGATTTTCGCACTGATTAATTGTGCTTAAATTCCTTATTTATCTTTTGTCTTTTATATACTGCGAGAGTGTAGGACGATCTGTGGCTTGGTATTTTCAGAAGAATTGCAGTCAATATTACCTACTTGCTTTATGGAATTATGCAGTACCATGGGTATCACGTGCATGTTAACGTAATAAAGTAATTGTATATATTATGTTATTTTAAGGAACCCTAAACTGCAGTATCTAGGGAAAACCACGACTGTTAATTTTCTCCTAAAATAGTATAATAACGTAGGTCGTTGTTAATTTACCCTAACGTTGTTTGTACGCTAATACAAATATATAAACAACAAAATGACTACTTGATGTATATATATTCTATTTACTTCTCATTAATCAAAATGTCTTTGTCAACAAATATTTAGGTGAGTTCGAAGGCGGTATGTAATTGCCTTAATCTTGAAATGAAATGTTCATCTTTACACAAAATAACATATAATGACGTAGTGTTAGGTTATGTTACTAGGGACTTTATTTATATTCAGGTTTATTGTATTTTATTGGATTACGAATCCATATAAAGAATAAATAAAAGTAGAGAGTGGACTGTATTTTTGAAAAGAAAATAATTAATGGAAAAGGCAGGAGAAATATGATTTCGCCCGGGAAGAACGTCTTCCACACTTCGAACATCCCAAAGTAAGCAAAGTAACACCAAACTTACTACCTTTGCTCAGGAACATCCCGATGTGTATGAAACAATTATATAATATTAATTAATTAAATCAATAAATTTCTTATTTTAAAATAGTTAAATATACGGAGCGTCCTTTCTAATCCAGTTATTATTTTCAATTAATTATTTTTCTATATTCGAAATTTAAATGCTCACAAGATTTTATTAGTGGCCAGTATCTAGCGCCCTTTGCTCCAGTAAGCAATCCTGATGATACAAACTGCTTAGATTAAGGAAGTTCGGAATACGGAACAATTATAATAAAAGTTAATTGCACACATAGACATAGACAAAGGTATAATCATTTTTTTTAGTCCATATTCGTCCATCTCCTTTTCAGTGATGGAAGAGGTAAAGATCCTTAGACCGTACAGCCTAGTCTACGTTTAAACTTCTTCATATTTGTACAAGTGATGAGGCCAAAGGCCAATTCTGATGTATGTTTATTCATTATGTTTCATTCGTGTTCAAAATTTAAGTCTTATCCATAGTAAAGGTAATTGTATAAAACAATTACGAATTAGGAGCAAAAGAATAGTTTTTTATTTTCCCGCGCAAACGTAATGCGCCACAGATGCACAATATTGCACGGCGAGCAGCCGCAGTAGGAAGATGAGCAGGTTATAGCTGTATAAGCGATGTTAATAATAGTAGGAGTATTAATATATAGTTCTGTTGCACATTTTAACATTTTATGTAGAAATAGGATAACTATGTTTGTATATAGCGACTTGGTAATATATTATATAATAAGCATAGCGCTTGAATCCGTGAGAAGTTGGGCTTGATTTTTTTAATGTATTAGTATTGATAATAATACCTAATGATTCTCCAGTGTGTTCTTATTTTAATTTTTATGTGATCTGACGGTTCACGTCCATCACCATGTCATGTAAGTTGCCTATATACATAAACAGTATAAAGGAAATCACGTCATCATGTGACTATTACTTATAAGAATTTAGAGATCCGGAACCATCATCTTATCATAAAACAAGTTCATTTTAAAGTTATATTTCTCTAATAATACACTTTATTCTGAATCTCTACACCCTATATGATAATATAATAATATATATATAATTAATTGAATTTTAAATAAAGTAATTACTGAGCGTGTTAATATTCTTATTTGTTTAAAATACATAGCTAACTTTAATTTGTTTATTTTAGCCGTGCATTCATTAAGTACCGCCGAGTATCACAGAGATACCATTAATTATTATTAAACCTCACAGAACTTTCTTCAAGTTTTAAAATTTATTCGGTCTTCCTCTGTAAGGTTTGTGTTAATTATGCTTTCTTGTACAAGTTTATGCTACACAGTAACATTGTTAAACACACATACATCTTCATACATTACATTACGTAGTAACTCCAAGTTTGTTTTGTTTTGCATAAATACGTAATGACTTGTTATACTTAATTCAATATTTGTTAGGAATATGTTCTACAGAATATTGGAAATTGTATGTTAGTTTACGAGTTCCAAGTCTATTGCATAATTAGATTACAATTGTTATTATTAACACCCAGCAGGGCAGACTGGCGTTATTGCGACTTAGTGGCCATACGGGCTAATTCCTGCTAAAAGGGGGGACTGGACTATTAGTAATGGGTAATAATGCTGCTATTGCTAACAGTGTTACACTGTCAGGTCACTATATCACCATGTCAGGTGGATTACTTATATATTTAATGCTCCGCTAGTGTACCATTAGACATTAGAGCAGGTGGGTGCATTATTTCATGTGTATCTGCTATAGACGGAAATACAGACACACTTGTCCGCTTGTACATTGTTAAACACCTTCGATAATATTACTATACTATTTTTTGTTCATAATAATAAATATATTAATAATAAAGGCCAATGTCATATGTATAAATAATAAGAAAAAAAATGTATTCCTTTGTATTTATTCAAAGTTTCTTTAACCTATTTGTAGACCAATATTTAGCAACACATGCCGTGTAAAATTACTTCTTATTTAACTTCTTCTATCTTATTAAACTCTTACCTCCAGACGTTTTGAAATGGTAACACAAAAACCGTTGTCGGCTCATGATTTTACGATTATATTATGTATAAATAAGGTAGCAAAGATAAAGATATAGATAATATAAGATATACACATATATAAGATATGCGGAGATGTACTTGTCAGTAGACAACGAAATCGTGTTAGCGTCGCAAAAATAAAGTTAATACAGAAATTTCGTAAATATAACAATGGAAACAATGAAATTGAACCCCTCATAATTCACATGAAATTGAAATCTGCATATTTAGATAAGGATTATATCTAAATATGAAGGTTACAATTTCATTATTAACAAGAAGTGTACAAAAGGTTCTCGTAATTAGCTGTAATCCCATATTCTATTCGGTTCGTATAAAGGCTTTCAGAAAGATAATAGGCGTGCATGGGCGCACATACATACGTTCGCATGTCAATAGACGCATTTGGCTTAACTCGGCGTAACCTCCCAACCAGGGATGCCAATCATATGAGAATCCCAATGCAAATACGAGATTTTTGGCCTTCGGTATGAGGCCATTTTCAAGTGTAACTCACGAAATACCATCATATATTTTTACAATTAGATATGTGAACTATACAGCAAAATTGAGATATATATATATATATATATATATATATATATATATATATATATATATATATATATATATATATATATATATGTAAGTATATCTCAATAAAATAAGTACTTAAGATTGACAACCCTACACGCGATATAACTCACCGGCGAAAGCTTTTATGTGGATTTTCTAGATTACGAATATAATAGGGTTGTTAAAAATATTTAAGAAATACTATTTTGATAGGCACTAACTGAAATACTTAGCAATGAAATATGCTTTTAGAAGTTTTAGAAGTACTTTAAGCAACTATTGTTTGTGATATCACAATATTGAAATTATGTGACTTGTACTTAAAATTCATTGGCATGTTTTATACAGACAGATATAACAAAGTATTCTACTTAAAAAAAAATACTAGGTTTAACACTAAATGGAGTAGTAGTTTTTAACTTAGAATTAGGTACACATCGTATCGTCGTAATTTTTAACACTATCCCTATAAAATATGTCCTAAGATGTCTATCTGCGAACTAAATTATTAAATAAAAAATGCTTAAGCGTTGAGACAATTTTCATACATTTTATTCCATAAAAACCGACAAAATCCTGACAAAAATGAAGGCAAACAACAAAGGAGTTATGGAAATCCATTAAGAGGGATTAGTAAAAATAGCAAACGATGGCAAAGCGATCACTGTCAAATCCATGTGATAGAAAGAAACAGCAATATTCCATGTCTTGCTCTTTCTCATGAGTGCACTAGTGATCAATTCGTTATCGTAGCTTGATAGATTCGTTTGTGTGTTGTCCAACCCCTCTATTTTGGAAAAGATATTGCATACTAAATGAAAAAAATGCCATCGATTTTAGAAATTCCTCCTATTGGTAGGTACCGTACTCGAGTTTAATTTTACGCCTCTCAAAATTTATATTTGTTATATTCATTTATATATTGGCTTTATAATTGTATATCTGTACCAAAATTAGTCAAATGTGACTTAGGCGATTGAGAAGGCGCAGAAATTAATAATATTGGAATGGATCTATTAAAAAACTGTATGTTAGAAAAAATAATTTAATATTCATAAAAATATGGTTAATTATTAGAAATTAGAAACTCTGCTTTCATAAACTCGTTACACAAATATCTAACTTTTATGTCAGTTCTTCAGTGGAATTCAATTTCAGTGTTTACAAAATAGACATTGTTGTTCAAAGTTATGTATACCGAATGTTCTTCAGTACAGATACTATAATTGTTCAAGTTACAAATATTCTCTCTATTGCTTGATAACTTCTCGTAGCTATTTCAATAATTGTGGTTTTAAAGTTATTTAGAACAGCGAGGAAAAATATATATATAATATTCCTACTACATTGTACATATGATTTTACGGGTACTACATAAAAGGAACACAATAGTATTTTTATTTGGTAGGCTATTTAGACGAAGAATATGCAAAAAAATTTGCACACTTATAATATTGCTGGTTGTAATATATATATATATATATATATATATATATATAACCTTGTGTGAATACACTATATGATCTTGTCCCAAGCTAAAATATTCAAATTCATATAGAAGATAAATAATACAATATATTAACGTAGAGTCATTCTGCAAATCGTCAATAACGTTTTAGTACTTTAGAACGATGTCAATATGTTCTTGTTCTATCTAATGATGATTCGAAATTCTATGTGAGGGTATCTCTTATAATAGTGAAACAAAGGATATTAAGGGTTCGCTATGTACAACCTCACTAGTAATTATAAAAATGAATCATGTATACTATCTATGAAAGTAATAATATTGAATAAATATTAATTAACCTGATTACATAATGCTAGCGATATAAGAATTGTCGAATATTTATCGATGTTATACTTTTTACGACACTTTTCTCGACCACCAAGCCTCTTGCTTTAAAATCTGAGTTACTAATTTAGATTTGACAGTGAAATTACACGGTGCCAAGATACCTTAGTTCTCCATAATAGCAATATTTAGGAGGAATTACGGACATTATGTCATCATGACATGATATTTCTGGTTTTGTTCGTATATACAAATAACAGGCACGACTATAATCAGGTAACCCTTTAGCTCTATTTTTTCATGTCACGGGAATTTTTATTCCAGTAAAAAATATCGGATGAGCAATGATGGTTGATTTGAGTCAACAGTAATTATAAAGAATCTATTGCATTCCCTAATATAATATAGCTTATAAATGCTCACCACCCTAGTTCTAGTCTAGACATTTAAACAAGCATCTATTACTCAAAATATCTCAAAGCAAGAATGTATGAAATTCCAACTGTAATATTCATTGTTAAAATAAATAAATTGAATTTATTAACTTTTTTAAGTAGGCAAATGGATCCACTTTTTACTATATTTCGATTTTTGTGATCAGTTTGTAGTTAATTAATTAAATCAATTTCACAATGTTTCTTTTTTCTATTCGATTTGTTTAAATATACCTTAATAAAAAATAAACTGTATTATAAAAGCCAACTTGTTACTTTCGTAATTGCATGATATACAACATCTTACATAATAATACTATTCATGAGCACAATTTTCCCACAAAGTTTCTATCTTAATTAAACATGTAAGGTCATCACTAACCTACAGGCGAGGAGCCCAGTATTCATCTTTAAATATTATTTAGCCGGTTTTTCATCCTTGGAACTCATTATCTCACATTTCTCATAAGAGTGGAAGAAATCCATTCTTCGTAAGGATTTGAACGTTATATTTACAATCGTGTAGATCGACAGATAACATTAGTTATAATTAGGTGTTAGAGACCTACATATATATATTATAATACTGGTAAAATACGATATTTGAAAAAAATGGTCTAAATATGTATTATTAAAAGCAAAAAGTGAAGCTAGGTAAAACAATAGATAAATCAAAACTTTAAACATCAAATTTTAAGATACAATATATAATACATATATAATAGCTACTACCGGCAACTTCGTCTGATTTTCAAAATTTTCTTTTTCTGCAATAAAATATAGGTAACGTTCCTTCTCGTGATACAACGTTATTAACGTCAAACACTGTTTAGTTGCAAAAAGGCAACAGATAAACATACTTTCACATTTTTAGTATTAATTCTGATACAAAAAATGCTATTCAAAAAGGCTGGCTTCGGTAACAATAAATAGGTACACAAGAAAACAATATATTAAGGCACTACGATTAAATCCAACATCGTATCTGAATGTAATACCTTTAGAAACATCGTTGTGCCTATCTCCTCTCAAAATTTATTAGTAGGTGTGCCATTACTCACACAGCTGTCTGCAGCCGGTACAAGAATTACATTAGTGGTTTAATCTTCATTTCAGGAATTAAACCCAAGGAAATAGACTCCAATAAATCGAAGAGGCCAAGGTGAAACTCAATAGGATTGTAGAACATCATTACCATTCGTTATTTAACTGCAGATCAATGAAATTTGCTTACTTAATCAACTATATATAGATGGAATTGTTTCAATCTAATTGAATCAGGGTCTGACTGTGGGTCGTTCAGCCTACTGAATATTAATGAAATAAAATTAATACAATTACTGCAGCTTTTTTAATTAAGACTATCTGACTTAGTTAAGGTAAAATCTCTAAGGTTTTTAGATATATTATTCATAATTAAGTATCAAATTATTTGAGTAGACCGTGAAAAAAAATAAACTGACATAAATTTTCGTGTTTATAATTTTAATATGGATTATGAGCATACTAAGATAATTGTTTATAAAACTATTTAAAGAAATGTTACATTACACCGGTTACATACATTTATTATAATTAGTCGTCGTTTAATTTTGTCGTCGTGTATTTTTATGCATATTTTTAAAAGTATATAATCACTCTACATTCCTTCTCTACATAAACTGTAAATTTGCGTAATTTCATACTACTCTGCACGCGCGAGATTCGTAAAAAAACGGTACATCGAATAATACATTATTTCAATGAACTTTTTACTGCATGACGTTAAAATAAGTACTTTTAAGTTATTTTTGTGCATTATTTCAAACGAAATACATGTTTGTTTGTTCGTTATCACTTGGCGCTCTGCCGTCCAAACTCATCGTGATGAATTTGGCACAAATGTAGAATCTGCAATGGGGACATTACCGTCTAGTTCTTATTTTTTCAATTTATGCTTCTTAGTGACGTGAGTAAAGTCGTGGTTTGAAGCTAGTATGGTTAAAAATTAACGCCTACATTTTGTACATTTAAATAAAGTCATAAAACGAAATATACGATAATGTTAGATGGGTAACCATTAAAATGATATTCGTCATAAAGTCCCAGCTCATTAAAGGTTCGTTCATGCGTAAAGTTGCTATTACTTGCTATATTTACATCGTTCAATTCAGTTTATTGCGTATTAATAATAAAATTTTGACAGCTCGCATTATACAGAGGTAACAGGAGTTATAGTTATTGGATATGGTTCAGAAAGTCAACTTATACTTATTTCATAATATAAATTAATATCAATATCATTGTTCGAGTAAAATCATTTTTTTTTGTTAGTCATTTGTTCAATCTATATTTGTCAATTCTATACATATTTGTAGGTGATATATTTTTTTTATATTTTTTGTTTTTGTCTATTATATAAACAAAAATTCAAACAATAAAATCAAAGTCTAATAATTACAATATGAATATACTACATCATATTGTTATTAGTATTTAAATTGCTTGTTTTTTCGTTTAAACTGCAGTATTGTACATCACAAATTAAATATAGAACTTAGATTAGATTACGAGAGAACTTATAAATTTCTATCGCATCTTTGCTCTCCAAGGTGATGGAGCGTGTAATTAATACACAGCTCCTCAGATACCTAGAAGATTACGATTTATTGAGCGATCGTCAATATGGCTTTCGCCATAATCGCTCAACTGGTGATCTTTTAGTGTATCTCACACACCGCTGGGCTCTTGCCATCGAGAGCAAAGGTGAGGCGTTGGCAGTCAGCCTTGATATGGCGAAGGCATTCGATCGGGTTTGGCATCAAGGTCTCCTATCGAAATTGCCCTCATACGGAATACCAGAGGGATTATGCAAATGGGTCGCTAGTTTTTTGTCTGGCAGATGCATCAAAACCGTGGTTGACGGTAGTTGCTCCAATAGCATGGACATTAACGCTGGCGTTCCGCAAGGCTCTGTTCTCTCCCCGACACTGTTTTTGCTGCATATTAATGATTTGTTAACTACGGTTGACATTCATTGCTATGCGGATGACAGTACTGGGGACGCGTCTTACACGGGCCGTGCGAACATCCCTCTTTCCGTTGTGGAGTCAAAGCGCGAACAGCTTGTGTCTGAAATCGAGAGTACTCTCACCAGAGTCTCCGATTGGGGGCGATTGAACTTAGTTCAATTCAACCCTACCAAGACACAAGCCTGCGCGTTCACCGCTAAGAAAACCCCTTTTGCTGTGGCTCCGCAATTCCAGAACACGTCCATTACCATCTCTAAGAGCATTGGGATTCTCGGTGTCGACATCTCTAGCACAGTTGAGTTCCGTAGTCATCTCGAAGAAAAGGTCAAGCTGGCGTCCAAGAAGCTCGGTGTGCTGAATAGAGCGAGGCGGTACTTCACTGCGAACCAGAGACTTCTATTGTATAAGTCGCAAGTTCGGCCGCACATGGAGTACTGCTCTCATCTTTGGGCAGGAGCACCTGGATACCAGCTCGGTCCTTTTGACTCGGTTCAGAGACGTGCTATGAGAATTGTCGATGATCCCAATCTCTCTAACGGTATCGAACCACTTAGCTTGAGGCGAGACTTCGCATCGCTTTGTGTGTTCTACCGAATATACAATGGACTGTGTTCTGATGAATTGTTTGACATGATGCCTACGGCTACCTTTTACCATCGCACCGCTCGCCATCGACAGGGAATTCATCCCCACACGCTGGAACCTAAGTGGTCTCGTACAGTGCGGTTTCAGAGGAGCTTCCTCCCGCGTACACTTAGATTGTGGAATGAACTACCTGCCGAGGTTTTCTCGAGAGACTACAGCATGGGGGTTTTCAAGAAGGGTATATTAAGGTTTCTTAAGGGTCGGCAACGCGTATGTGACACCCCTGGTGAAAAAACTTAAGTAACATAAGTTTTTAATAAATTTTATATACAGTACAAGAATAAGTAAGTTATAAAGTATGCAATATGGAGATACAACAATTTTATTTACGGTCGAAATCTGTTCCGTAATTCGAATACGGTTTTGGTACGTTATTCTAAATTTGGACAAAGGTATTCCTATTTTCATAGAGTTATCTCATATACATCATCACTGAAATGCTAACCTTCTCGTAATGCATCATTTTTGGGAACATATTTTGGAATAAAAACTTTTTAATGTATTGTGATACCAATTCTCGTTAGATAGATAACCTCAAGGATTTGACTACAATATTGAAAATACACAAGAGATAGTATTATAAAGGACAATCCCAAGAAACGAAAAGCCAAGGACTTTAGATTTGATACGGTTCGCGTAGTGGAAATATTGCTTTAGCGTTCGTGTAATAGTCGTATCTACTTTATATTCTCTATGGACTGAAAGCTGGGCGGAGTTTCTTAACAGGCCGTTTAGATATACTTTGATCTTATACTGTCTTCAATATATTTCTGTGGACATGTCCTATATTTCATTAAAATTCATTTACATAATCTTTGAAGTAATAGTAATAAAAAATATTAACATATTTTTATTTTGTTTTTAGTAGCTTATTTTAAAAATATAAAGCTCCAAGATTCAAAGTTCTTAACAAATGAGTAAGTACAATAGCGGATTTATCCCTATACAGGAATTTCTAAAGTCATCTTTTGAAACTTTAGAGTAGTGGAAACAGGTTATTCATGAATATTTTAATGAAATTAGTTTTACGCTAACACTGGTGACATAAGCCATATAATCCAACACTGTAACACTAAAAATCGTAAACGTATCCCTTAACACATATAAACCATAATAAAATGGTATAAACACAGCCGTTATGTAGAATTAGGGTAACTTCCCAAAACTCGTCTCAGATAATGGTGTAGTAATGCTATAACCTGTACATTAAAAATTCTGAAAAAGGTTTTGTAGGCTTTTTGTGACCAAATATCGTGCCTTTACAATCTGCTGCAAAAAAATTAAATATTTTGTGTTTATAGTATAATATCGTCATTTAATTTTTAAGTTTACAATTTTTTTATTGTTCCTTAAAACATTTAGCCAGTAGCAATAAAATAACATTCACCTCAAGATAAATGTATAATAAAATCGCCACAAATATAAAGTCGAATTGGTCCTTTCTAAAACTTAAAACATATCTTACACACACCTTAGCAATTTTATTATATATGTAGTATATTAAAATGAAAATGTGAAGTATTAAAAATATTTTTATTATCACTGTTGATAACACTGTTTTCTTTTTTTTTCAGGTAAGCATCATTCTTGGGTTATGATGGTATTGTTGAGGTATCCGACAATGACGAATATCATTAGGTACCCGGAAATTGTAGTATCACCTACTTGGAATCAGCGAACGAAATGTTGTTCCAACAGAATACAACAAACAGTTACAACGGAATGAATAGTTCGAAATTTAAGTCACAACAAATATTAAAAATGTCGACTACTCATATTCACATTTGACTAAATTATTAGTTTGTTGACTATATTATTTCTATACAGAACAATTTGCTTCTGTATAGAAATAACTACCGTCTTTCATCCACGTACTCAATATTTTGATATTTTATTTAATTATTATATAATTATTGTATTAATACAATTATAGTAAACTTATTTCTAATGGATATTCAAAAAAGTGAAAGGCTTCCCAAATGGGTCTAATGGTTCTGGAGAATGAATTATAGTTTAAATAACCACATAAAAATACAGCAAAATCATCGAATAAAATTAAATATCTAAATTTGTATTTAATTGTTTTTTTTTTATATAAAATATTTATTAATTTTAAGTGGCGCCTTCCTCGTAATACTGAGCCCGATAGGCATTGTAATATTAATAATATTTAGCCGCGACTTGTCTACTTTAGATCAAAGATATAGCTTATGTCTCTCCTCGTTATACAAATTTCTTTAGGATCAGTTAATTGAGAAATGGTCTTAAAATCAGACAGATAGACACACTTTCCTTGTATCCATTAATATTAGTAAAGATGTTACCCAGTTAATCACATCATGCAATAGAATGCAATCAGTAGTTGGATTGAATCCACTCGAAATAGCTCAGTACAAGGTACCTTATAGTGTACCCAATGCTCAAACATAAGGATGTCGCTCTTAGAATGGCAATAGCTCCTTGAAATTGTAACAACATTGGTGAACGCTACTGTATCCACTTGTATCTAAACAGAAATCTGAAACGCAACTCGCACTTAACCCAATATAGGACAGACTATTGAATTCCCTCCCATCCCTCAGAACACGACCTTCGTAAATCTGATAACGTGTGTCTTACGCACAAATTATTGCATTATGGCGACATCTTGGAGGCCGGGGCGGAATTGATGTAGTTATTAGGGTTTTGAAGATCGGGGAATATGTACCGTTTTATAGAACCACTTTAGTTCCCTTTGGTTAGTAGATATTTTTATTATTAAAAGGCCAATTTAGCAACATTCTTTATGTTATGTTTTACGACATTTAATAACAAAAAAATAAATACAATATATAACATAATGTAACTCTCTTCTCAAGTTTTCTCTATTTTATTTTTATTTACTTAAACACATTTTTTTTCATATAATATACATATTTAAGTTTCACTAAGAAATAATATTTCAGGCGTATTTGAATATAATATCAAATACGCCTGAAATATTATTTCTTAGTGAAACTTAAATATGTATATTATATGAAAAAAAATTTGCAGATCTATTAAATCGTTACATAAAGTTCCAATTATAATCAGACAATATGATCTTCCAATTTCTACCTCTATATCACAATTAATTGAACCTTTTAAGACACCAAAACGAAGAAGAACACCTTCTATAAGAAGAGCGGAATAAAAGAATATATAAAAATTTACTTTGCAATAATAACCTCACAAAATTATATTTCAAAATCTCTCTCTATGAATACCGTAGATAACCTATTGTATAGCTTTCACTTTCACAACATTTTATAAGATCTCGTATTGTACTCATATTCACTCCTACTTCATATTATTCAGAACAAATTTTGATAATTCTTATCGTGAATAATAAATGTTTACTCGTGTATTTATCCCTTTCAAATGTTGGAAAACAATATTTTTTTAACAAAAATGAAGCCAGTTGTTATTATTCCTTCAATATACACATCCATACATACATATTTCTATTACGTGAAACGTTGTCTCCGTGGAAAGTTTAATAAAGTTTTAACTTCTTCAGTTTAATGCGTATAACGTATAACGTTCATAAGTAAGTATTAAACTGATAAATATACTGTCAGATGAGAAATGGTTAAGGTTTCGTAATTGCCGTTTGGCTGTGAAATCTTGAAAAGCAACATTTTTATTCGAATCTTATTACTTTCTACCTTCTGTACCTACTTGACGAGGTAATTTGGCGTGATATTCAAGAGTCTGCTTGAACTCACACATAGGTATTTACATTACGACTTACGAGTCATGTCGTACCATCTCTGCAAACTGAAATAAATATTGCTCGGTGCTGAGAATAAAATATACGATTGCTGTAGAATGTAGATCATATCCCTCGTGTTGTGAAGATACATAAACTACGATTAGCGTATGCTGTCAAGAGATATACGATATAGGAGACTGTATTTGAGTAGTTTCATTATAATTAAAGTTATTATTGTTGGGTATTAACCTTTTTACAATCACAACAAGCTCATGACAGTAACAATTACTGTAAAATAAATTATTCTTAGAATATTGTATGACGAAGTTTAGTTTTATGATTTTATTAATTTCTTTACATTACCGTTTTTACATAAGCCGTTATTCTATAATAAAAATCTTTTCTTAATATATATTTCTGACATCATCAGAACAACTCTCACAGTATCAAATAAAATAATAATATTCTGTAAAATTGTTTGCAAATACACGGTCGAACAAAATTGTAAACGTAATGTTATTCTATCTGTAGTTGCAACTACAGAATTATTTTAAAATATACTTAGCACATAGTTTTAGTAAGATTTTATCAAATATGAGAATGGACGCACGTTATCTAAAAAATCTGTTACTTGATAGGTATTGTATTAAGGTATTTCAATCCTCTCAACCTCCAACCAAGTTCCATTAATTTATAAAGTATTTTTACCTTAGTAGGTTAAAGATTATAATTTACATTAAAGTTTGTTATGAAACTATCAAAAGTACTCAGTTTACTTTTTATTTGTATTTATTTGCTAAGAGTAATAACCGAAGACGGTCTCTTAACAATTATTAGAGTCGTAAAAGTTAGCTTTCAAATGTGTACTTGGAGTTGAAATCGTAAATAATAAATATAAAAGCAACGAATTGGTGGTCTTAAGTCGCCAGTAAATTATATCGAGTATCAGCGTTTAGTGGTTAACAGTAAACATCGACAACTGAATTTTAGTGTCGACGCAGCGGTGTGTACACGCCATAAATTCACGGTTCAATGATAGGCAATCAAATTTAAATTTGATGACCCACTGTTAGTATTGCGTTAAAATATGAGGATTTGTGAATTGTTGCACTTAAAAAATACATTTTTATACGTACAATAATAAATAAATAAATATGTAAATTTCTATTATTATCCGAATAGAGACAGATGAGTTTTTCGTATGTTTGTCTTGATGGAATTTAACACTTATGCTATATGTAATAAAAATCTCATTTTACACAGATAAATGACCTTGAAACTTTGTAGAAATAATATTAAAATATGTTACTTTAAAACTGAAAGATTCATAATATGAGTGATTCAAATTGAGTTGAATTGTTGTATAGAAAAAACATCATTTTCTTCAATATGAATTTTATTTTGAAGCTATAAATATTTTTTGATATCAATCTCCAATCGTAATACCTTAATATTATAGAGCATTTAAAACTTTTATTTATTATTTTATTTATAACTAAACAAAATATAGCTACTAGAGCCATAAAGGTCCACGACTCAAGTTATTAATACTTCTTAATGTCATAATAGTACAACTTGAGGTAAAATTATTATGAATCATTTTTTGTCGTTATTGTGAGTAATTAAGTATTTCTTAGGAACGAATATTACATTTTGAAATAGATATCATGTAATGTCATTTCTCATTATTCAATGTATGTAATAAATAGAACCTTTTCGTATCACGATTTAATACTTCAAGAGGCAGACCTCGCGTCCCGCTTGTCATGGGTTCAATACGAACATATATATTCTACAGTGTTTTTCTTAGAATTAGTCTAGGAGCATTTATGAAAAATATATCTAAATATATTATAGTATCATTTATTTCTAATTTTACGTTTGTAACATATCTAAAAATTTTGCCTAATTAGAAATATGATAATATATATAAATAAGTATTGCTTCGGATATACCAGGATAGTCCTAGGTACTGTCAATAGACAAGATCCTTGTGGACGCCACATACACATACACAGCGTCCAACATTTCATAAATAGGGTCGTAAAACTGCATATTGAAATCTAAATGGAAAATATTGATGAAATTAGACAACGCTATAAAACTAGTGTCATCACACCTAGGTTGCTAATGTAGGTATAAAATAATATTGATTAAATTATTTTACATTGCATCGTATACACGTACATATGTATATACAAGGTAACATTTTAATATATCTGTTGGATTTTCCTTGACATCTGACTTCTCATATTCTTTTCCATAAATAGATACATATTTTTTTTCTCGTATTTCACAACCACAACAAAATTATACGTAGGGAGAAATTTTGCGATTGAATGTCAGTGACGAACGTTCTGTATTTACTCAATTCATCTTTTTTTTTTCTAACAATATCGACAGTACAAGTCTTGTTACTTTTATCGATTGTGTAGAGATAAAATAGATAGAGATTTAATCGATTTTCGTCCGATAGTCGTGGGTTCGTTTCCTCGCACGCTTCAAACATTATGGTAGATTTATGGTGTATTGCGTATAATTGTATAATAATTGTTGCACATAATTACCTATATTCATGATGATTGGCGGCTTGCAATAGAGATGCTCCATAGTTCATCTTTAATATAGTATTATCTCACGTCATACGTCACTCGCCATGTACAGCTCTGTTCCATATACATTTAAAGAATTTTTACTAATTTTGTATTTCTTTCAATATACTAATTATTAGTCAAGGTTCTTTTTCATTTGTATACCAATTGCTACTGACCCCACGTATTGAACAGCATTATGAACATCATGTATAGCATGCATAACTTCCTCATGTCTCTATTTCGAAAGTCTAAATTGTCATTCATCTGTACCATGAAACACTGCAATATGTCTGTTCCTTACTTATCAAGCTGCTTGGCGGCTGAAATACATAAGTAGAGGATTTTATTCACCTTCCATCAATGTTATCCCGAATCACTTCAAGATAAGAGCTTGTTCCTTTCTAAAAGGCTGGCAACTCACTTGCAATTCCCCTGGTGTTGCGGTAATCACTATAAAAAAATCTCGGTCAAGTATATCATATTACTGATTGTACTTCATTATTAAACTATTATATTATAATTATTAATTATCTTAGCACTATTGCGAGATTCCATTTACAACTAATATAATTATTTCCGTTCAATTCTAATATGCGCGCAATTTTTCTCATTAAATTAAGACAGCCAATGCCAATTTGTACGAGATCCCGTAATTTTATGATACGGCTCTTAAAATAGTAGGTACATATTGGAGTAAAGCCTTAAAGCCTTCTTAAAACACTTTCAGACATTATTCTCGGCAACAGCACTCGCTACTGCTAATGTATTTAATGTAATTGCAATTCGGATCGCGTTCGAATCGAACCGTAGATGGTGCAACACTTCGTCTTATAGTACCTAATTAGTTTAAGAGCTATTGGAGTAGCATAACAAACATGACCTGATTGAAACAAACGATGTCTAATTGAGAGAAATGCAACTTGTTAGAACTCTATTTTGGAACACTTTTGTTTAAGTAGTACATCATTATTTTGTAACTAATAGACTAATTTCATGGTAATGATTCGAATTGAATATAATTAAATATTATTTGTATAGAGAATATTTTATATAACAATACGAATGATTTATTGTAAAATTCATAAAAAATAATCACAAAGTAAAACGTCTATTATTTATGCAGTCTATTAATTATGTAATATTAAGTTATCTGTAATTAATGTTAATTTACCAATATTTTTATTATTAATATGTAGAAGATAGACATTTATGCATTGGTTATACATATACTGTGTTAAACAAATCTAAGAACAAATTATCAACCTTAGAGTAATTCCAGTAACTAATTCGAAGTCATCACTGTGCAGTGGTAACAAGAATGTTACTTTACGTAGACGAAGTACCGACCTCGATTCTCGGTAGAGCCAATTTAGGAAACGAACTTATCACAATTGGCTTGCCACGTTGTGGGCTGCTTTGTACTACCAGATGTTCTTTATCTCATAAATCCTCACATTTCTTACATGGTCTTTCAAAATTATTATCTTTATTTAACTCTGATCGATAGATGGACACTTGGAATAGTAAAAAATATGTGAATAAGCGACAAGAAACATCCTAGGTGTTGGTATTGTGGGTGTTTTATATTATTCTTGTAATTTTTGTTCATAGTTACTCATTTCGATTGTAACCGTTGTAAACGTCATAAACCTACCGTATTATAAAATATTGTATATATATAAAAAGACTATGACTTTTCACCTTTCCACTATACACTCCATTAATAGATTAGAAAATATAATAATATAAATATATAAATTTAATTAATTATTTTACTAATTACTTCATTTTGGAATCACGCATGATATGAAAAATGGCAATGTATAGACCTGTTTTAGTACTACTAGTATGTCTAATACTAGGTTTAGTTAAACATTAACTGAAATCTGTTGGCAGCTTGCGCCATAAGATTTGATGGGCTTGAGATGATCTGGCATAAGATGTAATGCAATCTCATTATTAGTATTGGACTACCTATCCCATTATTAGTAATCTTGTGTTGATTTAACTGTTAAAGTTATATGAAATATTCAAAGTGTTTATATCCTTCAGTTTGATTGAAAGACAATCACAAATGCATTGCAAGGAGGAGGAGATATAGTGGCATTTCTAATGACAGTATAAATATTTAAAATAATCACGTTGATGATTGATATTCATAGTTTAAAACTTTTAGAAATTATTATAGATTTCCTACTCATAGTTCTCAACTAGTAATATTTTCTGAAGACGGTTAAAATCTGACACTTTATAGCAATATATATAGCGTAATCTTGTTTACCACTCAATGAAAGTTATGACGGAGCTAAGGCATATCTTATGCTGGGTTTCTTAAAAGGAAAATAAATTAATAATATCTCATATTTTTCCCACAAGCTGAAATGACTCGTAATTTTAGGTGGCGGCCCTAACATTCCCTTGGTATTTAGTATTCCGAACTCGCAGCAATCTCCCCCGGAATCGTCACTTCACTCCACAAAGCTTTATTTATATAAGTACATAAGAAAGTTTCATTCTTTAGTAGTTGGCCGTATAAGAGCTCAAGATATAGCAATTTAAAGAATTTTATTATTGAACTAACATTCTACCCGACTTTGCATGGCTATACAGTTATTATACAGATAAACCTTCTTGAAGATATTATGTAAATAATAATGAAATTCGTTACTAGATTTAGAAGAAATAAACGTAGAAACAGAGAGAATGTCTGTAATATTTTTTTTTTATTGTGTAATCAACATTATTGAATACCATAAATATTGTGCTTAAAGTATTAATATTTTTATACTACTATTTCTCCTATATTTATGTATAATAAAAAATATATACCAGCAATTAAATAAATATTACTATTTCTTGTGTTCCGTTCAATTTCTCAATCCAATTTTGTTTTTACAACCCACTTGGGACAAACTTTATTCATGCTTGCTCTACTCAGTCTTAAGATGTATCAATATTTAATACACAGTTAATTCTTCCTCAAGATATCCGCGTTGTAACAATGAAAACCACACTCAATTTATTTTAGTAGTTCCGCAGATTAATTAGCGTTGTTCGTTATGTGGGTATTTGTTGCTTTTATTATTTACAGGAATTTGTTTGGGTACGGTTGTATGAATCTATGGCCCAAAACATATTTTTTAAACTGCAACACGGCAACATCGGGATTACAATGAGCCAGAGAGAAATCGACGGTTACTTAAAATTAAAATTAGCTAACGATCGCACCCACATATAATATATCAATAAGCATCCATTGTACCCATTTTCATTAAATAAAAAACTAACCAGGAATCTCCGATTTTAATTACATAACCAAGATTTACATCTCACGAAAAGGTGTAAACAGAATTAAAGGTATAATTCTAATTATATTATTTATCTGAATATGTTTACATGATCAATTGATCACACATTTTAGAAAATTTCAATAAAGTTAAAATAATTATTTTTTACACAGCCAAATTTGAAATAAATAAGACTGTTCAAACTGTTCATCTGTCAAGCAATTTATATGACCTGCAAATTTGTCAAAGTGATCGAAAATACGTAATGGACCATGATAAAAAAATACAAACGTTTTAAATAACGCGTATATACTGTTGCACAATGATTGTTTAAGCTCTTCAAGAGCTAAGGATTACCAACTTCACGTAATATTAATATGAATGTAGTAATATAAATTATTAAATATTGTCACATTAGTGTTTAAAAGGAATCAATAAGAAACATATATTTTTTACATAAATATACCTAGGTATAGTCCCTACATAATTATTTGTTGTTCCTGCTGATTTGTGCAAGGGGATTTACCGTAGTCAACATTGTTTATACAACAGTACGTAACGAATTATAAAAACAATCCGTTCCCAAGTATTATTGTATCAATGTCTTGAAACAAAATTTTCATTTGTAAATATAATTCTTATGGTGCTGATTTTTTTTGCATTTTAATAAAAACTAATTCTTATCAAGTTATATATACAATTTGTGCATTACTTATTATTAACCTATGTTGTTACGCCGCTGGCTAAAGATTATCCTATTAGGTATATTATATTTATGCAAAAAAATATTATTTGCAATGTTCCTAATATCAGTTTCCTAGATGGTGAGAGTTGTTACATCAGAAAATAACAGTTGAAAAAAATATTATTTAAAAGAATCTGAGCAATTATACATATTTTATAACAAAAATTAATGTAATGTACGAAGCAGCATCATTTATTTTGCAGACAAATTCATAGCTGCGCTATATAAATATGGCAACGACCTTGTCGCTGACAAAGCCAATGGCACAAAGCGAATATAATATGAACATTGGGCTTTGTGAACTCCAAAGTCTACTCGCTTAAATTAACTCGAGATGGTTAGATAATTCTTTATATTTATATATATGGAACACTAGTTATAAAACTCCAAAGAAATTATAACATACGATTATGCGGAATAATAAATGTATGCAAGGTTGCTGGTAGGATCCCCACCTCTCTTTTTTTTTAATATTCTATTATTTTCTGAACCATTTTTTGACACTTTGATTTGATTGGCTCACATACAAAACAAAGAGTCAACAAATTTTACTTGTTTTTTTTAGAATAGTGTTTGTTACTCTCTCCAATAACATGCAAATAAGGTAATATTTACATTACATGGAATTATATATTTAACTTGCTTCTAAAATCTCTTCCTCACCGATTCTGTGTCGTTTAAAAATACAGAAATACAATCGAGAGGATTTTCAAACCACTACATTTTTTTTACTGTATGCGGTTTTTAAACCAGTCTGGACGCATCATATCAGAACTACTTACTGACTCGGCTATTTTGAGGTATTTATAATTATTTTGAATGGATTTGTATAGGTTTAGTATTTTGGTATAAACAATACCCTAAATATTTTTTGATAAATGTTGCCAGATTAGATAGAAGACGAACGATCAATTCTTCGTTGTTATTTTAATTATTGGACTTTTTAACTATTTCAACCTCAATTTTAAAGAATAGGATAAGGATAAATGTGTATATACGTAATTTCTTCACAAATATATAACAATTTGTCACTGTGCGTGTTGACGCAGTAAGACGCAATAAGGCGTCGGTCTCATTGCGTCACTTGGGATGAGTAATTGGCACAAACAAAAGCCCAATGCACATGCAGAGGAATTAATATGTAACTTATGATGTCAACCAAGATTCCCTAACACAATATTTATTTACCTATTATTTTAAATATAATCTAGCTGTAGTCTTAAAAGCTTTGTCTTTCGCTATCACAAAACTATTTTAAAATAGTGACATTCCAAAAAAATATGTCTTATTAATTAAATATTATAGCTCCGTTGCTTAGTTATTTACAACCTTGGCTTATAGACCTCAAAAGTTGTGAGTTCGAATATAGACATAATCAAAAAGCTTTATGGATCAATTTATTTCGAAATGACATTCCGGTGATAATACGATAACACAATTAATTCTAGAGATCGTGATAGACTCGCTCCCTGCCCTGTATTTGATTCAGACATATTTATAAATGCGAGCATACGTAGATATAGTATACATAGACTTGATAAATTGTTGTGAACACAACAATTTCTAATTTCGTACGTCTACTATTCTATTTGTAAAAATATAATTGAACACAAGCGCTTAAACCTAGATATAAAAATATTTTCAGACTATTTCTAAGTCAATAAATTATGTGTGTATTATTTTTAATATAGCATATTGAATGACTGTTTGATCTATATACGTAGTAATTAATATTTATTCACAATTAATTTAATACAAATTCTAAGAAAGCCATGTTTTGATAAAACGTATGATGCTTCAATAAATTTACGTGAATTGGCTTAAGGATGCATCTGGTACTTGATAGGGTAAGTTGACGCACTAAGAGCAATGATTCAAATGGGGAAAATAGTGCCTCAGGCGCATTATAAAAATCCAAACGTGTATTTGGAGAAACCAGTTTGTATTAGAGGCATATATAATATTATTATGCATTACTTACGTAATTATGTAATGCATTATTTGTAGCATTATTATTGCATACTAGTTGCAAGAATTTAAATAAATATCAATAAAATCAACACTAGGTATGTTAATTTAATACTATAAAGAATACCTGCTACTTCTACTTATCAACATTGTCATTCTGCCACCGGTCCCTAAACATGTTTATTAATATTCATCTTTTCATTAATTAATTAATTCATTTATCATTTCTTATTTAAAACCTTTGAAATGGCCCCAAATCTTCAGATGATATGTATGTATATACAAATCATCTGAAATATACAAATATACACTTATTTATCCAATACAGGATTAAAAATAAAAGACTTATAAAGAAAGTAACTAGTATGATGAGATTGATCGAAAGTGTCTAATAATACTTAATGTACTCGACACTTACACTGCCTATTGTATCTGTCGTTAATAATATACATTTCTTAATTTTCGAATGTTTCCAAGCTTAAGTGCTTTATCTAAATCACGTACCTAATTTTGATACAGTTTTCACTATCATATCATGCATTTCTTCTAGCCGGTATATATGCACCATACATGTTTATAGATATTATATTATGGAATATATATAGAAATTGTCATATACATTGAGGACTCCTGCAGAGCAAATTTAAGTCGCTAGTTTAACTTAACATAATAAACACGAGAGCAAGATGATACTGTAATCATTTTAAAATCGACTAATAAGTATTTCGTTAATTGCTTATCTCTAACTTAAATACGCTACTTTACATCTATCAAAAATAAATTGTTTTATATAATCCCGTCAAAGAAAATGTAACAGTCTGTTAATATAACGCCCTAAATGCGAGTGGCGTATTAAATTTAACGCGTAATACAAAATCAAATCCTGTGTATGCTGTATGACAAGTAGTCATTTTTAAAAATCTTGAAATAAAATGAATAGAAGTTTATATGCATGACGAGATAAATTGTTTATATTCTGCTATTTTACAATTAAATACATACATATAATATGTGCGAGAGAGACATGAAAGTGCAAGTTAGGTAAAGATCCAGTTAAACGATAGTCGGAAAATATTATTGTTGTTGAGGGACTTATTGTGTAGCAATATATATATATATTTGTATAGCAATAGGGAAATCTAGTTAGTGGCGGTTGATAAATGTTGAGATTTCATTAAGTAATTCTAAACTACACATTATGAAAATATTAGATGTATCAGGTAAGCCACAAGAATTAAACTACAAATTTAGTTGTCATATACTTATATCTTAATGGTCATGTATAAAGAAATAAATTAACAAGAGTAATATCGTGTCAGTCATAAATTCTGGCATAAACATTTTTTAAATTTATTATATGTAAAACAAAGTCATTAACAAATCTCAAAGTTATACAAAATCTTTTATTCGCCCATTGTAGCTTGATCCGCTTCTGTGCCTAATCTAAATGATAACGACTTTTTAAATGAGAAAATGCTGCCATTGTTGGAGTTCTTAATGAATTGGTTCAACTTACTAACTGAATTATGTAGACCCGTATTTTTTTCTTGCAGCAAAGAAACTGTAAATATGAAAGGTCAAGAAGTTTTGGTCGAGAGCAAGTAAATACTTGTAATCATTTGCACCATTTGTCATGATCTTGTTTAATAATGAATTCCCTCGTTTCTTATTTTCTCTGCCATTACTCATGGCGCCAGATGTACAAATTTAATCGTTCACTTCAGATTTGAGATTTAGAAAGGTACATAGCTACTTTGATTTAACGAGGCTTGACTCTGGTTGTATTATCAAATGTTCAGCGAAATGAGAGCAAACTAATTTCTATAAATATAAACTATACAATCATATTCTTTCTAAATTGAGATTTAATATTATTAACAAAGTTGAAAATAGATAAATAATCACTTGTAACTACTATTATAAAGTACTATATTTAAGTAATAGTAGTGATACATAATTAAATAATTTGCCTATAAATAATTGATAAAACCCTCAATTGTTTGCCTGAAATTTCTTTCATTCTATTAAATAGACATACATACATAGATTAATCTAATATATAAAATTCTCGTGTCACAATATTAGTTACCATACTCCTCAGAAATGGCTTGACCGATTTTTATGAAATTTTATATGCAAATTCAGTACGGATTTTTTTTTAATTGTTGGGCAATTTTTTTTATATTTTTATAATGAAGCATTAAAAAATACATACAAACCTAAATTGTCACCCTTCTATCACCAACCCCTAATTACTAACAGCCATTTTTATTTTTATTTATAAGCTTTTTCGTAATATTTTTCCGTTTTGGCAAAACAACCTTTTCCGTGTCAGCTAGTATATATAACAATATAATACAATCGTATCTATTCTAGTTGAAATAAAAAATGCGTCTGTGTATTTTCAGCGTTTATTAGAATAATAATATCAAGACAATTAAAAAGAAAGATGTTGTAATGCATAAGGTATACTTGAATTTATAAAGGGAATACAGGATATTGCATCAGTATAAGAGAAACTTAAAGAATCCTTTATCAAGTTGCCTGAAGCGGAGTCATAATTAGTATGGGGACCCAGAATAAACTAACATAAATACTAGACTTATGAAAAAGATCCATGTTCTACTATGTAACCGTTGTTATAGAAAAAATAAACATTTTCGTCACACGGCATCATGATTCACCATAATAAAATGACGTCAGGAAATTCCAATTCTACAATGCGTAAAAATGGAGCTTAAATACAGAGTATGGATGATCGCTCGTTCATTCACTCGCCGGTGTCACAGCAAGTGACAATTTTTAAATTAATTTCAATTAAATCTGAGAAAACTATTAAATTAATTAAAATGGCTTTCTACATTTATGTGTCTGTGCTGTGCTTATTAATTATCAGTGTTGAGAATCGTATTATAAAATCGTTTGATCTGAATGTGCCGCCTGAGGGTGTGTCCTTGGAGATAAATATTCGACAAATATCACCAAAACATACCTACGGAAAATATGAACCGAAGGTCACTACAAAATTATTTGATATGGCTAAGTTTAATATGGAGAAGGTTTTAAGAGAACCAGTGACTCCGACTTCAATTTTGGAACATCGTCATGGCATTCTAGTGGGAAAGTGTCCGGCGGGCCACAAACCTGTTGGTACAGTTTGCATGCCCGATAACGATTATTAAAGCACTAGATCAGACGCGGTACTTCGTCTGCGTCATATTTTCCTCGTTTTAGCAATATTTTTTATTGCTGATCCGTTCCTATTAGTCTTAACGTGATGCTATATCGCCTACCTTGATAAATAAGTTATTTAATACTAAAATAAATATTCAATTCGAGTAGTTCCTGGGATTATTAACACATTCTTCCAATTGAATAAACAAACGCTGAGAAGAGCTGAAGTGTATATATTGGTACACATTTTATGATACCGGTTATGTAGACCTGAATGGCGCATACATTAATATTGTTATAGAATATATAATAATATGTAATATAATGTAACTGGTGAAATACGAACTACAAGAGAATAAAAAGGAAAACATTGGAAACGTATGTTTGTAAAGATAATATCAAGATGTGCACAGCCTCAATAACAGATGACCTACCGATAAGAATGAGGCTACTAAATAGTCAAATAATGAGACTTCATATAATAGTGTGGCAATTTTAGTAATAAGAAAATTTATTTATTTAACTAGTATTTATTTGTTTAAGTTATTTATTTTTTATAGTAAATGTAATTATATAAAGAAATTAATTATTAATACTTTAAAATTAATAACAATGGAGTTCACTTTCGCTCATAAACTATAATAACGAACAGTCCTGATTATTATACTGTAATAATAATATAATAATTCAGAAAGCTTTGCTCCATATTGACTGATTAATATTAATTTTACAATTTTCTAATAAAGAATGGATATAATACATCTTTTACATAATACAGAAATTAAGACAGTCTTATATTTTGTAATATTTCGTGTATTTATATTAAGTAAATTACTCTGCAATAACTGAAAAATATGTTGATATCTGCATATAACATATGAATCATATATATTATTTAGATTCTTTAGAACATATTTCATTCACTAACTGATGTATCAGTGACATCTTAGAGTGAATGAAATATAGATGAACAATCTATTAAGAAATAAATTTAGTGCAGAAGGTCTATAAATATCATTTTACTTCACATATTCTTCAATATTACATCCTTATCGAGATAATGAAGCAAATTAATATTAGAATTGTTTTATAGAAAATAAGATTTTTTTCTTCCATAAAGTTTGCAAATTATATAGGTAGTCCTTTAATAATAATTTTAATAATATGAATTGTGGAACTTACGAATGTAAAGCGATATTGTTTTGTACACTTGATCTATTTATTGGTTACATCATTAGACATAAAAATAAATACACACACATTTTGGAATAATAGCGGCCCTATCTTAGCTGCTAAATATGTATACAACTTTACTAGAAATAACAAAAATATAGTGGAGCTATATGATTCATGTTTTGTATGCCATAATTAAAATATTAATTTTATCTTTAAGAAATATCTGATGATTGTAAGAGATTGTATACTAATATGCTATCGTATGTATAAAGCATACTATTTTGTTGTATCGTGCTAATACCCAATTTGGTGTATTTCTAATGTAATGGAAAATATTGTACTACAGAGAAATATTTACGTCTTGTAAATTGTAAAAATAAATTTGTTTATTAACACAAAATGTTCATAACCTTGTTTTTTTTTCACATATGTGACATAAAAAATTTCTTCTCGAGTTGATTGCACTGATTACGTTATAAATTAGTGTATTTTTATGTAACAAAAATAATTTGTTTATTAAAACTTTAACATATTATAATAATATGTAAATAATAAATCCCAAACCCTGTGTGTTTATTGCAGATTATTAGTATAATAAACACACAAATCGTAAAACGTTGTATAAGATACAGACATTATATACGCTATGAATTTTAGGTTCACGTGTTTCTCGTATCGTATACACATCTTTGAAAATACAGCCTCCAGCTGAATTCCGGCAATATTTGTTCACCTTACCCAATTCACCGCAGGAACACAGGTCTATAAAAGAATGGTAAAATTCAATGTGGTATTGCAAGGCTTAGGTACCACTATATCTGCAAGAATTGATAAAATTTTAACCATAACCATTGTAATTCCAATCATAACAAAGTTCTTTCGTATGAAATAAATGTTGGCTAAACGGGATTTATTGATAAAAACAAAAGATTAAAAATAAACTATAATGTTTAGAATAACTTGTATACAACTGAATACTGATTCTCCGTTCCTTTTTTATTCCTCGCTGTTACAAACATATTGTAGACCTATTCCAAATAATAACAATAAAAACCCACTTCACATAGCACCATCTAGTCCAAGATAAACAAAGCTACCAATAGACAAACACCTACTAGACAACCGGTACAAATACTTAAAAACTTTTTTTTGTAAATATTATATTATTTATATGTAATATATAAAACTATAAAATCAATACAAACATGCATACAAATATTTGCATCGTGCACGGAATCTATCCCGCAACCATAGGAAGCAGAGCGGTGTGCTAAACAGCCAGACAGCCGTGGCCACACGACTACTATCTGATAAGGACTATCAAATATGACCAGAAATGAGTTAAAATAATGATAAGCTCTATTTAGAAGTGAAATAACATGTCTACTATTCTATAAAAGTATGCCGTACATTTACACTATTGCTGATTCATAGTATCAGCAATAGTGTAAATGTACGGTACGGTATATATTGTAGGTATGCTGAATTTCCTGAATCATCATGATGGTAAAGTTAAAACGTCATTACGTAATAAACTTAGTATTACTATGTAATATTATATTATCTGTGGTATAACATTTGTTTAAAATATTTAAAAATAACATCATATTACGCATATGATTAAATATTATGACTAGTAGATATACATTGCATATTATTGCATTTATAAACTATATAAATGTATAAATGAGTAATACTCAACAATATTTAATAGATAATATAATAGATAATAGACAATATTTAATAGATTGGCTTGAAGATGGACTTTAAGTTAATTCATTAGAAATGACGGGTCATTTTTCTAATAGTCTCACATAGTGACATTAAATAAAAGTGACTGTCAATGTATTAAAGTAATTTTGTAGCGTAGCGAAGAGCTTGACTTTTAGTTGAAAAATACTAAAAAACTACTCTTGATCCTTCAAGCGCTTAGGCATAATACTTCTGTTGATAGTAATTCTGTATTTTAAAGTGTTTAATGATTTTTCATAATTATTAATTAAAGTTTAGTTTTAGTCTTATTTACTTATTGTTGTTTTTTTAGTTTATTGTTGTTTATAACTTCATTGTTATTATTTGTTACTTTATTTACAGATAATTTAATGTTATATTATGGGCCTGTTTTGTATAAATAACTTATACTATAATAACATAAAGAGGTTACATTATGAAAAAAATTAAAGCATTCTTTAAAAATTGTATAAATTCCCAACTGACGAAAAGAAATGATAAAACATTTTTTGATATCACAATGTCCTCTGAGATGAAATGAGCTTTTTCCTAAGTGCGAAGTAGAAATCGCATCTACGTGCATTAAGTAAATGAGGGAGGATGTGCCGTTACTAAGATTTGAGCCCTAGATTTGTTACGCAACATCGCGTATAAATTTATTCACAACTGGATGCTACATACACATATAAGTGTTTGACTTATGTCGCTTGAATAATTTTGTTTGCTTCGAACAAATAAAACAAGAAACAATCGTCATTAATTTTCTATCCTAAATACTATGAGCATTATGATGTATCATAAACATCGAATCGACACAATACTTCTAACATGTGTAATAATAACATTAAAAAAATATTTAATACTAGCTGTCCCGGCAAACGTTGTTTTGCCTTAAAATAAAAAAAATAAAATTTAGGGGATTCTCAGACCTACTCAATACGCTCACAAAATTTTCTGAGAATCGGTCAAGCCGTTTCGGAGGAGTATGGGAACGAAAACTGTGACACGAGAATTTTATATATAAGATGTAACCTATGTAGACTAACTTAATTAAAAATAAATTCATGTTTCTTTTACACCATTTGCTTATGCTGCATCTACAGATTTGTAGGTTTCAACTAGTTTTATTTGTTAAATAACATGCCGCAACCATTAAATCTACCACTTCTAAAAATTTAACATTGTATTTCGGTACGTATTAGAGTTATATTTCTTGCAATATCTTATTCTACTCTTATAGAAAGTAAAACCTTTTTGATACCTGTAAGTATCTATATATTATTACATACATTAGCTCTCATATTTTAGTATTCTGATTCACGCACGGCTTCAACCACTTGTCACTACAATTATCTCCAACAATATGTATTCAAGATTTACACAAGTGTGTGTCAAATAGGCAGATAGACTCCCCAGTGACGATTATATAACAGGTATTATTAACATGTCGCATACATGAATGTTCAATTAATTGATTCTAATCACAGACACGTCTTTATAGAGCATTTAATTGAATACACGAGAAATTAGTAACGTTTCAGCAAGCATGCTTACAATTTTAGATATGTATAAACTATAGGATATTCCTTTTATGGGTCAAATTATATACTTAGTTGCAGACTAATAGAGGCATTAGGGTTAATAAAACAACAAACGCACAGTAAATTAAGAACAATTTGACTGAATCGGGAACACAACAACTTATTAATAAAAATCTTTAAAAATTGTAATAAATTAAAAAATAGTGAAGAAGTCTAAACAAAAATGACATATGAAGAATATAAAAAATAATACAAAATTTATAAAAAGAACGATGGATAAGCTGCTAGCACCATCCCACTCTCCTGTGACATAGTCACATCCTACTGAAAGTCTACTGGCAACTTGACCAGCTTTTTCAGTGGCCGTCGGAGAATGCCTTCAGGGGTGGTTACCTCCGCTATCCTGACTTTATCATTGCCAATTAATTTGGGTAAAATTACAAATTTTAATACCGTATAATTAACTTTTTTCAACGTTGTTTACAATTTTATATATTAAATAAAAAATTACATAACATAAATGAGATATTCACCATCATGACGACTTCGGTGGTCTAGCGGCCTGGCACACCGCTTTACGTCCTATGGTCGCGGGTTTGATTCCTCGCACGGCTCAAACTTTTATATTCATGAGTATGATTGTTTGTATCGGTCTGGGTGTTTTCTATGTAAATATGTATGTATTTACGAAAAACAATATCTATGTATTTGTATCAGTTGTCTAGTACCCATAACACAAGCTTAAGCTAGCTTAACTTTGGTCTAGATGGCGCTGTGTGAACCGTCCTGAGATTATTATTATAATTATAATATTATTAAAGAGATTTCGATATTTCGACGCTGTTACAAACGTCCTAGTCACGTCGACTTTAATAGGATTATCATTGTAAATATTCCGTTTATAAAATGTGTATAAACAATATATGTATTACTACACAATATATGCTAAAGTACTGGTGAACTGGAAGACGAAAAACATTTAAGACGTCACACTTCACGTTTACAAACTTACTCATTGTATAAGTTTAAATATGACATGACGTAAGGCTAAATAGTCTATCGGATCTTAATTATATGGTACAATATTTACATATTTTAAAATTGAAATAATGAAATTATATATGACATGCCGTAAACTGTAAATTGACTGTACATAATTGTATTATCTCAGATGATAATTAATACTGAAATATATTATTGATATTTCTTGAGATTTAATTTTGCTGAGATAATATCGTGTATCTTGTATTAATATGAATTTTAAATATATAATGTATGAATTTTATTTACCCTGAACCCAGAAGAGCCTTCTTTTTCAGATGTTTCACAACAGGAAGCGGTACTAAGAATTATTTATTTCATTCCTAATTCAGTAAATTAGGATTGACATAAATTATTCTAAGTTGAATGTTACCGTATACAGTCATAAATGTCACTTACTATATTACCCTTTAAATTATATACAGAATACAGAATAATTACGTAATGTATAATAACTTATATTGTATTGAAGATAAAGTAATAGGGAATTCTACGGGGAATACCTCCTTCTGCAACTAAATGACGATACAAGGTGACGCCGTTATACTATCGAAGAAGGTAAAACCGGACGGAAATGTGTTGAAACTTATTCTGTGTATATGTAATAAGTAAAATCCTCCTACAATGCTTTTAATAAAATATGGATCTTGTGTATGTTTGTTGAAATGTTACACCTGACTTCGACCGTTATAGATGTATATATTAAATAAATAATTTATTTGTACTTTCAGCACATATATATTAAAGTAATAATACTTATAGCAATAAACTATAAATATTATATCTAACCAGTAACTAAATTAAAAGAAAATAGCCATATACACAGCCCAATTGTATTGGTCTGCATATTACATAAACCTTTTCAAAAAATATAGGCTAAAGACTGGTTATTCATGTGACTCAGTACCTGAGAAAGCATGTTTTCCGGTATCCGGTGACTTGGTGATGACATGATTGTATTCATTAGGAATTTCCTAAAAGATAAAACCATAACAAAACACATATAGTCTGTACTTGTAAATGCAAATATTTAAGAAATTAAATTAATAATGAAATTCGAAAAAAAAAATATTTTAATTTCTCAGTACTAGTGCAGAATAATAGGGACATATACATTATTTTATTTTCAATAGCATACATACTTAACACTCCTGGTTAAAAAGAAACTATTAGATAGAGAGTTTCCAGATAAACTTTTTAGATTACTGGAATACTGTACATAGTATACGGCCACTAAATGCAGGTCATCGTATCTATATTAGTATTATAAAGCTGTTTGCTGTTTGTTTGGTTGAAAGCACTAAGTTTTGTAACTAGAATCGAATTAAAAAAAACACAGTGTTGGACAGTTTTATTTGTCGACGAATGACGTCTATGTAATTTCACATTACAACCAGTAGGAGAACATATCAGTCAGTATCAATGACTAATGTATAAAAAGTATTCTTTATGAGACCGAATGACGTGGTATGGGCCTCCTAGTTATGACATATGCGGATGCGTCAATTTACAACTTCCCGATGACGTTCGAGGAGTGTCATTGATCCATCTTATGGGAATTGGGACAGTATGCGAGTATGCTATTAATATCGCATGCCTCTTACTTGTTATACTGTAATTATTTATATAAAAAAACATCTATTCAAAAGAGCAACGCACAAGTTTCTTGCTCATTTTTCTTGTGATGAATCTGCATTCAGAATGAGTGGTAGAATCAAAATATTAATTACTATTATTAGACTATTCAAAAGTGCTTGTAATGAGTTTATTTGAATAAATATTATTTCTATTTCTATCCATACTATCAATATAAATGAAAAAGTGTCTCAGTGGTGCATTTGGTGATCTGTGATCATAGATTACTATATGATATTTCAATTATACATATTAAGTCTGATAGCTATTATCATTCAATACCTATTACCGTTAACTACCCGTCTCTCTGTCTGTTAGTAATATTTCAAAACTTGACGGCTTATCGGATCTTATCGAGCATGGATATATATTGCATCATGAAGATGGAAATAGCCTATCCTTTATCTAAAAAAAGCAGATAAAATGGCCAGAAACTGCAGTTGCACATACTGTGTACAACGGAAATATTATTTTTGTCGTCTGTCTTTTTCCATCTGTGTGTCGCAGTCTAGTAACTACTAATATTGTCCTTGTGGTCAACGAAGTCGTCTTACCAGTATTAAGTTTAAATAAAATTTTGATGGATGAATCACTGCATGACTGTTTTTTTACAAGCATTTAATTTAGTTTAGTTTCTAGAATAGTCAGTGATTCAGAAAGTTAGGCATCAAGTAATTAACAATGGACAATGGTTTCCAGGAGGGACCTCGTGCGAGTTGATCCTTTATTACTAGTATTAAAGGAAGCATTATTAATAATCCCTTCTCTCTTTGACTAATACCAATATTATAAATACTAAGGTATGTATTCCTATTTATTCGCCTTAGACGACTAAACTGCTAAATGGATTTTAATGAAATTTGACCTAAAAATACATGGTATTAGGAATAAACTTGAGCGATGTTTTATGTCGCAAAAAGCATTATTGCATATACTTGTAGCAGGTATGAAATTTTAATAACGTACGTAATTTACTATTCAGTGTATTTTTTTAATAATTCAAACATAAATGCAATGCAATAACTAAAAATAATCATCTAACTTTCAAATTGTAAGTTTTATTACCATTTTATTCACGGAAAACGTTTTGGAAATTTCCATAAAAGGGAACATTTCAGCTCCCAATACCCGACTAAAAGCAAAAGGTCGCTAATTGCACCATATTTCATTCCCTCGGTTGACACTACAATTTTGTAAGCTTAATTAGAATCTACGACATAGACCAAGTTTTGCTTACGTTACTCGTTTTCTGAAATACAGCGAAGTATGTGAGCAAACTGTATTATGTGGAAATTCATACCAAGTACCTAAACTACAAGTTGTAGTTGGACAATATTGTTGATGTATAAAAGAAGATTATTTTTTAATGCAGGCAACCCATATAATCATCACATCATCAAGTGACTGACTCCGCGATCTTAGTACCGATATGCTACTAAGATGTAATATTATGTTATCTATGATAATACTATTATTAAGACTAAACTTACGGTTAGTAAATAATTGCTAAAACCTATTTATAGTATGTATCTGAAGCGTTTTTATAGCTGTTTTTAATCAGCACAACCGACCATAGTTACTCAAAGATTGCATTGTTGCAATAAAGCCACCTTATTTCATTCATATAATAAAGAAAGCAATAGTAGATATTGTGGTGTGGTGCAAATAATACACATGTAAAAAAACTTTACCAAAGTCTATTCGCGAAGGGATGTGTGTGATTGTATTTATACTTACTTAAAACGAAATTTAATATTCTAGGTCCACGCGCTCATAGGATCGTGTTAGCATTCTATAACAACTCTGACGACAAAATAATTGTCCACATAGTAGCATAAATTACATATCTAATTTAATCTATCGTTCTAGTTTTAAATGAAGGTAGAATATCAAAAGAAAACTATATTATTCCATCTACATAGTTTCTAAGCTAATAAAAACTTTCTTGTGATGCCTCATGGATGTAGACATATCAACAATAAACGCAACTTTTAGTAAATATTTTTATATCTACACACAGTAACTTTTTAAGTAACTTAGTGACTATTATGTGTCAATAATAAGACTAAAATAAAGTTATTTCTTCAGTACTGGTATATATTATAGTAGGTACGACTGAAATGGCAAATGAGCTAATGACCCACTTGTAAGTAACTAACTGGTGACTGTCTATAGATTTAAGCAGATATATGTACATAATAAAAAATATTGTGACTCTAGTGATGTGCTCCACCTTCGTACGTAACTTCACTGTTATAAACGCAATAATTTATCTTACATAACTTTTCTCCAATTTATATACTTATATGTAAACTCTTTAGTCTGCCTCTTGTTTGAGATAAGCGTTTACTGCAGCCACCCCTGTGATAAATCTATCTGTATACGGTTATTTTGATTAAAGTCACGAAAATATAACAGTTAGACAGACACACTTTCTTACCGATAATATATATGTAATATTTATTATATATTAACATAGTACCTATATAAGTATTTATTAAATTGAACAGTTTTTAAATATATTTTTAACATCATTATTAATTTTAAAGTTTATTACATTCAATATTAGTAACAGAAATGAAGCAAGAAACATCACAAATTATAATCATTTCCCCAAAAAAATAACTTTCTCCAACCTCGGAGGTATCATAATTAATGCCATTTTTAACAGACTTTCAGTGAAAATGGGAATTTCTTGCAGATTACTCCTGAATTTACCCAAGAGGGAACTCCTGCGGGGTCCGTATTATTATTTATATTATTTTACTCTTAAGCATAATAATTAGAACATAATTATATCAATACAGTGGACATTTTTAATTAAGTAATAACTTAAAGCTATGAATAATAAAAATATTGCTACATGCATGACAGGTATTAAAAAATAGAACTTTGGACATTTTGAATTATTGTAGCTTTATACATATATATGTAAAGAATGGTAAACAAGCTGACAATCTACCGCTAGATTAGTGATGACCATCAAAGTTGTCATGTCCGTGGTAGCTCATGCGTTACTATTCCGGAGTATTCAGATCTCATGCCTCCGTACATGCTAATTTTACTCTTCAACACATCTCACCACGTTAACAAATTGTTTTATTATTATATCCGTTTTAGACATCTATTATTAAATATAGACTAAAGGTAGACTGTAAAACGTAGTCTGCATTCGTACCTCAATCTCATCTATATCAGCCCCAAGCCTTCTTTTGTAAACTGTGCGTCGGTTGTAATGTAAAAAAACACATACAAAATAGATTTATCCTTTAAAATTTATATAAACCCATATTATGATGATTATGATTTGAATGAGACTGCTCTTTCCTACACTGTACACAAGTACATCCTAGTCCTCCGGAAAAACCACACGTTAGCTGTTTCACGGGTGTCACGTGATAACGTGATATCAGTAGTATTATTGATGTATATATATAGACGATGATTACCAATTACTATCAGGATATCAGCTTATATGCCATTCCAAGTACATAAAAAACGGTTAAAGGTAAGTAAAACAAAGATTAAGAAATTACTAGCAACGTGTTACGTTAGTAGTATTTATGCTTTAATTTTCAGCATTACGAAGCACGTCCACGCTTGTATTATTAGGTTTCTGTGACCCAAGTCGTCAGCTGGTAGCAAGCATGCCGGTTCTTATTGAGTTAGATGAGACTTTTGGGAAATTTCTTCGTATATTAAAAGTAAGCAGCAATTACAGGGCGAATTGTAATGAAAATATATTATGTATTACTAATTGAACGAACTAATTACCTGCAAACCAATATCAATATATTTCTATCAATGTCTGGTTTATACATTTAGAAGGGAATAGCATGTAATTCATGTTCATTACTGGTGAATTTGCCAGAACGGGCTTATAGATCCGAATTCATTCTTATTTACTGATCCATCAGAGTATAAGTTTAGTGGAGGCAATTTTGCCATTCCATTACAGTTCCTAAAAATATACTAAGAGATTCTTGTGAAGATAGAAAAGTCCTAATAAGACATTCTAAATTTTATTATACATATAGAATGTGTATGAATTAAAAATTAACAAATCTATCTCTTATAATTTTACAGTATTATATGTAATCAATTTTAAATAGACAATAATAATAGAAAATATATTTTGCTTTCATAAATAAATAATATATCCATACTAATATTATAAATGTTCAAATGTGTTTATTTGTCTGTTATTTACCTTTTCAGAACTAATCGGCTGACTGGATCTTAATGAAACTTGACCTAAAGATAGATTATATCACAAAGACAACCATAGTCTATGGATTAAAAAAGTTGATGAAATCGCGGATAATAACAAATCGATTATAATTAATACTGTTAAGAATACAAAAACAAAGTGTTTTTAGTATAAACTACAGATTTTACTTACATATGCGTATTAAGTAGAATATAAGCGGAATATTTAGTTTGTCCAATGAATAACAATGACAGCACGGGTGCCAGTTCAAACCCGGCGCGACATTGATAAGGGTTAGTGATAAGGGTGAGATAATAATTATATTTTACATTCAAATTATCACGTCACCGCTCGTTCACCTCTAATTACGAGCCAATAAAATTGTCACTTCCAGCAACCATTTACAACCATGCTGTTATATATACTTATACAAAACGGCTGTAAATATATATATATATATACATATAGTCGCATATATCTACTGTATCATACCCGATAAATGTTGTTTTGCTTTTTGTATAAATTATTTCTAGATAAGTAAGAGTAGCTTTAAAAGAGTGACTTTTATTAATTAAATGTATAAAAATTAATTAGGATCTATTTTAAGACCTACTAAATATATATGTACATCAAAAAAATCATACAAATTAATCAAACTATTCTGAAGGAGTTGGATAATAAACACTATAACACAAGATTTATATAAAATGTATAATATATTTATATATTTAATTATTAGCTAAATAATTTAAAAAGCAGAAAATCCATTTTTCGTTATTGATTGACGAGACTTCTAAAAAGTTGACGATTTGGGTGCCTGACTGCCAGTGCCAGTGCCAGTTTTTTAAGCTATGTTTCGATTGACATGTAGTGAAATTACAGAATAAGGGGCATTACATATTAGTCAACCGGAATGTAATGAAATAATTAATGTAAAACATGAAAAATTAACAAAAATTAATTTATTATTAGTATATTAATATTATGCTATTTGGTAGATCGTATTTTGGGGGAGGCCTTTGTTCAGCAGTGGACGTCTTCCGGGCTGAGATGCTGATGATGGTAATTCGTATTCTCACATATTCAGACTCAAAAATGTACTTACAACATTGTTTAAAAGAGAACTGTGTTTCTTGTTCACTCGTGTTGTATTAAAACTTGTTTCCGAATGAGAGGTAGATAAAAAAATGTCTAAAGTGCTTAAGTTTATATGAATAAAGATTGTTTCTATTATATATAGAGAATATCTATATTGTGCGGGAATCGATCCCTCAAACTCAGGACAAAAACTCATAGATAAAATCTAGACCGACGGTTATCACCTATGACTATAAAATATCTATATAAGTTGTTATTCAGACTCGTCAACTGTCTCCGTTGTTTGTGGTCAATGTAACATTTGACATGCCCATATTTCACCGAGCATAACGATTTGGCACCGTGAGCAAGGGTTATTGATGGCTATGTACGTGAGTTATGTACTAGTCAGACAAAATAGTACATTTAAATGTGTATATATGTATTATTTTTATTGTAAATTATATAGGTTTAGCCTGCTCTATTTTTTGTGGCATGTCTTATTTATCTTGTCTGCACCACTCATGGTTGACTGATAGTTAACGCCGCAAGGTGTTAAGTCCGCCATATGTACATTTAATTATGCTTAACAACACAAAATGTTATTTTAAGCAGTTTACAAGAGAATTTGTGTCTTATTTAATAGTGTTGTTAGTTTAAAGAGAAATAACAGCATACCAAGTCATTACACAGTCCAGTGAAGTTATCAGATATTTTGGTTTTTGGAATGTAAGACGTACAAACGTCATCCGAGGTTTATTTATTCGAATATATATTTTTAGTTTTAGTTTATTTCAGGCTAATAATGGCTGTTCAGGCGCGGTTGTACTATATCGAAATCATTATGCGATTTAATCAATATTAATTTAATACAGTCCACTTGCAAAATTCGAGGTGTCGAAAACAATTACTAAGTCAACACAGATATGCGAAGTTGAGCTTAAATCACGCATTAGTAAATACTCAGCACGTATTAAATGTTTTGTATTCTCTTCCATTACTTCGACATTACCCGCCGCTGTTTATAATCAAGGCGCGCAGTCTATAAAGGCACCTGATAATATACAGCTGGCGGATCCATGTTATTTTGAGTCTCAAAATATTGACATTTAATAGGCGCGGATAGATTTTGGGACTTATCATGCGAAGGTGAAATGAGGTTGTCAAATGGACCCTTTTTACAAAATACAAAGTTAGGTTGGATAGTTTCGGGTCCTATTGACCACAACATACGCAATAATAATTTACCTATCCAGTGTAATTTTGTACAAGCAATTAACACACAATTAGAAGAGTAGTCTAAGAATTCCTACATAAAGACTGACAACGAACGGGCGTGTGCGGAGCATGTCGTTGTTACCACTATGCGCAACGACGGAAGGTTTAACCGTACCCTTGCCGTTGAAACGGTCGCCATCTGTCTTAAGTGAATCCAGTTCGCAAGCCAAACATCAGTTTTTGCCATTAGAAAAACGTTTAAAGCAATGTCATTTAGTCAATATTCTAATCCGCTTAAGACAACGTACCCACTCTGCTTGTTTGTTACACGTGTTACAGTTAAACAAGATGCTGCGCTATTTATTGTACGCGTCGACCGAAGTTGCAAATGGTTTGTCAGCGCTTAATAACATTCGTATATCGCGTTATGTTATAGCTAGCCATGCTATACATATAGAACTGCATATTTTTACCGATGCATCGCAAACAGCCGTGTTTAAGTCTGGCGTTACTTATTTCTATGCAACTCAAAACAACAAATACACGATCGACAATCGGTTGTTCCCACTGTTGACTATTCGAGAGGTATAGACTCATCGCTAATTCGTTTATCACAAATATAATCCTTTCCAAAGGAGTATATATTGCTAGAAAATAATCTTACTTTATAATAAACATATTTATTTCAAATTAAATTAATTTAATGTCAAGAATAATTTAATTCGCGTTGGTGGTAGAATTGTAATTTTGCCTCACTTCATTTTGGATAAGAATCATTCATTTTTAATTTTATCTATACATAAATTTTCTATATTGCTATTTCGTCATGAACAATTGCTATACGCAGCCCCACAGGCATTTCTGTTTAAGTAACAGGAAACATTATGACCTGTTGGCGGCAGAACTTTATCGGGAATGATAGGATACGATTACATATTTTGTAAACGTTTGGGAGGCAGAACGCCTGCCCGGCTTATGGGTGACTTACCTAAGAATCGTATAACTTCGAGCTTTCCTTTCATACGTTCTAGGGTAGACCTCGTATGCACATTTATTTGTTTAGAGACGCGCGTTTTGCACTTCGAACTCATCAGTGACTCATCTACTAATGGATATTTACTACTCCTAAAACATTTATTTATACGCTTCACAAACTATGCGACTATTCTTTCAGACATATAACCAAAATTTGGTTGTTTATTTTACCTTTATATTTATATTTTATAATTTACTTTATACCACCCTATGCACCTCATTCATTTGGTAGTTTAAGGAAGTTCAAATTTTGATGCTGTAATATTTTTTTTTCCCTGTGTTTTAGTTTTTTTTTATTCAGCACAGTATTATTCAAATCGAAACCCTTATTTTCCTGCCCTTTAAGTCCTATATCCTCAGATCCGCACGACCTTATTCCAATTAGCCCCAAACATTTCCTGCCAGGCCGTCCCCTTACCACGCCTGTCGGTCATGACTTCAAAGAGCTAGGAAGCAGTCGAAGAGTTAGTTTCGCCAACACTTCTGGTCTCATTGGGCGAAGGAATGTATACCAGGACATCAGACAAGTACCAAAGGAAGAAGGAACGCTATAAAACTGCAGCTAGATATGCCCCTTATACGACGACTAGTTGTAATTATAAAGCACTTTCATATTGAAAGTTGGTGCTTCCAAGGCAAGACAAGTACAACCGCGCCTGAACATACCCCATGTTTGCTATATAAAAAATAATACGATGACGACGACGACGATGCAGTGTTGCTAACATACCCCATGTTCAGGCGCGGTTGTACTATATGTGGCCCAAATATTATTTTTTATATAGCAACACTGCATCGTCGCGTTTCAGCGGGTCAGAGACAATTACAGTTCAATATTCAAAATCTGTCAACGATCGTATACGCATTATCATACGCAACCATTGTAAACCACTATCAAGTAAATTAAAAAACTAGCCAAGAATCTCCAAGTTTGATTACATTGATGGTGTCCCTCTTCTCAATAAAAAGCGCAAACAATGGCCAATATTATAAATACCCTATAGACTAACATACATAATAAAATATTAATATAAATATAAATTGTCTCTGTGATCACGGCACTGACAACAGCAATCTGTCACGGTAGCACCGATTCAGTACCCCTTCGGTCAGGGCTAAGGAGGATTCCTTCATGAAGCTGGGCAGCATGTTGATATTGACCTAGGTTACAAATGCATTTAAACTCGCATTGTAACTCCTGCTGCGTCACCCTCAGGTTGGAAAGTGTGTTATATAAAGTGACGGCGATGGTTGCTAATTTCTAAATTACTGTCTGCTTGTTTGTCATACAAGCAAGCATTGGAAACAAGCAACATATTTTGTTGAAAATGGGGGGCATAATATTTAGTTGGAATTCTTCAGGCCTATATATGTTACTTTCTATAAGATAGACAATTGTACTGTGTGTCATTCCATTTAATAAAATGAAAAATATAAGTAAACGAATTCTTTTTAATTTTTTTATAACTTGAGGTTTACTAAACAACTGAGTAAACCTCAATTTATATTAAAAAAGAATTCTAATGATCCAAATAAAAGTCTAAAAATATGTATACCATAATGAACTTGTATGTTTCATGACTGTTTCAATTATATTTGACTTGCCTCCAGTGCTTGTTTAGCTTTCCATAATTAACTCGTTTTAGCATTAACCCTACAAGTATTATGTGCATGACAGGGGCGTACATGAGAAGGGTTAACTTTTTAAGGCCTGTTTGTCATTCCTATTGTCGTGTATGTTTTGTTTTGTGTTAATTATTAGTGATTAAAATGTTTTGTTGTCAACAAATGTGATGTTATCATACATTATGAGGGTTAATATATACATATATACTTTACTTTTCTTAATAAAGTCGATAATTTAGTATATAATAGTGTTTTAAGCAGATAAATCTATTTACATATTAAGTTGTCAATTTTCGTTACTATACAACAGTGAAAGTCTAACGAAAACAGATAGACGGATTGACAAATTTTATAAAATACTCAAGAACTCATTAAAAATTGGCATATTCTGAGTGCATCACCAAACGAATAAGTTTATATCCATTTAAACCACAGACACATCAAAAATATGATTTACTAAACATCTTTATTTTTAACATTGATGTAGCATAATATACGCAAATCAAATCGAATTGTGAACATCACTTTTTGATAGTTAATTATAAAATAATAAGCACTGTTAATCTATGTGATAAAGATAGAAATAATTATAAATTATTATCGACACTTCTCTATTTTTGTTCAAGAATCTAGTTAGACTATTAATTAATGGATTATATTGTTTTTTTAATTAACAACTAGTCAGTACTAGGCTTCCAAGCAATATCCGAGCTCTATTCATGGCTGATGATGCCCCGCTTAGAGGCGAAACATGTTACATTATGGCTGTATATTCATCACTAATAGACAAGGTCGTAACGGTTCCCGTAGCAATGGTCGAGTTTCCGCATTGAATCTGTGTGGACATGTGCTAATTGTAGTAAAATTAAACAAAATAATATAAATGCATGAAGCAAGGGAGCAGTCTTCTACAAAAAAGACATTTTACAAAATCATTTAAATAAATGTTCATTATAATTTCTTATCCGCAGTTTAGATTCATATTATATCTTGCTCTCTTAGGCAAACTTTCATAGAAATTTCGGGGAATCGAGTGTCTATTGATGAGATACTTGCTACACTAAAAATTTAACATTATATTTTTGTGAGCAACAATAGCAGACTAATTCTTAGCTAAATGCTGGAGTAACGACTTAACTTTCACTTTCTACCTACTATAATGTAAGCTATTGTTTAACCAGGTAATTAAAATAAATATTAACTAATATCAATTGTCAAAATTCGTATAGAACTAGAGAGGGCGCTAAATTATTACTAAGATGACTAATTGAAACTTTTTCATTTATTAATCAGTTTTTCTTTCTATTTTTTAAATGCACAGAAATATTACACTAAGTTGTTGTAAAGCTGCTTGGCAATTTGTCTGTGTTACTAAAAAGTTTGATTCAAACATATTCACTGTAACATATATATAGTACAGCGACATTTATTTTTCAAATATATCCACTGAGAGAATTTATTTACGTTGTAGCCACTATGCGGCAAATTCTGTTACCGCTCGTTTCATTTTACAATGGATAACAGACTCTTCCGCTACGAAACTAAACCAAAATAGTTCTACAAACATACACGTGATTGCTTGATTGCATGTTTGATTACAGTTTCACATTTTGCACATTGGCACAAGCAGGTTTCATTACACAATCACTGCATTACAAACAGAAATAGTCGAAGAAATTACTACCTACGAACTTAATACAAATATACTCCATTCAATCCATGACTACAACTATCAGAAATTAGTTCAAATGTTTTCTGAGTGAAAACTTTAGTTTACAATTATTTTTAAAATTAAATGTAAAAATTTAAAAAAAGGTTTGAAAAATGCCATATTTTTTGTATAGTCTCTATACTTTATACCCAGATTTATTTAAATATCATAAAGTTGAGGAGTCTTGTTTGTTTTGTTAATCTCAGGAACTACTACTTCAAATTAAAAAATATATATATCCTGTGTTTTATTGGTAAAAAACACCAGAAGTAAAAGAATAGTTGTACTGAAATGTGTTTTCTGTCAAAAACTCTGAAATTATTAAGAAACATATTATAATATCAGTAGTTATAGTTATAGATGTAGAAAGAACGGAAGGATATACAAATTACACTCAATATTTTTTGTTTTAATATTTGAAAATATAGAAATTTAATAAGGTTAGTTAGTATAAATAAATTTATTGTAGTAAAAATTGATTTTTCATCAAAAAGCTTAGTTACATTAGCCATTGTTATAAAGTAATATCGTTGACTTATAAAAAATATATTCAGCAATTTGAAATTCATTCAGCTGTTACAAGATTAAGTTACTACTTCCGTGCAACGTTCAACTTGCTCTTTCAGTAAAAAAAAGGCTTGGGCAACGTAATCGTTTCAAATTTTGAACCATTATTGATATATATTTTAATCAAAATTTTATTAATTTTTTTGCAACATTCAACTACAAAGTTTCCGGACATTTGTGTAAAAAATAATATATAATAGATTTCTAGTAACTTTCACACAACCTGTTAAAAATACAAAAGTAGAATTAACTATATCCTTCTTTCTGAATACTGTAAAAAACCGTTTGGTTTATTTTTAAGAACGCCTGCAAAAAGAATAGCAAATCCCAATAAATGATTGCATCCATATCATATTTCCTTTCAGTCACTTGACTTGAATTCACAAGCAAGGCGAAAACGTGAGCATTCGATACAATTTCAGTGCAGCATTGCGTTATAAGATAGGAATTGTTTAGAGTTAGTTACTAAGTTATTAAATATAATCAATTTTTTTTCTGCCACACAGAATTTTTTATTTAAGATTATAACGTAATAATATGAATGGGTTAATGGAAAAAATACTGTATCTCTGTTTGTAAACAAACATATATTTATTATATTTATAAAATGTATTTTACGTATAAATTTAATTTATGACAACGGTGATCAACAGTTTCGAGTAATTGAGGGCCAAGTACCAAGTTTCGACTTCATTCGAAAGTCTTCTTCAGCGTGAATGCAGTGCAATAGTCACAGTGCAGCCTTGCAGTGAACACAAAAATACAGTAACTTGATTAAAATCCTGTATTTTATTAAAATATTAGTGCACAAATGAACACAACTTTAGTATTTCTTTTCAATTAGGGTTGAATTTCTTGATATCAATTTCCATTAAAAATTCAATTATATGATTTGAAATAATTTAATTTGAGAAAATACAAATTAAGTGGAAGTTTATAAGATTACGTTTTAGTGAAGTACCTTTACTATGATACTCTTTCTTCTTCTGAAGCTCATATATACGTACCAGGAACCTGATAAGATAATATAGACATAAGACAAACAAATACACATCATTACACTATAAAACACTATAATATTATTTCTTAAAAACTTGCGCGCGCATCATGACCAACGTTAGATTTTTGTATCCCTAAGACAGGGTAGTCAAAAGATAAATATGAACTACCTTTATATAAGAAAAAATCAGAATCGCTTAAAACAGTTGTTTAGTATAAGCACAGATAATATAATATTACATAGTACAAGGTATTTGTTTGTTAATAAGTAGAAGCAAAAATTTAGAAGTATTTACCAAAATTGAACACTTTTTAGACAAAACTCCTAAAACTCAATTCGCAACGTAAACAATCAAGCGACTTTTTCGAATTCAGTTTATTTGTTTGAGTAATAAATTAATGGAAGAGCTCGTAAATTCAGCTTCCGTAATTTCTAAGAGTCCAGAACATTTTTATTTCGAAAATAACGTACTATACAACAAGGTTATTGCTTATTTATTTAAATTTATGTAATTACTCGTAGCAGTTAGCCATTTTATATTCGTTCATTGAATTATATTTATACAAAAAATAATTATTTTTACTAATAATAATATGCAATAATAATCAACACATATTAATGTTCTGTTTAAATATTTTGACGGAAGCATGAGCTTTGATATTGTAAGGTAAATATAAATAAAAAACATTAATATATGATTTAAATATAAAAATAATAAATTTATATTATTAAATTTTATACGTGAGATTCATTTATTGTATTTTTTATTAATCTGCGTAAGGTAATGTATAATGATGTCTTATTAATTACGTCACGGAACTGTTAGGGTACTTAAACAACAAATTAAACCACGCCTTTGAGGTGCCACAAAATTTAACAGCCATAAAAATTGGCTGGCCTGTTTCATATAAAGTAAATATGTCACGTACAGAAAAATTTTAGACGACGGAAGATAAAGTTTCTTCCGAACACTCAAAAGGAATTCCAACAAAAGATAGTCCGTGAAGGCCCCGAGCGTAGCATTCAAGGAGTCCGCGCAATCAAACCGCCCATCCGTTCGGAAAGAACCGTTTAAGACATTTGACGTGATTCTTTCACAACTCAATGGGTATTTTTAACTTTAATAGAATATAGGAAAACATTCTTTCTCCTCTTACCGACGTGACTAGGTAGTTGCTTTTATCTTTTTTTTTTTATACAAATAAATTTGCATATTTATTTATAAGTATGAATAGACACCACACATTCATAAAAAAAGAAATAATTTCGTATTTATCTTCTGTCTCTTATCTTTGTTAAAATTTTACCGCATTGTAAACACATAGCAATCCATAAATTATAATTTTGTGTTATTCCTATGCCTATTAATGTCGTTACTTTTGAAGTCAGTTTCCATTGTGACAAAATCGCAATGCGCTCGCAGTTTGTCCTATAATAATAAAACATAATTAATTATTCGCGTTTTAAAAATTGATTAATTTGAAACTTACCTATTTATGGAAATTTTACATTAGTCATTTAGAAAGTTTGCTAAATATTAATTTACTGAATATAAAAACTTTCCTAATTCGAGCTATTTGCTAGATAGACATTTAAAAATTAAATATATTAGTAACCGACGCAACTATAGATACGCGTGTACATTTATACAAAAGTAATTTATTTTAATTTGTGTAGGTACCAATATTGCTTTTTACCTCTAACATGGTAAGGGTCGAAGGTCGAGGGACTTCTCAAGAATGTTAGAAAAATAAATAAAATTCTGCAAGTAAAAAATGTGCTAGAAGATCTATCTAAAAGATTTAATTTAATTCTAAAAGCTAGGCTAAATTGTCAAGTCTCACTGTTTTAAGGAAACGGTGAGTCACAAAATAATAAAAAAAAAATCAACAGACTCTTTAGTCCCCTGATAGAAATAGTCAATATCCCTAAAATATCAATATTTGAGTATCATTACTTTTATTGATGTTAATGTAATGGTGCACCCGCTAACGGTTACACTGGCAGAGTACCAGTGAATGTCCCCACTGTTTAAGTCTTTTTGGTGGCAAAGTTCTATTAGAATCGGTAATGCATTCACAGTTTGAGGTACAATATTTATAGCAGTATGAGTAAATCAATCCATTATTAAAAACAAATTACTTTTAGACAATAACTTTTATGTAATAAAAACAGTAGAGATTGGGACTACTATATTGCAAGAATCGAAATCGAAATTCAACTTCGCTGACTTGACGGCGAAAAAACAGAAAACAATTGAAAATAAATACTATTCAGCAGCCGTTTGGTACGTACAAAGAACTTGTTGACTATTATGAGATCACTCAAGGAACAACAAAAACATATAAAGAACACGAAAAGGTCAAGGACAAACATGTTGGAAAACAAAATACATATTAATATTACTAAAAATAATATCTATATATATTATAAAGAGAAAACTCCTGCTAGAAGTTACAAATATACCTAGATAAATATAAAAATATTTGACAATACGAACTCAGCATTTAAAACAAGCGTAACTAAGCATTTCATAAATAAACATCGGTTTTAATTTGTTGATATAAATTAAGCATATCACGCTGCACTGTTCATATCGAATACAGCCTGTGAATATATAAATCGTTCAAATATTTTATAATCTCAATAGTATTAAGAAATATTATACAAATCTTTTTTCTTATTTGTACTATATCCTAGTAGAGATTAATATCAGTTACTGTACGTTATAAAGTTCACTCAAAATATTTTTTTGTTAAAACTAACAAGCGTCCAAGACCAGACAACTAACCGATTACTCATACATCATTACATGAATGGTAATGATGATTAATAGCTAGAAACAAAATAATCCAGCTTATCAAAATTATTATCAAATATCGGTGCTTTTATATAAGAATTAAATTAGTGTATTACATGTATATTATGTACATATATGTATCACGTATATTATGCGTTATATCAACTGTATTTTGAAACTAAAGTTTACTTATCACTAGACTTTGTCTGGTGTTGTCATTTTTGATGTCTCGTATCAAATAGTACAAATAAAACGAATGTGCTAGAATAAACTCAGTCTGTCTATCATCATAAAATTATATAATTCTACAACGATGCATTTCTTTTATGTAATAGGAATGATAAACAAGCTTGTTGTTCACCTGATATAAGTGGTAACATTGCTTTGTTGCACATTGTCTGTAACAACAGTTTATCATATAACGCCGTCCGTCATTGGTATTACACGGGCATCATGCGTTATCATTCAAGAGGATTAAGATGTCGCGCCTTATATCATACTACTAGTCTTAGAGTAATATAAAGGGAAAGCTAGATTTTTCTTGTTTAGATGGTTAACACGATGATGAGTTGCAATCGACGCCTGCGTATATGATGTTCATCCAGGAGAATCTCTCTGTCGCTATATCTCACTCTCTAACCTACATTAAGCTTATAAAGAAACTGTCTGAACCCTGAAATAGGTAAGATAGAAGAAGTACCCATACTGAAGACTGTACAAAGTTTACGTCTACTACCAACTGAATAGAACAGATAGAAAACTCATGAAGCTAAATCAAATTGAATTATGAATATAAAAGTAAAAAATATATAGAAATATCCGAAAGTAACAGTAATAATTACATAGATTACTAACACTTATCTGCATGGGTACCTCAATCTCACCTATTTCTGCTGCTCAACAGCATGCTCTGTAAGCTGTGCTTCGGTGATGATTAGACAGTGAAATTATTGGATAAGAGGCATAACATAATCCTTTAAAATGGAAACGAATGTGTCACATGAAAACGCGTTGCTCATTGTACTGTTTAAGTATATAGCAACGGTCACTGCTAATCAGCAGATAGGCCATTGGCTTGTTTACCATTCCACTTATATAAAAAAGGATATATATGAATATATTATATTTAAAGTATGTAATGCAGAAGTGTCAGTAGGCTAGTCTAGCTAATACTCAACCATTTTCATGTATAATGATATGTATAAAAATTATTGAAATTACCCACTTATCTATTCATCATCTAGTCACCTTTTATCTTTAATAATATAATTATTACTAACTAAAGATAATTTAATGTGATTCATATTAGTATCATCACAACTGATATCCGAGATGAGGTGGACAGAGGCAATGTCACCGTTGTAAATGCAATACTTAACATATCACGTAATTAATTAATGTTTCCTTTGTAAAACTGGTTACATTTTGCTCGTCTTTTCCAGATGCTCTATTAATTTTCAAAAAAATATTTATAGGTGATAGATACACATTATATAGCATTCATTATTTTTTATAACTTGATATTTTCATAAATTCTTGCAATAATAGCACCTCAGCAGAATTCACACAGCGCCATTGAGTTCCAAGGCAAGCAGAGCTTGTGTTATGGGTTATGGGACAATTGATATAAATACATAGCTATATTTTTTTTGTAGATAGGTACCTACATATAATGCACAGAAAATATCCAGACTGATACAAATAATCATATTTATGAACACAAATGTTTGTACCGTGAGAGGATACGAACCCGAAACCATCTTTTTGAAATCGCTGCTCCTCTTATAATAAAGAAATGTATATATGTAAATAGAGCTACAAATAATTTCTAATAATCTCTATTACAGGAAATAATAACCCAGGACAATTCACACAGTGCCATCAAGTTCCATCATCATTATATAGTATAAAATAAAGTCGCTGTCGCTGTCTGTCCCTATGTATTCGTAAATCTTTAAAACTACGTAACGGATTTTGAAGCGGTTTTTTTAATACATAGTGATTCTAGAGGAAGGATTATGTGATATATATATATATATATATATATATATATAATACATGTACACCCGGGCGAAGCCGGGGCGTGCAGCTATTTATATAAAGGTATGTTCTATTCCAAGGATAGAAATACAAAAACCTATATATGTCTTTATGCATTTACAGCAGTAGATGGACTTATTAGTTATTATAATATAAATAAAAGCTACACAAAAAATTTAACACTTTGTTTTAAAAAAAATATATTTAATCTATAATAATATATTATATATATACATCGTTTTCTTAATGAAATAAATATCATTCATATTCAATCTTATAACAGTTACTAGAATAATACTAACATCAACACAATTTTACATCCTTTCTCACATTGAACAAGAGTGGTAGACCTCCTGAAATACTTTGTACCACATGTGAGGTGGGGTCTATAGTAGGGTAACGCTTAGTCTCTGGTGCAGGTTCTACAGAGAACTGAGATAGAATAGCAGTCAAACCAGCTAAAGATTGCATTAATCCCAGACGAGCACCTGGAAAATTACATTAACAAATTAGGTGCACATACATGGTATGGTATGTTGAGAAACTGAATACATACACATATCAATAGTTAAATTTATAATTACTACCTATATAAAACTGGACCTCTATGATTACTTATTAGTTAAGTTAACTAAGCACCACTCGCTTAGTTCACTAAAGCAAAATTATTTTACAGATTTTTGTTTAATAGGAAGTTAACTAAGGTAACAATGAATGTGGCCGAGCAGTAATAAAGTAACAGTTACACAGTTGTACCACAGATAACATAATTGGTTGTACCATCAACTAATATAGTCAGTTAAGAGCAGACCAATGGAATTAAATTTAAAAAAAATAAGCATCACTCGTTCTTATGTCTGAGCTATTTACATATCATTAAGCACAGTTAGCCATACTTTAAATAGGTCGTGGTTTTGACTTGGTACTAGTCAAAATTCCTTTTTGTTACACCATAATACTACTTCAAAAGTGTATTATAATATATAAAATATTATCATACAATAATACATAATAATATACCTAATAATATGGCTTTACGTATAAACTACTAAACTGAAATAATGTAAAAAGTCTGACTTACCTATACAATTGCGAGGGCCGTCACCAAATGGAAGATAAACACTTTTGTGAATTTCATTAAATTCATCAGGATGAAATCTTTCAGGTCGAAATTCTTGAGGATTATCCCAATACTGAGGATCATTATGAAAGGATTGAATGGGTATTACGATGTTTACTCCTTCATCAATGGTCAAGTCACTATTTGGAAATGTATATTTTTTTCTGCAAGTTCTGGCTAAAAATCCTAGTGAAGGAAAAATCCTCATTGCTTCTTTAAAGGTCCATGTTAAATAAGTCAGTTCGTTAATAGCCTCATAACAGAGCTTGTTGTCGTATTTAGCTAGTACAGTGTCAATCTCCTTGTGTACTTTTTTTTGTACTTCTGGATTATGAGCAAGTTGGTGTAATGTAAAACTCGTTGCAGAAGAAGATGTTTCAAAACCAGCTGCGAAAAATACAAATACTTGGGCGGCTATAATTACGTCATCGAATTCTAATTTAGCCTCTTTAGGAGTTCCATCGTCGTTAAATTTTTCTATTGACTGACCAATAACGGTTCCTTGGTTTTTGCATTCTAACAACAAATCGATGAAATCATGTCGTCCAGAAGGTTTGTAGTTTCTCTTTCTTAGAATCTCCTTGACCAGAATTATTAATTCACTTTCAACTTTCCCCATTATTCTCAAGTTCTTTGCCATAACTGGGAACATATCTTTTAATAGCACAACTAAAGCATCTTGAAGATCGAATGTAAATATTTTAATACCTAGCTGTCGGAATGCAGCATCTTCATCGTTGAGAGAGTCCGCTTCTAGGCCGAATCCACAAGCACCGATGAAATCTGTAGTATATCTTGCCATTAAATCTCGTGCATCCATTGTACTACCATTGACTGCTGCTTTTAGAGCTCGTGCTCGCAAATGTTCCGCGCGTTCAACAATTAAGGGAAACATTGCTCGTAATTTACCACTGGTAAATGCGGGTGTTAGTCGTTGTCTTAGTAAGCGCCACAAGTCACCTTCTCCGAAGAACAAATTTTTAAACATGGGTTCTAGTGATTTACCTGGTATGATTCCACGTTCATGAAAGTAAACGAAGTCGGAGATTATAACATTTTTCACTATCGCAGGATCTCTAATTATCAAAACTGGAGTTGTTGTTCTAAATGCCCCTACCAGTTTCTCTTTGGGGTAGTTATTGTATATTTTGCACATTGCGGTAGTCATACTTTCCTGTAGCATATATGTCTTTACTACAGATCCGAAAATTATCACTGGTTTTACGTATTTTATACCTCTTTTTTCCCAGTAATCATAATTTCTTACATTGTATAGATACAGTGTAATAAGTAATACTACAACTATTGCTAATAAAATCATTTTGTTAGTAGTTATAACAAGATGTGTCAATTATAGCAAATAAATATAATCACTGCGTTGCTTCTTGATATTCGTATTTATAAATACTATTACCAATTTTCTTATCGTATCTTAACAGTTGATACAATTATAGTTTTATTTGTGAATAACTCATGATTCATAATTATGTTGATTAACTAAATATTTCCTGCGACATTTAACGTGCAAATCGTGCAACGTTTGAATGAGTTATGGGATTACTTTTTAAAGTTTTGCAGTCCTTGGGTATATTATTGCTAAGAGATTAGTTTATTGACCTGATTTAAGTATATGAGAGGTAAGAAATAGTGTTATCCTAGTCTCCTCCTAAGTACTCCTACTATGAACAAAAGTAAGTGTAGAGAAAACGCTATATAAATATAATATAATAATTGTTATAAATGCAAGTACTATTTATCAAATTTCCTGTTATTATAATTAGATCTCTCCCGATAGTTAGTGAGTAGTAGTGGAACAATATACTTCAAAAGATTTTAATATCTATATAACTTTAGGTAGTAGGTAGATAGGTAATATGAGCAATTGTTAAATCTCTTGCTTTATGCAAACCTAATTGTATATAATCTCTTCATGTTATCAATATTAAGAAAATGATATCCTGCTTTAAATATCGGTCAGTGAATCCGTAATTTATACTAATTTGAAATAATATTTTCAAGTCAAATTATTTTTTGGTTTCACTTTTATTTTTATTCATGAAAATGGAATGATAAAACTGTTTACTAATAAACAAGTATATATAAACTATTAACAAAACTATTTGTATCTCATAATTCAGCTATCAATAAGTGAAAAGTAAATTAAAATCGTTCAAGTAATTCTTATTGCAAAACATTGTGGACTATTTTAAACAAACATACTAAAATTAAAATATTTTTTTATATATCTGTTGCTGTGGAAAGTTTAGTAAAAAGAATTAACTGATTATTAAGATAGGTAAAGATAAATAGCAGGAACATACAATGCAAAAAAATTTAATACAAAATAATCCAGCTTATCAATATTATTGCTAAATATCGATGCCGTTATATAAGAATAAACTGACTTTGAGCATTTGCACAGTCACATTTCTGACCAACTCATATTATTATAAACATAAATATATTACGTCACATATCGTGCATCTTATCAACTGAATTTTGACACCAAGCTTCTTTTATCTCTAGACTTTGTTTGGTGGTAATTATCAATTTTAGTGATTCGTATCAAACTAAGGAAATCTGTAATAGACTCAGTCACATACTCTGTCTGTCTACCTTTCTGTTAGAAAATGATAAGTTTCTACAACTCTGTATAGTACAAACAATACAAACGCTTTTTTATGTTACTCTTAAAGCAAATAAGCTAACCTCCCACCTAACTAATAGTAAGTTGCAATCGCCGTCTACAAATATTTGTTTGAAGAGGTACAGAATAGTGATGTCACAATATGATGCGTCATTCCGTAGGATTAAGATATGCCCCTGTAACCTGTGATTCATTACCATATCTCATCCTTCAATCTAAACACTGCTTACAAAGAAGCTACTTTGCGGTTGTCTGAAATAAGTGAGGTAGAGGTAGCTACGCAGTTGACTGTACTCAATTTATTTTTGCAACCAGTTAGAATAGACGTGGAATCACATTTGCTTAAAACTTACCTTGAATAACAGTGAAAATGAATAGAAATAGAAGTTTACGAAGTATGTGTATATGGTAGTATATAATATGTTGGAAATATATAATACAGAACCATCGATATGCGAAACACTTGACCGTTGTCATACATAATTATGCTACGTAAATAATGTATAAATACATTTATCTACATCATATACGCAACATTTTTTCTTTGAAACTATTGCTAAGTAGAAATAATATATGTGACTTAATTTGTATTTGTACCATTACGCCAGATATCCCAGATGATGTAGACAGAAGTTACTCATTTGGCATTGTCGACGTTGTTAGTAATAAAAACTGAAAGCCCCATTGTTAGCATTGAACCACGACAGATTGGTGGGGCAACATGATATACTCTGGTGGTGTACCAGCGTATACAATTAGTTCAGGCGGAACCATAATTCCATTATTGGCTATAAAAAAATCCGCCATGACCTCGAGACTTTTATTAAGACTCACTAAAAAGTATCGAAGTGTGAGGTTTCTAAAAATTAAATAAGATGGGTACATCGATACGTAAAATTAACGATTTTCTTAATATTACTAATATAGATTCTACAAAGTAAATTACGTATAACATAATTTACTTTGCAGAATCTGTCCAAGTCTGTCCATGTCTGTCTGTCTGTTTGAGTATAACTATGTCTTAGACCTCTGGGTCCTATGTGGGTGATATTATCTATATGGGACCCAGTGCCTTAAAAATCCTCTGTACACGAATTGTAGTCGTAGTCTGCATTATATTGCCTATCTCAGAAATTATGACACAGAGTAAAATTTGTGTAGATGATTTTCTCCAAATTCTCTCGTAGTAGAGATCCATGAATAGTCTTGATAATTTATATACTACATTTAATTAATGATTGAAATTAAATTAAACATACTTATTTTTAAATAGATGTATTTTAATCAAACTCATCTTTTGTATAAATGAAATATTATTCACAATCAATCGTCGAGTTCGCAGATGAAACTGCCAGGTACTATTTTCGCATAAGATTCCACAATGAATTGATACAGAACTTTATAATAGACATATCAGCATACTTTTACATCTTTTCTGACATTGAATAAGAGCGGTAAACCTCCTGAAATACTTTGTACCACGTGCGAGGTAGGGTCTATAGTGGGGTAACGTTTAGTCTCTGGTGCAGGTTCTACAGAGAACTGAGATAGAATGGCAGTCAAACCAGCTAAAGATTGCATTAGACCGAGACGGGCACCTGAAAAAAAAAAACAAATTCAGTATACACTTTACTCATAAACAGAGCTTTGCTCATAAAAATGTTTTTAGTAGGCTAATATGTAATAATAATTCTTAATTACTATATATATATGAAAGTTATTTTCGCTCTCCATACACAATTTGTTTAAAATAAATGGTGCTACTTTGTGTGAAGCGATTATGTTTTGATTGTTAACTTTAAACAATTCTATACGATTTAATATATTATGCTCGAAACGTACATATGTAGGTATATACATATACATATATATCTTTCACTCGTGATCAAAATTAAGTTACTTCACTTATTTTTTAAATAAGTTAAAGTTAACAGATGGCAAAGTAAATATTAGTAGTTTTCAATTATTAATTTTAATCAGAACATTCCAAAATATTGTGTAACTTTACTATAATTATCGCCCAATTAAAAACTCTTCACTACTTAAATATTGTGTTAATTACGTATTCTATACTTAACCACAATATTTTATTGAGATTAATAGTAATATATGGTAGAGCGGTAAATAGTCCGACGATCACAATTAAAAACTAATAATAAACGATGCACCTGATGTAACAGTTGAAAATAATCAAGTAACAGCTATTTAGTATGTTTGTTATCTATGAGATGTAATTGATTTTAACTATGTTGCCAGGTTTTTGTGATTCTTAAATAGTGTTGTGCTACTATCGAAAATAATATTAATTAACGATTTTTATACGTTATTCATAGATAATATGTGGGTTTAATTAAAATGTAATAGGTTTTAAACACATAATAAATATAGTATTAGTATAAATGAGGGGTTATAACATGACTGTAGTTTTTATATTTACATATACATTAGATATAAAATAGAAGAATTAGTTGTCTCATAAAAAGATACGTTTGTACGATATCGTGTTTTATAATAATACACTTATTAAAAATGTTTAGTTGACTGAAATAAAAAATTGTTGGTTTGTAGTTTGATACTTAATATTATACTATATGCAGAGAAACCACAAAAATGTATTTTTATATTCTTTAATTGAAAGAGAGTAATGGAAAACTGGTGTGTAGGTGAATTTTATTAACTTCATAAAAAACTTTAAAACTAATCGTCTAAAATAAAAAGTTACGATTCAACGAACCCTTTATCGGTAATGACTGAAGGCACAGCACTACACCACTACAGCTGGTAACATTATTTGAAAATATGACATTTACCTATCTATTTAATCTTCGAGATAAAAAAGTGATTACAAATTCACATATTACCATTAATCTTCTGTAGTTAATTAAGAGTTTCTTGGAGATTATTGCAATTGGTTAAAGTAAGCCGAACTTGTTCACAAGTGTGACTTATGAAGTAGTCATAATACAAGTCAGCCATTTATGAAAAATACCGTGGTTTAAACATATTACTAGTCAAAACTTTCTACTGGTTGAAAGATAGCGTTACGAATTTAATAGTATGTTATGGTATAATGATATTATTATTTTTCTAAAATTACTGTTGATATTATTACGATTTTACGTATAAAACAATAAATTAAAAACTATAAAACGTATAACTTACCTATACAATTGCGAGGGCCGTCACCAAATGGAAGATAAACACTTTTTTGAGTCTCATTAAATTCATCAGGATGAAATCTTTCAGGTCGGAATTCTTCAGGATTATTCCAATACGCAGGATCATTATGAAAGGATTGAAGTGGTATTATGATGTTTACTCCTTCGTCAATGGTTAAGTCACTGTCCGGGAATGTGTATTTTTTTCGGCATGTTCTAGCTAAAAATCCTAGTGAAGGAAAAATTCTCATTGCTTCCTTAAAGGTCCACGTTAAATATGTCATTTCTTTAATAGCATCATAACTGAGCTTGTTGTTATATTTAGCTAATATAGTATCAATCTCCTTGTGTACTTTTTTTTGTACTTCTTGATTGTAAGCAAGTTGGTGTAATGTAAAACTCGTTGCAGAAGAAGATGTTTCAAAACCAGCTGCAAAAAATACAAATACTTGGGCGGCTATAATTACTTCGTCGAATTCTAATTTAGCCTCTTTAGGAGTTCCATCGTCATTAAATTTTTCTATTGACTGACCAATAACGGTTCCTTGGTTTTTGCATTCTAACAACAAATCGATGAAGTCATGTCGTCCAGAAGGTTTGTAGTTTCTTTTTCTTAGAATCTCTTTTACAAGAAGGGTTAATTCATTTTCAACTTTCCCCATTATTCTCAAGTTTCTTGCCATAACCGGAAACATATCTTTTAATAGTACAACTAAAGCATCTTGAATATCGAATGTGAATATTTTAATACCTAGCTGCCGGAATGCAGCATCTTCGTCATTGAGTGAGTCCGCTTCTAGACCGAATCCACAAGCACCGATGAAATCAGTAGTATATCTTGCCATTAAATCTCGTGCATCCATTGTACTGCCGTTGACTGCTGCCTTTAAAGCTCGAGCACGTAAATGCTCAGCACGTTCAATTATTAAGGGAAACATTGCTCTTAATTTACCACTGGTAAATGCTGGTGTCAGTCGTTGTCTCAGTAATCGCCACAAATCACCCTCTCCGAAAAATAAATTCTTGAACATGGGTTCTAGAGATTTACCTGGTACAATTCCACGTTCATGAAAGTAAATGAAGTCAGAGATGATTACTTGCTTTACCATCGCAGGATCTTTAATCACTAGAATAGGAGTAGTTGTTCTAAAGGCGCCTACCAGTTTCTCTTTTGGGTATTTATCGTATATTCTATTTATTGTGGTAGTCATACTTTCCTGTAGCGTATACGTCTTTATAACAGATCCGAAAAATACCACTGGTTTTTCATATGCTATACCTCTTTTTTCCCAATAATCAAAATTTCTTACATTGTATAAATACAGTGCAATAAGTAATACTACAACTATTGCTAAGAAAATCATTTTGTAATAAGTTAAAGCGCGATATACTAATTGTAGCAAATAAATGTAATCACTGCGCTGCTTCTGGATATTTATATTTATAAATACTGTTACCAATTTTCTTATCGTACTTCAACAATTGATAAATATATAGTTTTTTCTGAGTTTATCGTACAAGTTTTTATCTACTATTAAGACATGAGACTTAATTATATTGGTTAACTAGACGTTTCCTGCGACATTCAACTTATAAATTTATTTTCCGTTGCAGTGAGATTTTCGAATGTTTTCGTTTTATTTAAGTTTTGATCACTTATTAGATATTCCTGTTGCTCGATAAATAAAGTATTAGTTAAATGAAATTTGAGATACATTTAGTATGTGGTACATAATAAATGCTATTTTTTGGGATAATTTTATTGAGTCACCAAAAACAATATATAATATAAGGATTTCCGGCCATTCAATATCAAGTTTAAAACCATTATTCATGTGAAGTTGTGATTTCTTCAGTTACATAATGTATACGAAATGTTCGAGTGTTTCTATTAAATGAGATCAACGGTTCTTTGCTGGTAACAATAACAAATGAAGATAATAATTTATCATATTCCGTACTATTATATATCTCGGTGAATTTACAAATGTGCAAAGAATTTCTCGACCTATCTTTGGAAACTGATTGGCACTAGCTATATCGGTAGTCTATAACATTATAAGTACTGTTAGTTACTTAATATACTCAAAATTACAAAATTTTCAGATGTATTAAAGTTAAATTTCAGTTATCGTAGCATTAAAATTTAACTCTAATATTTATATAATAAACAAAAACCCCAATATTTTATTTTAATGTACAGGAAGAAATGTAAATAGAGGTAACAAGATGACATTAGTATCTACAACATTTACAAAATAATACTTTCTTACCTTTGACTCTATATTACTGCCATAACAAACATCAATGACGACGATAAAAACAATTTGTCTTAATAAAATTTTTATTATATAGAAATACAAATCATTTTTATTGGCAATTTAATAAATAACTTATTCTATACAGTAGTCTACAAAGAAGTGCCATTTCATAATTTAATAAAGTATTACTTATATTAATAACCTGATACCACAAGAGTAACGCACACACATTGTTACATAATTCCACTGGGCAAACTACCAAACTATTAGTAAATTCAGGCAAATATGTGATCGAATGTATGTATCTTTTAAATAAATAATAAACTTAAAAATCTTACATCATATAACACACTCATTATGTCTATATATTACCTAATAGATTGTATACTCACGGTAATATAAATAATTATTTGATTGATCAACATGCTACATCTTTTCTCACATTGAATAACAGAGGTATTCCTCCTGTAATACTTTGTACAACATGTGAGGTTGGGTCCACTGTAGGGTACCGTTTAGTCTCTGGTGCAGGCGCTACTGAGAACCGAGATAGTATTGCAGACAAACCAGCTAAAGATTGCATCAAACCAAGACGGGCACCTGGAAATAAAATAATAAGTTGATTTACCCAGAGACACATAATAAATAGTAATTATTGTGTACGCATATGTACTAATTGCACTAATCTCCCTACTTCGCTGGGTAAGTCATAGACAATGGTCTCTCTATGTATGTATAGTATATCATGATTTAGTAACTACTGTTCAAATAGATCCATGTACTGATGTCATAAATTTATGACATTAGTTCATTTAAATTCTTTATTTCTGATTATTATCTTAGAAAAATATATAAATAAAAAAATAGCATTATTTGCAATTACCAAACAGACATTTCGTTCACTTTCGTTCATCTGATACTTTCATAGTTTTATGCAATACGTAGTACAGAAGGAATGTCAGGATATGCCAAAAGAGCGGATGGAGCACGACCCACAAATTTATTTTATGTATGTCTGAAATATATTGACAGACTGTAATATAAACTTTTAATGTTATTAGTTAGGCAGTCGATACTTACAAGATGATAGATGTCTGATAAAATTATTTTACGACGTTATTAAACAAGAGTTGAAAACGTTATCTAGCAAACACGTAACAATTGCGAAGCGTGTACGCATCCATCCAGTATGGTAATCGATACATCATTTACTATTTTTTTATTTTCATAAACTTTTTTATGATTATTACAGATAAAGTAGACGCTTTGAGACTATATGATCTATGGTAATGTAAAATAATAATAAATAGTATAGTAGTAATAATAATATAATATAGCCGTTTACTAATTGTAAACATCCCACATTATTATGTAATTTATTAAATTTATATACATCTAGCTACTCGGGCTGGTTTCCTCTTGAATCACTCTATCTAATAAAAAAACCGCTTCAAAATCCGTTACGTTGTTTTAAAGATTTAAGAATACATAGGGACAAACAGCGACAGCGACTTTGTTTTATACTATGTAATGATGATAAGTATGGTTAATATACATATATGAGATGTTTAAAATAACTAGTAACTAAAAGTTTTAATAACTAGTTTATGCGTGAGTATAGATGTGCCCTTAAACTTAACACAATTTAAGGTCTCGTGCATGACATATCGATTCATGTTACTGAAGTTCTTAAAATGTAACATAAATGCATGTATGTCGATTACAAAACATATAGCTGACTTTTATTTCCACAATCAGATCAGTTCTATAGTAAAAACATTATATTTTAACAGTCAAAACAATTCGATAAATATTAAATAATAATTATGCGTCATGAATGGTTTAAATAATTTGCATCCGAATTATAACCTGATAAGTTTTATCAGGTTATTTAAGTAGTTTAGTACATAAGTTATTTAGAATTGTATAAAAATATTAAAACACTTACCTATACAATTACGAGGCCCATCACCAAATGGAAGATATACGCTTTTCTGAGTTTCTTTAAATTCATCAGGATGGAATCGTTCAGGTCGAAATTCTTGAGGTTCATCCCAATACTTGGGATCATTATGGAAAGCTTGAACAGGAATTATGACATTTACTCCTTCGTCGATTGTTAAATCACTGTTTGGAAAAGAATATTGTTTTCTGCACGTTCTAGCCAAAAATCCCAGTGAAGGAAAAATTCGCATTGCTTCCTTAAATGTCCACTCTAAATAGGTCATTTCTTTAATAGCATCATAACTGAGCTTATTATCGTATTTAGCGAGTACAGTATCAATTTCTTTATGCACTTTCTTTTGTACTTCTGGATTATAAGCAAGTTGATGTAATGTGAAACTTGAGGCAGATGAAGAGGTTTCAAAACCCGCTGCGAAAAATACAAACACTTGGGCCGCTATAATTATATCATCAAACTCTAATTTAGCCTCTTTTGGAGATCCATCAGAATTAAATTTTTCAATTGATTGTCCAATAACAGTGCCTTCTTTCTTGCATTCTAACAACAAATCAATGAAATCATGTCTTCCAGAAGGTTTGTTATTTCTTTTTCTTAATATTTCCTTTACCAAAATCGTCAACTCTTTTTCTACTTTTCCCATTATTTTTAAATTTCGTGACAAAACTGGAAACATGTCTTTTAATAATACAATTATAGCATCTGGAATACCAAATGTAAATATTTTAATACCTAACTGTCGGAATGCAGCGTCGTCATCATTGAGTGAGTCGGCTTCTAGACCAAAACCACAAGCACCGATAAAGTCAGTAGTATATCGGGCCATTAGATCACGTGCATCCATAGTACTGCCATTGACTGCAGCTTTTAGAGCTCGTGCTCGTAAATGCTCAGCACGTTCAATGATTAAAGGAAACATTGCTCTTAATTTACCACTAGTAAATGATGGTGTTAGCCGTTGTCTCAATAACCGCCATAAATCACCTTCTCCAAAAAACAAATTCTTGAACATGGGTTCTAGTGATTTGCCTGGTACAATTCCACGTTCATGAAAGTAAACGAAATCAGAGATGATTACTTGCTTCACCATTGCAGGGTCTTTAAGTAACAGCACTGGAGTTGTTGATCGAAATGCCCCTACAAGTTTTTCTTTGTGGTATTTTTTGTAAATTCTATTTACAGTAAGCGTCATACTTTCTTGTAACAAATACGTCTTAAGGACCGACCCGAAAAAGAGAATTGGTTTTTCATATTTTATGCCACGTTTTTCCCAGTAATCAAAGTTTCGCACATTATATAGATATAATGCCACAAGTACTATTAGTACTATCGCTAAATAAATCATATTGTTGTAAGCTACTACGGGATATATTAATTGGAGCGAACAAACTTTATTACTGCGTTGCTTCGGGATATTTGTTTTTATAAATACTGGCACACACTTATCTCATTTCAATAAGAGATAATGGCATCATTTTTACTTTAACAGTTTTTGTGTAGTAATATAAATTAATAATGAATTAATTCTCTATTAATTAGGTGTCTCCTATATTACTATGTTATAGTTATTTTTTACAACTTTATTTGGTCAAATGGTTTTAGCCAAAAATTTATACGTAAACTGTTTTTTATAGTATGTTTTTATTAGTAACAAATAATGGATTTGATTATTTTTAAATACATATTTTACTAGTATATACAGTTTAAAATAACAAGTCCTGAAACACTTTTTGCATCAACTTATATTTCTGATTGAGTCTCAGTGCCGGGTAATAGAAAAACTACATCATCGATGGTCAACAATGCCTTTGACAACCAATTATATGGTACTATTTTTTTGTTTTTAACTCGCCCAATCTGTTGCATATAAACAGCGCAGTAGACTACTACAGTAAATAATTTTAAGGCAATTTCAATATCTAGTTAAATATAAGCCTCCGAACGGATATTTTTTTTTTAAATTAAATCTATAAGTATTCATTGATTTAACAGCATTGGTAGTTCAGCGGTTTAGCACACCCGCTTACTTTATTTATTGCGGGTTTGTTACTTTGCACGACACAAACATTTGAATTCGATGAGTATGATTGTTTGTATCATCCTGGGTGTTTTCTGTGTAGATAATAAACATAGAAAACACTCAAATAAATACAAACAATCATACTCATGTATTTACAAAAATGATATTTAAATATTTTTATCACTTGTTTATTATTCGTGACACATGCTATGCTAGGATGAGATTAATTGTCGGCGTGTGAATTCTTATTGTTATTACTAATTCAAAACATGCTCCTGCGGGGGCTAACCAGCTGCCATATTGTCATCATTTATATATAAGCAGTGGCACTCAATGAGGAAATAGCCATTATTATTGCTAAAAGTTGCATATAGATGGCGTGATTGGTATCGATGGAATTCTTCATAGTTTTGCAAACGTTTTAAAAAACAAAACTGTGTTTTCAAAATAGTTTAATCCATTTTTAAAAAAATATATATACATGTTAAAATGAAATAATGCGTTTAGAAAAGTAATTTTCATATATTTACTCATTTTGTTATTTTCCAGTACTTAATTACACTTTAATCAGTGCTAATACGGGGCTCAATGTTTTCAAAATGCTTTCATAGATGGCATTGTTGTCATTTGTATCGGCCTAATTAAATGTCTTTTTTATATTTTCCAATAATAAGCACTTAATATATTATTATTGTAAATTAAACATATAAAAAAAGTTTAAGTAAATTAAAAATAGCCGAACAAGCAAATAATACTATTTCCAATAATACTTATGTATGAAGTGTTGTCATATTAAAAATAAATACATGTATTATCGATTTTTTTAATAATCGATAACAGGATTTTATTACAGCGCATTATTCGATGATGCTTTTAATGAGTCGTTGTGAACAGTAAATTTTCATTATTTTGTATTAAGTATAGCAGTATTCCGTTTCAAAGAACGGAATATAGTAGTACATTATTAGTGTCGTTGGTTATTTACATTTGTACTGAAAAATCGATTACATAATAATTTAAAATATCGAGTACGAATCGTAGCTGTCTTCGAATACTGGCAACTGGTAAGATTAAAATAGTTTTAAAAAAAAGAGAGAACTCGACCCTAACTCGAATACCATAAAGTTTATTTTCCTTTCTCATTAATATCATAGCAGTTTGTTTTTAACTTGCGTATGACTCTGTGGTGATGTTTAACGTGTATTGTTATTGTACGGATACATTTCAAACATTATATTTTAATGTAACAAACATTTCTTTCACATTTCAAATGTCAAAAATTATCTTTTAATGTACAATTTCTTTCATACATTTCATACATTTCAAAAATGAACTTTTTATGTAGATACATACATTTTTTCATACATCTCATACATTTCTTTCATACATTTCAAAAATGAACTTTTTTTTTTATGTAGGTAGATACATTTCTTTCATACATCTCATACATTTCAAAAATTATATTTTAATGTAGGTACATACATTACTTTCATACATTTCAAAAATTATATTTTAATGTAGGTACATACATTTCTTTCATACATTTCATACATGTCAAAAATTATCTTTTAATGTAGGTACATACATTTCTTTCATACATTTCATACATGTCAAAAATTATCTTTTAATGTAGGTACATACATTTCTTTCATACATTTCATACATTTCAAAAATGAACTTTTTATGTAGGTACATACATTGTTTTCATACATCTCATACATTTCAAAAATTATATTTTAATGTAGGTACATACATTTCTTTCATACATTTCATACATTTCAAAAATGAACTTTTTATGTAGGTACATACATTTCTTTCATACATTTCATACATGTCAAAAATTATCTTTTAATGTAGGTCCTTACATTTCATACATTTCAAAAATTTCATACAATACATTTCTTTCATACATTTCAAAAATTATCTTTTAATGTAGGTGCATACATTTCACACATTTCAAAAATTTCATACAATACGTTTCTTTCATACATTTCAAAAAGTATTTTTTAATGTAGGTACATAACACCCCATGTCAGACCCCTTATATTTGGAAGAAACTTAAAAATAATGCCAAAAATATTAGATGAATATATTTTTAATACGAATATTGTTTTATTTTTGTTCATCAACTTTATCCCTCACTAACAATATAGGTATAATAAAGATATACGAGTAATTCAGAATGTTATCAAGTTCAAAATAAGCACACATTACTTGCTTAGATAACAGAGTAATATTACTAGTAATAAAAACATTTGTAATACCCATATGTATACTTCGTATGTATAGTAAGTACTTTCGCTGCGGCGCCGTGAGACTTCATCTATTCGCGACTAACGGACGATATAGTAGTAAGGCAATGAGTGTCCCAGTGACATCATTATAATATTTTCTCGTTAAATTTTATTGTAATATACACAATTTCGCACTAAATAACGTGTTACCCCGTTACACATTTCTAATAATGAAAAACCTAGACCGACCCTGTTCACTTAATCTTACAAGATCTGACTTTAAAAATTACGATATCCTCATATAGCCTTTCATTTCCCCTTTCAATACTTTTTCGCATTAAAAAGTAGCCTTTCTCAGGGTCTACATTATCTGAAATTTCAAATAATCAGTTCAGTTTTGGCGTGAAAATAACAAAAATGACAGTTACATTTATAATATTTGTAAGAATATCGCTATTAAAAATAAAAGGCGTGTATGTATTTTCAATGTAACACATTATAAATAAATAAAAAATTGTCCATAATACAAAAAAATATTTTTTCGGGGTAGGCCACCCCTATGACTTAGGGGTATAAAAAATAGATAACAACCCTACCTCAGACCTGGGAAGTATACATATCAAATTTCATCAAAATGTGGGAGAAATATGGCAACTAACACTGTGATACAAAATTTATATATAAGATATAGCGGAATTCTATTAGGTAAAAGAGGGGTACATCGTAATAATAAATATACCATAAATAAAAATAATACATATAACGATTGAAATAAAAAATACGTACGATATCAAAATCAGGCTATACGTATAGCGCAGACGCGTTACAACATATCAAAAAAAATAGGCATGGAATGTAAAATAAACCATAACACAAAACATTGACATAAGCGCAGAGTGTCGGCTAACGATAATACCTACACATTTACATAATCTTGAATCGTCCCTAATGAGGTACACGATACAGTTACCTACATATCTAATATAAATATCTTTGCAAAACAGATGTCATATTTTAATCTATTTTCATGCTTTGTTACTAAGCACCCACTAGTAATCCGAACTGCTTCATTCTAGCGACATCTATACGGTGCAAAATAAAATAGTGAAGAATAAATATTTTCTTGTAATGGGGTATCTGTATGTAATATTATGTTATCTGTGATATAAGTAGAAATTAATGGCTGACATATTTGATGAGTGAGAATCAACTGTTGACAGTTTTTGAAATAAGGTAAAATAATAAAAATGACAATACATTAGGTAAAAATTTATTTTCTATTAAATTTAATAAATAATAATAAATAATTATTTAAAAAAATCATAATACTTTATAGATGTAAATATGATACGGTATAATAATTTTAATCTTTTAAACAAATAAAAATCTATATTTTAATTTCGTCTCTATGGTCATTTGCAGTCATTGCAAAATAAAAATAGTGAAATATACAAATAGTATCTCAGAGATAAAAGTAGGAAGAATGAAACAAAATCGGTGTTGTTTTGTTAATACCAAATTTCGGAAACTCTTAAATTTAATTGAATCGTTTTTATCTAACATGTAAAATCTTATACCCCAGGGTTTGTTATCGAACTCCTACGAAACGGATATTTTTAAACTCTAGTCGATAAGGGTGGCAATAACCAGAAATAATGTACATGGCAAAACAAATTTTGGTCCGCTAGTATCTTTCTTTATATAAATAAAATACATTAAATATTCTTAAATAAATAATTATTGTAATCCGCGAAGCACTCTATATGACACTATGAACTAACAATATGTAATCGTAAGAGGTGACAATGATGTAATTGCATATTATTTGTTATTATTATTTGGTATTGACCCTAAATTAGAGCCGAGATCATAAACTTTACATAAAACTTTCCTCTATATAGGAAGAAAATCTTAGATTGTAGTACTTATCTGTTATTATTCTCATAACTATACCTACTATGTACAATATCTTCTTAAAAGACACACTGAAGTTAATGTTTTATTGTTTACTCGAACTACCTTGAAAATTAATGTAAAATTTCACTTATCGTAAGTGTTTATCTATATCAATTAAGTTTTTTTTTATTACTCATAACTAAACCTACTATGTACAATTTCTTCTTACAGACACACTGCTGTTATTATCCATACTAGTCAGTAAAACTACCTTGAAAATTACTACAATATTTTACGAACCATTATTGTTTATTTTATTAATTATTAAAGTATATATTACATATTATTAAAATTTACTTTAATGCTTAAAAGTTATAGTTAATACTTATTGGACATTCACCGTTGTATATAAGCAAGCAAGCAAATTGCCATTCACTGGCAAAGTGATGTTCTAGTACATTAACTTTAATCGTTTTAAAATAATACAAATATACAATAAGTAAGTAGTTTACATATCAACTTAATTTTACATCTTTCCTCACATTGAACAAGAGAGGTATTCCGCCTATTATACTTTGTACCACATGTGAGGTAGGGTCCACAGAAGGATACCGTTGAGTTTCCGGTGCAGGCCCTACTGAAAATTTAGACAGTATCGCAGTCAATCCAGCTAAAGATTGCATCAAACCGAGACGGGCACCTGGAAATAAAATAGTAATAGTTTAATGAGACATAATATAACATACTTAATTAGAGCGGATTGATGTGTAACTGCACAGCCCATCTGATGGAAAGCGCACTCGTGCCCTATATACATCAATACTTCGAGTCGTATTTCTCATGCGTTGCAATTTCTGTGTAGTGTAGTTTCCTAGTAATTTCACTGTCATATCTCACCATTCAATTTATGAGTAATAATTCTCTCTATCTAAAAAATATTTTGTAATCATATAATTTTTTTATTGTTTTTTACAATACTCTATAAGTGTAAAATAACAACATAATTACATTATACTTTCTACAATTATAATAGAATAATACAATTACCTATTCTAATATTTTATATTACGACAATACAAATTTATTTCGTATAGATAGATTGGGTGAAAAAACTAAGTTCTGAAGCTAAATTACTAATTACCTATTGATAATACTTGTTATTTAAAGATATTTTAATTTTATATTTTAAAATTAACATAGGTACTAGGTAATATATATTTATTGTCTATTACATGTAAAGTATATTTTAAAGTACGAGTATATTTTAAATAATAATATGCTAATGTTTGAATGATAGCAGAGATTGTATGTCTATCTACTTCTTCTATGTCAGATTTATGGCCGTAGATTTGTAGCTATGTTGTCTGTTAGATACATTCGCGTCTAATACATTCTGACGATATGTGATGATTACCAGAATCTATAAAATGCGTACTTGTAAGATGTTATCATTGATGTCTGTAGGGTTAATGGGGCCACGAATTATTTAAAGATAAAAGATGTATGTTCAAACATCACATTTATATTTAACAGGGTAGTACTGGCTATGATCACCAACGATCCAAAAACCTATATTTATAATGTGCTGGATATTTAGTAAAATACTATACATTAAAACATTTATGTATTTCACTAAGTAGCAATAAAGTTGCAAAACCTATCTATCCTTTCTTAATCTAGAGTTATTTTTTCATGCTTTGACAGGTCCAGATCAAATTGCATTAGTACATATAATCAAACCCAATTAAACGAATTCAATATCAATTAGGTTCAATTACATATTTACATTATTTCTAGACTTCTCAATAACATATAAAGTTACAGACTTGCTGACGGACTGACGCATAAAACAAAAACAAAAAATGGTTGTAAGACTTACCTATACAATTGCGTGGCCCATCGCCAAATGGAAGATAAATGCTTTTCTGAATTTCATTGAATTCATCAGGATGAAACCGTTCTGGTCGAAACTCTTCAGGATTATTCCAATACTGAGGGTCATTATGAAAAGCTTGTATTGGAATTATGACATTTACACCTTCATCAATACTTAAATCACTATCTGGAAAAGTGTACTTTCGTCTACATATTCTAGCTAAAAATCCGAGTGAAGGAAAAATCCTCATTGCTTCTTTAAATGTCCACTCTAAATATGTGAGTTCTTTAATAGCATCATAACTAAGCTTATTGTCGTATTTAGCGAGTACAGTATCAATTTCTTTATGTACTTTCTTTTGTACTTCTGGATTATAAGCAAGTTGATGTAGTGTGAAACTTGATGCAGATGAAGAAGTTTCGAAACCCGCTGCGAAAAATACAAATACCTGGGCCGCTATAATTACATCGTCGAATTCTAATTTAGCTTCCTTTGGAGTTCCATCGTCATTGAAGTTTTCAATTGATTCTCCCAAAACAGTGCCTTGATTTTTGCATTCTAACAACAAATCAATGAAATCATGTCTTCCAGAAGGTTTATTATTTCTTTTTCTTAAAATTTCCTTTACCAGAATAGTTAATTCTTTTTCTACTTTTCCCATTATTTTCAAATTTCGTGCCAAAACGGGAAACATGTCTTTAAGCACTACGACTATAGCATCTGGAATACCGAATGTAAATATTTTAATACCTAACTGTCGGAATGCAGCATCGTCGTCATTGAGAGAGTCGGCTTCTAGGCCGAATCCACAAGCACCAATGAAATCTGTAGTATATCGGGCCATTAAATCACGTGCATCCATTGTACTGCCATTGACTGCAGCTTTTAGAGCTCGTGCTCGTAAATGCTCAGCACGTTCAATGATTAAAGGAAACATTGCTCTTAATTTACCACTAGTAAATGATGGTGTTAGCCGTTGTCTTAATAAACGCCATAAGTCACCTTCCCCAAAAAATAAATTCTTGAACATGGGTTCTAGTGATTTTCCTGGTACAATTCCACGTTCATGAAAGTAAACGAAATCAGAGATGGTTACTTGCTTCACCATTGCAGGGTCTTTAAGTAACAACACTGGTGTTGTTGATCGAAATGCTCCTACAAGTTTTTCTTTGGGGTATTTTTCGTATATTCGATTTGCAGTAGTTGTCATACTTTCCCTTAACATATATGTTTTTAACACGGACCCAAAAAAAAGAATTGGTTTTTCATATGCTATACCTCTTTTTTCCCAGTAATCGAAATTTCGCACATTATATAAGTACAGTGCAATAAGTAATACTAGTACTATTGCTATAAAGATCATTTTGTTATAGAAATATTGTGAGGCACTATTTGTATTAAACAAACGCGAATACTATATTATTTTTCAATATTTTTTTTATAAATACTCTTTAAAAATTTGTTATCGTATTTCGTCAAGAGATAAGATTGTAGTTTTATGATATGTAGTTTACTACCACGATCATGACATGTTAATTAATATAAATCAGTTTACTTGTTATAAACTGATTTGATTGTACTAGCTGTTTTGTCTGTCTTTGTGCTTGCAAATCCACTATTCAACCAAACAAAAAGAGAAGTAATCCATAGAGTCCATTGTCGTATTGATCATGTAATCCAATTGTCAACAACGATATCTTCCTATTACTATGATTTTATACATAAACGGATATAATAACGAAAGAAGGTTTGCCTCCTGCCACGTTGTAGTACTATTACAATATTTCACTTAAACAATTCACCACGATTTAATCGTTGACAATATTGCTACTACTAACTACTCCATCTGGGATAGCGGTCGTGAGGGTATAGATTTTATATTATATTCCTTTTCTACAAATATTAAGGTTTATTAAGGGTGGGTTGTAGCCTATGGATGCCTAAAACGTGCGCGTTGCACGTTTTAGGCATCCATAGGCTACAGTTACCATCAGATGGGCCGTATGCTTGTTTGCCACATACGTGGTATAAAAAAAATATAACGTATTCAGAATAGAAATTAATCAGGTAACCTCACAGGCCAACCCCGTAAACAACACTTGAGTATATTAGTGATTCATACGAAGTAAAAAGAAAGATAACGTAACTACCGTGATTGATAGACTTATATATACCTAACATAAATCACAATATATACTTTTTAAGGCAATCTGCATTTATAAAATTTTATAAATTTATCTTATCTTAGTCAAGCAATACAAACATGTTGTGTATTCTTCAGGTGTTAAAGGTGCTTATTTAGGTAGGTAAGTTGATTGGTGGATGGTTGGTTGGGACAAATAAATTTTAATTTCAATAGGACTACTTTTTATTAAGTAATAATTAGAATTAAGAGTTGCATTATTATTATGCTTTTATTACCTTAAGCATATTATAATTATACATCAATTTTAAAGAGAATAATAATAATTCTCTTCTGTACTTCGTGTACTTCGAATATTATTTATTATATTTGTTGAAACAATTTGTCATTGTGTTATCTTTATATATGAATTATTTTTAAGTGTGTATATCTGTATCTTTAATTCGGGCATTAAAAACTTACCATCCAACCTAACTTACCATATCCAGGACAAACTCCTTTCATGTTAGCCACTAAGCCAGAAAAAAATAACAGCAATTATGGTTAAACTTTACATTTAACGACATCTTAGTAACGTTACTGTTACTGTTACTGTAACTTGTACACAAACTATGGAAAAAAATATAGATAAAATAATTATATATTTACTATTATATAAACGAACGAAATGCTTTTTATTTATATTATAACAAAATTATCGCAGACCAAACCATAAGAGCTGTGAAGTTAGTACCGAGTAGATAAAATTATAATTATTAAACATACGATAAACTTATCTATCGTTATGTATGATTACACGATTGGTACCTTACTGTATCTATAAAAAATATTAAAATGTAATACAGTACTCACGGTTATTTGATAATAAGTACGTACGCTAAAAGTTTTATAGCAATATGATTTATTTAGCAATAATTTTGGTGCTACTTGTGCTTTTGTATTTATATAATGTAAGGAATTTCGATTACTGGAAAAAAAAAGGCGTGGTGTACGCGAAACCAATTATATTTTTTGGATGTGCTGCGAAAATGTACCTGTTACTCGAAAGTGCTGTCACAAGTTTAACTAATTTTTATTTCGAGCATCCCAACGAAAAATTTATTGGATCATTTCGATCGACTGCTCCATCATTGGTCCTCAGAGATCCAGAGATGGTAAAGCAGGTTATCATCTCCGACTTCGTTTACTTTCATGAACGTGGAATTGTACCAGGTAAATCACTAGAGCCCATGTTTATGAATTTATTTTTTGGAGAAGGTGACTTATGGCGATTATTAAGACAACGACTAACACCAGCATTTACCAGTAGTAAGTTAAAAGCAATGTTTCCTTTAATAGTTGAACGTGCTGAGCATTTGCGAGCACGAACTCTAAAAGCTGCTGTCAATGGTCATGCAATTGATGCACGCGATTTGATGGCTCGATATACTACTGACTTTATTGGCGCTTGTGGTTTTGGCCTAGATGCAGACTCACTCAATGACGAAGATTCTGCATTCAGAAAATTAGGTGTTAATATATTTACATTCAGTTTTCGAGATGGTGTTGTTATATTATTGAAAGATATGTTCCCAACTCTTACACGAAAGTTAAGAATAATGGGAAAAATCGAAAATGAATTGACTACATTGGTAAAGGAAATTATACGGAAAAGAAATTATAAACCTTCCGGAAGACATGATTTCATTGATTTGTTATTAGAATGCAAAAACCAAGGTACTGTTATCGGTGAATCAATTGAAAATTTTAATAAAGACGGAACACCAAAAGAAGCCAAACTAGAATTCGACGATATAATTATAGCGGCACAAGTGTTTGTATTTTTCGCAGCGGGCTTTGAAACGTCTTCTTCAGCCACAAGTTATACATTACATCAACTTGCTTATAATCCAGAAGTACAAGAAAAACTACACAAAGAAATTGACACTGTACTCGCTAAATACAACAATAAGCTTAGTTATGATGCTATTAAAGAAATGACATATTTAGAGTGGTCATTTAAAGAAGCGATGAGAATTTTTCCTTCTCTTGGATATTTATCGAGAGTATGTAGAAGAAAATATACCTTTCCAGGAGATATATTAACTATTGATGAAGGAGTGAGTGTTGTAGTTCCAATTCAAGCTTTTCATATTGATCCACAATATTGGGATAATCCTCAAGAGTTTAGACCAGAACGGTTTCATCCTGATGAATTTAATGAAATTCAAAAAAGCATTTATCTTCCATTTGGCGATGGACCTCGCAATTGTATAGGTGAGTCTTTTATTTCTAACATTATCAAAAGGTATGCAAAAGTTTATTATTATAATAGATATTTACAATCATGAAATTAAATATAATTTACCATTGTATCTGTAAAGCTGATTAATATATTACATTTGATTAAAACACTAAATTTTGAATAAAACGCAACATCAATTTGGAACTACGATGGCTGTATCAATAAGCCCCATTTTGGAAATATTATGAAATGAGTTGTAAAAGTAGATAAAGGAATAGATATTTTTATGGCAGGAAATCTTTGGCATAATCTTCTAAATTACTGAGTGTATTATCAGTTTGAGTCTAGAGTATTATTCATGATATTCCCTGCGTTATTTATATGTCATTATTTACAGGAGCCCGCCTCGGATTAATGCAATCTTTGGCTGGTTTGGCTGCGATATTATCGCAGTTCTCTGTAAAGCCTGCACCAGAGTCTAAGCGTCAACCCACTGTGGACCCTACCTCGCATGTTGTACAGAGTATTAAAGGAGGCCTACCACTTTTATTCTGTGAAAGAAAGAATGTAAAATTATGTTAATAAAGGCATTACATCACATAAATAGCATATTCATAGTGTCAATTAATATTTTTATATATTGGGACTGGAAAATATTTATATATTCTTCTGATTTAATAAATAAATATATCTATTTTATTTTATGTTTACGTTTATTTTTTATCCCATATAACTTTCTTTTTTTAACTGTAAAATAAATTACATAAAATTTACATTACTCACCTAGTTAAAAAACTAGTAGTTCTAAATACATTCGTAGTTATATAAAAACAGTACGGGAATCTGCAAACGATAGTAGACCCATGCGAAGCCGGGGCGAGCTAGCTAGTATAATAAGTGACAATTGTTAGTTTATGTCACGTAAATATTCAGCTATATCCTTACCTATGCGCTGACGGGATCGCCATTTCATTATCGTCTACGAAATAGGCTATATGAGCAATATAATCAATGATGCAAGCTTTTAAAGATATTTAATATATTTTTACTAGTCCGACTAAATCAGTAAAGGCGCACAGTATCTATCTTTCTAAACAATAAGTTTAGAAATAAGTATAAACTACGGTCTTATATAAACCTCGCAATATGATTACAAACGGTTATCAAAAAGTACTCACATCCGTGTAACCGCGCCTGAACTCTTCACCCTGAGATGGTAGTTCTGACAATCTCAATATAAATGTTTACGAACTTATATAATCTGTTTATTACTTACCTATCACAGCTAATGCCTAAACTTTTCCCCCTAAGTACGGTAATGTGCAATTATTAACATGTAACTACTTAGGACTTTGCTCTGTTGACATACTGAATTATTTTAAATATATTAACAGTTTTAATAATTTATAAAAAGTCAACTGTGTTTGTACCTCAGTGACACTTATATCAGCCATCAGGCAGCTTTCTTTGTAAAATGTGTTTCGGTAGTAAATGTTGTGGTATAACTTCGATTAGAGCATAAGGCTGTATGTACAATATAGGATAAGAGGCATGACATTTAGTCTAGCAACACATGATTAGTATAACGTGATTTCCCTAGTGCTACAAATGAATTATATATCGCCTATATATAATATACATCAGCTACAACTTACCATCACTTAAATTGTTACGTCACAAGAAGAATGGACAAAAAAATTGCGTGCTGCTCTTTTATATAATTTTATGTGAATAGCAAGATTGACAAAAGTGACTGAATGTGTATTAAAAAAAAATGTAAGTATAACGGTAATAATGCTGTATATGTATGTGTTATCTCTGTCCTAAGCATATAGCAGATATTTGATATTCTTCGACGTAGAAATATCAAGAAGCTTACATAATACTTGATTACAAGTAGGTAGATATCACTCACTGCTAATGAGAACATTTACCTTGCCACGCCTATTCAATTCTTCTCGCTGAGAGACTAACCTTCTATGATGTTAGACATATGTCTAATTAAACAATAATTTAATCTTTTTTACATATTTAGGTGCATGCATATGCACCTAAATATGCACCTTACCTATATAATTAAACAAGATTAACTAACTTGCTTTAAAAACAAAACAGAAATTCAGTTGAGTTTTTTCAATTGATTCCATAGACAGAATTATAAAAATATTAATTGAAAGAACTTGACTTTCATAAACGACTATAATGTCCTGTGAATAAAATTATTTTTGATATAATACTCTGTTATCTTTAGTAATGTCTATAATATACAGTTGAATACTACTGGTCCTTACCTAATACCTGTATTACTTTGTCAAGTGATCGACTTGAAATGTGAATATGAAATATCTTACTGGCGCAGAAAGAGGAATGACAATTTAGAATGTCTAGCGATTAACAAAATTGCATTCCTTGCCTTATTGATATCGGGTTCGATTCGAAAACCAGTGATAATTTTCGGATCTGTAATAAAGACATATATGCTACAGGACAGTATACCGCAATGTGTAAAATATACAATAAATACCCCCTTCGATATTTATCTGTCTTCGATAGTATGTATTCGTATATATGTAATGTAATGTGGACTCCATTTTCCGCAGTTAGCCTCCTAATTGGGGCCTTGTGCGTTTCGAGCCGAGACTACTAACGTAGCCAACCAAGTTCTTCCCAAGCGCAGAAGACTCCTGAAGACTTCACAGGCTTCGCGGAGCGACCTCACCGTTCCGAGGATTTGTGTTCCTTGTGTGGCCACTGCTGCGCACTCTAGGATTACGTGAGCGGCCAAAGGGGACTGTTTGTAGCACCGATTGTGTGGCCAGTGGCCCGTTATATGTATTATATATCAAAATATGTTTAAAGTTTATATACAAAATGCTTTGGTTTCGCATAGTTATATTTTTGTTTTTCTCATTCGTAAATTAAACAAAAGAAGTCAAAAGGACTATATGAAAAGAAAAGAAATATTCGATTTACTACGTTATGTAATACTTACGTAATACAAGATTCTACGTAGTGCAAATAAACAATACACTATCTAATTAGGTACGATATGATTCACATTTTATAGTACGTGTTATTTTTTCAATGGAAACAACGCTAAGGCATAGTGAAGGACATCAATGAGAGATGGTGGAATGAGAATGACATCGAAAAAACTTGGCATATTTGCTAGGAATTAAACACAGTGGTTTCTAGGAGACCGCGTAGAGGCCGACCAAACGTTTGCTAGCAAGGTGGCAATAAACTCCATTATTTATACATCCAATATTATACAATGTTGCCACATTATCTAATTTGGTACATAATTTAATACGGTATGAATCATTTTATAATACAATGTTGATGTGTGTTATGATGATAAAAGTTGATGGATATGATCGATTAATTAATTAATGAAAAACTTTTTATTGTTTATAGTTATCTCTAATAAACCTATGTTGTATTTAACCGACACCGTGTTGGGCATACACTTTTATAGAATTCTATAACTGATGTTATATCCTCAGTTTTTTGTCAGTTAGTCGTAATAAACAATTACACGGGGGGGAAAGGATGAAAAAGGATGATGAATCATCCTTTTCCATTTATCCTTTTCATGATGGGGCTACTGCTAACCACTAGTAGTTCTCTCCGGTCGATCTCGACGCGAAATCATTATGGTTAAAGCCTGGGCAATTCACAACGATACAAGTACTTACTAAATTGTCTGATTTCATTCTGATCCTAGCTTTTTACATCTTTCACTTCCGACAATGTTAACGGAGGTGTCGTGTCATTATCATCCTATTTAAAAATACAATATCTTACTGTAGTATATTGTTATAGTATAGCTCATAGAATATTTATAGTTCAATTAATAAAAATTAATAGCATTAGAAAAATTTTAATCTAATATTACAATGATTAGAAATTATTATATTATAATTTAAAAATAAAAAACATTGTCTTTAATATTTTCAAAAATTGTTTATTGTCTGAATATCCTATAGGCCTAACACCTAATGTTGTATTGTGTACTCAAATGATTATTTACATTCATTATTTTCTGTAAACCTTAAAATTATGATTAATATATAATATATAGATATAATAATGATTATTTTGATTAATTAACAATAAATTACATTACTATGTAACGCATTATTACTATTGTACGCGATAAACACATTTTAATTACTTTATTATTATAAATAGACACTTAATCACTGGACCAAAGTAAACACTTATATCACTGATTTTCATTCACACTATCAAGGTTCGTAACTCAGTCATATGTAATTATCTTTTATCTCTTGTCTTAGTAATGTGTAAATAAACCTATCTTGTTCAACCTCAAAATACCCACATATTCGTATATTAAATATATTCCACTGTTTTATAACTACAACTAGCTAATGCCCGGACCTTAATTTACATTGTCAGACTATCTACTTCAAGTATTTTGAACAAGGTAGATTTATATACGCAATAGTGTGTGAGTAACTCTGTCATATCATGGTACAGTTAAAAGGGTAAAATAATGCACTTAATTACAAAATATGGAGCTATGACATTTTCGTCCTCCGCAATGACAACACACAGGTGGTACTCACTCATGGGTTTTTATTTGCCTTAATTGAGAAATAATTAATGCTCCACATTTGTAGTATACACTATATAATATCAACATATATATTGTTGGCAACCGACCGTCGAACTCCTTTGATAATTTTATTATTTCAAAATTTATATGTCATTTTATTTGATATATTTCACTTTATTGATTCATTGTCTCTTAGATAGTTCGCAACTATATGCGAATATATTATATTATAATAAGTTTATTAAAAAAATAAATAAAAAACGTAGTTACGTTTTTTCATCATTTAGACACCCATACAGTCCACTGATCCATGTAATAAAATTATAACTGAATGCTGTCTAAATTATAATATACATGAATAATGTTTATTTTACTTTATTATCAACATAATATAACTCTAAAAATAATAGTTATAATTGTATTCTGTTTGTCTAGTTATTGTATGACTTTTGAGTCCGCTAATCTCAGAAATTTGGCTGGCGGTTTGCTTTATTAGTGTGGTAAGCTTTACTTAATAATTTGTATTTGTTTTATGCCAATTAGTTTTAAAATAAAAAGTTGTACTATCTCCAATTTGTGGACCCACCTAGTAATAAATATAGATTGTGATGATAAATGATAATAACGCGTATATGTATTTGGAATATTAGTCAATGTATTTTTAATTCAACAAACTTCAGCAAACAATTAGTGTAAACACATTGTGTCGTACCATTTTGATTTATGATATAGCTTGATTGATTTATGATATCACACAGTCATCAAACAAACACCATCTGTCGCAACATCGGATGCAATATTTTATATTTTCGTTCTACATTCAATCCGAGTGCAATTAATAATAGTAAACACAGGAAATTTTGCGATTTTTTTTGGGTTATACGATGTTTAATATCAAATTTTCTACAATCGCGTCGCTCACCATCGGTAGGAAATTCACCCGCACATCTTGGAACCATGACAGTCGGTATCAGAGGAGTTTCCTCCGTACTCACGGATATTTTGAAATGAAAAGCTGCCGAGGTTTCGCTAGTGTCTACAGCATTAAGTTTTTCAATAACGCTATATTAATTGGCAATGGAAACGTGAACTGGTGTTGCAGGCAACACAGGATTTTTAGACCACAATGATGACAAACAAGCCATCAGTAGGCTTGTTTGTCATCATTGTGGTCTAAAAATCAACGAAACGGATTTTGATTGTTCTTTTTATAAACACTAGGCATTCCCATACACTTAGGTATCGTACTAATATGATCACGACTGATATTAAGCCAGTTGGTCATAAACAAAACATGTGTAATGTAAAATCTATTACAATACACACATAGATACGGTATCCGTAGTACATAAATTACGTTCCCTCGTGGAATCCATTATTTGCTATTACGTGGAAATTTCGTTAAATTGTATCTTATTGAAACGCTGCCTCGCAAAAGGAAACTTTATTCAAAATTTCAAATCTCGAGCACGAGTGGTTTAATATGGCGTTGTATACAACCGCGCACAAGTGTATTCCACATGCAGTATTCTGCACGCGAAGTAAGGAAAATTTTCACATTTTGTTCTTATGCATATATATAGATCTAAAGTATAATAACAAAATATGATTTGTTTTTTTTTATTTGCACGTATTTTGTTGTATTTTTTTTTTATAACACAGGGGACAAACGAGCTTGCGGCTCACTTGATGGTAAGTGATTACCGCCGCCCATGAGCACCCGCAACACCAGGGGAATTGCAACACTAACCATTTTCTCTTTCGAGATTCATTATTTGCCTTTATTTTTTTATTTTAGCATCTTGAAAATTGCTTTCACCGGTCCAGTAATTTATAGTTGAGTAAAAACAAATCATTAAATGAAAACTTAAAGACTTTTAACATAAATGAAAATGAAATCTGTACGTCATTACTTCTTGTTCTTCAAGATATTTATTGATTTATTTGTTTTGTTAGTTTGGTTTAATTTATTTTGTTTTAAATAAAATGAATCTATATTACTTGTCCTTAGGACTAAGTTTTACCTGTAATTTTATTTGCATTATGGCTGTAATTACATCCTTCAATTTTTTCCGAAAAACACTTCTAGAAGCAAGCTACCTGGTAGATGAAATAGGCCTATTGAAGGGGATTGTTACATAACAATCCCCTTCAATTTAACATCAAGTTCGTGAATTTGCTATTATATTATGGGCTAACTGACCTGCCTTTATAGTCATCTTGTCATCATCCACTATTGCCCCGCCAGCCTATAGCGTTAGCGCAGACAAGTGCACCATTCCATTATCATCTCTTAAAAATAATAATGTTTTACACCTATTATTATTTTTAAGACAAAGTTTGTACAGAGTTTACCTACCTATAAAATTTATAGATCAATTACTGGTTTAAGCAAACTCAATTATATTAATTATATTTTTGTCATTAAATAATAGACGAGTATTTGCTGTTTTCGACACATTCGACATATTCTGTGTCGACAACAGCAAATGTTTAAACATTAACATTTCTGCTGACACAATTCCCGGATTGTTTCAGAATGGCCGTTTAGACAATCTTTGCAGGAAATCATGCATCCTCTCCACTGCCATCAACAAGTGTCACATTCCTAGAAAGTGTTTTAGACGCAAACATAATGTTCTGTGACTTTAAGAATGTTGTGTTACCAAATTGATAACCGACACCGTACTTAACGGCCTGGGTGGTCAAGCGATTAAGCACACCGCTTTACTCCCGATGGTTCGCGGGTTCGATTCCTCGCACGGTGCAAACATTTGTAGGCGTGATTATGATTGCTTGTATCGGTCTGGGTGCATATGTTATGTACGTATTAAAAAAAAACTAAGTATTTATATCAGTTGTAGTAAGTATACTACAACTGATATAAATACTTAGATTTTTCAGCTTGTATTATGGGTACTAGACTTAGTACAAGCTGGGTTTGCCGTGGGATTAGATGGCGCTGTGTTACCTGTCCAGATTTATTTATTATTTATTATCATTTATTTATTATACTTACTTTGATCATTTCGTCTTACCAATAGTATAATTTGCGCGTTGATTATAATATTCATTCATTAATGTATAGAAATTTATTGACTAATAGAAAACTACCATAAGATATGCAGGCATAAGAATCTGTTTTAAAATCCATTTTTTAGTAAAAAGAACATTATATTATGTATAACAGTAATATACAATTTGATCCCTATTTATTGTCTGATAATTAATAATATTTTAATGTGTGATAGACAGGAGTTTAAATCATGATATCTTGTGATAGATAAATATAATCGTACAATGTTCTCTTAATAATTAATAACAATTATATCGACAGCAGATATTCTTAATTACAGCTACTTAAATGTTGCAATATAATTACTTATATAACAGCAGAAGATACGTCACTATCATCACTCACACTCAACAGAGTGCTGCAGTAGTCTAAAATATTATGCAGTTAGCAAACTATACCTGTACGGTCTTACTCCGATATGTATGTTCATACAAAACGGTTACACCTAATTGTACCCTGTATCTTCGACCTTATTATTATTTTTGTATCGACTGTTAAATATAAAACTTCTTATGGATATAAATATATTAATTAGTACATAGATAAATATTTTTTAGGTTTGGTTAGGCAACCTTACAGGTCAGAGACACGGTGGGACAATCGGAACTACGCCTATAGAATAGATATAACTTTTTGAAGTATGTAAAAATAAATTGTAATATAGTTTTTTATTATATAATCCGGTGTTTTATTAATATTCAATAAATATAGTATTCTCATTATTTATGTAGTTATTAGACGATAACGAAATCATACAGATTGTATTCTATAAATAGAATATTAATATTGGGTAGGCATAAATATTAGGTAGGATCCATCATCTTTGAGATGACATCAAAGCAATAATAACAGCATTCAGAAACATAGATAAATGTAGCAAGTGGGGTACTAATAGGAGTAGTAAGTGACGACAAAAAAACATATAAAAACGAAAGGAAAAGTGAACAGAGAGGAAGCTAAACAGTTCCGCACCGCATAATTTCGCTTTTATATCATACATTGGAGAACAGCTTGTAGTACAACTTTATATACTTCTATACTAAGTTTATCTATCTACATAAATTCATATTTCTCAAATCAATATATTTTCGACTAACTGTGCTCGCGTTTTTATTTATATATACAATTATTTTATAAATAAGACACATACTATACATAAAATCCTTGACGTAATAACATATAACTAAATTAAAAAAGTTATCTATTGTACTTTTGACGAATAAAAGAAACAAAACAATGACCATATAAAAAAATTGTTAATAATCTGACCCAAAAAGATAAGAAAAGAGTTTCATCATTAATGCTTCAAAAATGACAATTTCTGAAGCTTTAATGATGAAACTATTTAGTTATATCCCCTTAAGGGTAAACATTTTACGAACTCTGAATGTCATATTTTTTTATATTCTAATCAATAGCCTAAAAGATAAGTTTCGAGCTTCTAGCTATAAAAATGAGGATTCTTTCATACAAATTTTATTTCCCCTTTCAACCCGTTAAAACTCGTTTTTCGTTTTAAAACATAGCCTATCTCCTTTCTAGGCTATCTGTGTACCAAATTTAATTCAAATTGGTTTAATAGTTTTGACTTAAAACGCGACAGATAGACAAACAGTTACTTTCGATTGTACAATATTAGTAGGGATAACAGACAAACCCCTTGCGTATATAACATTAGAATTTCAAATTCCAAATTCCACTAATACGAATAACTTTGCTTATAAAACTGACAACCAGAAATATTTGCAAAATGAGGGTAGGTAAATTACAATTCATTTATTACAATCACTGAGTTGTTGGTGAATCACTATTATATTCTAGTGTTTCAATAATAACAGTCAATGTGTTGAGCTGAGGAATACAACATTTTATTACGTTTGGTGCATGTGTTTGAATAAATTTATTTTCATAACGAAGAATATGACGCAGAAAATATAATGAAGCCATCACCTGAGGTAATATCCATCAAAATATTATAACGTACCATTCCAGTATGAACTTACTAACGTTTAGAATAAAGTATTTTCTTTCGGTGCTTATTCAAAATTGTATTACAAAATACTAACGATATGTATATATCTACTGTGTAATATTTAATATACGTAAAAGTTAACTGTGATATACTTATTCAAATATGATATTTTTTATTTGAACACTAAAAGATCGTTATTTTTTTGCAATCAATTTCAAGCGCGAAAGTTCTGAGTGAGTTCTTGTGTATTTTATATTTTGTTTATAATTTTATTAGTATCTTATTTATACATAATTTAGTACTTTTTTAAATTAATGGATCAGGCGCATATCGCACATAGGCATATTATCAATAAATACTGTTGCTGACGTACTGGCTATATAGTTTTATACTTCATATTTACATTTTCTAGTAAGAATTTAATTATATATTTTTGTATACCAAACGATATAGTCTAATAAAGAATTTTAATAAAGAATAATAATAAATACTATAAAAAAATATGAGATAGTGGCGGATTGTCCTTAGACCATTGAAAAGGTTACAATTAATTTTATTAGTGAAAATCATTACACAATTAACTATGAAGCTTAATATATAGTTTGTAAAGGTTAACTTTTTCACCAATGTAGCCGACACTTATAGGTAATGCGGTTGGCTAGAAAACACGTTTTCGCTTTTTGCTAAGTCGATCTCAGACGTGAAATAACGGAATTGTGTCAAAGGAACCTTTTCGACATAAAGTCGCAGTTACGCTTTCTTATGGTATTTTATGATGTTTTCATTTTATTTAAAATAGCATGAAACCTAAACTATGTTATAAGTGGTTATTAACGGAACAAAAAATATTGTATGAATTATAAATATTTTTTCTTATAAGCATAATCCACTGCATACTTACAACTTTTTGTGTCTATTTTCTACTTAGAAACTTATTAATTTTTTTAGGCCTGTTGTATTGTATGTCAATTACCATTCTGTTGTTCTAATTGTCGATGGAAACACGAGAAATCAGCACATAACCTCATGTTTGATTGCTCAATATGTCGTGGTAATAGATTTCTTTGCAAACCAAAAGAATTAGAAGAAAACTTTTTACGTCATTTATCTGAAGAACATTTACCCCTGAAGTGTAAGAAGTGTAATAAGATTTTTAGTAGAATGGAAGACTTTTTAAACATCGATAAATGTAATAGCATTTCGGAATTAATAAACGCAAAACAAAATGCGAGTAAAAATCAGTCGCGTGATGTTGACAGGAAATTTGAGTCTCTATATGAGAAAACAAACGATAATGTTGAGTGTATAGTATCTCTTAATAAATCGAGCAAAACTGCTGTAATAACGCCTATTATTAGAAAGAAACATCTGGTTGACTATGAGTCCAGCGATAGTGAAACTGAAGATGTTAAAAATCAGAAGAATATGACACCACATCCTAAATTGGTTCCTAAAACACCTAAACTAAAACGTCAAAGAGCTGCTACACCGCATGCAAAAAAAATACTTACATTAATGAGACAAAACATTGTAGAAGAATATGATGAAACTATTGATGGTAATGGTTATGATGGATCAGTTGCCGCAAGTAAAACTACACCATTGAGAAATGAAAACAATGATACTGGTAAGTGTATCATATCATATTTTAATTTTTATAAATAAAAATGGACATAAAATACTCATGTCTATATTCTCAACTACAATTAGGGGGATAATCATATAGAAAACCATAAGGTATATTTTATTTATATGATTGAATTATATTTCCTTGTACAATAATTATGTTAAAATTAAAACCTATTATGAAATCATGTCTGGTTTAAATATAGTACTTGTATATTATCTATTTCATATTATTTTAATTAATATATTACTAACGTTTTAATCGTTATTATTTACATACCTACTAATTATATATGACATATATAATTATTAATTATCAATAACAGTTTCAGAACCGCAAAAAGAAATGACAACTCCAACTTCTCACATTCCCAAAATTTTGAAACTAGCAAAAGTAGTTACAACTTCTACCCCAACTCACCCGGTTGACAATGGAGGTTGGTCTCTGTTTCCTGAACAAGGAGCTGATTCTCCACTATCAGAAATTGAGAATGCCGACAGTCCAGCTCAGAGCGTAACAAATGAGGTATAAAAATAATAATCCAGAAAAATATACACAACATAACACCAAGCTCTGCAGAGTTTATTTTGAGGGTATTGAATAACTGATAGAAATATTAAAATACATTTTTGTAAAAACGTACATAATAAGATATATGAAACACCCAGATCGATTCAAAGACACGCGAGATCGGAAGTCATATAGAGTGTTAAACCGCTAGACTACCGACGTCTATATATACATATATAAATAATTATTATTATTGTATTCGACTTCATTATTACTATAATTATCATAAACGCATTTTTATAGTTTATAGTTTTAACAAATTACATATATCAGACTTGAAAGTGCGGCATTAACATTTTTTTTATTGTCCAACAGCCATCAAAAGCAGAAATAGAGTGTGTACCTCCAAAATTGAAAAGCATTATTGTCACTGGTAGTCGATTACGCCTTGGTAGTCAAGATAGCTCAGAAAAACATGTTACTTTCCAAGATTCTGCAAACAATACAGACGTGTCTTCAGTAAAAACTAAAAAAGTACAATTTGCTGAAGATACAGTTTTTGAACAGCAATCAAAAGTAAAACGAGGTAAAAACCCTTTCATTTACATTATAACTTCTACTCTGTAATTATTCTAAAGCTAAAGAATACTATTATCATTATTTTGTCTTAATGACAGATTTACAAAATCAAGTGTTATAAATCTGTGATTTTCAGAACAACACCTGAACTATACGTAACAATATGATATTATTAAAGGACACTTACCACAGAAAGTCGTCTACGTAGGTACCTCTGTCTCACTATGTTGTATGTAGCTTACTTTTTAAGCTGTATTTTGGTTGTAATGGGCAGATACATAAATTATAGGATAGCACATCACGGGTGTCACATGATATCATGTATAAAGGCGACGTGTACCGCTTACTATGGTAGCCCACTAGCTTGTTTGCCGTTCTAATTACAATAATTACATACAATGAACCGCTTATTGCATTTAGTAGTTTGTTAATAATGCTATATTATATTGTACTTATAAGATGTAATAAGGTATGTAATATATTTTTATTTACAATAAAATTTTCAATTCATATTTCAGTATATCGAAAACCGAAACGAATGCTTACTCCAGGACCACAAAAACCGAAATTCTGTCATAATCCAAGATTTCAGGCACTCATCAATCGATTTGAAAATAAAGGAATTACATACGCAAGAACTCCTATACATTTTACTAAAGAGAAACCACTTGAAAGTACACCACCAGTGGGTGATCACACAAATATGCTGGCCAGGGCTATAAATTTCAAAGAAGATAGTCCCATAGTTGAATCAGAAAATTACTCAAAGGATTCAAACGAATTATTCAGAACATGCTACAACTCACCTATTCAATCCAATGCCAATAATGCAATAACAGCACTCACTGCTAACATTGCCAGCTCTTTGCAGAATTGTCTTACTTCTGCTTTGAGAACAAATGAAGAGGAAACAGAGATACAATTCAAGTTTGTTATTACAAAGAAAAAAGTTAGTATCAAGAGAATTGTAGATGATCAAGATGGAGTTGATGAGAGGTCGAGTGAAATCGAAAGAAATGTGAGCCCAAACAAAGAAAATATCTGGTCAACTGTAGCAAAAGCAGTGAAAAATGTATTTTGGGGAGAAGGGTCTAATTTAGGTGCATGTTTTTTATTATCCACTTTCATAAATAAATCAACGCAACGCTTATTAGATACTTACAGCCTTTATAAATAATATTTTCCGTAAGCTGTATAACATAAAGGATAACGTGACTTTAGTTATCAATCAATTTTTTTTCTGATTTTTTCTGTGTATATACATATAAATCTCATTAGTTTGAATGTAAGAAAAGTATATTACACTATTTACAAACTGTTTAGTAATTAGTATAGGAAAATTTTAATAACAAACATTGGAAATTGTAATCGAAACTTATATACCCAATCTAATCATAACATATATGTAATATATACAACATACGAGTATATTTTGTATTTTTTTATATTGATATGTTTTTCGTATTACTAAAGTTTTTCTAGCGTTATCTGGTTTTTTAACTAAACGATAATCTCTGTCTGTCTTTCTGATACAGTCTACTTTTCATGCAGCCATTTAGTCTAGAAACAATCACATATACAAACAGAAGGACAAACACACTTTCAAAATATAAGTTTTGTTTAATTGGTACGATCTAAATAGTACTTATATTTTTTTTAATAATATGTATAATTTGACATAAAACAATTACTATCATTGCAGCTATATCAACACCCTATAGATCACGAGAAAGTAATACATCATCATCCTCATCCTCATCAAAACGCAAATGTGACGAGATGTCGGATCATGAACAGAGTCCAATCAATCACAAACGACATAAGTATAATGGCAGGATCCGAGGAAGACCACCACTCAGAAGAAGTAAAACTTGGGGTGTATCAAGCGTGCTTAAAGAGATATCCACTTGCAATGACGATTTTATGAATCAGAGTTTCTAGTATACTGAAATATTACATTTTAAAAAAATTGTTTTGTAGTAGTCAAAATAGCTTTATAGTATATTAGTATTTATAATTTATACACGTAGCAATAAAATTTAAATTATAAAAGAAGGTATTTACTTTGATTATGCATGACCTATGTTAAATATTTTTGGTTCGGTTTAAACGATAAAATACACTTTAAATCCCATCAACACAATAGCCCGTATAATAAGTATTATTTTTATTTCTGTGTTGATTGTATAATATACAAAAGTTATATTATACACACAAATAGTCCACTATTCAATTTTGTTAGTATTTTCTTCTGGTGCTAAAATTTAGGACTTCAGTACAAGAGGCATATCCAACTGTCAACGTCGTGGTTAACGCAACACTTGGCATGTACCTATTTCACTGAAAACGTTTAGAACCCAACGTTGCCAACAGGAGAAAATCTACTAGTGTCTCTAAGATTAATTTCTTCTGCTATAGGTATTCTTATTATTAGAGAAGCAGTCAAAATGTATTTTTATTAGTCAGATTCGAACTTACATACTTTGTAATCGTGCCATAACTATGGTATGACGCTCGCATAATATTCGATAAATTATAAATACATACAAATATTGAGTCAAAACATATGAGACATCCATCTATTATAATTATAATTTATTATATCTTTTGATAATGATAACGATAATGTGCCACATAGTGATTTGATTACGAGTATACTAATGATAAAAAATAAATCCTCTTTTAATTCAATAATGTAATCACAACTTATATAATTTTATTTATGTTTCTCATATAATACGTTTAGTGCAAATATATAAAATCTATGATGTTTGCAAATGATTACAGATTTATAATATTTATAAGATTTATAATAATTACAGCATATTTTATTCAAATAAATAAACAACATTTCGGGGTTAAAATATATGATAAATAAACAAAAATAACTTTATTCTCAATATACTTTTTCTCCTATTTTAAATGGTATATATAAAAATTTATTTAAATTTGTTAAACACTTGTTAACCCTTTAAATACTTTTTGAACAATATTATTATATAATTATATATATGTCTATGACAGTCTCATATGTAGCATTCCCAATAATAAATCCGTTAAGTACATGTACGTATTAATTATTAATAAGAATCTAAAAATATACCATATTAATATTCTTTTAAACAGTTTAAGTTATGAATTAATTTAATAGCCGTATTTCTACCCCCAAGTGCGTTGCTTTGTAACTTTTGTTGCGATTAAAGAGAGAAATCAGATGGTAAAATTAATGGATATGGAGGCATAATATCTTAGTCTACCGGAATAATCTAACGTAGTCCACAGTGACATAATAACTGCTGTCCATCGTAGGTTCATCATTCTATTTGATGTAGATAACAGTTGCCACCTACAATTAAATGGAAAACCTCTTTGTCTTACCAACTATTTAAAAAGAAAAACAATACCAGAAAATATTAAAGAATTCTGCCCTAAAACAAATAAACTAATAATATCGGTAACATTACCTTGTCACAAACATTTTCAATAACTCTAAATGTCAATCATATAACTTAATTTGTTCAAAATAATATTACGGAAAAAGGAAGCCGTATAACGGTGGTGCAGCTAAAATCACTTATGAATGACTGTGCAATATTCGTATATTACCAGATAACGATCATAGCACGTGCACAGAATCTCTCGATTGCTCTTCTCTATAAAACTGCTAAACTGTTGAAATCAATACAGACAGGTACGGAACGAACTTATTGTATTCCAAAAAGTTTATTTTGTACTAGTTGTACTCTGTATACTAGCATACGTGATGGAGAATTTGCCGAACGAAAACGGAAATTGTATTTTGTGTTGCATTGTATTGTGGATTGATATTTTAGCGTAGGTGCCTTCACTGTTATTAGTATCTTTTAGCTGATGTCTCTATTATAAAATAGGTTTTATTGTATTGAAAAAAAATCACTTTGATCTTTATTATAATATAAATAATGATTCCTCTTAACAGCCAGGTTCAAATTGAAAGAAAAAAGTTAGTAATATATTATTATAACTACTACTGTAGACATTCTTGTACTTAATATTACTCGTTCTTATATCACACGGTGCTGCTACTACTACGCTGCTCATTAAATAAATATTACTGTTTAAATCTGCTTTACATAGGTAAGAGAATTTAAAAAATCGGTCTTGTACCTTTTGAATTTATTCATTAGAAAGAAAAATCTTCCCTATTTTTTTAATAACTAAAGTTTTGTAAATATTAATTCAATATTTTAGTAAGTACTGAATATTAATTAAATTGGATGGCAGATATTGTGCCATTACAATATTGCCCAGAAATTTAGTGGTTACATAGAAAAATATTACGACATATAGTTATTGTATGGGGATATTTAACGTGAATAGTTTATATAATTAGTATTATTCAAAGCTAGCGAAATAAAACTAATGTAGAGGCAATACATTATTTTTATTTCGCCAACTTTGAATAGCCACTAAGTTTCGTCGTATATTGCAGCTAAAGAATATTATAGCGCCCGTACTTGGTATTCAAACCGCGATTCCAACCACAAGATTATCAATATATTAATAGAACATGTTATATATTCAGAAAAAGTAGAACATTCTCATCGTATCTTATTTTTGAGATAAATGAGTAGAAATAAACATATGAATAGATCGTTTTAGATAACAGGGACACACAATCAGACGAATATACTATTCCATTTTGAATATTAGTATAACTCAACTGATACGTATTAAGAGTATCTACGTAACTTATGCTTTTCTCCCCTTGATTGACCGAGTAGTCAAGGTAATAAAAGATAACAACTAGAACACACATCACAATTACATTATTAATAAGGATTCTCTGCTATGTTAGTACATTCTCCTGATACAAACTATCTGGCAAATTTCATTAAGATGTAATAAACAGACCGACAAATACATTCCTACTAGAAACATTGGACCTAATTCTAATTCATAAGTGACCCTAATAATGGGTGATTTGCAGGACACGAAGTTGGTGCAAATTTTCAGATATTATTATTGGTTCAAACACCGCGACATTCTGAGCACGCGCGATGCAGCACGTGACAGTATTATTTCAAATTCAAAGGGTAAAAAGCAGAGGCTGTATTAAAAAGGATGGCTCTCTTGTAATAGAAGCCAGGCACGAAATGACGCTACTTCATTGCGATTGGCGGTCGCGATGGGAATAAGGCCTTGCAGCGTTATGCCTGCGTGGGCACTGATTGTTCGTGCGTCGACTCAGAGCTTCTTTTCGGCCAAAAACACCCCTATTACTATTGTAATAATACATTATGGAACTAACCAATGTTGAATACGAAAAATGTTTAAGTGATATAGTGTTGTGGCCGCGAGACTTGCACGATTCTTTTCATTCCCTTGGAAGTCATTATGCTTGCTTATTTATTCTTGTTTCTGATTTACTATATCAGTTTGGACAACCGCAGTGTTTATACAGGTTATCAAAAGTAATAGAGTAAATAACTACCAATATGAAATAAAAATATTTATTGACAATATTATTACAGGAGGGAAAACTAGTGAGTGGTGAAGTACGAGAAAGTACATTAATATAATAGTATATTAATATATACCTATATTGTCTTTTAACTTGCTACTATTAATCAATAATTCTTTATTAATACGATGCAATAAATTGATGAATGAAAATAGTAATTTTAAAATAATATTAATATAGTAATTCATCGTACAAATAAGTGATTAATTACTACGCGCGGTACAAACATTTGTATTCTTGAGTGTGAATGTTTGTATAGGTCTGAGTGTTTTCTATATGTATAATGGACGTATTTACAGAAAAATCTAGAAAAACAAGTTGTATAGTATCCATAAAACAGACTCTGCTTACCTCGGGACTAAACTGTTGGGACTGTGTTAATTATCCAGGGGTATTATTATTATATGTGTATATCGAAATACTTGAAGTTAGTAAGATAACTTTTGTTATTTTTATTACTGATTACTGACTTTGAACCGTTTTACGTTATACTTTTCAGATGTTTTTAATAAAGGTTCAATTTAAATATAGATATTTCATTAATTATATTATAGATTATATCTTTGGATCACGTTTAGTCGAATAATATTGGTTAAAACACCATTTAGTTAAATGTTTTCAAAGTGGAAATACGAATATATTTTTTTATCTATGTTATATCATATAGTAATATTGATTACGTGTTTGCGCAGTTTGTATGAAAATTTATATTTAGCCTTAGCTTCTTTTGCAAAATTTGTTTATGATGAGGGCTATAAGTAATAATCAGATTAGATAACCAACAAATCGCAAGAATTATCGTGCTCAGACCCAGTAATCCGCGAAACTTCATAACCACAACAACGTTATAATCGTGATTGATATAGAGATACGTAGATACTAATATATAAACCCAAAACATCAATCGAAGCCTAATCGAATACGTGTCCTGAATAGTTATTCATTGCAGGGTTGAAACAAGATCTCTCCTCAGTAGGGATGCTTTTATACAGACATGATTATCGAATACAGACTTTAAATAGAAACAGTACATTTATATTTTTACAAATAAATGTACTTGTGTGTAATAATAATTTATAGAATCTTATAGGTACTCACCGTTGCAATAAAATATGTCACAAAAGGTACCTACATCATAACGTAAGTTCCTGCCACTATGATTGTATAATCATTTCTAATCATTTTCAAATATAGTTTTACTTTTAAATTACGTAAGTAGATATCGAAACAATATAAAAATGACATAATTATAAAAAACCAATGTATGTCTTTGCCTGAAGAAATAATAAATTACAAAATAAATATTCTTGCTAATATTGTTTCCCAAAGTAGCATACTATCAGTAGATTATATATGATTAGATTTAATAGTGGGTTAAATCTTCCACTTGTCAGGAAGAAACTCGAAAAATACACTTTAAAGGATTTTAACGATTAAAGCAATTCCTCAGTATTCTTTGGTATAGTGAGAATCGAGTGATTTAAATGACGTTATATTATATATTATATTATTAAATTTAAAAGAACCAGTTCTGTATGACTTTTTAATATAAAACATTTAACAGAATATTTATATTCAGAGGTAGTTAATGTTTTATTATTGTAATTTTCAATAAATTAACTAAAGTGTCGAAAAAGGATTTATTCTTACTCAAGTCGAGAACGGAAGATGACGCCGAGAAAAGGTAAGTAAAATAAGATTTATGGAGACCACCCCACCGAAACAGTAAAATAGTCATGACCTACTTATTTTCGGCGCGGAATGTAACGGCACCCTATTTTCGGCATAAGTCTGACAATTTCTCGATCTAACTTCGAGATAGTTGGCGTCACAACCGTAAAAGTGACTATTACCGAAAGCAACCTCGTAAAGTGATTCTCGGAATAGTTTTCGCTGATAAAATGCACGATTATTGCTTTGCGGAATATTTTATGTATATACCGATAATGATAATTGTCATATATGTAAATGATCATGTATAAAATTTTTATAATATAATATAAGAGGAACTTTGTAGCCTTCGCGTAGCTACGAAGTTCCTCTTAAAATATATTGCGCTATTATTAAGCGTATATTTTTAATAAATGATGTATTTATACAAAATTAACCATGATAACTTATTATTTTTAAGCACAGAACTTAAAGTATTATTAATAACGTATCGGTATGAAAATGAATAGACGAAAAATTAAAAAATAGTAATTGTAAAACCTACCGAAACCACGAAAACATTAAGATAAAATTCCGGAATTAAAATGAATTAAACTTTTAATATACGTATATATTAAAAGTACATTTTAATGCATTATGTCAGGAATTTTATCTTAATAATGTCTACAAAAATTAAAATAATATTTAATACCAAGTGATCATGTTCATCCCGAACATGATCAATTTAATTCGTATTGCTCTTATGATTCGAATGAATTAATTTTGCTCCATAAATAATCAATACAGAAAGTTCAGTCTTAAACATTGTATAGTCTGAACTTGTATGTACTTTAGTCGAGTTTTATAGTAGTTTATAACTCAAGTTTGCGCCTTAAATGCATTATTTTCAACTTTCTATATAGTTGTAACTAAGTATATGACTTCAACGTATTGTTCTGATTCAGTTTATAGTTCACTCTCAGCTTTTATTTAAAAAGGTGCAATACTTTACGGGGACGCAAAACTTCATGTTTACTCGAATCTCGATGCACAGTCCAATACATATTTCTAATGACTCCTTTTATTTAATCGTGAATTCTTTTATTTCGTAAGCTTTATGTTTAACTCATAACTTCTTAAATATTTGATTTTACTGTTAAAGTAAAATTAAATATTAAAAACCCTCCCGAGATAGAAGGAACTGAGTACTAAAAGCAAATACCCGGTATGTATGTATGTCATTAAACTCTCGTTCAGCACTGTGAGGACAAATAAGCATAGAACCCATCTGATAGTATAGAATTGCTGTTCAGAGGTTAAGATCGAGTAAATGATCGCTTCAGAAATAGAGATTCTTCAGAGTGGGCAACCCGTCACAGATCCTGAAAGACTTAGTATTATATACAATTCTACATTCATATATAGTTATTTCAGTCCTAATAAATAGAGACGGCATTGTTACTAATGCGGACTGATATTATGATTAATTGCAATATTTCCTATTAGGTTCCTAGTTCTCCGTAGGCTCCTATTGTATATGATATTGGTTGATTGTAGATGAAATTGTCAGGATGGACTAACCTGACTTCCTACTTATAATGTATCATCCATCGGTGCCCCACCAGCGTATACCATTAATGCTGACGAGAGGACATTTGAGGCATTTTAATATATGTACATGTTGACTTACAGGTTACAATCCAGAAGGTTTTCTTCGAAATTGTTATTATGTATATTTGGCTATATATATAATCAAAATAGAAACAATAAAATACTTTTATAAACCTGTCCTCATAATTTATTATTATTTTCTTCCAAATACTTGTCTTACACAAGCAACATTGTTGTTGACAAATGTAGATAACAACCTTTGCAAAATATACAAATCTAAGATAATCCTACAAGACACTATTGGCTCACGAAAACCACATTTCTTTATTAGCATCTTGTTTTTAACGTCAATATATGTTTCACAAAGAATTTTCATTTGTTTATTACACAAACCACATTATTTTATTTAAATATAACGTTTATAAGGGTTCCTTAGTAGCTTTGTATTAGTGTTATGTATTATTTAGTCAGTAGTAGATTTAAATAGGGCTAACAAATAAATTTATTTTTCTTTTACCCACAACGAATGTACAATAAATACCGTTTCATACCATACTTTTTACCCTAGGTAAGAAATCTATAGCATGGCTTGTCTCAAAGACCATTTAATATTTTTTATTAATAAAATGTATAAGCCATAAATATAATAACTAAAGCATATAAGTATTGTTCAATTATAATATGTTTTGTTATTAATATCTGTTTATATAAGTATCAAAGATTTTTCAGTATATTTATTTAGCAAGTAATACCTATTCACACTTCATGCTACATACTTAAGACGCTATCTTTCGCTTAATATTAAGAAAAATAACAAGGAAATTTGTCATCAGACAAATATAGTTTCTAGGAAGCATCAAAGTACACGTACACCTTTGGGAAAAAAACTAATAAAAAAGCGGGCAACACAAAAGATAGGGGACAATGGATGCCCGACGGAAGTTGGTCTCGATACCGGATGTTGTCAGATGACACAGCTAGTAAATTCGACATTCACTAGTACCTCCAAAAAAAAACATGTATATGGAAGCAGTATTTTAATATTCCTTATTTTTAATACAAGAATTCCTAAATTTCTCATGTGCACATGTCTAATATCATCATAATTTCAGTACAAATTTATGAATACAACTTGCCTTTTAATGTAAAAACACATAAGACTCTTAAGTGAGAAGTAGGAACAATAAGGGTCACTTTAAATATAAAATTATTTGCGATCATTTACCCCGTTTTCGACGGAAATAGTCCAATGACAAATTATTCGTTTTACACGCAATCTAATAATGACAACACCTTTATAAAGTTCATATTACCCTTTTAAATTTAGTATAAACTTTAATTCACTAAAATTTTTTAAATCTCTGGTACCAATGTGACTATTATAAATTAATACTTAGAATTAAAAAATAACAGAATAACTAAAATTAATTTAAGGTAACTAAAATATCAGATAATATTCTTATTAAATTTACTTAAGACGACATATAATATAATGTACAATATTTTTTAGCTGATTCTTATATTCATTACAACAAAAAAATTATTATTTTTATTAATTTGCTGCATTTAAGTAAGATCTAATAATTAAAAAATCTAAAAATTATATATATATATTTATTAAAAATAATAAATATATCATATATAATAATAATAAGATAATAATATATATATATATATATATATATATATATATATATATATATCTATGAGATATAAAAACCTAGACAAATTTATATCTAGCTTAGCATGGTATATATGCCGTAATAATATTAATCATTGACTACTTCCGTTTAAGTTACTTCAAACATTGACACGTCAATGTCGATAAAATTATAGTTATAACAAAAAATATCGACCAAAGTTCGACAAAGTTAAACAAAGTTTCCATATACTTACGCATCCTCTTGCGTCGACGTTGTGCGGTTATGTCGCAATATTTTTTTGTTATCCAAACATAATCGCTATCTATATATACAATAAGGCTTGCCCTGTCTCACTGTCTGATCTATTAACGCACTGTATACACCACTGAGGAAAGAAACAAATTTTATGAAATAATAAAAACCGTGCCGGCCTTTACAGCTTCACCGGATGAAATTCGAAGTGCAGTGGATATTCGAAACTCGCGAAAGCACTTACAGGGCGACTGACAGCCAACTGTTGCTTAACGGATACGACTTTAATCTGAGGGCATCTAGAGGTTTGAAACTAGGCAACAGGAGAATAATAATATATAAACAAAATCCCGATATAAGTGTCTAACAGAATACCGCATACAACAATGTGTCTAAAATAATAAAATCTTGACTACATCCTAATATATTTAAGTCTATAAGAAAGGGTTTCCTAAAATGCAACAGGCAACGAAAACTAAAGCCATTGATTTCACGCAAGCGAAGTCGTGGCAAATAACTAGTGTAATATAAAGTACTGTGTGTGTTATGGAAGAAATTGTTTTTGCACATAATTTACCTACTGTAACATCAGAAATAAAATATTATCTCATGACACGACAAAACAAATGATATGTACGAGTAATAATTATTTGTTACTTGCTTTGTAATATGTCATCTGATAACGTTAATGGTATTATAGGTTAATATAATATTTACATTATAATCATTAGGTACAAGCATTTTATTATATGTAAATTATATTTCTTAACGTACACATTTAAACATAGTTGAGTTGGCCACGATTTCTTTCATTTAATGTCTTATGAATACAATTAACTGTTTTAAAATTCGAATATAGAAGAATGTAGGTTTGCTATATTTAGATGATACATAGATTTTTAGTAAAACTAATGATTATCTGGGATATCCTGATGTATGACTATAAAAATCTCGCGTAGTAATATTATTTTTTCTTTAAGAAATATGACTTACTCCAACTTAATACAGGATAAAAATACAATGGAGTGACCCTGAATATGTCTATCTATACTTAACATACCTACTTTCATTTATTTAGGATTGTAATGTAATGAGGAAGGTTTTAATTATTTCCATGTGTAAATGCAACATATATTTCACCAATTTTACGAGTTATATACCATGTGTTTTCTATGTAAGTCTATGTATTTGTATCAGTCATCTAGTACCCACAACACAAGCTTTAGCTAGCTTAACTTGGGTCTAGATGGCGCTGTGTGAATTGTCCTAAGATTATAGATTATTATTAGATTATCATTATTGTACCAGTAGCTATTAACAACGAATACCTTCGACAGTATTCTATGCGGTTAAAGCTGAATAACAAGGATTGGTCACAACGTTTGCCAGATCAACCAGTAGTATATACATATATTTTTTTAATATAATTCTGAACAACATTTACTTATTTAAAAGAGCAACATACAAATTTCTTGTTTATTCTTCTTGATTAGTCTGCGATGTAGAAAAAAAAATATGACTATTCAAAAGTGTATGTTTTAAGTATTTTAATAAAGATTATTTCTATTTTTATAAAATTGTTACATCTATACTATATTTGTATATCAATTTGAAAAGTTCTAAATTATTTACGTATTATAATAGATATATAGAACTATATATAACAGTATAAGATCACGGGTTATTACTCGTGACTGTAAGTTATGTAATATCTATTGACATTGATTTGAATGTTAATTGACGTCAATTGGCCTATTTACGAGAATTAAATTATATTTTTCGTGTAATGAAATCTTCTTTGAAATCTTAACTACAGTTTTATTTTAAAGTAGGTGACTAGCTCGGAACTTCGTCTCTTTGATTCCACATACAAATTATTATACTCTTTTTTAACTTTATTCTGGTCAGTATATTCGAACAAAATCACGTATTATGAACTAACTTCCTTACTTATTATATTTTTTTTATATGTAGTATTACGAATGTAAGTCAGTAAAATATACATCAATGATTATTTATACATTTAACACAAGTCATCAATAGTAGCGATCTTTATACATATTTTCAACGACACATTGAACCCAATATCCTGTCCACTGCCGTATGTAAAAGCAAACTAAATGGGCGACATTGCTACTGCGGACGGAAAGAAATAAGAATTTCTACGACTTATTTTAGGGAGGTTGGACAATTTATGTCTTCAGATATTCTCATTCAAAAGATACTGCAATAACAAACATTTTTGGGTGAACTTGACTAATATATTATACAAATAAATATACAACTTACTAGTTGTTTACTTTACATTTAAAATAGATTACTTTTTATTATATTTATATATTCTAGATATTTACATTTCAAGTTATATGCATCTATTAATGAGGTTTATTTTATTTTTAGAATATTTCAAAACTTAACAACATATCAAATATCCGGTGAAATTATGATATTTATATGTTACCTTCTTTATATATTATAGGAATAATATAATATATACATTAAATAACAGCTCACTAAGAATTCATACCGTATTCTAATAAATCCATCCACATAGTATAAAACAGAAAAAAATATTGACATTAGTAGAAATAAATAAATAATAAAAAAAATTTTAACTTAGAATGTGGTATGGAACTAAACTACTCATTTATAAGACTACTTCTCATTATTATTATTATTAATCATATCTTTTTTTCTTTGCAGGTAAACGGTTCGTGGGGCTTGCCGGCCTTTGTGTGTGATGTGTATATTGCGATGGACGTTACCTCCTCCACTTCAAGTATTTTCAACTTAGTCGCCATCTCTGTTGATAGGTAAGACATTTTATACCTATATATATAAACATATATTTTTCTAATAATATAAGTATGGCCAATAAACTGTACAATAGCAAGCCGTAATACTACCAGTATTGTACTGTGTTACCTCAACATGATTAATTACATTACATGATTCAGGAAGATGATCAGGCGTTATGAATTATTTTACAGTATGATAAATTTATTATCATTTTAAATAAAGAATCATCAAAATCAGTTAAAATTTAATGAAATATGTGAAAGAAATATACAAAACCCTCTTTGAGCAGTCGGATGGTAAAACACATAGTCACTATTGCTTTTCATCCCAGTAGTCTCCTATTTACCTTTTAGAAGCGGGGTGTTAGGCATTATTGAGCTTTAAGCTAGTACCCATAACACAAGCTCTGCTTAGCTTGGGACTAGATGGCGCTGTGTGAACTATTACTATTATTATTATTACCACATGTATAATTGGAAAAAGTCAACATTCATTGATAAATCATCGTTTTATAATTAACAATTAAATCTAACTATAATATAAACTAACGGTCTACGTGATGGCAAGCGTCGCCTACGTATTTTTTTAAACGAAGGTGGCAATGAATCATATGGCTCTTCCGATTCTAAATAGTTACCATAGCCCATGAACGCCTGAAATACCAGGGGTATCACGTACATATTGCAGACCCTTAAGAAACCTTAATAAGGGTATATTATATCTTGAAAAACCTCACAATGTAATTTCTGGAGAAAACCTCGGCAGATAGTCTATTCCATAATCCTATATGAACAGCACCGCGAATTTACGTCATCATATAACGCAAGAGACTCTTGTCTTGCATTTCTAGGTGCCTAGGTAACTTGTAATTTAATGTCATATCTGATATTTCAACCGAAATCAAACTACTCGGTGGCTTAAATAAGTAAAATTGAAATACCTACGGAAACGTCTCCATTCAAAGTCTATATTTGGTGAAATATATCCTTATTTATTCCAATCTATCCCTCAGGTATATAGCAGTAACACAACCAATAAAATACGCAAAACATAAGAATAACCGGCGGGTGTGGTTCACCATTGTTCTCGTATGGCTGATATCAGCCGCCATCGGTGCACCTATTGTGTTGGGTCTGAACGACACGCCTGATCGCAACTTCGACGAATGCCTCTTCAACAGTCAGAACTACGTTATCTACTCATCATTAGGATCTTTCTATATACCTTGCATCATGATGATGTTCCTCTATTATAATATTTTTAAGGTAAGATACAAAAGAATATTATTTATTACTAATCTTTTCACATGTTTAATTAATAAGAAATGCCAGCTACCGTCTAATGCTAACCCACGGTGGTGTATCACCCGATATTATTAGGTACTTCTTTTTCGCTCAATGTTAATTAAGTTCTTATTTTTGCTCGGTTCTTACAAGCTGTAGTATGTTGTTTAATAGTCTAAAACATACTTATTTCTTAGCTGTTAACTAAAATCAGTTTTATTTTTAAATTAGAATAACAGTTCCAGGGAATATATCACAGAATAAAAAAAAATATTGCATAGTTATGTGCCAATACTACACTATGATTTTGAAAGATACACTGGCATTTGATAAATATAATCAGAAATACAGTTTGATTAATATAATTTTATATAACTGTCTCTCTCTTTCTAATATACCTATGTATTAAGTGCATGAAACTATTTAATACTGTATAAATAGAGAAATAGGTACGCGGTGTAGGAAACAAGAATAGAAAGCAATATAGCAGATTTGATAAGTAGTATTACATTAACGTTAAGCCTTTTTAATGAATGATGTTCTAAAAATATTTGAGAAGAGGAAAAATTTTTAAATATTATATGTAATATTAATATAGAAAGCGAATGATATAATTTAAAAATAGCTTTGTAATATCAACGCCTACAAGTTTTTTGTGAGCCAAAAATATTTTCGCTACCAAATTGTTCCATAGAAAAAGTATTAATAGATAATAAATATTTTTTGTCTGTGATTATAAGAAATTCATAACATTACACGCACCTTGCTCTGTTTTCGCTCGTATTGTTCAATATTGTAATAGGATATTTTACACAATCTGTACAATATCTATGCGGTCTATATCTACTCATTTTACGAAATAAAACATTTCCTGTAGATACATTTTTTTATTATATTTCATTCATATTAGAATTAAATATGTGCTAATATTTATCAAAAATGTATAATTGTGATTAGTACTGGCAAATAAATGATACCTTTAGCATCTTTTCGTATTTATCGTCTCTAAGAATTTACTGTAATAACTTCTGTGTGAAGTTATTACAGTATATTCTTATTACAGTAGAGTACTTATTACAGTACCTACTATTAACCGGGCGTTTATAAGTTAAGACTTAATTTTAATAATATACTTTCATTCTTAAATATAATATGGATTGTTATGGTATGGCATCATAAAATTAATCAGGTACTCATTTACCGATGACGGATGTAACAAAAAGTGGGTTCTTCATCTACATTATCTACAGCGATCTACTGTATGAAGAGTCGTGACTCATTAAGAGAGAAATTCAAAGAGGCAAATATTCTCACCGTTGCTTCTCAATTTATATATTCAAATATCCTATATGTTCATAAAAATCTTAACTTATTTCCAAAAAACAGCAATATTCATAATATTAATACTAGATTTAAAGACAAACTTGCTGTCCCCAAGTATCGTTTAGAAAAAGTCAATAGGTCTTTTATGGGAATAGGTATAAAATTTTACAATAAGATACCAAAGGATATATTGGAATTACCCTTAAATAAATTCAAAACATCTGTTAAATCATATTTACTAAGCAAGGCCTATTACTCACTAAACGATTACTTGATTGACGAGCGTGCATGGCAATAGTTTTCATGTTCGGGATTTTCATTTAATGTTAGACATAGACACCTATATAAATACCTATGCATTGTAAATAAACTGGATTTTAAAAAAAAAGTAATTCAATTGAATTTCATGCCAGTTCTTCTCAATTGGATCTATATACCGAAATGGACGGTAGGGAAAAAAAATTATAATGTAAAAACTTGACGTTCATAAGCGGCTAAAATGTCCTACATGAATAAATGATTTTTGAATTTGAATTTGAATTTGACATTCATTGGTACCTAAATGAGTAATAAATATCTATGATCCTGGCGATGTTACACATTTTCTTCACTAAAACATGACGTAAAACTATCATTTTTACATTATAATAATATAATGTAATTAATATCCAACAGGCATTAAGAAATCGAGCGAAAAAACAGCGTGCCGCTAAAAAACCTCCTATATCTGGGGATCCTACGACAGGTGCTACAGCGGCTGTGGTCATAGAAAATGTAGCACAAACAAGAAGGCTAGCCGAAACTACGCTACACGATGATAGACCTACTAATACTGGTTCCGGTAGCAATGAGGATGATCACGAGGATAGGTAAATAAACAATATTTAAAACTTTACAAACTGTTTACAAACATGAAATGACGGGATATCTATCGTGATTGTTTTTTACAAGCTTCCTATTACTTCGAAGCCATTACCAGTTCAAGTCAATTGGGGTCATGCTTTAGCATTGTCACGGTAAATATTTCGTTAATGTTAACACTGTTAAATGGCAATAACAATTAATAATTTTATAAGGACAAATTAATAAAGTAATGTCCGAATGTTCGACTCGATGCAGTTTATTTTATTGTATTTCATAAAATATAGTTGCGATTTCTAAAACTAATTAAGAGAATTGACTTCTTTTTAGATAAGGTATGTCGTTATTAATGTAGATTTTTTATATAATAAACTAATATAAATTCTTGGAATATTAATAATGCTGTAGTTCAGCATTATTCGGAATTTTACTTTTGTACTATATACTTGTCCCTTTTTGGTATTTTCACCAAATATTTGGATACCTTGCCCTATGGAATGTCTTAATTTTCGAGCAATGAAGGCAAAGAAATGGAAGGTGGTTATCATACTGACTGACAAATCCTATTATAGCATTCTTGGGGACCTTCCTATTTCTATAAAGTTGTAAATATCAATAATGGAATACATAAATTCATATATAATCATTATTAATCATAAAGTACTTACAAATAAATGTAATATGTAGTTAGTTCTTAATAACGAGTAGATCGTTATTATGTAGGTATTATGTAATTGAAGATCCCTCTTTCGGTAAACGCCTCCTCCATCCTACTCCAAGCTTCATATTTTTGCAGTATACTTAATAAGGTTATTTATAAAATAAATAATATTTAATAACTAATTTCTAGATGAAGGAATTTGTATCATAGAAAGAATTATTTAATGAATATATTATAATACAATTAATCTTTCAAAGTATATAGTATATATCTTCAAAATAGATCTTAAGGTATTTTCCTAAAAATACATTTAAACATGTCTGTATTCTTACAGAATAAAACACAGCGAATCTTAACTTGTACTAAATTAAAATGTACATTTCTTAAATTACATATTCTATAAAACTATGTATAAGCATTAGTAAGTAACTAAGTATTATTTTCTTCAAACTAAATATACGCTTAGGTATACCAAAGACTTATAAGCAATGTTATTTGGACAGCTTTGACAATAGATCGGCGGATCTAGAAGCGGATGCTGACGACTGTCATGTCATACCCAATGATAAATCAACGGAGTTCATGCTAGCAACTGTTGTTGAAGAAACCGCAAAGTATGTTCATTTTTCAATAAATAACATATATTTACATTACTACTGACACGAAACAATAAGAAAAGGAATTAATAACAGTATTGGCAAGTTATCTAGTTTGTAAACTGTGGTTTAGTTTGAAGGGTGTTAAATGGCAGTGAGGTTACAGAATATAGAGACAGGGTATCTTAGTCCTCAGGATTAGAAGTAGGAGTACTGGCATGGGCACCACATGACATCGTGTTGTATAATGGCGATGATTGTCACTTACTATTAGGTGGGCTAGTAGTTTGCTTACTATTCCAGTTGCATGGAACCAACGTAAACTTAATGTAGGTATAATTTATAATTTAAATTCTTATTAATAAATAATAATATTACTTTTAGTATTTTTTTTATTAACACAAATAAAAACTAATAATATGAAAATACTGTAATAAGATTAACATGAAAACATCAATAGAACAATTTTTACGAATATATTATTATTTAGCAATAGTCCTGCCATGCCCAATGCAGCTAGTAATGGTTTAACTAACTACTAGTGGTCCCTGATATTACTTATTCCATTAAAATATTTGTTAGTAAAAAAATAGTAGTATTGTGACAAATACGGTAATGTTTTGTTGAAAGTCTTCGAAAGGAAAAACGATAAATACAAATCCAATTAAAGATTGATACGCTCCTAAAGAGAATACTAAAAGACACGCTTTAAGAAACGGGAAGTTCTTTAACGAGTCCATAAAGATTCTGATTATTCAATCAATCAGACTACTTGAAGGACCAAAAGAACTCAGAAGCCATTGACTTCTCACTTAATCAATTACGTAAAGTCAAGTAAAAAGTAAAAAATAAAACGGAGAACGGATCTGGGATGTTTAACTTTTATGGCTTTTTCTGTTTTTTTTATATCTCAAGTTTTTATAAAGTTTGATATTAAAAAGTTGATATTATGTGATATGGTAATAACATTATCGATACAAATGAAAATATTATTAGTATAGTTGCATTCTACGACAATAAACCAATATTAACTAATTTGACAATTTTATTATTTATTTTCTATTTGTCAATATAAGATATATTGTGTACACGTATTTTATACTATAATAACCTTCATTTAAATTTAGTAGTTTAAGTTTGATTAAGAAACGATTATTCAAAGATTTTCCAAACTTTCACGTTATATTGGACTAGCAATCGTCTTCGCAGGGGTCTTTTACAAATATTTCCATTTCTCATCCTTATTTACTATAATATTCTTGTAGTATACATATAAATCATCCTCTTGAATTATTGTATGTACTTGTGAAAACTGGATTAAAATTCGTTTCGTAGTTTAAGAGATTTAAGCAGTCAGCTACGGCAACTTTATATTTGTGTAAACATTCATATTTGTGTAATATTATGATCACGTGAAATTAAATTAGTTTTTCAACTTTTATAAAGTTAAAAAAACCTATCTGTAATAGACTTACAAATTACTGAATATAGTTTTTATATCTTATGTATAGAAATATTATTAATCTCTTACATATCTTAGGCCTTAATACACTTAATATTTTCGCAGCACTCCAAAGAAAAGTTTGAAGTCGCAACCTCCCGATCCCAACGGCAATAATGATTCAGGATACGCACCGTCCAATCTGGAAGACACCATCAGGGAGCACATGTCCCCTCCTGGTTCACCCAGCATGAAAGATGCTACAATACTTAAGAACATGGGATGTGATGGCTCAAAGTGGAAGAAAAATGGGAAGGCGGCAAGAGTGGTCACAGATTCGAGGTAATATCAAATTTCTTTAGTTTACTTGACACCTTGTAGTAACTAATTGAATCAATATTGGTAAAGTACGTCGATATTGTAATGAAATTACAATATATTTTTTATAAATCTCTTTCTTCAAAAAAATTCTTTCTTTAAAATAGGTTGATACGATACATATAATATGATATGGTTGCAATGAAAACCGACGAATCTCCGTTATTTATCTTTAAAAGCTTCTACAATAAGACCGAATTATAGTTACAAGACTGAGAATTAGTGTTTCTTTTTTTTTGTATAAATGTTTTTTATTTTGGTCGTCAAATTGGCTATGTATAACAAAAGTTTAATAGATCTATACAACCGATAAATTGACACCTAAGGAGGCCAGTTATGTTTATTAGTACAACATGATAGTGTTCTATCAGTTGTCAAACGGAGTCTAGTTATTCCTAGACACTTTACACAATAGATTAGACACCGAATTAAAACATCGTGTTGCTAAAAAAATTCCCATCAATTAATCTTTACTATTTTCTAGAAGTGTTTCGTTGGCCGTTCGTTCTGAAGACGATCACGAGGCTAGCACATATGATGTTAGAGACGGTTCATCAGCTAAAAAAGAAAGAAAAGCCAGTGCAGCCACTGCCCGATTTACCATTTACAAAGCTAATAAAGCCAGCAAGAAGAAGAGGGAAAAGTCATCAGCAAAAAAAGAGAGAAAAGCTACAAAAACGTTGGCTATCGTTTTGGGTATGTATTAGATCAATATCTTTTCTGTCTGAAGTTCATATTATGGAGACTGAGTAATGATTGTGCCTTATACTGAGAAAAGATATACGTTATATCCAATGGAAAGTGTCAAACCACCTTATTAGCGCCGCACAGTGTCGTGTTAAGTGTCATGCCTCCATTGCACTTAATTAATATAAATTTGCACTTTACCAAATTTTATAGTACCATCCATTGTTAAATATACATATTACATATATTCTAATCATATCGCATTAAATAAGAAAGAAGACGCAGGATAACGATAATAATGTAAGTTTCTATATCTAAAGAAATCTCATGGGTGTATCGGAGCTCCACGAAACGCGCATTTTATGCGTATTGACTTCCTATCTCCATATTATCTTATGAGCCGCTTTACTCCCTGAAGTAGAATATGCCAGAATCTCTATTTAGCTATCTCCAGGTCTATTAGCATACAATACCTACTTATCTTTTGTATAATCGATTAATGTATTTTCTTTTAATAAAATGTATTTTCTTTTTTATATTACACTTGAACTTATTAGCTGAACTTAATACAAGCAGTTTTGAATACATGCTAGTATATACTATAGAGGATAAAAAATTACTAAAGATTATTATAATTATAATCGATAATTACAGGCATAATTCTTAAACTTTACTTAAAATATTTTAAGTATATTTGACATTCTATTCATTTAAATAATGATATTAATAATCTAGAACAATTCATACAGTGCCATCGAGACCCAGCTAAGCAAAACTTGTGTTATAGGTACTAGACAACTGATACAAATAGTTAAATAATTTTTTGTACTTAACATAGACAGTATCCAGACCAAAACAAACAATAATGCCCATAAATACAAATCTCTACACCATGCTAATGCATGAACCCGCGCCCATCCAAACTAAAATAGTGGGCTAAACTACTAGACCACCGAGATCATTATAGGGTATCTATACCCTAGTCTAGTATGAACTTAGTCGTCCAGAATAACACACATCAACACATGCAAGATACCACGGATAGGATGACGTAATATCCGCACTTGATTTATTTTTTTATGTTTCTGATCATCTTTGTAGTATTAAAGCAGTAAATTGTAAGTTTATATTTTTACAAATTAATGACATAATTTTACAGTAAATCTTACTACGGTCTACATAATAAGAACTTCAAAGCCTATAATTACAAAGTTCACTTTACTTATAATTCTCGCAACTGACCTTTAGATAATGCTGGTGGATTCTATAAACAATTTGAAACTTCTACTAAAGGTTTTACCATAAATTAAAGTTGTATATTCTCAAATATGTATCAGAATGAGTAATTTCTAATTCTTACTTACAGGTGTTTTCTTGTTCTGCTGGGCGCCATTTTTCACGTGCAGCGTTTTGGGTGCTCTATGCGACAAATTCCAGCTGCCGTTTTCCCCGGGTGTAACCACATTTATACTAACCACGTGGTTGGGTTACATAAATTCCTTCCTCAACCCCGTCATATACACTATCTTTAATCCTGAATTCAGGAAGGCCTTCCGTAAAATACTAAAATGCGGTACCTAGCCTTTAGATTATTTGGTCGTCTTCACACAGTAGATCTCGTCTCGTCAAAATAAAGCTCTCATATAACTTTTTTTCCTACTTAATAATTCTATCTTTCACACATATAGTACTTTAAAATTAAATCAATTCTTGTTTCTCTATATATCTCTCTCTATCTCCTTTTGTCTCTAACATTATATTACATTATATGTAATAGTATTTTTATAAAAGTCATTAAATATCCATCTTCATATTATTATTTTCATAATTGCTAATCCTAATTCGCAAATTGAATCTTGATTGAAACTGTCAAACAAATATCTTTTCGGAGAATAAATCGTATTATCTATCCTCATCTATTACTGATTTAATATTTCACTAGGAATTATATATAACAACGAAATATTAGTTCTAAATTCTTAATTTATTATGAGATCTACTAGACGACCAAATAATAATCACTAAAATTGTCAAAACATCATTGTAATGTGATAATTCAATAATGTAGCGTAATTATCAAGGATGTTAATATTATATTATAATTATAGCATATCATGCGCAGGTATATAAAATAATGTGGCAAGATTTAGTAAATAATGATTCATTTAATAAATTTTATCTTAATAACTTTAATGTAAGAATATGAGACTTATTAGTGCTTTGCGCTTCTGTAAATAAGAAAATAATCTAGTCAATGATCAGTATTACATAGGTTTATATTTGTAATTGATTATGCCAAATTTAATAGCGATATTAAGAAGCTTTAGTTCGTTTAAGGTTGTGATTATTTTAATTTTTAATTGGTAGAAAACATTCACCATTCACTATTGTTGTATCATACTATATTATATTATATACTTATGTATATTAGAAAGCATGCCTCTTCGTAAATAATGTAAAATATTATGTGTAAGTAATACTAAAATAGTTTATAAAATAGACATGTATTACATAACACCAAAATTGATATTGTAGGTAATAAAATGTTTTCATTTTCATATTACAGTGTAACTTTATTTCTTCTGTACAAATTATATAAATGGGATAATTACCATGATAATATTGTTCATGCTCTCGATATTCTGTCTTTGCCTTATATAAAATATGTCTTTTTCTGTTTTATATTTTCTGTCTCAGATTTATTAATTGTAATCTATTCCAATGTGGAATCCTCAAATTTTATTTATTATATTATATTATATTTTGATAGTTATAAGTAGTAGTAAAAGTAATAAATTGATGTATGTAATATAATGAGCTGTCTTTCAATGACATGAAAAGTGCACTGCGAGATTTGATAAGGTAGTATATATAATTACTCGCCAAATAGTAATTCGGATCATATCAACAATATAATTGTATAAAATATTTATTAGAAATATATTATTTCATTGTATAAAATAATTTGAATATAATATATTACTTGAATTTGATTGTAATCCAGTATTACTCTATTTAATATCAAAGAACTATTTTATTTTCGTTATCACTGCAGTAGTATTTCCTTAAGATTTATTTTTATTAACAAATATTATTGTAATAAAATTTTTGTTCTGCTCAATTAATTTTAGAGTAGAGATATACATTTTCCTATCGTTTTTGTGATAGATAATGTAGATAAATTATATGATATGAATGCAAAACAAAATATCGTCTTTTATCTTGCTCAATGAAACAAAACAAAATCGGTAATCAATTGAGACAGTGCGTTTTTAATCTATATGGAAACCAGTTTGACTAATATTTTATTTCATTGATTAGTACTGCCGTCTGCGCTAAGGTATATGCTGGCGACATCTGAAATGGCGCGAAGATAATGAATATAAGGTGAGGTCAGTTAGCATAGTAACAAATTTACTAGGAAATAACCATGATGATTGCCATAGGGATGTCGACCCGACATAGTTAATTGGTACCAATGACGATACTAATACGTATTATTAATAATACGTATTACAAACAATCCCCTTTTAGGATCATTTGCGTATTCTACTGCAATTCAGTCAGCGCGCGTCTTACACCACCTGTATTTTTTTTTAATAGACTCAAGGGGGATGACTTCAAATCCATTACTATAGTTATATTAAAAATATTTCCTTTGTGCGCTCAATGTGTATAAATTTGATATTATCGTGAAACAATAATTATTAGATTCGTTGTACTGTCCAGTAATTTATTATTATATATAATGTAATAATAGTTAAAAACCAATTGTTACAGGGTTTATCAATGAAAATCTTGAAATAATGCTTTCTGATATTGATATATGGACATGTACCAAGTGTTTATATTATTTTAAGTTGTATGAGTAGATGAAAAATTATATTATATATAGTAGAAAGCTTATTAGGATGTTTTAGTACATGCATTATAGAGATATATTTATGACGGAAGTGAAATATCTTGATATATTTATATATATCCATTTTTCACTTGTCGCATAATTTATCTAATAGAGTTATTATATAGCTGTTACATATGGTACTTAATATATATAATATTATTTACATGGTCGTTCGTAAAGAGTATACCTAGGTGGAAAAGTCTATGACTTTTAAAATAAAAATTTAAACCACTTTCAATAAAAAATGAAGTGGAATTGTGAGATAAGTTTTAGACTTTACGTACTAAATTATACAGGTGATCATATGGTGTGTATGAAAATTTGATTGCAAAATTCTTGTAACCAATTAGTAATTATTTGAAGAAAATCTTTTTTTCAATATTTACTTTATGTTTTCAGAACATTCGCACAGTATATAAATAATATATCTTGCTCTCTTCTTGGTAGACCCTTTGCGAATAACCCTGTATAATATATTTTATACATAATATAATATGTATTGTACTATATACATATATTTATAACTTATCCTATAATAAATCACAAATATTTACTGTAAAAAATAACCCTGTAATCTACGTCTACCACACGTGTAAATAATTACTGTGATTACAGTAAATATCAATCAAGTTAATGATATCAATAAAGGATATTACCGAATTTTATCATAATTATAATATTGTTTATAGTTATGTTTGAAAATTCTACGTGTACAGTAAGAGACAAGAATTTTTATTATTAAGTACTTAAGTATATTATTTGAATCATGAGAATTATGTTGTTTACATCTAATTGACTATTAATTTGTATCTAATAATAAATAGTAAATTATAAAATAATATTTACAGCAATATAATTGTAATAATACCTATTATTATATATTTAACATTATATGTACTTATTTAAATATTTGTAACTGACTGTACTCGAATGAAATTGTATGTACGTTACGTAGTTTGTAAACTATGTTTTCTATGTAAGGTAGTGTTTTAACTTTCTATGCGAAATTGTGATGATTTAAAATATTCTGTTTTACAATTACTTGTTTTATTTAAAACACTCATAGTTTTTCCTTTAATAAATAACTAGATATAAAATATAATAAAAAAGAAAAATCCCTCGCTGTAATAAAGCGAAAGATGATTCTAGCTAATTACCATAAATACACAAATGCAATATATATCGCTCCATAAGGACAAAAATGAAACAACGAATTTATTATTCGCCATTCTTCTACTACTACATAAAATGAAAATTTTTGTTTGAAAAATGGTAAATCGATTTCTGTCAAAATTTTTGATAATGCAGTTTATTATGAAAAATGAGCGTTATATAAATAAAGAGTCAAAAAAATATTATCGTAAAAGTTAAAAAAGGCTATTAATTTGAACTACATCCAATGAAGTTAACTTTTAGAGTTGAGTTAGAGTTGTTCTTGAAATAAATAGCAAAAAATCAAATAACATTACAAAATTGTATAATTCGTAAATAAAAAATACGATCCACCACATCACTTTTAACTCGTTCAAATAAAATTTTCGTGGTAAATTCTGTGAGCTCTCCAACGCCTTTTGTCTACCAGAATATGTACTTTCAGGCCGCAATTAAATTTTGCACACCATACAGGTGTTATATTTTGCATTCCATTGGTCTTAAAGGACGTTATTTTAAATCTATTCTACTAGATCATTTAGTTAAGTATATAGACAAAAATCATATACATACATATTTTACTGTAAAAATAGTTTATATTTCTTTACTCAAAAATGCATATCAATAAAATTATAAAAAAGCTATTGTATTATAAATTAAAAAATACTTCAATTGAATTACATATGATTAGACAAGTGAAGTACATACTATGAGAACCCAAAAACGTCTCATTGCACGGATCTCTTACCATGGTATTCTAAAATTATACTTTTGTTAAACTTATGTTACGTAATTAATTATTAAAAGTAATTCCGAAATTCTAATCTGAAATAGTTACTTTTGAGTATTGAATAGCTACTAGACTTCTTAGTGTAAACGGACATTGTATATCAAAATAAATATTCTTTCTAGTTACAACAGCTAAATCAGTCTCAATATGTTTCATACCGCTGTTGCAGGATTATCAGAAAATATCCTCAATATGTTTGATTAACGATAAATTGATTGAATGTGACCTTTCTCATTCTCTGAACGAATGTTTGTTTGGGATTACGTGTAGGTATAATATTTTGATAGATTATGAGCTGCTCTCAAACCTTTAACGCAGTATCAATCCTATTTATACCTACTGACATATAGGTAATATTATAAATGTCAGTATATATTTATCCATCTTAATTTAGTTCAATGACCCTGTCAATCATTATGAGATTAAATAGAGTAGGTATAATATAAAAGAATTTTGTATACTAAACTACTATTAGAAGGAAGTCTTATCCCAATTAATTAATATGACCATTATAATGTCTCTAGGTAAAATAAGTTTAATAAAGAAAACTCATAAACTAGATGTTCTCTTAAAGAATCAAGCTACAAAAATAATAAAATTGTCCTTGGTGGCTGTTCGTACAGGGAAAAAATATTAAGTCAATTTCAAAATAATTATTATTGTTGGAATTTTTGTATGTTTGTCTGTGGGTCTTAACCGTTTGGGTGCGTTTTTCACCTGTGTATTGTGGTATCCGTCTCTTAATGTTTTGTTTTTGTTTTATTCTAATCTGTATAAAAATAATGTAAAAAAGTTAGACGATATCACACGACTCTGCTTGGTTAGTAATATAGACTTTCCTCAATGATTCATTAGAGGAATTGTCGAAAGAATGATGATACACTTAGATCTACATATTATGAATTCCGGATCGTTATACGTATGTGTCATATGTGGGTAATGACTACCGCAAGTGGTTCTTTTACTTACATATATAATATAAATGTGGAAATTTTCATTCAAATACGTTCAGTCAATTAAGGGCAAATATCTAATCATTTTTACGCATACTTTCACGTTTATATTTATAAAGATTATTATTACATGCGTATAGGTACTTTGTTGAAATAAAAAAGTTTAATTCATCACATTTAAAATTAGGACTGATGCTTTAGTAGTTCCTGAGATTAGCACGTTATTTCCACCAAACAAACAAATTCTTTAGCTTTATAATATTAATATAGGTAGAAAGAGAAGAGAAAGATAATATCTAATACAAACACTAATTAATATCTATATTTGTAGTGTGTGGCGTTCGAACCCACGAATTAAACGGTATACTAGTATTTTAAACCTTTACATCACCAAAGTCGGAATTTATATATATAATTCCATCTAAGGTTACAAGGTATAGGTATAGTCTGTTAGTCACCGTGTGTGTTGCATCTAATGTTACGATGAATTCTGATTGAAACTATTGGTTGGTTCGACCTATCCTCTTACAAAATTTGTAGCGTAGCAATAAATTGAGTCAACCTAACGACTAACCGACTGTATATGAGCGCCCTAAATGTACTTCATACGTAATTTATGTAATATATTAACAACTAGCAAATCCATCACATGTATCCAAAGGTGAGTGACGTAAATAACTCATTAATTTCTATGTATATTGTAATAACTACTTGTCCTTGCTCTTCAGATCTCATTAGTTTATATTTTAATCATAAAAATGGTAATAAGTATTTGTTGTTTTAATTTCATTACCTATTTTTAGCCAGCTTAGGTAGGAATCCACTTTGTCAAAATAGGAAGCATCGTAAACAAAATGTAACATATAATCAATCTATCTCTGACAAGATTGATTGATCAATTTCCTCCACAATTTGGACGTAATGTTACTAGCCATTCTTGACTATAGAATATTGATGTGACCAAATACGTAATTAACTTGTAATAATTTTCAATTTATGTATATTTAATTACAAATGCGATATATCTATGTATGTTGCTGTATATATGACTAGAGTGCTTACCATACCACAGTAACGTTTATTGTGGGTGAAAAATGTAACTAAATATAGGCGTTGGTATATAATAAATATAAAAATAACTATTTTATATTTACGATTTGTCTGATCTTTTTCAGTTTCGTTTTAGATTTTTCTGATAACGTATTTCTATCACCGCAAATATAGAAATGTAAATAGACAGGTAAAGTTTTTGTTGTTGGCCAGATTTGATCTCATATCCTCTATGATTTCTAAATCTGAGTACTGTTACACAAAACGTGATAATAAAATAAAGACTTTTTAATATTTTTTTATTTAGAAAGCCCAAAATTGTCTAAAAAAAAGTCCAACGTGCTCAGTAGAGTGACATGGTATTTCACGCCTCGCAGTCGCTTACAACTATGCGGGGCACGAATCCGACCTGACATGGAATATTTTCTCACCTCGGCATAGTAGTAGTACAATACCAGCTACTTCCATTTGACTGCATTCAACACCGAGTGCCTCAAATCATCGACAATCAACGGCTTAAAAATGGCCTGCCATTTATATTGCCAAAAACGTTACATTTTTTCGTTTCTTCTACTGTACTTCTTCATCTGAAAAGCTTCTTGTTATATGTAGGTCATGAAAGCTTTGAATGAAGAATGATTAGCTACAATTCATCATAAATCAAAACGCGATTCCGACTATCTGAACGAACAATACTTCTTTCAAAATAGAAGTAATTTAAATTCAAATAAACTTAATATAAGCATTTCTGATTAGTCATATTTTTTTGTTCTTATTCTATTAGGAACATAGAATCAGTACAAGAAATATAAGCAATAACTTGCATGTTGCTCTTTTAAATAAACGTTGTTCAAAAATACATTTTTGAGAAATATATTATAATAAATTAAATATAGAATATTGTTTTGTTTTGAATTTTTTTTCTTGTTATTTTATTGTAGATTTTTATAAAATCATTTACACTCCTGTCTGAAAAGTCCGACACCCGACGAAAAGCACTCTCTGCATGTATTTTGCATACTTGAATGCCACTTCGTCAAAATCTGACGTTTATGAAATCTGGGTTTATTTGTACTAAAGCCAAATTTAATAATGAAAATTACTATAAAAACACTTAACATTCAAGGCATACTATTTTATGATCAAAGACGAGTGGAAGCTTAGTGAAAGTGAATAAGAACTATTACTGGTGTTTCAATTTATAAAGCTTTCGAATGTTCCGCATTTATTCTCATAGCCAATATATTGTACGGAACAAATGGGTCTACAAAATCTATTACCCAAAATGGCTCGTGAAATATCCCGCGTCTAATCTATCGCGTCATATTGCGGCAATCTGATCACATAGGAGGCAAAATCGTAGTTGAAAGTTAATACTGCCAACATCTTAACCATTGTTAGAGTAACAAAGGCTTTGCTGTATGAGATCTCGATCTGGATTTGGTGCAATAATATAGGGTGGTTTTAAAAATTTTAGCGTATACTTATTGAAAATAGATTCCCATTTTTTTATACCTAATAAAAAAGAACAGTTTTCAAAATTTACATAATTCTAGCATATTCACTAAGTTGTGGACAAACACACTTTAGTAATAATAGTGGCATAAGTATTTTATTTTCTATCCAGGTAAGAAAAAATGAAATATTTACAAACAGAACACAAAAATAGAAGAGAAAGTATAAATAAATGCAATCGCAATGGGACATGAATTTAATAGCGTCGCGTGAAGAAACGACGGTATCTCAGTCTATATCCACAGTTTAGCCATAAATATCATCACAACATAGAAAATAAAACGTCGCATTTGGAATATCTCTCTTACATTATATATATAAATTACAATTTTTTTTATAATTTTGCACCAATCAGTATAAATATAATAAATAAACAGGTGTAAGTATAATAGTTCATGGTAATTATTTAGTTGATAATAATAATTTGTATATCGCTTTATAGTGATAGTGTGAACGTGTGAATGTGAATGACAGATGTATAAATTGTACAAAGGAATTCAATTCGGTTTATAGACTATATTGGGCGCTTTAATAAACAATCATTATCAAAATTGGCATAAAATATATTGCCTATAATCATTATAAGTATAGAGACAGTGTTTTGAGTATATATGTAGTCATTATTGCTAACAATTTAACCTTCCAGAACAATTTCCATATGGGCATCATGGAAAGCATCATGGTTAATTAATAATGAATTTGACATGAGGGTGATTTGCTCTAACATCATTATCATGTTGTCTTTCAATAGTATCTACGTATACCATTAGTGCATGCAAGTTACCATTCCAGGAAAATGAATGAATGAATGGAGTATTTATTGCGTTCGATGAAAATTTAACTACATTTAAACATTAGTTCTTTATATTGTAACATGAATAAAAATACGTCGATGTCGTGGCATTTGACGAAAAATTACAAGTGCATCTGTTCATACCAATTATTTTTACAAGTATTTTTATGGCTTATGTCATATTATACAACAGATGTTAGTGTATAATCACTAGACTCTTAAGACAGTATATCTACATAAGAGACAACCCAAAGAAATATTATTCGTAAGCAAAACCCTACGAGAGATTAATTACAGCACCCAGAAGCATTGTTGAAGGGTTATGGGGGATGAATAAGAGCCATAAGGTTACGGCTAGTTATGGAAGGGGTTATATTTTGGTAGGACTACCTTAGCATGGAACATAGTTGGAGGAATCTGTGGTAAAAGTCAGTGAATGCTAACCGGATATCGGATGATTTGCTACAGTACATAAATTTCACTTACAGCCTATATATGTTACATCTCTACATTTAACTTCCCTTATTTAATATAAATATACATAAATAGTATTACTGTCTTTATCTGTTTATATTACAAATAGCGTATTTTCAAGTATATATATTTCATTACCACAGTAACTGCAGGAATAGAAAATATAAGTATTATCTATGTAAGACATAAGCATTTATAACTAATCAATCCTGCAATCAAAGAAAAGAATGAGGAATAACAGAAACATTTTTATCAATATATGCCTATATTTCCCACGATACCTGCCAACTTTTGCATTGTACTCTTATATCTATTTCGTCAATCTCTCTCCCCACATCCGTTCCACATGGCCAAATATGTTGATTATTTTGCCCTTAATAAAACATACATGAAATTTATTTGATTTTTATTGCCATTACCAATTAAAGCACAAACTCATCTCTTGTGTGGACAGAGCAATGCTCAACAGAAAGGCGATAAACATTTATAATCATTATGAAAAAAAATAGTTTATTTGCTAACATCTCGCTTGATTCCGCTATAGTTTTTATTTTAGACCATACATGATTGTGGATAATGGTCGAGTTGTCTCGAATCCCGAAGTCAATTCCGGGCATATTGTCCCCGGAGAAAGGGCGGGATGACGTCTTAGGAGAGTGAAACTAAATGTACTTTCGCTACAATTTTATTAGAAACGTTCTGAAGAGGGCCATTTTCATTTACACTGTTATTAAAATACGCTTATTATGAAAATATAAATGCAAAGGAACTAATTTACCAGTAATTTTGGCTTACATATAATTTACTGCAAACTTAGGTATATATTAATTTTGTTATAAATACAAAAAAGAAGATTTATATATATTAACTCTTAAAACAAATATCAAATTATTGTTTGAAACAAGAAAGATATTTATAATTTATTTTGTATTATATTGAATTTTACAAAAAGGAATTCATTTCATATTCAGTCATACAAGCAGAGGATAAAGATTATGTAAGTCTATTAGTAATGAATATTTAAACAAACCTAGGACATAAAATAGGTAATTATTTTACTGTACATATATACATACTTCTAAATTCTACTGGACTGAATAAATTGATTATCTATTACAAAGAGTAATATACCTACACAAAAAAATATATTAAATATCTGAATAAATAGATAAACAAATAATAAAGTTGTTATACAGAAAATTGTAAGTTTATCGACTAAAATATACCCGTATGATTTATATAGGAAGCGCTATTTTCATTTCCTACGACAAAGCAATAAAGTTATTACATGCAAATCATTTTGTAGAGTACACTATGATAATGTAAAGGAAATAAAGATCACTTCGAAATAGAACCAGGAATTCAACTGCTGAAGCAATATAAGCTACCGACTACAAAATAAACTTGAAGTTAAATCATATCTATAGAACATGGAGTCAAATAAAATAATACTCTGTTCTGTGTATCAATATCTTTATATATAGTAGATAAGTAAATGTATACAGGGAATCTTATTAAAATATTGCGTTCAAATTCATGTCTAAAAATCTTAGTGGCATTTTAATAATAATAATAACTCAGGACAATTTACACACTACCATCTAGTCTAAGTACGGCTTGTATAATGTGTACTAGACAACTGATATAAATACACAATTTTTTTTGTAAATATACATAAGTATACATAGGAAATACTCAGACAATCATATTCATACTTACAAATATTTGTGCTGTACGTGGAATCGAACCAATGACAATAAGAAGTAAAGCGGTATCAAAACCGCTAGAGCACCGTGATCGGTAATGAAACATTACAATAAATTGAGAGTTTAATTAGTATGTTGTTTTTTCAATCGTTCGCTATACCATTTTTTTTTAAAGATATCTAGAATTTCGTTGTTAATGTTTACTTTTCATATAATATTGTCATTTATAGATTACACACATAATAAATATTTTCGGCATATTTGGATGACCATTAGTAGAGAGATTGATGAACCCCAAAGAAAGAAATAAGATATGTGACGGCAACAAAAAATAACGCTCACGAAATAACAGTGATCATCTATTAATTAGTAATTATAGTAGTACTGCTCAAAGTATGTATATGTGTACTGTGATATATATACGAGTATTATATACTTTCATGACTATTATCCTAGACGAGGTAGTTAGAAATATTGTAAACTACTGTCAACATCGCGTCGCTGTGAACGCGACACTTGACATACTGGTATTTCGGGGATCTATTTGAGTCTATGATGTATAGGACTAATTGGAGTTGGTTGTCTATTACAAGAGAGTTACTTAGAAATATATGAGCACACAAAGTTTTTTGGTCAACCAAAATTCGCATTTACGGCCTTTTAACTCTAAGTCAGGATAGTAAACCACTAGGCCACGATGCTCTGAAAACCTATTGTGTGTGTGTGTGTGTTATTAAAGCAATAAAAGCAGATATTATTCTTTTACCAATATAACTTATATAATTCAGTCAAGATGTAGTGTTAGTGAGACAAAGTGCATCATTAAAAATCTTTCTTTCCGAGGTTCGACAATGGTCTTTTATTTAACTCAACAAAAAATCTCGAAAGAAAGCATTCCTGCAGAAAATTGTTGGTTTTAGCTGAGCTGGATGTGAAAGTCTATTGAATAAAAATCTTTTCTGCCGCATAATTTGCAGTGGCATAAAATAAAACTTGAATTTAAAATAACATGAATCACAATTCTTATGGATAATTATGGTCTCTTTATTACAAATTGAGTCCATTGTAAGACATTATACGTGTTAATTTGAGGACATATTGGGTTAATTTTTTTAATTATTATTATACTAGTAGTAGTACTAATTACAATTGAATCATTAAAATTGTATATGTATCATATACAATTTTTACAGGTATAATATAAACTTAAAAATAAAGAAGAAACCAGAAGTATAAAGTGTAAACCACACTGTGTGATATCCGGTTTATGTGGAAATATATACCGAATGAACATTTTGCGGAATAATTCAGAAAGTCGTAAAACGAAGGTAACTCCGTTTTAAGGCCAAAACTTTAATGTTCTGAATTTATAAAGCTTCGTTTTATTAAATCCATAATGTGGTCACACCTGTGACTTGTCGCAGTAGTGCAAAATATACAATATCAGACGATAAGATGCACTTTTCATCATTGATCACATTTTTCTAGGAGCATTTTTGTGAAATTCAATATGTATCAATCTACAGCTGATGAAATTTCTTAGTGACTTTTCAATAAATTTCTTAGTCACTTTTTTATCTTAATAAGTAAAAGATAAACAGCAAAGTAAACATGAATGTGAAGTCGCACGTTTAATACTTAATTACATTATCTTAAAAATAACTAATTGGTAAATTACTGTGAGTTTTAACTTTGATGTTTATTGAGCTAAATACAGAGTTGAATACAGTATTATATTGAGTTAGTTATTATATTTAACTCATAGTCCGACTTGCAAATACGCAGTACGAGTGACGGAGATTCCCTATGTGCGTGTATTATACATATGACTAAACCTTCCGGATGAAATTATTGAAAGTTTTAAAATCTGTTGTCATGACTGTTTTAGAAGAAGCCGAGAAATTGGCAGACGGAAACAGCTAGTTTATCTCACACTATATAGAGATATTTTTAGCTGCTAGATATAATATTAATGTAGACAAAACCAGCTTATTTCAACAAATTACCATAGACAATATCAAGTTCCTCATAAATACTATAAATATTAATATCACAAATATCTCTGTTTTGTGACTCATATTTTGACTACTCTAAACATATTCACTCTAGTTTTTAAAAACCTTTTCTGTGGATTACTCAATAAATATTTTTAATTAATCTCTCTGCGATTTAATCGTGAGTATTAGTTGAAAAGTTAGTTACTACCTCAATACAATTAATGTCGCCCTTTTATATTAGTCGCCAAGTAATTAATTTGAACAACCCACCTACAAATTAAAATTGCTCGTCTGGTAGACTACTTGCCTAATTTACTCTGACATTTATAAGCCTTTTAGAAGCTTGACACATTACGGCCTATTTCATTTATTTGATGCAAAATTATTGTAGGAGACAGATAGTCCGACAGTTAATTTCATTAGGTGCTAACAAGTTACTGTTTAATTTATGACTCCGGGAAAATATTTATAAATAAAAGAGTTTTTAAATATTTTAATAATACTTCTTTGTATTTCATAACACCTCATATTAATTTTATTGTAACACAAATTTATTGCTGGGATATATGTTATTTTCAATATATCATAGAATTGTATGTAAAACTAGCTTAATCCAAGACTTGTACTAGCATTCAATTTTTTTGTAAACCAATTGGAAGTAATAATAATATAATAAGAATCCAGGACAATTCACCCAGCTATATATTGTCCCGAGCTAAGCAGAGTTTGTGTTATGGGGACTAAACAACTGATATAACACTTAGATAAATTTTTAAAACATACCTAATATGATACATGGGTAACACCGAGACTAATACAAAAAATTATATACCAAAATACAATTTTTTGTATAGTGAAGACTAAATATTAAGAGTATATGTATTACACATACAATAAGTATATTATTGAAAAACGTAACCCAAGACGTTAAGATTAGCGCGCACATAATGCACAGAAAAAAATCTACATCATTCATATAAAGACAGCGACCATGCGCAATAATAAATTTTAGAATATACTTGTACATATATAGGTGTTTAAAGTCTTGCCCGTAATCCAAGAGGTTAAGATTAGAGCGCACATATACTCAGACAAAAATTATGTATCGATCATGTAAAGACAGCGACCATGCGTTTATTGCTAATTGCCGTAGTTGTAGAATATACATATACGTAGTTGTAGAATACACAATTGCATGTTGCGACCCTAATTACTTTGTCTGATTTTCTAAGTGTGAATAAACGGTGACATAGTTTATTTTGCTTTGTCTGCGTCCGTCACGCCATAGAATAAAGTGTTGATTACATTTTATTTGGAAGTCTATTAGTAAGTTAAGAAAATAGCAACCTAGTTTTTATGTTTAGGTACAGAGGGAAACTATCTTTTCACATAAATCTTCGTTAGTCCGACGAAATTAAGATTTATGAGAGAAAAATAGTACAGCTACAAAGATTTTTAAAGATTTAAAAATCAAGACAAATATTAAATCGAGTTTTTTGAAATTGGTTTTAAAAAATAAAGAGCTTTTCGTTTCAGCTTTTTAGCAACTTACTAAATTTATTTAATTATTTAAAATTATATTTAATAATTACAAAGAATAGTATTGTATACATGAAAATTGATGATTGTTCAAATGTTTAATCATCCTAAGATTATTCTAACAAATTTTCTTAGATATTCATTATTATATAGATTTATACTTCCTTAAGGATATTAAAAATGATACTAAAAGTACAATTCATATTAGTATAAAAACTTAAACCCTGTGATAGTGATTATCTATCAAAGTTTTAAGATTTATAGAGAACTTGGGTACGTAATAGGTAACTAAATTGAAACAACTGTTAACACACCTTAAAAGTGCTCTGATTTATATTATTTAAAATAATTAGTATATTCATATATTTCTAATTTTATTTATGCTAAACTTCAAGAGATAGAGTGTTTCTACCTGTACCAGTATCAACCTCTCCTTTCAATAGTACACAATGGACGCATTACAAAGTAATTTTTTTTCAATGATGGAAGAACTAAATGGAAAGATGACTGCATTTCAAAATGATTTACAAAAGGTAAACACCACACCAAGCACTGTATCACCATACACTGTGGCCACATTAGCAGCGGACTTTGCGGTTTTCCAGTCGTTTGTCACCAGCACCTTCTGCAGCTTTCAGCAACAGTTGGAACTGATAGGTCGTCAGATGGATCACTTTGAGATGCGTAGCCGCAGGAAGATTCTCTTGCTACATGGTGTTCGTGAGTCTAGTGGAAACAATACGTCACAGGATGTGGTCAAGGTGATTGGTGAGAAATTGAAAATCCCCGGATTCTCTGAAGCCAATATTAGCCGATGTCATCGACTAGGCCGCTCTTTTGGTGCCAAGCCTCGTCCTATATTGGTGAAATTCCCTGATCTTACTCTGCGAAATAGTGTTTGGTTTGCTAAGACTGCACTCAAAGATTCAGGAATTACCATCTCTGAGTTCCTGACTAAAGGAAGACACGAAGCATTCATGACTGCTCGTCGTCATTTTGGAGTAAAGAAGTGTTGGACGCGGGACGGTTGTGTGATTGTAGCTGGAGACGACGGTACGAAGAACCGAGTTACCACCATCACGGATGTTAACAAGTTGATAAACCTCTCTGCCTCTGATCCGGTGGTACCGCAGCATGGGAGTTCGCTGACAATGGTGGCCGGGAGCTCAGCGGCGACGAAAGCTACGACGGCCGTCACGGCTCGCGTTAAACGAGTGGTCAGAAAGTGAAGTTGTCTTGTTTACCATTGGTTTCGTATGATAGTTTTCTGTGAATATCTTAACTATTGATTTCACCTACGTTAGCATATAATCTCTCATATTTAGTTCTGCTCGATAAACACGTAGGTAGTTCCATAGTATTACAGAAATAATGACTGAATCTGGGTAACGCAATAATATAATCGTTTGTTTTCCACCTTCAAAATAAACTTTTGTTTCACCAATACAATCAATTCAAAGATTTTTATAGCACAGATCTGACATGTATCATCTCAGATCAGTGAGTCTTATTTTTGACATTTAGTTTTTAAGTCAGTTGTTATTTGTCATATCATTTCTTTACATTTAGCAATATAGATCATAGTACAGTGGCTCCCTCTGCACTGTAAGTGTGGATAGTGAATTTTGCAGTATATTATTTTTACTTTTTTTTTTATATGTTCTATTGAGCGACTGTATTCCTTATTTTTTACCTAATATTTTTCTTTTGGTTAATGTTGTTTTACCATTTTTTTGTTTTTTTTTCTCCATATTAATAATTGTATTTTCTATTGTATGAAATTTGCTATATACTTTTATTGTGTGTAACAGTTTGTTACAATTTATATGTGTTCATATATTTCATTCAACTGGCGGGTAGAAGCTCTATCTCTGTTATACTCTAGTATATATATTTTTATTATTATTATATTATATTTGGTTATATATTATTATATTTATAAATCAGTATTTAATTGTACACATAATTATGTCTAACATGCAAGATGAAAGCTTTCACTCTCTCTCTACTTTCTCTTCTGCAAATTCTAGTTTTTACAGTTTACCAATTCCTCTAGACGAAATTTTACATAAAGAGTTCGCCAACGTACCAAGAAATTTCAATATCGTGCATATTAATGCACAAAGCATTCCAGCTCATTTCCCAGATATGCTGGCATCCTTTAATGTAAGTAACGTCCACGCTGTTCTTGTCTCTGAGTCTTGGCTGAAGCCCTGTCTCCCTTCCTCTTGTTACTCGTTGCCAGGGTTTGTTCTTATTCGGAATGACCGCACTGGTAAGGGTGGTGGTGGTGTGGCTATTTACCTGCGTACAGAAATTCCCTTCAAACTTATTTCCTGCTCTAATAGTAGTAACCCTTCCAATGAAGCTGAATACCTCTTCACTGAAGTCACTCTTTCCCACTCCAAAATTCTTCTCGGTGTTTTCTATAGTCCTTCTCCTACAGTTGATTATTTCTCTTCTTTAGAATACCTCTTAGAAAATTTGATCCCATCCTATGAGCATACTGTAATCATGGGTGACTTTAACACGTGTCTCCTTAAAAACGATTACCGCTCTAATTCCCTACGATCTGTAGCCAATGCTTGTAATCTTACAATCCTGCCCCTTCAAGCTACCCACTACTTTCCTAGTTGTAAACCTTCACTTTTAGACCTTATCCTCGTTTCCTCTCCTGATCATGTCACAAGACATGGTCAATATACTGCTGATGCCTTCTCTTTCCACGATCTCATTTTCCTATCCTTTAGAATAAGAACTCCTAAACGTAAACATAAAATTCTCATGCAGCGTAATTTTGGTGCCATCGACTTGGACCGTTTACGTAAAGATGCCGTGGATACGGATTGGACTGCAGTTCAGGATGCTACTTCTGTCGAAGATCAGGTGGATATGTTCAACAAAATTGTCACTAAGCTATATGATCGTCATGCTCCGGTTCGACCTGTTCGAATGAAACATCTACCTGCGCCTTGGTTAACGAAAGAAATTAGAGAAATCCAGACTAAAAAGAATAAGGCAAAAGCAAAATTTAAAATTAATCCCGATAGATATCGAGACCAGTACATTAAGGCTAGAAATCATTGCAATAAGGTGTGTAAAGAGGCACAACGTCGCCACATTCATAAATCTGTCGAGAATGGTGATCCGGCTAAAGTCTGGAAATTTCTCAAATCTCTAGGGGTTGGTATGAATAAAAATTCTGAATCCACTTTCTTCAATGTCGATATTGACAACCTTAATAGGCATTTCTGTTCTTCTGTTGTTTTTGATAACAATATTAAAGCTAATACAATAAACCTCCTTTCTACTACACCAACCCCTGATTATCCATCTTTCTTCTTTAGTCCAGTTACCAATTGTGATGTTGAGAAGAGCTTGCTATCAATAAATTCTGATGCTATGGGTACTGATGGCATTGGTCGTACTATGGTTTACCTTATCCTTGATATCGTCCTTCCTACAATCACTTTAATTTTCAACAATTCCCTATCCTTAAGTATCTTTCCTTCCATTTGGAAAGATGCCCACATTATTCCTCTTCCTAAAAAATATAAGCCGTCTTCTTTTTCCGATTATCGTCCTATCTCAATCCTTCCCTTCCTTTCCAAAGCACTTGAACGTCTTGTCCATGGTCAACTCAACAAATTCCTTATAAGTAATGACCTTCTCAACCCTCTCCAATCAGGCTTCCGACCTGGCCATAGTACTACCACTGCTCTTGTAAAAATCACAGATGACGTTCGGCACGGTATGGATAATTCGCAACTGACAGTCCTTACACTGCTGGACTTCAGTAATGCTTTTAACACAATCGATATCGACATCCTATTGGCTTGCATGCGCTCAATCAACATATCTCCAATGGTAACCGACTGGTTTCAGAGTTACCTGTATGGGCGCCGGCAATGTGTCCGTATTGACAATACACTTTCGTCGTGGTGTCAAACGACTGCCGGCGTTCCTCAGGGTGGCGTCTTATCTCCACTTCTCTTCGCTTTATTTATTAATTCTATTACTGGTAAACTTCATTCCTCCTACCACCTTTATGCAGATGATCTTCAGATCTATACGCAGGCTCCGCTGGATGACATTGATACTGCTATTCATACAATTAATGCTGATCTAGTTCACATATCAAACTGGTGTAAATCGTTTGGTCTTGTCCTGAATGCCTCTAAAACTCAGTCTATCATCATAGGCAGCTCTCGGTACATTACAAGAATAAACTGGGGTTCTCTTCCTCGAATAGTATTGGACGGAGTATGCATTGACTATAGCGACAGCGTCAAAAATCTGGGCATCCACTTCGACAGGACCCTCTCTTGGTCAGTGCAGATCGCTGAGGTTAGCCGTAAATTTTTTGCTGCTGCAGCTTCACTGAGGCGTCTAGGCTTCTTTTTGCCGATTGATACCAAAATTTCGCTTGCGCATACCCTACTCCTTCCTGTCCTTGATTACGCTGACATATGCTATCTAGACCTCACCGAAGACCAATTAAACAAACTTGAGCGTCTCCAAAATATATGTATCAGGTTCATATTTGGACTTCGTAAATATGACCACATTTCTCATTATCGTTCACAGCTCAAGTGGCTTCCTATTCGCCTTCGCCGTGATTGGCATATTCTTTCTCTTCTCTACTCCATTCTTTTTAAACCCACTACTCCTCACTACCTTAAAGAAAGATTCTTATTTCTCGGTGAGGCACAAAGTCATGGGCTACGCAGTGCTACAAACCTCAGTTTAAAAACCCCTATCCATACATCCTCATTCTATACTAAATCCTTTTCTGTACTAGCTATTCGTTTGTGGAACTCACTTCATTCTCTATTCGTAGCGCACCATCACTGTCCGTTTTCAAGAACTCTGTTAAATGTTACTATCTCTCCAACTAAACTTTTCTTGATCTGTCAGTCTTCATCCAGTTAGCTTATTCGAAATTGCGTGTTACATAATTACTCTTATACAATAATTTACTTGTATACAAATACAAAATAAACACTCCTGTGTGTTTTGTATTTGTATATAATATTTGTGTGTATGTATGTATATAAATTGTATTATATATATATATATATATGTAAGTAGTATATGTAAATTATTATTATTTAGTATTTGTTACGGAAGGAAGGATGGACTGTATTAAGGCTGGTTAAAAATGAGACACGTTCTTAGGTGAGGTAAAATAGGTGTAATCAGCTCGCTAGCAAAAATATAAAGACAATATGGCATAAGAAAACAAATAGTATATAAAAACAGAACGTCAAAATATAAAATTCAAATATATATAAAAAACATAAAAACTATCAAAAAGGTTGCCATCGGCAACATCCTCCCCAATTTAGCTGATGGGCAACCGCACCAGCTTCTTGGGGAGCTCAACGCAGTGTTCCGTCAGTGGTTTGACATCGATGAGACTTGCCAGGGTGGACCGCCATCGTTGCCAGTGTGGACCGCCGAAACTCTGCCTTTAAGACAGCTACCTCGAGGAAGGTTGCTCTCTAAAATTAGGACCGACCGACGTCGACGACGCGTAGGAGACTGGGCATTTCTATCAGTCCTTGACTTTGGTATTAATTTTAATGTTCTTAAAACAGCGTGCACAAGGGAACATCAGAGACATGGGTCAAGGGACGTGAATTGGCTAAGACTTCTGCATCTACAATAATAATACTTGTCAGCATCCCTTCAAAAACTCGTAGCGTAAATGCAATGATGACTTCATGGTGCACTTAACATTTCTGACAAGGCGTTTTCAAGTGCCGCTCATAAACGGTGTTACAGAAGGAATAATGCATAAACGAGTGTTGTGGTTGCTTGCTGCATCTAAAATACTCGCACCGTATAGCTTACTCAATGTCTCAAGAACTCTCACAGTACTCAAGAAGGCTGTGCAGTTATCCCAGATAATTTTGTAGTAGTGTCCCTCTTCTCGCAACGACTCAATATTGCAACATCTACTTTAATACCTCGAGGTGTTGGCAGGCCACAGTAGCTTTTTGCTGCTAGCTCTTCGGTGCATGAAGATACTTGGATCTAGCATCTCTTCAGTTGTTGAAGAAGGTGTGAGGTTTCTTGAAGCTGCCGACCTCGTAGTTTGGTTACGGCTGCCCATCAGTTGTGCCGAATTTAATAGAATAGAAACCGCTCGCGTGTCTGCGGAAGAGGTAGACATTTTAGTACCTATTCCTGTCGGGTCTAATTTAAAATTATTTTTATTTAATTTGTCTATTTCTAAAGTGTCAGAAGTTGTTACATAATTTACATTAACTTCTGAATCCGTCCCTGGTACATTATTTGACGAATGTGAAAAACCAAAAATGACCCAACCCAATTTAGTTAAGTATGCCACGGGTTCAGAGGGACCATTCTCTCGAACTTGTGAAGGAAGGGATAAAAACCAATTATCAATACCTATAATAAGAGTTGGTTGCACATTTTCATAAGAAATAATATTTTTCAAATCTGACAAATGAGAAAACCTTTCTAAGTCAGTGGTACGTAACGTCTGTCGTGAGACACCCAATCTGGCAATGGAACGCACTCTACGTAATTTAAAAGGATCACCACCAGAATTGCGCCCTTTAATACATATGTCGACAAACTCTACTTCAGACAGTTTTGAGAGCCCCCCAATACATTCTACCTTGAGGCTAGCCTTCGGCCCAGATACCCCTATAGCGCGAGAAATCTTAGAATCAATAAAGGTAGAAGTCGATCCATCGTCCAAAAGAGCAAATGTGTCGACACTACCCTTAGGGCCACTTACTGTAACCGCCACAACTTTTAACAATGGCCGTAAAGTCTTATATTCATTGACAGTCTGACCAATGAACGTATGAGCAACTGTCTCGTTAACGTTTTTATCGGTTGTCATTATCGGAGGACGAACTGCGGAATTCATGGAAATGTGCGCTCGTGGTTGGTCCTCCTGAGATATATCCTCTATAGTAACATAATTATTACTGACAGAGGACCCCGACACTCCCGACAAAAAATGTAAAAGTTTATGATGCTTATATTTACACCCAGAAATATTACATAAATCCCCTCTAGTACAATATTTATATCTGTGTAAACCTTTCTTAAGGCATCTGTTACAAACTATTTCATTTTTACACCACTCAAACCTCTTTTGAGGTGTGAGAGAAAGAAATTTTTTACATATTTCTATTGCATGACACTGCTGACAATAAAGACATGTTAATGTCTTGTCATGCGTATTATCAACATTGTCACTCAAAGAAAATGTACTAGAATGTGATGAATTTTTCATTTTAGAATTTATTTTAGAATAATTATCGAAAGAACTACTAGGATGATTATTAATTATGCCAAATTGTAATTGAATATTTACCTCCCTAGTCAAAAAATCACCTAAAAGTTCAAGTTTTGTTGGTGAACCTACAGACGTGTTGGAGGTGAAATTTTTGTTGGAAATAATAAAATCTATCCACCGTGATCTCATTAGTGGGGTCAATTTGGATAATACAGAGTTAAAAAGTTCAGGAGATTCTAAATAAGCTTTGTTTTTCAGTAATTTTATAATTTCGACACTGTTACGAACGCGACAAGCAAGAATATGTAAATCTCTCGATTCTGTGCCTAGCCTAGGAAGGGCCCGCAGTGTATTCACTTCATGTAGTACAATGTACTCTGGTCGAGCGAACCGCATTTCTAGCTGTGCCATGACTGGCGCAGGGTCGTGTGCTGTCACCAACAATACGGCAACGGCCTCTCGTGCACTACCACGTAACGCCATGCCAATACGTGCTAAGTTTTCAGCAGGCGTGTACGAAGAGGCTGACTCTTCGAAAACTCTTTAAAAATAAACCAATCTAAATGTTTACCATCATAGGGAGGTAGCCGATCATCCCTGTGTTTTGAAGGACGGTTAACATTCGTTAAAGCTGTTATTGCATTTGCTAATAAATGAATATCTGACTTACCTGTGTGTATTATTTTTACAACAAATATTACTTTCCGGGTGCTGATTTGTAGTTACTATTCCCTGAGGACACTGGTAACTACACTGTGCCGATGATTCAGCCAGCACCGCATTAATAGGACCTGAAGATTGAAGATATGTAGATTGGGGCTCTGAAAAAGTCAAATGTCTGTTAGTGAATTTATTAGAAACAGAGACGCGATCCACAAGGGCAGACGTACCGAGGCGCGAATAAGCGACCTCCGAAACAGGGGTACGACTGCGGGGACACGTTGCAGAAGGTAGGAAATCCACAAGAGCCGAACTACCGGTGGCTTGAATACCAACAGGGGCAGTACGACTGGGAATGACCACCTCCCTAGGCTCCGTTGCAACATCCACACATTTGTTGAGCCAACCCTGGACATATTTAATAGAGGAACGTACGCTACGTCGACTGTTACGTTCATCTTCAGCTTCAATCTCAGCTAGTTGAGCAGATAGCTCCAATTCGAGTACCTCACGTTCTCTTTGTTGTAATTGTCGTTCTCGCTCCGCTTCTCTTTGTTGTATTTCACGTTCACGCTCCGCTTCTCTCGCAGCTGCGGCTCGTTCCAAATCCAAGAGCTTTTTCGCATGTTCGACTTGAGCGGCTACGGAACGGGCTCTGACAGTGGAAGATGAAGTTGTGGAACCTGAAATAAAAGAGCGTGCTGCGCCCGTTGTTTCGAGCGGCGCGCTAGGTTCCTCACCAACTATATCCGCGGAGGATTCCGCTCTTGGCTGACTACTCTCACCCTTCGTTTGGGAACGTGTCTTCATGTCGGAAAAATTTAGAATTTTTATTATAATGTAATACTAAAGACGGCGAAAGAAAGGACCACAATGTTACGGAAGGAAGGATGGACTGTATTAAGGCTGGTTAAAAATGAGACACGTTCTTAGGTGAGGTAAAATAGGTGTAATCAGCTCGCTAGCAAAAATATAAAGACAATATGGCATAAGAAAACAAATAGTATATAAAAACAGAACGTCAAAATATAAAATTCAAATATATATAAAAAACATAAAAACTATCAAAAAGGTTGCCATCGGCAACAGTATTAATATGCCTTTTATATTTCTCTAGTCCATTCTTGCGCCATCTACCACTTTCTGTCTTCTCTCCTCTACCCAAAGGTTGTCTGGAAGAGATTGCTTAAGCGATAAGACCGCCTTTTGTACCTTATTACTTATTACTTGTTTGTTCTTTATTTAATTGTTTGTCTTTCTGGTGCAATAAAGTGTTAATAAATAAATAAATAAATAAATAGTCTAAACCCCCCAATATATAATACTAGCTACTCGCTCTGGCTTCGAATGGGTGCTGTTCCTGAAGGGGATGAAATAGGGGTTGAAAGTCCGAAGAATGTTCAATTTTGTCTATTCCACTTAAATACAAGCTGCTATTAACATTGCTGATAAGCAATGAATCAACCTTCCAAATATAAATGAAATAGGGGTTGAAAGTATGTGCAGACGAAGAATGTTCAGTTTTGCCCATTCCACTTAAATACAAGCTGGTACGAGTATCGTTGACAAACAATGAATCAAGCTACCAACTACAAACAATTTACGAGCACCTGTACAGTTCGACAATATAGAGCCAGCGTCGTAAATGTACGACTAGTCAGTGGAATATTTTACGAGGTTGTAGCACATTCTGGTGATAATACATGACACCTACTGCAATTTTGCTGTTTATACCTAATTGACATTGTAGTAAATATCGTGTTAGGAATCATACTCTATTTCAACCCCTTTCCTGATAAAGGGGATGAAGTAGGGGTTGAAACTTTATGTAGCCGGAGAATGTTCAGTTTTGCCCATTCCACTTAAATACAAGCTGGTACGAGCATCGTTGACAAACAATGAATCAAGCTACCAACTACAAACAATTTACGAGCACCTGTACAGTTCGACAATATAGAGCCAGCGTCGTAAATGTACGATTAGTCAGTGGAATACTTTACGAGGTTGTAGCACATTCTGGTGTTGATACGTGGCACCCACTGCAATTTTATAGTTTGTACCCATTTGACATTGTAATAAATATCGTGTTAGAGGGTTTATTGTTAAAGTTTTACAATACGGTTTAAAGGTTTAGCGACAGAGCTATATATATATATATATATATATATATATATATATATATATATATATATATATATTTAATCCCAAGACAATTCACACAGCGCCATCTAGACCCGTTAAGCTAGCTAAAGCTTGTATTATGGCTACTAGATAACTGATACAAATACATAGATTTTTTTTTATAAATACATATATATTATATATAGAAAACACCCAGACCGATACAAACAATCATACTCATGAATACAAATTACTGTGCCGTGCGAGGATTCGAACCCGCGACCATCGGACGTAATGCGGTGTGCTAAATCGCTAGACCATCGTGGTCGTCAACAGAGTTATATTTATTATAGACATATCGGAAGCAAATTAACAAGTATATGACGGTTTCGGTGGTCTAATGGTCTAGCATGCTGCTTTACTTCCAATGGTCGCGGGTTCGATTCCTCGCACGGTGTAAATATTTATATTCATGAACATTGTTTGTTTTGTATCGTTATGGCTATATTCTATGTATTTACATAAAAAATCAAAGTATTTATATCAGTTGTCTAGTATCCATACCACAACCTCTGGTTACCGTGGGACTAGATGTCGTTGTATTAATTGTCCAGAGACAAAAAAAAGATAGTTTTGACCCTGAGAAAGGACATAAGCTACTTTTAATTGCGAAAAAAGGGTAGTAAGGGGTAGGTTGAGGGTTAGGTAAGATAGGTTGGAAGTATTGAGATTTTAAAGCCAGAAGCTGAAATTTATCTTTGAGCTTGTTGATTAAATATAAACAAATATGACATTCAAAGTTTGTAAAAATGTTACCATTAATTATTTTATTCATTACAAGGGCAACACCTAAAATAGGTGAAAGTTTGTATGGAAATTCGTCATTTTTAAGCTAAAACAATGAAATTTTATTTTGCTTTCTTGAGTTAGATTATTAAATACTTTTTCTTTATTTGGCCAAGGTCTCTATAATACAGGTACGAAGTCGCAGGCATAGCTAGTATAACATAAATCTCAAAGATATCTACACCGTGCATCAAAAATCTTTTCAGTTTTGAAATTGATAAAATTTGTATTATAGTATAGAATGGAGAAATAGATTATTTCCACACATATTTCCGTTATGGTATCGGAAATAAGCTCGACCGACGGGTATCGTTTGACGCCGATGTGTTTACGACAGAGAAATAAATCAAGTAGAAATGGAAGCAATTTATAGAAAGTACACATATTTTGAAATGATATAGAAAACTTTATATTTATTGAACAGTTACAGGATATACGTATAATTAGTAAAAATCACGGGATATTACCACGTTTTATATTTATTTATATAACACAGGGCACAAACGAGCATGCGGCTCACCTGATGGTAAGTGATTACCCCCGCCCATGAGCATCCGCAACAATAGGGGAATTGCAAGTACGTTGTTGGCCTTTTAACAAGGAATAAGCTTTTCTAGAGGTTTCAATATCGTATCGTTCGGAAATACCATTGCTGGAAGGTGATTCCACAATGTGGTTGTGTTATATATATATATATATATATATACTAGTTGTTCCGGCAAACGTTGTTTTGCCTTAAAATAAAAATAAAATTTAGGGGTGGACTACCCCTGACATTTAGGGGGATAAAAAATAGATGTTGGCTGATTCTCAGACCTACTCAATAAGCTCACAAAATTTCATGACAATCGGTCAATCCGTTTCGGAGGAGTATGGGAACGAAAACTGTGACACGAAAATTGTATGTATGTATAAGATTATAGAATAGAATAGAAAATCATTTATTCAAATAAACTTAATTTAAGCACTTTTGTATAGTCAACATTTTTTTAAATCTACCGCTTATTCGGAAAGCTGTCTCATTACAAGAAGAATAAGCAAGAAACTTGTGTGTTTCTCTTTTAAACAATCCTTGTAAGTTCACATTTTACAAGTCGAAACGTGTGAATACAAACTACCAACCAGCACTAATTTATTTAGGCTCAAATATAAAAACACAATAAGATTAAATCAGTCGTAGTGATAAATTATATTAGACATTTCACAGTGTCTACATATAAATACACTGCACGTAAGATTGTAAATGCCTAACACCCTCGCGTGTTCGGATCCTGACAGTATTTATGGTTTGCCTTGTTTCGTTGCACTGAATAATTGAAGATAGTCAATGTGCGGTAGATTTATAAGCACTAAATAACAGCTTACATTCCCAGTTGTTAAGTTTCTACTATGTGTAACATACATCTTTTTACTAATGGACTAGTGCCCATATCTTCGCGTGCGTGTACGTTTACAGACAACAAAATGTAACTGAATGTCAACGATATAATAGTAATTTACCATTGTATTCTTTTCGTTCCGAACTATAGATCGGTGGCCTAGCGGTCTAACACACCGGTTTACGACCGATGGCCGCGGGTTCGATTCCTCGCACGGCACAAACATTTGTATTCACGACTATGATTGTTTATATCGGTCTGGGTGTTTTCTATGTATAATATGTATTTACAAAGAAAATATCTATGTATATATCAGTTGTCTAGTACCCATAACACAAGCTTTAACTAGCTTAACTTGGGTCTAGATGGCGCTCTGTAAATTATCCTGAGATTATTATGTAGATGTATTTTAATTATATGTTTGTTGTAAAAATTGATTGCAGAATTTTTTAATAGCCTTTTGCTATTTGAGAGATACATTATTTTAGATTGCACAAGCATAGACCTTAGCATCTTTTCCAGTCGTACAAAGCATACGTTTTATAGAATTAGATATTATTTTGCGGAAGTTCATTTCATTACTTAATATATTTATATATTTTTTTTAATTCCGCTACGATTATCACGTGTGAGATCATAAGTATTCAGTGCGGAAACCAGACCACCGCTACTGGAGAATAGAATAGAATAGAAAATATTCAAATAAACTTACATTGAAGCACTTTTGAATAGTCATCACATTTTTTTAAATCTACCGCTCATTCGGAAAGAACGAGCAAGAAACTTGCGTGTTGCTCTTTTAAATTGTTTTATTCCTACTTTACAATTTAAATACAAAGCATTGGAAGCGTTACGATCTTTTCTATTGGAGATCAAATTCCGACCGTTATTGAGTTTACAGCCATATTGCAATATAAATCCATTAAGTAGTATATAAAGTGTCTGTACAACGCAATCTATCAGTGTTTATTCATCAATTCATAGATTTACAATAAATAATTATTTTATTTGTTCCAGAAAATTCCTTAATATAATAAACCAATGAGTGGCGAAAAACTTAAGTACTAATTTAAAAATTTGCGCAGTATTTTTCTTCTAGAGAAATATTATGTATCTAAAGAATTTATAATATCCTATTTAATTGGTTGTCTAATACATCCAGCGTCAAAATATAACGGAAAATGTGGAAGGATTTTGAAAACTCGTCGCAACTACCGACCGGGTTTGCTCATCAATAATGGATGTAAAGTTTGACCTGTGCCGTGAGATATAGGTTTTGATTTTGTCGGAGAATTTGCTTCCAATATCTGTATAGATTTTTATCTCTTTGCGCCCATTTCTAATCCGAGCTGTTAGATATATGGGTTTGAAATTAAATCAAATCCATGACGTTGTAATAAAGCAGTAAAGATGATATAGGCGTGCCCACATTTGTCTCTCCCATTACCCCCAAATGTGACGCCAAATTTTTTTTCAACAGGACAGTGAAGAAACGTAGCTATGATATATTAGTCTTTTGGATTGGTAATGCATTCATTCATAATTTAAGAGCTGAGCTCTTGTCGGTGGAGCTCCCGCCACCTTCCACGATCTTCTATCAGTCCCTTTAGCTGTTGATACGACACGACTCCAACTTTTTCTTTAACTTGCTTGATATAGCTGTGTCTTGGTCTTCCCCTTCCTCTCTTTCCATCTATTTTTCTTCTATAATGTTGTTAATTAGTTCGTCGTGTCGTATCAAGTGCCCCAACATTTTTCCCCGCCTATTCTCAATAATATCTATGATCTGTCTCTTTTCTTTAATCCTCTCAAGCACTTCTTCATTCCTTATTTTATCTTTCCAGCTAATTCTTTCCATTCTTCTCCAACACCACATTTCAAAGGCTTCCAGTTTGTCTCTTTCCTTTTGTGTCAATGTCCACGTCTCACAGGCATACAAGGCTATACTCCAGATGTAGGTCTTGATAAGTTGTTTCCGAGAGGACTTTGATATATTAGCTCTCAAAAGATGTTTTTTATCATTAAATGCTGTTTTCGCTATAGCTATTCTGATATTAATGTCCTTAGTATATCTGGAGTCACTGGTAATCAAACTACCTAAATATTTAAATGTATCTACATTTTGAAATTGTATATAGTACCATAAGCGTCAAATAATGATATGATTTTGATATATAATGATACAGATGACTATACCTCTGATCGATCCCTTTTTCCAAACCGCTCCGATTGATCTAAAAGGGAATCAAAAATACCACGTCTAGAGCCGAGGTTAGAATCCCTAGCCGTGCTTCAAACTCGTTTCGAAGTCGACGTCCGAAGCCGTCAGGCAGGAGTTAGCCTTCAGCCGCTCCGAAGTCCCTCCGCGGGTTTGGAGTACCATCTGCACTCGCCTCCTATCGTCCGGTAAAAGCCAGCTGCGACCAAAAGCATTAGAGTAGTCCAAAATAGATGGTGACGGTTATCATTTACCATTAGCTTAGGCTGTCGAATTAGAAAATTCGTCGGAGAAGAACATTCGTCGGAGAAGAACTGACTTGATTTGTTTGACAAAGTTTTGTCGTTTTCTTTATACCTTCTCATTTTTCATTTGGTAGGTACAACAATATTTATACTCGAAGAAAAAGAAATCCTCGATCATTTTTTGGATTAGTTTAGATTATTATAGAATAGAATAGAATAGAATAACATTTATTACATCACACATCACAACACAATAAAAACGATGCTGATAGCTGCATATAAATTATTATATAAGATAAACGTAAATAAAAACAATGCATTAAATTAGAGATGAAATCATAGTATACAGAAAAAAATAAAAAATAAAAGAATAACAGAGTAACAAAGAAATAAATAATAATAATAAAAAACCAATACTAAATAATAATAATAAAGTAAAATGCATTTCCCATCCACCACTGCGGAGCATCGTCACCGCGTCACTGTGTACTGATGTGCGTGTAAGAGCTCTCAGCATTATGCCATGACAAAAGCCACGACGCTGATTTTCAGTGGAACCCCGAATAAGTGATTCATGGACAAATGTGCAGATAATATAAACAATTTAATACAATATCATATATAATAGACTACAGACATAGTTTAAAGGGTATGTATAAATAATAGAATATGCTGTGTGGATTACATGATCATATGTACATTCAATAGCTTATAGGTGTTTCAGTAACAGAGAGTAAATCAGAAATACAAATTTCCATAAAAAAAAATTTTTGTCCACAAGATTCAAACCTGCAACCTATACGGTCTAAGTCAGATAACCACTAAGCCACTTTCAAATATTCTTGAATGTGTATAATATAGACACGAAATAACATTTCCGTGGTAACTGCCATACAAGGAAAGTATTTTAGGAACACCTTTTGTTTTCATAGGCACTGTCTCGCTTTGGGGATAGGGGAATTTGTTTTCTCTTGGTAAATATGTGTTTTATGAATACGTGTATTATATTATGCTATGCAGAACATAAAGGCGACTAAATACACTAGCTTTTATGACTTTGTAGTGAAATGTTTGAACGTCTTTAGTCTTATATCAGCAGAGAGGTAAATATTGGAATTGTACGTCGTATCCATAAAAACACAAAATTGTGTACTTAAGGTATAAATACTTAGAATAATATTAAACGTCTTATTACAACAATTATATATTCTACCTGTTAAGAAATATAATATAACTAGCTTTTGCCCGCGGATTCGCTCGCGTTAATTTATCCCCTTAGGGGTGGAATTTATCAAAATCCTATCTTAGGGGATGCCTACGTCATAGTAGCTTAATGCATACAAAGCCTCAGCCCGATCGGTTTAAAATTGACAAAGTTTCATACAAACTTTCATCCCCTATTTTATCCCCTTGGGGGTAGAATTAATCAAAATTATTTATTAGCGGATGCCTATGTCATATCAAATTTCAGCCCGATCCGTCTAGTGGTTTGGGCTGTGCGTTGATAGAACGCTATGTCAGTCACCTTTGAGTTATATATATTTAGATAACTAAAATATATTAATAAAGTATCTTCGGCAGTAACTGGCAGCGTTCCCCCTTTCTACCTGTTATATCAAAGTAAGTTTCTTAGTTTCTTTTAGTTCAGTAAGTTTCTTTCTAGCCATAATTAATTGCAATTATTATATTGATGTATCTAGGTAACAGTGTCCCATATGTAAGAAGCACTAATAAAAGATGACGACTTATGCTTTGAAGCCGGCTATCGAAAGGGATACCCTAAGTAGCGCCCGTGACTTGTAACAGGGATCTAGGTTTAAAAGGCCCTTTTAGAATGCATTAACACTCACCTTCACTACTAGCAGCTACCCTCCAGGCCCAACTAAGATCAACTAAACCCATTACTAATACAATTAATTTTTGTATCCAAAACACAACCGGCACGCTCTGCGCTCATCGACTGAATGCCGCGGCAACGAAAGAGGATTATTCAACTACCGACCTCCGTATTTATAAACCGAAGTCAGTGTAGTAGGTCGGTCTATAAATACTAGATGGCGCTATTTACAATATTTGTAATAATCTATACATTGGGTACTTCATTAGTAATTCTTTTAATAAAAATATCGGAATTTTCTACAATATTCATATGAACTCTAACACATAGAAGACAAAAATAAGTAAGGTAAGTAAAAAAAGCTTACTTTTTAAATAGTCTAACATAGAACTACAAAAATGATCATCATCATCATTATCTTATTTATATGTATAGTATGTTTATAATATATATAAATATGTATGTATGTATGCTCATACTTTGTTTGTATGTAGTATATTATCATGTATATGTATGATATTATATCTATTTAATATATATACATTTAATTTATTAAAACTAAACCGGCTTCGAGTATCTCTGCACTCCCTAAGGTTGGTTGGTAGAGAATGCTATTAGCATTGAGCCCGCCTATTGTAAAAAAATCAATAAAGTTTTAAATAAATAAATAAAATTAACCAAGTATATGACTTACAAAGTTCCCGTCTGATAAATTAGAGGCGAAGCAATACAAAACCCAAGTCTATAGCTAAGCAATCTCTAGACAATATTTATAAATGCGTCATATTAAGAATGATGAGATCTTATTTGTATTATTAAGTTCGAAATTCTTCAGCTGAATATTGCATGTTGTAATATAGTTGGTACATTTTGATAGCCTCGATGGTCTAGCCGTTGGGTACACCACTTTACTTCCGATGGTCGCGGATTTGATGTGTCGCACGGTGAAAACATTAGTATTGATGAGTATGGTTCTTTGTCGGTCTGGGTATTTTCTATGTATATTATGTATATATTAAAAAAAAACAAAATGAAGTATTTATGTCAGTTGTCTAATACCCATTACATAAGCTATGCGTACCGTAGATGGCGCTGTATTAATTGTCCAGGGTTATTTATTTATTATTTTAAATTTTGCACCCTTGTTATCTTGTTTTGATGTCTTTATTTGTGACGCCGTCTAATGTAGTGCTACAGGCCTAATGTATCTGGCGATAGCCTAAAACCTTCAATATATAAGTACAGATTCTGCAAACGGATTTTCGCATATCACCTATGAAATATAGGTAAACACAAATTTATGTATACATATTTTGGTACGCAATCGGCAAAGCTATCCCAGAGGGCACAGACGAGTAGCAAACGTATATATATCGCAATTATCATAAAAATATCGATAAGGTTTCTATCGTCCCTAAATGCATAAGAAAGACAAAGACGGAGCATGTTGATATCTCGTTCTCTCTTATACGATAGATTCGTTTACTCCATATTAGACCCTCTTTTCAAGTGGCTTGCAATCGGTTTACGATAACGGAAAGTATTAATAATTGCAACCGTTACCATTCCTGTATTATAAAGAATTAAAATCAGAATGCTATTGGATGTCTATATATTGATATGTGTAGCAAAAACTTTTGACAAAAGACATTTGGAAACTAAAAAATAATTATCTGCTTCTTTCTTAACACATTTATTTAATATTCATATTCATATATAACATATTCGTTCTCTTCCATTCATCACTGTTCGCAGTCATCTTGTTATTTGCTCCCTTTCTTACTATATATTAAAACAACTTTCGGATGCACTATGGTTTATAAAAACAACTGAAATCCACAAAATACTTGATATTCCCATGGTTAAGGATGTAATTGTATTAAAAATGTAATGACTATTCAAAAGAGCTTCAATGTAAGTTTATTTGAATAAATGATTTTCTATTCTATTCTATTCTAATTAATGACTATAGCAACAAATACTAATTACGACTACACAGGCACCCAAATAAATTCGTTGCGCAACATACAATACCTGAAAACTTGCGTCAAAAAATTAAAGAAAAGGCGTGATATATTTGACCAATATAGTAAGATAGGCGTTTTAAGACTTGTTCTTAAAAAGCCTATCTGCTGCTGCTCTACTGGGAGCGGCACTCTACCTGTTATATACGGCACACCACATCTGGTTATAGTCCACGTGACTGATTGCAAGATATCTAATAGGGAAAAAAAATTTACTCCCTTTCTTATCATATCTTTCAAACCGTCCATACATCTGTTTTTCGGCCTTCCATTGCCGTTATGACAATTAACATTCCTATGTAACCTTCCATAAAATATTACCTTCATTTCTACGCATTACATGCCCAAAAATAAATTTTGAATTTGGAAACAAAAATAAATAAAATGGCACACAAGTGTCACGTCTAAGTGCTAGTTACATTGTGTTAGAGACAGAAGACAATAAAACGTTAGTTGATGGAGTGACAGTGATGTTGGCACTACATAACCATCGTTAGCGTGACAGAACGGCGCCCTGATCGTCTGACATAACAACGCGAAAAACTGTTAGCTATCACTTTGTTTCGATGGAAATATTTTTGTTTCTGTTTCATATAAGCGTAATATAATAGAATAGAAAGTCATTTATTTATTTATTCTTTATTGCAGCACAATTTAGCGAGCTGAATGCCATATGGGATTCTCTACCAGCTAATCATTAGGTAAGAACAGAAAGCGGCTGATGGACAGTGATGGAGAAGAACTAACCTATAATTTTACCTAACATAGGTAAATTTATTCAAACGAACTTACATTGAAGTACTTTTGAATAGTCATCACATTTTTTTTCAATCTATCGCTCCTTCGGAAAGCTGTCTCATCACAAGAAGAACAAGCAATAAACTTGCGTGTTGCTTTTTTAAACAATTTTATTGTTATTTTACATTTTTAAGTTGTAGTGTGTGAATGCAAATGAAATGGTAAACAAATTTGGAGTGTCTGTTTGTAATATTGAAACAACCGTTTTTTACTAAGTGCATATGAATATAAATACGGTACATACGCCAAAATAACATTTTTTACAATTTTTATCTGTCTGTCTGTCTGTTTGTCTCAGTTAATCTCTGAAATGCTTGGACCGATTTTGACGGGACTTTTATTGACAGGATTTTTACTTTTATTTTTCTCCGCTCGTTCGGAAAGTCTTATCACAAGAAGAACGAGCAAGAAACTTGTGTGTTGCTCTTTTAAATAATCCTTGTAAGTTTACATTTACAAGTCGAAACGTGTGAATACAAACTACCAACCAGCACTAATTTATTTGGGTCAAATATAAGTATACAATAAGTTTAAATCAGTAGTAGTGATTAGAGCAGGCCAGTCACTACAAGCGGCACTCGTTCACGAGTGTGGCGGATGAGCCAGCCATCATTGCGCTCGACCATATTTTAGGGAGCCCAATAACTCGGCCCACCACGCCGCCACATGTCTGGACATTTTAGTGAGCATGACTACTCATTCCATTCGACCTCGTTACAGTAAAACTAGAATAATAATAAAATAAAAAAAAACTTACTTGTATAGCTTTCCCATCCGTTATAGTAGAATTTCTTCAGTATGTCAGTATCGATTACGTGTTATTGGAAAGATCTGGAAAGAATTTATTTATTTATTATTATTAATGATTATATATAAAATGTGGATATGCTGTTTGTGGGGGCATCATACAATGAATTATTTATTTTTGACAAAAATGTAATAATATATTTTTATGTTGCTATAATACATTCTCTCTAAATGTATTATAAATCTAAATATATATTACTCAAAGGTGACTGACTAACATAGTGACTGACTAATCTATCAACGCACAGCACAAACCACTGGACGGATCGGGCTGAAATTTGGCATACAGTTAGATGTTATGACGTAGGCATCCGCTAAGAAAGGATTTTGATTAATTCTACCCCGAAGGGAATAAAATACGGGATGAAAGTTTGTATGATACCGTGTTTGATATTCCATTATATATACAGTTACAGTGGTTTAGTGGTTTACTTCCGATGGTCGCGGGTTCGATTCCTCGTACGGTAGAAATATTTGTATTCATGAGTATGATTCTTTGTATCGTTCTGGGTATTTTCTATGTATATTATGTATGTATTTGCAAAGAAATTATCAGTGGTCTAGTACCCATAACACAAGCTCTGCTTAACTTGGGACTAGATGACTCTGTGTGAACTGTACAAAGATATTATTGTTATGTATTTATATAACTTTGTATATTCAGACAATTTCCCTCTAGTAAGTACCATTGCGTGTGTAAATAGCGTGACAGAAAGTCAGAAAGGGCAAAATACCAATTTCAATAAAGAGCATATTGAAATTAATAGGTTTTTTTACTGCCTTAATATAAACAGTAAAAAGACTATATTACAATTCTTTATAGATCAACTATTAAATTAACAACTAATGCTTATGTAGTAAAAATAAATTATCCATAAAAAATTTTGAAACTCATATATTAGTGTATTTATCTATTTACTATATTCTTTATGAAAGTATACAAAAAACGTTTTATCTAAATATATATAACTCAAAGGTGACTGACATAGTAATCTATCAACGCACAGCTCAAACCACTGGACGGATCGGGCTGAAATTTGGCATGCAAGTAGATTTTATGACGTAGGCATTAGCTAAGAAAGGATTTTGATTAATTCTACCCCCTAGGGGATAAAATATGAGATGAAAGTTTGTATGAAACTTTGTCAATTTTAAACCGATCGGGCTGAGACTTTGCACGACGTAGGCATCCCCTAAGAAAAGATTTTGATAAATTCCAGCCCTAGGGGGATAAATTAACGCGAGCGAAACCGCGGGCAAAAGCTAGTTCAGAATATGAAAGGCGGTTGTACCCATGTTTCCACCACGCTACAATTCCTCTGTGATTCAAACATGGACTAGAAGTAATGCCTCTTATAGTAAAAGTCCGCAATTGTTCAAATGTATTTAATTTAATTGTATTCTTTCATATTAAACTTTATCATAGAATAAAGTATTACAAACAAATATACAAATGGTTGCACCGTTCGAGGTTCCTTTTTAAAAGGCCGACAACGTACTTGCAATTCCCCTGGTGTTGCGGGTGCTCATGGGCGGCGGTAATCACTTACCATCAGGTGAGCCGCATGCTCGTTTGTCCCCTGTGTTATAAAAAAAAAGAATTGAACCCGCGATCGTGATAAATAAAGCGGTTAACCACTACACCACCACTCGTCAATAAGTACAGAGGAGACCTAATTCATAATGTTCTCTCTAAACTTACTTCAGTAATTTATCTTGTTCCAATGAGATCTGTTGAGTTTTATGTCTGGAAAAGTATAGCAAAGTAGTAACTTTCCAGACCAATTGAAAACGTATTTATACGGGCCTGTTTTATTTGTTTGGAGGACAGATAGTCTAATTGGTAATCGATTTATAAAGTTATAGGTTTATGTTACCTATACAGGGTAAGTAGAAATAGAAATAGAAATAATCTTTATTCAAACAAACTTAGTATAAGCACTTTTGAGTAGTCACATTTTTTTATTCTACCGCTCATTCGGAATACAGACTCATCATAAGAAGAATGAGCAAGAAACTTACACAAGTTTCTTAAATTTATGAAAGGGACTCGCTAATATTATTCAAGTGTTTATAACTGACTTGCTTACTGTCACGAGTTATGTATGAAGATGTAATGCGAAGAATTAACTACCGCTTAGAAATAGAAATAATATTTATTCAAATAAACTTAATATAAGCACTTTTGAATAGTCAAATTTTTTTTATTCTACTACTCATTCGGAACGCTGACTCATCACAAGAAGAGTGAGCAAGAAACGTGTGTTGCTCTTTTAAATAATGTTGTTTTAAGTAGATTTACATCAATAAGGATTAGGACAATCAACATAGAAACCGCTACGCTACGCTAGAAATCTCTTTTCAATGAATGAAATATTGGCAGATTAGTTGGAATGAAATATTGGTACATAGATATTTTTTCCATATTCGTCCATCTCCTTTTCAGTGATGGAACAGGCAAAGATCCTTAGACCGTACAGCCTAGTCTACGTTTATACTTCTTCATATTTGAACAAGTGATGAGGCCAAAGGCCAATTCTTATGTATGTTTATTTGTTTGTCGATAAATATATTTTAAATAATACACGGTGGCAACAAGCATACGGCCTTATTTGTGAAGTACTACTAGGTACTATATTTTCCGTAGTCAGGTCGACTAGGGAAAATTCCTAGGGAATTTGTCAGGATGTGCCAACTGACCTCATGCTCATCTTGTCATCCTCCACTGGTGCCCCGTCAGCGTAAACCGTTAGCGCAGGCAGTTGCATCATTCCATAATCATTCAAAACAAACTATCCGATATTACAGTCGTAAGCATACATATACAACTTCCGTGAAAGTATTTTTTCGTAGTATATGAGGCAAACGAGCTTGCGGCTCACCTGATGGCAAGCGATTACCGCCGCCCATAAACACCCGAAACATCAGATGAATTGTGAGTTGGCGGCCATTTAAGGAGGAATGAGGCCAGGCAAAAGAGGAAAGAATCATTTTTGCAATTTATATCAACAATATATTGTATAACGGCCTCCGTGATCTAGCGGATTAGCATCACGCTTCCCTTCCAGTGGTATGCAGTTTCGAATCTTTTGCACGATACAAAGTTTTGTATTCTTGAGTATGATTGTTGGTATCTGTCTGGGTGTTTACTATATATTTTATGTATGTAATTATAATAGTCTAGCGATTACCTAGTACGGCAATAATATCTATAAATATAGCTAATGTAGCACCGCTTCTCTTACGATGGTCGCGGTTTCGATTCCTCGCCCGATACAAACTTGATTTTCATTCGTATTCTTGAGTATGATTGTTGGTATCTGTCTGGGTGTTTACTATATATTTTATGTATGTAATTAAAACGATCTAGCTATTACCTAGGACGGTAATAATATCTATAAATATAGCTAATGTATCACCTTTTCTCTTAATGGTCGCGTATTCGATTCCTTGCCCGACGCAAACTTGATTTTCATTCGTATTCTTGAGTATGATGATTGTTGGTATCGGTCTGGGTGTTTACTAGGCATTTTATGTATGTAATTAAAACAGTCTAGCTGTTACCTATGCTAATAATATCTATAAATATAGCTAATGTATCGCCGTTTCCTTACTATGGTCGCGTATTCGATTCCTTGCCCGATACAAACTTGATTTTCATTTGTATTCTTGAGTATGATATTTGTATTCTTGAGTATGATTGTTGGTATCGGTCCGAGTGTTTACTATATATTTTATGTATGTAATTAAAACGATCTAGCGATTATCTAGGACGTCAATAATGTCTATAAATATAGCTAATGTATTGCCTATAAGAAGATTAAAATAACACAGGAGGCGATAACACATTTTTAGAAGAGAAACCCCCAGAGACATGTGTTATCGCCTCCTGTGTTATTTTAATCTTTTAACATTAGCTATATTTATAGACATTATTACCGTCCTAGGTAATCGCTAGATCGTTTTTTTTAGAAGAGAAACCCCCAGAGACATCCTAAAAAAGAACGCAGGAAGACATTAATAAAAGTGGCCTGATTAATAAACTTTTCGGTCCTCCCTGTTAAGGATGGCCCAACTTCCATCCCCCTGGGTTGATATTTTTATTAAATTCGTGAAACAACTTCAATCTCACTTTGACCTGTGGAGAAGAACAAAATATATTTATTTATACATCTAAACATCAAATAAAATTCGAGTGTCGGTATGTAATATTGAAATAAATGTTTTTTTACTACACGCATATGAATATAAATACGGTATATACACCAAAATAACATTTTTTTAAATATTTGTCTGTCAGTCCATCACTCTATTTGTTGAGGCTAATCTCTGAAATGGCTGGACCGATTTTGATGGGACTTTTTTTAGCAAGTAGCTGATGTAATAAGGAGTGACTTAGGTTACCGTTATTTTAGAGAAATAAAGTTAAATTCCACGCGGACGATGTCGCGAGTACAGCCAGTTATATATAAAAGAAAAACGACCCTTCCCGTTTAGTGGTCCAAAAACATTCATTTATTCTGCAAAGTTTCTAAACAGGAATTGTTTGTTTGAATAAAAACAATCACACTCACAAATTTTGATGGCCCCGGTGGTTTAGCGGATTAACACACCTCTTTACTTCCGTTGGTCGCGGGTTCGATTCCTCGCACTAGTATTTTTTTTAAATACCTGGATTATTCTCAGAACACTGTCTAGTCCCAAGGTAAGCAGAGCTTGTTTTATTATATTACTAGATAACTGATATATTGTTATTAATAAGTATAGATAAACGGACGTTAACACGAATATTTTTATGATTAACTATTTTTTTTTTTTATTGGGTTGTTTGGGCTCATGTCAGATGTGTAGCACCTGTAGCACTGCGACCTACATAGATCTATTGTGCTCGCCCTTTTCAGAGTTCGCTACCTAGACCCGTCAGGGACAAGAATTGAAGGATATTCTTAGGAGCGATCGTTTTTATCTCCTCGGGAAAGAGTGTAAACTTTCCAAAGGAGATATTTCGTTATCGTTATGATAAACTAGCTGTGTCCGATGTTTCACGAGCGCGAAATTTATAGAAAATACTAGCTACTCACCCCGGCTGCGCCCGGGTACATGTATTATATATATAAACCTTCCTCTTGAATCATTCTATCTATTAAAACAAACCGCTTCAAAATCCGTTGCGTAGTTTTAAAGATTAAGCATACATAGGGACGGACAGACAGCGACAGCGACTTTGTTTTATACTAAGTAATGATTAAGGATTTTATATCAAAAGGTTAGTTGTCTGAGAATGTAATAAGTGTAGTAACAATCAATTTAGTTCAAAATTGCTCCGTCTACGAATGGATATGAATTCCTTGCATACGTCCAATTACTAAGAAAGCTTTTGAGAGTAGTAATATGGCGAAAGAATGTGTACTAAATAAATTCAGGATTATTTGTTTAAAGAAATATACTTAACATGTACTTCATTTTGTATAACATTACCTGTGACAATGGTTTCACTCGTGTAAAATTATAGCGGAAGTCTTGTTGTTTAATTTTGACTTTCAGAAAAAGGGCGAGCACAATAGATTTATGTGTTTCTGGTGCCTGAGACTAACATTTCTTTGGAAAACATTCTTTGGAAAACATACGCTCAATTTGGACTGTTGGACCCTATTGCAAATGTACCATGTCGGGTTGACCTCCACGCACTTCCCCCTAAAAACTATTGTGATAAGTTCCTGGTGAATATGTCATTATGGGATGACCTGACCACAGATCGCAGTGTTACAAGTCTTAGCATCCGACAAAAGCCCAAAAACTCCAATAAAAAGCCTGATGTAAACTATGCTACTGTTTGATCATCATCTTAGCCTGGAAGACGTCCACTGCTGGACAAAGACCTCCTCGAAAGATCTCCACGACGATCGGTCCTGCGCTGCTCTCATCCATCGCCTTCCAGCGATCATGACCAGATCGTTTCTGGAGGCCTTCCCATGTTACCGTAAAGTTTCATCAAAATTCTTTAACTAGTTTTTGCATGAAAGAGTAACAAACATACTAATAACTTTTGTTTGTAAATACATACCATACTTAGAAAGCATCTAAATCGATACAAACAATCCTTACTTAATATTATAAATGCAAAAGTAACTCTGTGTGTCTGTCTCGCTTTCACGCCAAAACTACTGAACCGATTTAAATGAAATTTGGTACGCAGATAGTCTAGACGCCGAGGAAGGACATAGGCTACTTTCTAATGCGAAAAAAGTTTGTAAGTGCTCTGTCTCGTAAGTCATCACTGACATGTATAAAAAAATTATGATACATATAGAAGATAGAATGTATGATATGACATAGAAAAAGGGTTGTAACGAATTGAAAGGAAAGATGTAATATTGTGTGGAAGTACCGTCATTTTTAAAGATGAAGTTTGAAACTTATTATTTATTGAATTGTATGGAATTCTGTATGGAAATTTTCATTTTTGAAGCTAGAACATTGATACTTTTTTATTGGGTTAGATTACTAAATATTTTTGATTATTTGCTCAAGGTCAAAAAATTTTACGCAGACGAAGTCGCGGGTACAGCTACCCATAAATAGAAATTTTTGTAACGTGCATCGAATCGAACCCGCGATCATAGGAATTAAAGCGGTGTGCTAAATCACTAAACCACGCAGGTTTCTAAATATATCTTCCATATACAGAGAGTGATCAGTTATATTTAATTATATTTATTGATATAAATTGGCTGGGACGTAATCAGGATCTAGTTTCATTTCTACTCACATTTTCCTTTGTAATTATATATCCTGTGATATATAGAGACAATCTACCTTTTTTTCCTAGAATTATATATGAGTTGCCGACTTTATTAAACCAAGGTAATATACCTCTCAGATCGACCGAGCAGCTGGTATATAATAGAGCAGTTTTAACATCAATGTATTAATATATAAGGAAAGAGTCATAGTATCGTCGTTACCCACATTTAGGTAATTCGACAATAAAGTGTCGTGAATTCAAATAGGGGTGACGCAAAAACTACTGTATCAATTTGTACAACTAATTATTATTATTTATTAGCTGTTCCCGAGACTTCGTCGACGTAGAATTGAACTTTATTTTTCTAAAATAAAAGTAGCCTAAGTTACTCCTTATTACATCAGCTACCTGCTAAAAAAAGTCGCGTCAAAATCGGTCCGGCTATTTCAGAGATTAGCCGGAACAAACCGACAGACAGACAGATAGACAAAAATTGTTATTTTGGTGTATTTGCCGTATATAAATACGGTACATACACCAAAATGTACGTTTTTTATTACATGCATATGAATTTATAGTCATATGCATGTAGTAAAAAACGGTTATTTCTATATTACAAACAGACACTCGAATTTTATTTATATGTATAGATGATTACCACTGTATATTATATTGTGTAATTACAATTAGCATGTGTGAAACTACAAATATTCTTATATCTTTTTCTTTTTTTATATAACACAACAAACAAACGAGCATGCGGCTCACCTGATGGTAAGTGATTACCGCCACCTATGAGCACCCGCAACACCAGGGGAATTGCAAGTACGTTGTCGGCCTTTTAAAAAGGAATAAGCTCTTTTCTTGAAGGTTTCAATATCGTATCGGTTCGGAAATACCATTGCTTCCACAATGTGGTTGTGCGTGGCAAAAAGTTGCTAGAAAACCGCACTGTGGAGGACCGCCATTCATCCAGATGATCAGGATGGTATTTCAGTTTCTGGCGGGTGGTACGGAGTTGAAACTCAGCAGCTGGTATTAATCCGAACAATTCCTCAGAACACTCCCCGTGATATATGCGGTAGAAAATGAAAAAGCTTGGAGCCTAGTGTTGACTGTTCGGTGACCAACCCGCAAAACACTAGGCTTCCAAGTTATATCAGTACTCTATTCAACGCCTGATGAGGCCTTGTTCAGTGGCAAAGGTTCTAATATGGGCGTAGACTCAATAACGGTCGAAATTTGATCACCATTAGAGAAGGTAACTGTGATCAACTTTCCGCACTAAATATTTGTAATATTGTTACGACTTGCTTTCGCAACGGCATTGACAGTTGACAGTGTCTGACTATCTTATTTTTTATAACAATCGTGAACTTATAAATCAAATCAAATCAAAATATCTTTATTCATGAAGCTCTCTTACAGACTTATGATATGTCAAATCTATGGAGTGCTCTCGAGGTTAGACGAACTGACAAGAAACTCGGCTCTTATTTTTTTTTAAGTGAGCTTGTACACGATTATAAAAATCACATTAATTTTTAATTAAATTAGTTGTCACTATCATCAGCATATTCTATTCCATTTTTGTCAAAAGAAAACAGTCTAATCAATGGCCGTAACCCGAACAGAGCAGTCCCCATAAGCACCCACTCGTTCCCGAGTATGACGGATTACGTATGTTACGTATTACATCAACGATATTAAACCGACCGTTGCGTGTTTACTAAAATGAAATCAGTCTAATCACGACTTATTTTCCGCCAACGCACCTACAGGTACCTATAAATTGTCATTCGTCATTTTAGACAGCTATGATTGATACACGGAAAAGGTGGGAAGGTTAAAACCAAATCGTAAATGGCAAAATCCCTCGTCACATCCCCCATTCGATATTTTGATGGAGGTCTGAACTCACGATCTGAATATTTTTATTATGATCGATGCCGATATGTCGTGGGACCTTTTAACCGTTAAACTACACTCGGGCTTCGGCTGAAAGGGATAGAATTCAATTTGGGTCATCGTTTTATTTATGAACTTCAAGTGGGGTAGTGGCGAGTCATGTTTGGCGGTAGGCGTTTTAGCATACGTCACGGAAAAATCTCAGTCAGCAACTTAGTATCTGTACGCGTTATATAAACGGGATATTTACCATGATAATAATGTTAATATGCTTCCGATATTTCGATACTGTTTCAATTGTCTCCGATGTATCTGCTCGTAACCTGTATTTTGTTGGGATCTCTAGATTGTTGAGCTTATCCAGTAGGTAGATCCAATTTTTTAAGGTGAAGGCGATATTGGTTACTTTATTTGTCTTAATTTGCCATTTCTTAAGCCAGTTTGACACCGCAATTAGCCCATTTTGCAGGACTTTATCACCACCATTGGGAATTATCATTATCATAAGTATCGCAGTATCGTCAGCAACGATATCAGTAGTTATACCATCCGGAGTCTATAGATCAGAGGTATGGATCAAGTAGAACAGAGGTCCTAATACGCTGCCTTGCGGAACACCGGCTAGTTGCATTGTATAATAGTTTTTCTGTATCATAATAGGTGTATAATAATAATCATTTAAAGGAATTCATTCACCGATCGTAACGCTTTCAGTAGCGATGGTCAGGTCTTCGTACTGAATATTTGTGATCTCACACATATAAATGGTCCCCTACCATTTATATGTTAATTTAAACCAAATATAATAAATACATTAAATAATTAAATGGACTTACGCAAAATAACAACTAATTTGATAAAATACGAGTTAGTAAAGCACGAAGTAACGAATTATATAATTTATTAGATTCTGAACATAGATTATGAGCATAATTTATATTCGAACATTCGTTTAATCAGATTTTGTAAATTGTTGAATTTCAGGACTATACCATAATGGCTCTTACGATATAGATCTCATGTATCCAACGAATGATAAACACATGAGAAACAAATGCGATTTAAATAAAAGGCGCTCTCTCTTTGATTATAAAGACGATAAGAGGTAATACATTATCGTGACGTTGGAGTGCTCTCGCAAAATCTTAGATTTGTATAATCGAGGGAGAAAGAATGCGTCCCGTTTTTTATTTATACAGGTTTCGTCGTTGATGGTGTACCGAGACGAAATCTTGGAGTACTATGTTTTAAACAGAATTATTTTCACCAAAAGGTTATTATTAAAAAAATATATATAACAGTGTATAATTTAGAAAAAAAGCTTAAAGTCATTAACAGGTTCCAATTTTGACCCCAGATGGCTTTAGTGAACGATTTAAAAGACGCTGTCAAGATTTTTTGGAATTTTATATAGTCAAATAACATTTTGAACATGTAACTGTTTAAAATTTAAACGTTGATTCCTTTATACTACATTGGTAATTAGAACTAGTAGTACTAGCTACATGCGGTGATACTACCCGTATACTGAAACAATATGTAATTAAAGATTTACTTTTTTTCAATCAATCAATTGATTGATTCATTAGAAACATGTTTTTATTTAATATATTCTTTAAGGTTATCTTGGTTTAAAGATATTAATGTAATATATGTATATATCATCATTATCATCATTTCAGCCCGGAAGACGTCCACTATTGAAGAAAGGCCTCTCAAAAAATCTTCACGATGATCGTTCCAGCGCTGCTCGCATCCAACGCTTTCCAGCCATCATGACCAGATAGTCAGTCCACCTTGTCGGAGGCATTTCCACGCTGCATATTCCGGTCCACGGTCGTCACTCGAGAAATTTATTGCCCCAACGACCATTTATCCTACGAGTTACGTGCCTTGCCCATTGCCACTTCAGTTTCGCAATATTTCGGGCTATGTCGGTCACTGGTTCTTCTGCGGATGTTTTCAGAAATAAATACTATCACCCAGAGAGACTATAAGCATAGGCCTTTCGATTGCTCTCTGAGTTGACTTATAACTGAGCTTACTTATGTTTAATAATTTATCTTTGTACAATATATATATTATACATATTATTATACAAAGCTGGAATGACCATTGCAGGTTCTCCGAAAGATAGAGGCCGAATTCAGATGGAACTCTTAACCCTCGTGAGATCTTATGGAGCGACTATAGGCCAGCTCCTGCCTGACTAATAGGAGTTTAGTTTGAGCACACTGCTAGGGGTTCAAACCTCAACTCAGATCGTAATTTCGATCAGTTTGAATTGGACGGGGGATCGGTCGGAGCCGAAATCTACCGCCTATATTTGCGTGTCTAGCGCAGACCTTAATTTAAAGCTTATATTGAGTAATTAATACTTTTTCCATCTAAGTAATTTTATTATATAAATCCTATAAAACTCTTGTTGTAAAAGAGAATAAATCCGAAGTAATGTTTTTGATCTGAAAGAATTCCTTAATCAAACGGACTATAAAATAGCTTTGTATTAAATGATGAGTTGTTATAAATTCGCAGTTAGAATTTGATAAAACGTAATGTTATATTTATGACATACTATGTATTACTTATAGCTTCGTCTGCTTTTGTTTAAGATAAAAAAGACATGTTCGTAAAACAATATATTTTTCATGTCTCAATTCAATCAGATACGTCCAGCAGTGTAACAAAGAGACAAGAAACACAGATTCACAAGTATAATATTAGTTATTAATATTATTAACCGGGTCTTAAGATGAATAATTATTTGACAAATAAAGGTATTTACCTCTCTCGATGTTTCGACTAGGTTGCACTAGCCGTGGTCACGAGCTGACTGGAGTAACAGCGATGTCAATGTAGATAGGTGACAGCAGTTTTTTCATCTACCGTCACTAGATTGTTTAACGAAAGTTCGCAACACACATTCAATCGCCTTCAATTTTTAGTTTTAAAATAACTATATTATTGGTATGTTATATAAGAAGCAAAACTAAAGAAAAATCGTATAGTGTTTTTATAGTGATATTTTTATGGTTCGGTAATGTAGCGGTATCCATGCAGTGGACTATGTACAATCTTAGGTAAATTATTCAATAGTAAAATAGTATATTTACTAGAGGTCAAAAAGTAGGACGACTTTTTGACCTCAATTTCACCTATTTTTTTATAACACAGGGGACAAACGAGCATGCGACTCACCTGATGATAAGTGATTACCGCCACCTATGAGCACCCGCAACACCAGGGGAATTGTAAGTACGTTGGCCTTTTAAAAAGGAACAAGCTTAGCTAATATTTCAGCCGTCAAACAGCTTGCTTTGTAAGATGTGTTTCAGTCGTATGTTGCAATTAGGCAGTGTAATTGATTATTCGTGAAACTGTCATTTATATATATAAAAAAAGTGACTCGAACTAAACAGAACAGTTACCACGTTATCTATATAACTGATGAACATTTTACTAATATTATAAACACTACAGTTAGTGAGTATGGAAGGGCGGTTGTTTGTTACTCTTTCAAGCAAAAACTACTAAACGGATTTCATTATATACCAACAATAAGCATTATAAATGTCACGCGGATGTAACCGGTATAGTGAATACTTTCAAAGTTAGTTAATTAAATTTCAAGTTATAACAGTTATTTAAAAGAGCAACACGCAAGTTTCTTGCTCATTCATGTGGTGAGACAACTTTCCGAAAAAGTTGTATTCGAAAATAAATATATATGACTATTCAAATGCGCTTAAATTTAAACTTATTTTAATAAAGAATTCTTTATTCTATTCTGTTTAAACTTATTTTAATAAAAAACATGAGTTGATACGTAAGACTATTAGAAACTGCTTAAATTTAAACTTATTTTAATAAAGAATTTTTTATTCTATTCTGTTTAAACTTATTTTAATAAAAAATATGAGTAAATACGGAAGACTATTAGAAACTGCTTAAATTTAAACTTATTTCAATAAAGAATTTTTTAAACTGCTTAAATTTAAACTTATTTCAATAAAAAATATGAGTAGATACGTAAGACTATTAAAAACTTCTTAAATTTAAACTTATTTTAATAAAAAATATGAGTAGATACGTAAGACTATTAAAAACTTCTTAAATTTAAACTTATTTTAATAAAGAATTTTTTATTCTATTCTGTTTAAACTTATTTTAATAAAAAATATGAGTAGATACGTAAGACTATTAGAAACTGCTTAAATTTAAACTTATTTTAATAAAGAATTTTTTATTCTATTCTGTTTAAACTTATTTTAATAAAAAATATGAGTAGATACGTAAGACTATTAGAAACTGCTTAAATTTAAAACTATTTTAATAAAGATTTTTTTATTCTATTCTGTTTAAACTTATTTTAATAAAAAATATGAGTAGATACATAAGACTATTAAAAACTGCTTAAATTTAAACTTATTTTAATAAAGAATTTTTTATTCTATTCTGGAACTACGTGTTCTTCTATAAGTTCAAAATGAGCGCCATTCCTCTTTACGTACCCAACCGTACTTAGAATCGTCTTTTCGGCAATCATTCCATCGGTTCGCCAATTACACGGAATTACGCGGCGAAATTAAACAAAAGAATACTCGACTATAGGAAATGATTATGGCCCTCACGAGTGGGTACCATTTGTAATTGAAAATCATTATAATTCATCGACCACTTTCTTATAAGGACGACGTATATCATTATCATTACATAGTATAAAACAAAGTCGCTGTCGCTGTCTAGTCACCATTTATCCTTACTAATTTCATTTAAATCTGTTCGTAAATTTTAATCAGTTCGTAAAATCTGTTTATCTGTCTGTCTGTCTCGCTTTAACGTCAAAACTACTGAACCGATTTAAATAAATTTTGGTACACAGATAGTCTAGACCCTAAGAAAGGATATAGGCTACTTTTTAATGCGAAGAAAGGGTTGTAAGGGTTAAAATGGGGCATGAAAGGTTGTATGGAATAATTGTCATTTCTTAAGCTAGAAGCTTGAAACTTATTTTTGAGGCTGTTGATTAAATACTGATAAATATGACATTCAAAGTTTGTAAAAATGTAGAAGGTAGTTAAGGGGTAAAAAATTTAACCTAAACGGGATTGAAGTTTGTATGGAAAATATTTCGTTTTGTATGCCTTTTTTGTGTTATATTATTGAATATTTGTAACTGAATGTCCTTCATACAGGTCATTATAATGACCTAGTAAGCACAGCAGTGACATAATGTTATATTGAGACTTAAATATTGTATCTGTTTCTTCTTTTTTAATATACTCTGTTTTTGTAATAATTGCCATCTGATAGTTATAGTATTCACATTTCACATAAGAATGCATGCGGCAATCAATACAAAAACCGCTACGCTTTCATATTTCTAAAATAATTAAAACAAGAAAGCAATGTGAAAAATAAATTATAACGTTGTATGCTAATATACTAATTATTTACTTAAAAAAAAAATCTTTTCTCTGTCTGGTGGAGGTCACTAGAACACGCGGAGTAAGTCGCAGGCATAGCTAGTCCAAAATGAAATTAATTTCACGAAGATATCAATGTACATAAGAGAACGTATATAGAAACTCGTTCTCTTGTATAAAGACTTAAACTCTATGGTCAAATTGAGAATACATTTATTATTTGTATATAATCATACTGAATGTAAAACGTAAACATAATGATGTTTAAACTTATAATTGAAATTAATTATGGTAGAATTCTGACCACTGGGTAGTTAGCTGGGTATGGTTTTTTTTTTTTTATATCATAATTTGAGCGCGTTTGACCGCAATCTCACCTGATGTTAAGTGATGATGTGGTCTAAGCTGTTACACGCAAGCTAAAATAATACCTATTCGCTCTTGACTTAAAAGACCCAATGGTATGGACCCAAGGTAGAATTCTCCACCACTAGTAATTTTAAAACTGTAAGTGACGAGATTGGACTGCTTACTACGAAAATGTCGATCAGTCATATAGACTTGTAGAAAAAGGGTAGTGTCTAGAGACTTAGGTAATATACCTCTTACATCTAGGATTACACTGAAAGTCTTGCCCGACACGGTTTCTTACTTCAGTATAAAAATAAATAAGATATAACTCTCAGTATAAATAGAAATAGAAATAGAAATAATCTTTATTCAAATAAACTCATTACAAGCACTTTTGAATAGTCATATTTTGATTCTACCACTCATTCGGAATGCAGATTCATCACAAGAAGAATGAGCAAGAAACTTGTGTGTTGCTCTTTTTGATAGATGTTTTTTTATATAAATAATTACAGTGTAACAAGTAAGAGGCATGCGACAATCAACATAGAAATCGCTACGCACTCATTATTAGTGTAATCAGATAATATTGTCAGTGCTATGTATTTAAAATTTTTCTACAAAAACATTATTATCGTTAACGAATTCTTCAATTTTATAGTAAGCTTTTTTGCAAAGGAAGTGTTTTATTTGACATTTAAATCTTTTTTCTGGCAGATTTATAACAGACTCTGGTATTTTATTGTAAAACCTTACGCAATTGCCATAAAACGAATTACTAACTTTAGCCAAACGACATTTAGGTAAAATCAGTTTGTTATTGTTACGTAAGCTTTTATTAGTGCAATCACTAACTCTTTTGAAACTGTCTATATTCTTCCTGGCATACATGATGTTTTCATAAATATATTGAGAAGCAACGGTGAGGATATTTGATTCCTTAAACACTCTCGCAAAGACTCCCTGGAACCCATGCTATAAATGGAGCGAATGGCCCTCTTTTGTAAAATAAATATTGTATTTATATCAGCTGCTTTGCCCCATAACAAAATACCATACGACATAATGCTATGGAAATAGCTAAAGTACACAAGTTTAGCAGTTGCCACGTCTGTTAATTGTCTAATTCTTCTTACCGCATAAGCGGCAGAACTAAGTCGACTCGCTAATTTAGTAATATGGGCACCCCATTGCAACTTGGAATCTAATGTGATACCTAGAAATACAGTATCATCCACAAAATTAATAGGTTTATTGTCCAACATGATTTTTGAATCTACCGGCCTTACATTGGGGAGAGTAAATTTGATACATTTAGTTTTATTTGCATTTAGTAACATATTATTAGCCGTAAACCATTTTAAAACATAAGAAAGAGCACCGTTTACTTCGTCCAAATCATCAATATGTCGATTGACTTTGAATACTAATGAAGTATCATCAGCAAACAGAACTATGTCAGCTATCTTTTCTACCATATAAGGAAGATCATTTATGTAAACTAAAAATAAGAAAGGACCTAAAATAGAGCCCTGAGGAACACCCATTTTAATACTAGTTCCTTCAGACTTTACACCATTTATTTCGACAACTTGCATTCTATTATTTAGATAGGATTTCATCATGCTTTGTGCTTCATATCTAATACCGTAATGTTCAAGTTTGAGCAAAAGTGTTTCATGTTCAACGCAATCAAATGCTTTTGAAAGATCGCAAAATACACCGACTGCATCCTGAGACCTCTCCCAAGAATCAAATATATATTTAATAAGAGCTACACCGGCATCAGTAGTTGATTTACCGGCCGTGAAACCAAATTGTCGACTGTGAAGCAGTTTATTTACTTTAAAGTGTTGTAGCATTTGATTGAGAATTCTCAATATTTTCAGTATGTTTAGTATTAACATTAGTACAAGTACTACTAATTGGATTAATGCAACCCATTATATTACTTATAATGGGGTCATTTATATTATAAGCTAGTAAACTAGCTATATTTGTTATTTGTTTTTTAGGCAGATAAAATCTATCTCCAGTCATACAAAAGTTTGTAACAAATTTGTTACTATCAAAAAATAAAAAGTCATTATGACGACATGTCATATTATAAATTAAATTATTAATATAATATATGAACTTATTTTGTTCAATGGTCAGAGAACGACAGTAAGGAAATGCACATAATATTATTTTACCTATGCCCAGCTCAGCAATATTAAGCAAAGAGTTTACAAGTTTAATTACATGACTTTTTTTACATATAAACAGTTGCCTAAAGCAATGACTAATGTGGTTAACTTATCATACCTACCATTAACCACCTTATTTAAAATATTAGGCAATGAAGCACCAGGAAGACAATTATTTATGACATGTTGATATAGACTTTCTGATAATGAACGGCCCAGACCCTTACCATATTCATCTGAATAAATAATTGTCCTTCGTACTGGTGCAACATTACAATTATCAGTTTTTAAAGACAAGTTAGAATTGAGTAAACTAGAACAAGGAGTGATTGACTCAGTCAAAACCGATGTGATTGACTTATTGTTATTTCCATTAGGGCTATACTGACAAGATTTAGGAGATTCAGGTGTCTCACAACAACATTTCTCTGTCAATGAGGTAAACCGCTCCATGTTGTAATTTCGCAACTCTATTAATTTATCCAGCGATTTACTATAATTATTAATTTCAAGTTGAGCACACTCATATTTTTTTGTTAAATTAGATAATGAAGATTCTAACTCTTGAATTTTACTCTTTAATTTATTTTGTTCTAAATCCTTGTCATATAAATTTGTTTTACAATTTTGAAGTTCTTGTAACAGGTCTAATTTTTGTCTTCTAATATTTATAGATTTTAAACATTTAGTATGAGTTCTCACTAGCTTTTCTGACTTTTTAATAAATTTGTTTATTTTTATATATTTTTTTAATTTATTGACACTATTAAATTTACTAATACAACTATTTGAGCTGGGTGTATTAGTTAAATCTATGGTCACCAACGGCTGAGTAGACTTTTGATCACAAGTGACATTTACCAATTCTGTATACAGATCTAAGGTGTTATTATAGCTACTCACCCGTTTGTGTTCCAACATAGATTCACTATGTGCTTGTGCTTCCTCAAGGTGTCTCTCGAGGTGAGTGATACGCTGTAAATTTGACTCATATGTGTCCCTGCAGTGATCATATTCATTAACAAGTTCCTGAAGTCTATCCCTGTCAATGCGTAGGTCCTCACAGAACACATTAATGTCTACAAGTTCCCCTTCAGGGCCACATATTTGTCAAATAGAGATTTCATCTCTATTTCACTATCATCCCGTTCCTGTAACAACACTTTATTCAAGTCTTGGGTTTTCTTTAATTCAACGAGTGCCACCTTAAGTTTAGCATCAAGATCACAGGCTCTTCGGGACATCATTATTAAATATGCTGAGTAATTAATTTAAATATAAAGGAACTTAATGGAATTTAGAATGTGTGCTATTTCCTTACAATTTATTTATTTATAAATATATAATACCTATGTAATATGTAATATGTAAGTAATTTTAGTAAATTTGTTAATTATAAATAACAATACTAAATATTATTACTTGTAAGAATGGGTTTCTTGGGGTATTACCCAAGCTCAAATAATAGAATTAAAAACAACCAATTCTAGAAGATTCAGTATTGTTATTGAAATATATATAAATAACTATTTAAATTAGTGAAAGTTTCACTCTCTTGTTGTGTATTTTAATGTAAGAATTAATTATATTTCAGTTAGTACTTACAATATTTGGTTAGTGGGTAATTATTTTTTTTCCTCGACGCACAACTTGAATTCACTTTTAAAATTACCACAATATTAACATGTAACACAAAATAAGTAATAATAAAGGAATGTTATAATAATTTTAATTGAATTACGCGATAACATGTACAAGATTGATGTAAGTATAAGTTTATTACGAACTTTGACAGTTGACCGGTAAGAAATATTTATGTGTCGATTTTTGTACACAAATACTATATAAAAATGAACACAAACAACAATCGATACTTTTTAGAGCTTAAACTCACTAATTATATCAATTACACTAAAAAAATTGAGTAATAAATTAGATAAAAGTATTTAATTATTAGGGCCAGCTGACAAAGACAGTTATCGGTAATGTTGCCAGTCGAGGAAAAAAAAAAAAAAAATATAAAATTTTTCTATTCAAAGAAATATTCAAAAATATATGCAGTTTCAATGGTCTACTCGCACTACGCACTTTCGATTGTCGCGGGTTCGATTCCTCGCACGGCACAAACATTTGTATTCATCAGTATCATTGTTTGTATCGGTCTCAGTGTTTTCTATGTATAATATGTATTTACGAAAAAATATCTACATTTGTATCAGTTATCTAGTACCCATAACACAAGCTTTAGCTAGCTTAACTTGGGTCTAGATGGCGCTGTGTGAATTGTCCTGAGATTATTATTATCATAAAACAATCAGTTTCGCATCTGTCGCTTGTCATTTTAATAACTTTTTTTCTCTCTCCGTAATTAACATTTCAAGTATTTGATAGTCTTTATTTTATTTAAAAATTATATTTCAGTGTAGACTGTAATTTTAAGACTAAATAAACTTTCGTGGAACGGACTATGGTCGCATTTGCAATGTCACTTTAAATTGTAGATTATATTAAATAGTTGCTACTCGCCCAGGCTTCGCACAGGTGTACATGTATCTAAATATATATAACTCAAAGATGACTGACTGACATAGTGATCTATCAGCGCACAGCCCAAACCACTGGACGGATCGGGCTGAAATTTGGCATGCAGATGTTATGATGTAGGCATCCGCTAAGAAAGGATTTTGATTAATTCTACCCCCAAGGGGATAAAATACGGGATGAAACTTTGTATGAAACCTTTTCAATATTAAACCGATCGGACTGAGACTTTGCATGCATAAAGCTACTATGACGTAGGTATCTCCTAAGAAAGGATTTTGATAAATTCCACCCCCAAGGGGATAAATTAACGCGAGCGAAGCCGCGGGCAAAAGCTAGTTATATATATAAACCTCTTGAATCTATCTATTAAAAAAACCGCTTCAAAATCTGTTGCATAGTTTTAAAGATTTAAGTATACAGAGGGACAGACAGCGACAGCGACTTTGTTTTATACTATGTAGTGATCAGTCACGCTGTTTTGCTTGATTTGTAACCGACTTGAAAAAAAAATTGAGTTTCTATATTTGTTCTCTGTGTATTTTCATTGATATCTTAGATTTGTAACCGACTTGAAAAAAAATTGGAGTTTCTATATTCGTTCTCTATGTATTTTCATTGATATCTTCGTGACTTTCATTTTCTTTTGGAAATATGTTGACTAAAATCACTTGTTGAATCACTTGACGGGTAGTCTAGAGGTTTAGCACACCGTCTTAGTTCCGTTGTCGCGGGTTCGATCCCTGGCACGGTACGAACGTCCCTCTACTACATGCTACTACTATTTGTTACATATGTATTTATAAAATAAAGGTATCTAAGTATTTATATCAGTTGTATAGTACCCATAACACAAGCTCTGCTTACTTTGGGACTAGATGGCGCTGTATGAATTGTCCATGGTTATGATTATCTATACATATAAATAAAATTGGAGTGTCTGTTTGTAATATTGATTTTTACTACATGCATACTGTATGTAATATTAAAATAACATTTATTAACTTTTGTCTGTCTGTCTGTCGGTCTGTTTGTTCCGGCTAATCTCTGAAATGGCTGGACTGATTTCGATGGGACTTTTATTGGCACGTAGCTGATGTAATAAGGAGTAACTTAGGCTACTTTTATTTCAGAAAAATACAGTTTAATTCCACATGGACGGAGTCGCGTGTACAGCTAGTTATATAATAAAATTAGATATATCAAAATTATTTACAGCGATTATATCAGTATCCATTCTCTGTTAATTTACATTTTAAAATCAGACAATGTTTGACAAATGTACAAATATTCAAACAATATTCGGGAGGGTCGTCTCGGACCCTCGGGGTAGGGTCCCGGAAACTGTGGCATTACGTAATGTTGAGTTATTTGAGTATTCAACTGTATTTATAAATTATTTCACGACGACTCGGTGACGACCTCGGTGGTCTAGCGGTCTAGCACACCGCTTTACGAACAATGATCGCGGGTTCGATTCCTCGCACGGTATAAACATTTGTATTCATGAGTATGATTGTTTGTATTGGTCTTTGTGTTTTCTATGTACAATATGTAAGTATTTACAAAGAATAAATCTATGTATTTGTATCAGTTATCTAGTACCCATAACACAAGCTTTAACTAGATTAACTTGGGTATAGATGGCGCTGTGTAAATTGTCCTTAGATTATTATTTTTTTTTAACGGATGTTAATGGAATGGTTCAAACGCCTGTCCTAACGGTTTACGCTGGCGGGGCATCAGTGGAGGATGATAAGATGAACATGAGGTCAGGTCAGTTAGCCCATCGTGATGTAATAAGGAGTAACTAGGATAGGATATTGTTAGTAATACGGATTGATGATCTCATTGCTAACAATGTACCATGCCAGGTTGACCTCCACGCGGCCCCCCCTGGAAACCATCGTGATAATTTCCTGGTGAATTTGTCACGATTGGCTAACTGACCTGATCTCATGTTCATATTATCATCCTCCACTGGTGCCCGCCTGCGTAAACCGTTGGCGAGAGCACCATTTCACTGTCATCCATAAAAGAAAATAAGGAGTAACTTAGGCTACTTTTATTTTAGAAAAATAAAGTTAAATTCCACGCGAACGAAGCCATGAGTACAGCTAGTACTAAGTATATTTGTAAATATAACTACATTAAAGAATACAAATGTTTCTGCCGTGCGAGGCATCGAACCCGCGACTAACGGAATTAAACCACTACACTATAAGGTCGTCGAATATATAAAAAAGGTACTTTATTTATTGTTTGTAGTTATACTAAAGTTAGCGAGTGAGTTGCAGTTTATTCTTGTTTATATTCGTTTGTTTTTATGCAACATTTGCAAGGAGCCTGCAGGTTACGATGTACGCTTCTAACCTAAACTTGTACCCGACTTTTTTTAATAAAACACAAAAGCCTTTCTTTCGCAAAATTGCGTTTGCTATTAAAAGATCCGCTTGCTTAGTTCTAGTCGTATTTCATTTTTTCTATAGGAAATTGGAGGGTCGGGTCGAAGTACTTAATAAATATGGTTTCTCTGTTATGTTACTGAAAATATACTACTGACTTTTTGCCTTTTTTTTCGTTTATTAGAATTGAATAGAATAGAAAATCATTTATTCAAATACACAAAATAAAACATTTATTCAAAATTCATAATTTTTTTTTTATGTGTATGTATTTGGATGTATATTGTATGTAAAAGAACGAGCTAGAAACTTGTGTGTGGCTCTTTTAAATAATCCATGTAAATTTATATTTACAAGTGGAAACGTGTGAATACAAACTACCAACCAGCACTAATTTATTAGTGTAGTAGTAAATCAGTCGTAGTGATGAGAGCAGACCAGTTCCTACAAGCAGCACTCGTTCACGAGTATGACGGATGAGCCAGACTGCGCTCGACCATTTTCGAATTTAGGGAGCCCAATGACCAATGGGTCATTGGCTCCCTAAATTCGAAAATACTATGATTTATTTTCGGATTACCGAAGCTTAGAGAGAATGTTAAATGAGATTGTTTTATTTCATAACGTACACAAAAAGGAGCACTGTTTATAAAACCATCTGTTGCTTTCGATTCATTTTTTATTCAAAGACAATGTTTTTGAATAAAAAATAACTGTACATAATTTATATTCTGATATTGATTGCGTTGTGGTCTGGTGGTATATTCTACTGAATTAGAGTAAATGAATCGTGAGTTCAAATCTGGTGGGTACGAAAATAAAATTGTGACGATGTCTATGCCTCGGTGGTTTGGCGGTTTAGAACGTCGCCTTCTTTCCGATGGTCGCGGCTTCATTTGTTAATACTTAATATTTAGGAGAAATTCCACCCCTAAGAGGATAAATTAACGCGAGCGAAGCCGCGGGCAAAAGCTAGTGGATAATATAATATTATCATTCTGTACTATTTCTCTATAAAAAATATAGCAGACCCGGCCACGCGTTGTTGTGGCCAATAGTTTATATATAAAAATAATTGTACAATAAAATAATATTGCGTCTATAAATTGAGATGTAAGCTATTCTATCTTTTACAACTTAAGATCAAATTGCACACAATGTGCAAATCAAATTTGCAATCAGTTCAGTAGTTTAGAAGTCCATCGCGGACAAACAACGTAACACGTAATTTTTATATATAAAGACTAGCTTTTGCCCGCGGCTTTTCTCGCGTTACTTTATCCCCTTAGGGGTGGAATTTATCAAAATCCTTTCTTAGGGGATGCCTACGTCATAGTAGCTTTAGACATGCAAAGTCTCAGCCCGATCGGTTTAAAATTGACAAACTTTCATCCCCTATTTTATCCCCTAGGGGGTAGAATTAATCGATCCGTCCAGTGGTTTGGACTGTGCGTTGATAGATCACTGTGTCAGTCAGTCACCTTTGAGTTATATGTATTTAGATAAATGTGAGAAATTTCTTGCTCCTCCATCGGCGCAATATTTGTGAAAACAAAGTTTTTACTTCGCGTATTAATATGTAGATAATTGTTGATACTATGTTATATTTGATACAATAAAACAACTTTTACATTGTTATCAACTTTTCCAGGTTATACTGATAAGGGTTGTAATTGTACCATATATTGAAAACGATTATGATCTCTTATCTACTATCTATCTATAATAACCCATTAAACATTGTGGATTCTTTTATAAATACGAAGTTTAGTCTATCCGTTTGTTTCTTACCTTTTTGTGAATAACCACCTTATGTTAAGTTTAATTAATGATATCAAGTTTACAAAGAAATACATAGGCTACTTTATAGAAAATATCTTTAGAGTGTCAATCTTAATTAAAGATATCAAGTTAACAAGGATACATATAGGCTACTTTATAGAAAATATCTTTAGAGTGTCAATCTTAATTAAAGATATCAAGTTTACGAGGATATATATAGGCTACTTTATAAATAATATCTTCAGAATGTCAATCTTAATTAAAGATATCAAGTTTACGAGGATACATATAGGCTACTTTATAGAAAATATCTTTAGAGTGTCAATCTTAATTACAGATATCAAGTTTACGAGGATACATATAGGCTACTTTATAGAAAATTTCTTTAGAGTGTCAATCTTAATTAAAGATATCAAGTTTACGAGGATACATATAGGCTACTTTATAGAAAATATCTTTAGAGTGTCAATCTTAATTACAGATATCAAGTTTACGAGGATACATATAGGCTACTTTATAAATAATATCTTCAGAATGTCAATCTTAATTAAAGATATTAAGTTTACGAGGACAAATATAGGCTACTTTATAGAAAATATCTTTAGAGCGTCAATCTTAATTAAAAATATTAAGTTTACGAGGATACATATAGGCTACTTTATAGAAAATATCTTTAGACACATTATTCATTACTAACTGATTAACTTCGTCTGCATACTCATTTATTTACATAATATATTTTGAAATTATAGCCTATCTGTTATTCTGACATATAAGCTATATTACTATAAAGTTCCATCGAAATCCGTTCAGTAGTTTTTGCGTGAAAGAGTAATAAATAAATAAATACATAATCTCAGAACAATTAATACAGCGCCTTCTAGACCCAAGTAAAGCTAGCTAAAGCTTGTGTTATGGATACTAAATACAGTTATTTAGTATCTAAAAAAATATATCTATGTATTTGTATCAGTATACAAATACATAGATATATTTTTTTCGTATATACATACATATTATATATAGAAAATACCCAGACCGATACAAACAATCATACTCATGAATACAAATGTTTGTGCCGTGAATCGAACCCGCGACCATCGGATCTAAGACAATGTGCTAAACCGCTAGACTACCGAGGCCGTCGTCGTCGTAACAAACATCTATTCGTGCTCACAAGCTTCCTCATTTATAATATTAGGAAGATTAAATAATCGTTTTGATATATTTTCGTTATGTAATTCTGAAACCTCTTCAAGGATAGCAGTAATCCTTTTACGCGCTGAATAAACATTTGTTCCACAGATAATCATAATAGTGGTTCTGTATTAAGAGACGTGAGTGTTAATTTTAGCATATTAATCCATAGCTGGAGAGAAATAATTTTATCGAATATATTTCATTTTGCCAAGCCGAAGAGGAAATTCAGACATTCAATATGATTATAGGCATGCATAAAAGAAATATCCTCTTTGGAAAGTTTATACTATATATATATATACTACTGTATGAAGAGTCGTGACTCATTAAGAGAGAAATTCAAAGAAGCAAATATTCTCACCGTTGCTTCTCAATTTATATATTCAAATATCCTATATGTTCATAAAAATCTTGACTTATTTCCAAAAAACAGATGAAACAAACAAATATTCATAATATTAATACTAGATTTAAAGACAAACTTGCTGTCCCCAAGTATCGTTTAGAAAAAGTCAATAGGTCTTTTATGGGAATAGGTATAAAATTTTACAATAAGATACCAAAGGATATATTGGAATTACCCTTAAATAAATTCAAAACATCTGTTAAATCATATTTACTAAGTATGGCCTATTACTCACTAAACGATTACTTGAATGACGAGCGTGCATGGCAATAGTTTTCATGTTCGGGATTTTCATTTAATGTTAGCCATAGATACCTATATAAATACTTATGGATTGTAAATAAACTGGATTAAAAAAAAAGTAATTCAATTGAGTATCTTGCCAGTTCTTCTCAATTGGATCTATATACCGAACTGGACGGTAGGGAAAAAAAATTATAATGTAAAAACTTGACGTTCATAAGCGGCTAAAATGTCCTACATGAATAAATGATTTTTGAATTTGAATATATCCTGAGATAAAAACCATCGCTCCTAAGAATATCCTTCAATTCTTATTCAGGGACAAGAATTGAATGATATTGGTCTAGGTAGCGATTGAAAAAGTGCAAGCACAATAGATGTATGTAGGTTACAGTGTTACAAGTCTAAACAACTGACAAACCAAACATCCTATTAAAAAAATCACCTATTTCAGTCGCCAAGCATCTTGTGTCATGCAGACAAAAGCCCAAATACCCAATAAAAAAAATAGGTACTCATCCTGGAAATCTCGTCGTCTCCCGAATTAGATTTGTTAAAGCTTCTTACCATCAACGTTAATGCTGGTTGACCGATTTATGTCCAACGGGGATTAAAACTGACACACGTTTTGAGTGTATTTAAAAAAAAATTAATCCCTATTTTCCTTGATCACGCTATGTCATAATTCGAGAACGTCTTAACCGATTTAATAATAACGAAAGTGTACGAATCAATATTGTTTCATAATAGTATAATAATAATAATAATAATCCCGGGAAAGATGCAGAAAGCGGTGCTGTTAGATTCTGCCCGCATTGTACGCCGATTTCTGTCCCTGGGGCCCTGAACCCCGGCCGACTGTGCTTCTGCCGGGGGTATGTTGCCATCTCCTCTCCTTAAGAGGGGAGATGAGAATTTTTGGGAAAAAAAAAAAAAATAATAATAATAATAATCTCAGGACAATTCACACAGCGCCATCTAGACCCAAGTTAAGCTAGCTAAAGCTTGTGTTATGGGTCCTAGACAACTGATACAAATACATAGATTTTTTTTTCGTAAATACATACATATTATACATAGAAAATACCCAGACCGATACAAACAATCATACTCATGAATACAAATGTTTGTGCCGTGCGAGGAATCGAACCCGCGACCATCGGTCGTAAACCGGTATGCTAGACCGCTAGACCACCGAGGTAGTACAACTAGATGGCGCTCTATTTTTACATACAAATTTCTAAAACGCGCTAATAACATGTTTTTGTTATACGTTATAGAGATATGTATTTTTTTTATATCCTATCGATCCCCCGTCCAATTCAAACGGGTATATTTAGACGGCCTGAGCCGAGGTTTGAACCCCTAGCGGTGCCCTCAGACTAAAGTCGTATCCGTCAGCAGGCGTGAGTAGGGCTTCAGCCGCTCCATAAGTCCTTCCGCGGATTTGGAGTGCCATCTGCACTCGGCCCCTAACGTCCGGTAAGGCTGTAAAGGCCAGCTGCGGCCAACAGCATTAGAGTAGTCCGAAAAATAGAAAATAAATTTATTATCTGATCAATTTCTCGACTAATTTAAACGGGATCGATATTACGACGGCCTGAACCGAGGTTTGAACCCCTAGCGGTGCCCTCAGACTAGAGTTGTATCAATCAGGCGCCGGGAGTTGTCCTTCAGCCGCTCCATAAGTCCTTCCGCGGATTTGGAGTGCCATCTGCACTCGTCCTCTAACGTCCGGTGAAGCTGTAAAGGCCAGCTGCAAGCTATAGCATAAGTATAGTCCGAAAAAAAATTATGTGCTTAGATTAATATACGGTTGTAATCTCATAACTATATTCCATTCAATAAGTACAAAACGCTCCTGATCTCTAGAACCTCGATTTTATACAGCAAATATTTTCTGCATGGGTTCCAAAAGATATAACAAGTTACGAGTTACTTAACCTATATAATATGCAATTATTCAAGAATAATCTCAAAAGATTGTTGGCTAAAGTATATTATTCTGTTACTGAATAAGTAAACGGTGAAAATGTAGGATGAGTTAAGATGCTACCCCTTCATATTTTGGTGAACAATGTTGATCTCTAGTATGTAATTTGGTCATTTTTGGTCATAAGTTTAATAACTCTGGACAATCCATGTAGCGTAAGTTCCAAGCTATGTCGATCTGTTATGTGTACTAGACAACTGATATAAATACATAACGTACAGTGCAACCATACACTTTATTGTCAGCGATTTTACGTGACACGCGCACGACTTTATTATTCATCGAGTGTCAAGTCCACCAAAGAAGACTCTCAATGACTCCCCTACCATTATCATTATCAATTTTCTTTATTTTAACATCACAATGAATTCATGGTTTTAATCGATCACCGCACATTATTTTGGTCCTTCGAGCCGGACAGTGATAAAAGTTCATGAAACATAAAAAACAATTACAAAAGATCATACTTATGAATAGAAATGATTGCACTTGCGAAACTCGAATTCGCGACTATTGCAACTAGCCTTACATCTAAACTGCTAGACCAGTGACGCCGTCTGATCTTGAACACTACACTCAGCGTTCCGAGTGCAATTTTCACTAATGTATTGGAAACAAGTAACAACAGAGCTGGTACGGCATGTGAAGCGGCTGAAAAAGCCAAAATATGTAAATACAGGGGTCTAGGCTCCGAATATGAATTTGTCCCATTCGATGTCGAGACCCTTGGTCCGTGGGGTCCTAGCGCTGTAAGACTTTTCAAAGAAATAACGAAAAGGTTAGTCGACATCACAGAAGACCGAAGAGCTGGCAGCTACCTTGGACAAAGAATTAGTCTAGCTATTCAAAGAGGGAACGCTGCCAGTATCTTCGTAACGTTACCTAAAGGGACCTCTTTTAATAATATATTTTAGTCAACATATTATATATTTTTTTTAAGCTTTTTAATTTTAGGTTCTTAGTTGTACAATTAGGTTATGTAAATACTAGTAATAAATTTAAATTGTAGCGTAGATTCTTTAGGTACTTGTAAATTTAATAATAGCATAAAATATATATAATGATTATAAAAAAAAAGCAACAAATTTTGTGACATAAACTTTAATAATAAATGATGGACATCGTGCTTTCTACGTTTCAGACAGTTTCCCGCCATATTGTTTTATGACATGCCGGCTATTACCAAAGTTTGTATGTGTCACACAACCTTTGTTTCTATCACGCGGACCGGTCATATTGATTTTAGTATTGTTTTACATCCTACGGCACTTCTTGTAAAATAAAAGCCATGTTACTCTCTAATAATGTATTTTTTTCTTAATTGAAATGTTTTAATCTCTTAAGAAGTCATGAGATTAGATATAAATGATATCCTAATTAAAGTTGAGTATATCTATCAGTTGTCTAATATAATAAGCTCAGCTTACATAGTAACGAGCTGTTTCCTGCGACCCTATCTGCTTTTTATTAAATAAAAGATAGCATATATCCCATCTTTTCCGTCCTCTTAATATAACTTGTCTTCATACCAAATTTCTTTAAGATCCGCATAGCTATTAAGTTTTAAAATATAATAAAGAAACAGACAGATATTAGCATTTATAATTATTATTATGTATTTATTTAAATTTGTATTAACTTCCGTCGAAAACAATCACCAATTTCCTTAAAACATTTTAATGTTCCCTTTCATAAATTGAAATACAGCTTGCATTATTTAATCGTGGCTTATTTAGACAATGCCTCTCTAAATGACTTTAATTTGGAATTGTCAAAGTTCCAAAGGGCAGGTCTCACTGCTGAATAAACCTTCCAAATACACAGCCTTAGCAATAAAGTAATAATATTATTTTGTACTTAATGAATACTGGGTGTCCTTGTTTACTCAACGTAATTTATAATAATATTGATACGTGAAACAAAAACTTTGTTCCCCTTTTTACGAAAATTGAAATGACGAAGGAGTATGAAATTTCGCACACTTATAGTTTTTATCGAGAAGGAATGCAGAATTCTAATATTTTATTAAAACGAATAGACATTGAATAACGACTGAAATCGGTGACTTTTTACACAATTTTAAACAAACTTTTTACACATTACATAAAACAAAGTAAATTCGGTTGAGTAAAAATTTACCCTCGGTTGAGCAACAAAATAAACTTGGTTGAGTAACAAAATAAATCAGCCCAAGCGATCAGAGCAGACCAGTCCCTCCCTACACGCAGCATCCGTACGCGTATAACGGATGGGCCGTATCAAATCTGATAATCATTAGACATGTAAGACACATGAATTTTGTTTATCGTATGTCAAATGAAATGCGGTTTATGCCGCGCCGCGTAAAAGTTATTTCCGCGTTATGCCGCGATAAACCTCATTTGTCTCCCGCCGACTTGTTATCTGCACGTAGGAGTATAATGTACGAAACAACCCTTGTAATCTAAGGGATAGGGTTGAACACTTTAACATGCATCTATTGACAAGAAGGAGTCCACAAATCACTCCATTTTCATGGAAATAGGAACAGAGATAATTTTTATTAAAATATATTCAATATAAGCACTTTTGAACAGATATTGAATAGCGACTGAAAAAGGTGGGACTGACATACTCACGCGTACGACTAAGATTTATATCGGCTAAAAATAAAATCAACTCGATTGTGTAACAAAATAAACTTGGTTGAATAACAAATTACCCTCGGTTGAGCAACAAAAATGAGCTCGGTTGAGTAACAGAATAAACACAGTTGAGTAACAAAATAAATCAGCCCAAGCGATCAGAGCAGACCAATCCCTCCCTACACGCAGCATCCGTACGCGTATAACGGATGGGCCGTATCAAATCTGATAATCATTAGACATGTAAGACACATGAATTTTGTTTATCGTATGTCAAATGAAATGCGGTTTATGCCGCGCCGCGTAAAAGTTATTTCCGCGTTATGCCGCGATAAACCTCATTTGTTTCCCGCCGACTTGTTATCTGCACGTAGGAGTATAATGTACGAAACAACCCTTGTAATCTAAGGGATAGGGTTGAACACTATAACATGTATGCATTTACATAATATTGTTCAACTTTACGTTTCCGGTTTGCTTTATTTTGTTTAGTACCCGTAAGACCAAGCTGTGCTTCGTTTTGCTGGAAGTATTTTTTAAATTTACATTTATCTAGCTGTTCCCGTGACTACGTCCGAGTGGACTTTAACTTTATTTTTCTAAAATGAAAGATATTTTAAAATAAAATAAAAGTAGCCTAAGTTACTCCTTATTACATCAGCTACGTGCCAAAAAAAGTCCCGTTAAAATTGAACTAACGATTTCAGAGATTAGCCGGAACAAACGGACATACAGACAGACAGACAAAAATTGTAAAAAATGTTATTTTGGGGTATTTACCCTGTTTATATTCATATGCATGTAGTAAAAAACGGTTATTTCAATACTACATACAGACATATGGGACACAGTCACCTTGATACATCAAAATAGTAATTGCATTTAATAATATCTAGTAAGACAAATTCAATATTGTCTACTAGGCACTGCTGTGTCTAAACTGTGTCACCCCACCTAAACTGTGTCACCCCACCTAAACTGTGTCACCCGCAACAGACTTCAATTTTATTTATATGTATAGACTACTTTTTGCCCGCGGCTTCGCTCGCGTTTATTTATCCCCTTAGGGGTGGAATTTATCAAAATCCTTTCTTAGCTGATGCCTACGTCATAACATCTACCTGCATGCCAAATTTCAGCCCGATCCGTCCAGTGGTTTGGGCTGTGCGTTGATAGATCACTATGTCAGTCATCTTTGAGTTATATATATTTAGACTAGCTACTCGCCCCATGGGAGTAGATCTATTATATTATACATGTAAATCTTCTTCTTTAATCTAATGTACATAGTTACGTAGTTTAAAAGATCTTAACGTATTGACTTAGGAAGCGATTTCATTTTATACTATGTAAAGATATACAAAAATAAAGTTACTAAACTCTGAACTATCCAAAATATGCTTTTGGTGGATAAATGTTACAACGACATCTTTTACGTATCACTTCACTTTCACAAACAATTCAAATAACTGAGTAAGTTCTTCGACAGCCTCGGTGGTCTAGCGGCTAGCAAACTTTCCTTACATTTCTATTGTGGTGGATTCGATTACATGTAGCACATTTGTATTTGTTGAGAAACTCTTTTGATATATTTAAAGTTTTCTTGTATTCTCTATTCAAAATTATATTATGTCACTTCACTCTCTGCCATCTTACCATTAAATACATTTTTCCAGTCATAAATAGTTTTACTACATATTTCTACAACAGTATTCATTATTAAGATTGTTTGTATTTGTCTGAATGTTTCCAATATTTATTATTTAATCAATATTTACATAGTTATCTAGTACACAATATAAACTCTGTGTAGCATGAGACTAGATGGCGCTGAATTATTCAGAGTTTATTATTATTATTGTTATTATACTTTCTTGTGTAAAATTTAATTTTTATAATGTTTTTAGGAAAGATTACTGAGACACTGGAAATTTTTAATTAATAATAATAATAAATTATTATTATTATTATCATTTTAGGAAAGATTACTGAGATACTGCATAATTTTTAATTTATAATAATAATAATAATTTAATAACAATAAATTATTATTATTATTATCATTTTAGGAAAGATTACTGTGATACTGCATAATTTTTAATTTATAATAATAATAATAATAAGTTTGTTAGAAAGTTTCTACAGACAGATTAGGCCTACATTTGTATTATGGTATATCCACCTGAAATAGAACATTGTTATGTACTTGGCTTAGGCCCGTACATAACAAGATTACCGGCGAAAGTCGAGAAAAATAAATGAAAAAAATAAAAATAATAATAATAATTTAATAATAATAAATTATTATTATTATAAACATATTTTAGCAAAGACAACTGAGATGCTGGATAATTTTTAAGTAGAGATAATTTTATGATTCAAAATCTGATCTAACAAATACATATATTTCATTGATATCCTATAGGATATTATGATGTTTCATTAAACCATGATTTTTAAAACATCTATTACTGATACAATAGTTTGTAACAAGTAGCTGAAGATAACTGTGGGCCCAATAGTAAATCAGCGCTGGAAAATATGTTTCCAGCATTATGCTGAGTTGTCCACATTGACTCTGTTTTTTTAATGTGTAAATTATTCTTGTACTTCTTATGTAATTACTATTATTATTATTAAAACGAGTTAATAAACTCTATTTTATTCTGTTCTATTCTTTTCTACTCTGTCTGTTCTGTTCTGCTCTATTCTATTCTATAACAAATTTTGTAACAACAATAGTTTCTTATTCAGATCACGTATATCGTTCAATTCCATTACATCGTAGAAACTACACTAGAGCACTCTTTAAAATTTAATATTCGAAAAGAACAATATCTCAATATATAGCGGAATGACAAATAAAAGGAATACAGCATCAATATATGTAATATTCAAGTGGCGTCCGGAGATTTTTCAAGCTCACTTCGCTTCGCAATAACTCGCTCCCACAATTTGCGACCAAATGTGTACGTTTATAGGTAACATAAATTTTGTTGCGAGCCAGTTCGACGCTCAGATAGGGTGCCGGCACTCTATTTGGGTATAGGGAGCAGGGTTGTCAACAGTACGGATTTTGTACTGGTACGAATTTGTCTTCGGTACGAGGTGTCTGATCCAGGTGTACGAGATTTTAAAGTATGAAGATTGTTTTATTTAAAAATTTGTACTGGTAGATTAACCTATTACTTCCCAATTTGTCTTCGATACGAGGTGTCTGATCCAGGTGTACGAGATTTTAAAGTATGAAGATTGTTTTATTTAAAAATTTGTACTCGTAGATTAACCTATTACTTCCCAAGCATCGATATAATAGGATGTTTTGGTTCTGTTACTTAAATTAATGTGTTAATATATTAAAAAAAAGTTGTATTATGTATTAAAATGACGTAAATATGTATTCCTAACAAAATAAATATTTTAATGGAAAAAATATTTTAAAATACAAATTTTATTAGTAGCTGTAGTATAAATACATATTTTGGTGAAAAAAAAATCAAATGTAGTGACCTAAAACTAGGACATTGTATTTAAATTATTAATCTATACATATAAATAAAATTGGAATGTCTGTTTGTAATATTGAAATAACCTTTTTTTACTACATGCATATGAACGGCATATGCATGTATATACGGCACAAACACCAAAATAACATTTTTTACAATTTATATCTGTCTGTCTGTCGGTCTGTTTGTTCCGTCTAATCTCTGAAATGGTTAGACCTATTTTGACGGGTTCTGTTTTTTTGGCAGGTAGGTGATGTAATATGGAGTAACTTAGACTATATCTATTTCAGAAAAAATCTTTTAAATTATACAAATAAAATTAAATTCCACGCGGACGAAACGGTACGGTACGGTATGGTAAAACCTTACGCAATTGCCACAAAACGAATTACTAACTTTAGTTAAACGAAATTTACTTAAAATATCCTTTAGGTAAATCAATTCATTTCTTTCTTTAACTTAATATTAATTAAAATAGTGATCTGTCTAATATATTTCAATATCAAAAATCTTTTGTTTGAACAACTAACACTATAATACGTATATACATATATAGAATAAAAGTAATCTATATTTATTATTTTTTTAAGGGATATCCACCCCTAAATATATATTTTTTTTATTTTTTCGACATAATATTTTATTTACATTTTATTATTATTTAGGATTGAAAAGTACATACAATCCTAAATTTTCACCCTTCTATCACCAACCCCTATTTTTTTATAGCATTATTGATTTATATGGCAAAACAACAAGTGATCGTCTAATGTCGTAAACATGTCGTTTACGCCTTTGGTCGATCACTTGTTGAATAATATTGCAAAATAAAGATTATAGACTAATTTATAACTGTAACACTCAACGGACAATTTATTTATATTAACAATTTTAATTACCAGTTTTTGTACGATAAATGTAGTACGAGGTAAAAATTAAATAGTTGTAAAATTGACAACCCTAGCGGCGAGCCAGTTCGATGCCGTGATAGGGTGCCGGCAGTCTATTTGGATATAGTGAGATTGTTGGAATCAATCATAACACTTTCATGACATATCTTTCAATTACTTGGTATGGGTTCAGACCCCAAACATATGCATAGACATATGTTTCTGATTTTAGAAATTCCTGATCTCGACGACGTGATTTGCGAGTTTGGTAGTATCGAATGACATTTCACAACGTAACTATTACGCTATACTAGCTCTATGCTGTGACTTTATCTGTTTTTTTAGGTAAATTATATTAAGTAGCTGTGTACTCATAGAAATAGAATTAATTTTTATTCAAATAAACTTTTGAATAGTTATATTTTTCTATTCTACTATTATGAGAAGGTAACAAACATACAGATAGACAGACAGACACGATTTCGCATTTCTACTATTTGTACTGTTAGTATAGATTATGTTACTGTGTTGAAATATATTTTCTATAGACTAGCTGTTGCCGCGACTTCGTCCGCGTGGAATTTAACTTCAATTTAACTTTTTCTAAAATAAAAGTAGCCTAAGTTACATCCGCTACCTGCCAATAAAATCCCGTAAAAATCGATCCAGCCATGAACAAAGCCGGAACAAACAGATAGACATAGAGAAATTATAAAAACTGTTATTTTGGTGTATACCATATTTATAATCATTTGCTTGTAGTAAAAAACGGTTATTTCAATATTACAAACAGACACTCCAATTTTATTTATATGTGTAGACAAAACTTGTTTATAAGACACATCAGGACATTATACTTAATTTTAAATATTACTCAAAATGCGTATTGCAGCTAAACACTACCGCCATCTGTGCTCAACCTACTCTGTTTACTTCAGTTAATTATTACGTATTAATTTCAAATACAAAATTAGTTAATTACTACATTTTCTGTTACAACATCATTACATAGTATAAAATAAAGACGCTGTCTGTCCGTCCTTATGTATGCCTAATCTTTAAAACTACGCAACTGATTTTGAAGCTGTTTTTTTAATAGATGGAGTGATTCTAGAGGAATAGTATTTATATCGGCAGCTTTACCCCACAGCAGTATGCCATATGACATAATGCTATGGAAATAACTAAAATATACAAGTTTTGCCGTCGCCACGTCTGTTAATTGCCTTATCCTTCTAATTGCATAAGCAGCAGAACTAAGACTACTGGCTAATTGTGAAATATGGGGCCCCCATTGTAACTTCGAGTCCACTGTTATTCCTAAAAAAACTGTATCATTAACAAAATTTACTATTTCATCATTAAGCAATAGCTGCGTATTTACTTGTTTTACATTAGGAAGCGTGAATTTAATACACTTAGTTTTGTTGGAGTTTAATAATAGATTATTACATGTGAACCAATTTAATATAGCAGAGATAACATTTTTTACATCGTCTAAATGATTACATTGGCAACCAATTTTAAACACTAACGAAGTATCATCCGCAAATAACACTATATCTGCAACTTTCTCTACCATGTAGGGAAGGTCATTTATATAAATTAAAAAGAGAAATGGCCCTAAGATTGAACCTTGAGGAACGCCCAATTTTATATTAGTTCCCTTAGATATATATAATGAATATATATAATATATTATGATTATATTTAATATATTACTCGAAGCGAAGCGTAAGAGCGTAGCTCTTAAATTATGAATGACTGAATGAATGAACTCAAAGCGAAGGCGAAGCCAGGGCGAGTAGCTAGTAACTCCATAAAATGCAATATATCGCAAGCATATCCGCAGAGTGTAAATAGTTTATGAGATAGATGTGATATATTGATTTAATAAAAGTATTTCTAACATCATACTGTATCTAATGTGGCAGACCCTCTTACGGTGATGGATACATTTTTTAGTCTTAAACCCTTTGACCCTTTGACCTGAATGTCGAATAAAAGGTTTCGAATAAAATATGATAAATCCTGACTAGAATAAGACTATTCTATTGTTCTTATCTCTGCAGGTTTTTATTCAGTTAGTTTCGCAGTTATTTATGAATAGAATAAATGAGAAGTCTCGTGAAGACTTCGGCTGCGAAGTAAGTGGCGTATTTTTTTTTTAATTTGAGAAGTTTTAGTTACTCTGTATGCTTCAGCTTTTGCGCCTGTGGTTTACGCACACTTCAGCAGAGTTTGAAAAGGATTTTTTTTTATGAATGATAATGGATTGGTGCACCCGCCTGCGCTAACGGTTTACACTGCGGGGGCGCCAGTGGAGGATGATAAGATGAACATGAGGTCAGGTCAGTTAGCCCATCGTGACAAATTCACTAACAATTTATCACGATGGTTTCCAGGGGGAAACGCGTGGAGGTCGACCTAACATGGTACATTGCTAGCAATGGGGTTACTAGTTCCCATTACTAACAATCCCCTTCTCCCCAAGTGGCGTAGTTAGGCAACTGAGGGCCCGGGGCTAGTCTAAAAACTATAATGTAGGGCCCCACTAATCATAGTTAGGTAACCAAAGGCCCTGGAGCAAATCAAAAAATGGGGCCCCACTGCTCAGCAATGCAGCCCTACATTACCGTTTTATTAAAACGCACATATCGCTATCAGTCAAATTGACAATACTGCCAACTCACAGAAAGAATTTAGGAGAATTTCGAAGGTATAACTTTCGAAAGTTATATCTTCGGAAAGTTGGATGCATCCTGTCATATTTTGAAAAAGGGAGAAATTTTCTAAAGTTCAGTACGATCGAGATATTCTGGTAAGGGTTCGAGGGCCCCTTGAGCTTGAGGGTTCCGGGGCACTGCCCCGCCTAGGCCCTAGGTAGCTAAGCTACAGCTGGGAACATCCTAGACTATCGGTCACCTACTCTCCAGCTGTTTGTGGCTATCATTCTGCAAAAAGGAAGACCTAAACCATGCAACTAATTGCGTAGAAGACATAAAAATCATATCCAACTGCTGGTATAATTAAAAATTGTTGCCTTTAACTCAAAAGGAAGAAAGAAGAAGAAACAGAAAGAATAAAATACAAACTGTCATATATATTCTTGAATATTCAAGAATATTTTTCAAACTTCAGTTCCGACCAAATGCGCTGAAGATATATATAATATAGCCAACTTCTGGTATAAACAAAATTGTTGCTTTTGACTCGAAAGGAAGAAAGAAGAAGAAGTAGAATAAATAATTATGTAGCTATTTTCTGCATTAACTGTACTATACTTAAGCATAAGAGCTAGCGGTAAGTGATTACAGCCGCTTATGATCACCCAAAAAACAAAACCAATTTTGAAAACTTTTATTGTTGGATAGCCCAATTATCAAGTAAGGTTATAGACTATATAACATCATGATAAGACCATTAGGAGCGGAGCTGCAATAAAGAATATCGTAAAAGATCATTACATAGTATAAAACAAAGTCGCTGTCGCTATCTGTCCGTCCATATGTCTGCTTAAATCTTTATAACTACGCAACGCTTTTGAAGCGGTTTTTTAATAGATAGAGTGGTTCAAAAGGAAGGTTTATATGTATAATACATGTACACCCGGCCGAAGCCGGGGCGAGTAGCATTTGATAAAATGAAAATTAACCAAGATATCACAATAGACAATAATATAAATAAATATACCGAATTAAAAAAAGCAACCGAGATATTACGACATATTTTAGAACTATTCTAATGCTATTGACCACAGCTGGCCTTTACAGCTTCATCAAACGATACAGGGCTAGTGCAGATGGCACTCCAAACCCGAGGAAGGACTTGTGGAGCGGCTGAAGGCCAACTCCCGCCTGACGGCTACGACTTTAGTCTGAGGGCACCACTAGGGGTTCGAACCTCAGCTCAGGCCGTCGTAATTTTGATCCCGTTTGAATTGGACCGGGAATCGATCGAAGGGGAGATATTACGACGTAAGTATTGTTGTATAACTTGTCGCTATTATTATTCGAAGTACATTTCCCTCCAATTCATTGTTACTTATGCAAAACTTTCCAACTTCGGAACAGAAAGGCGTAACGATATTTCCAACTTTATCCATAGAGCCCGGGTAATTTTTTTCTCATAAATAACAAAAGGAACACATCGATTCTCAGCAAATTTGACCAAATAAAAAAAAAGTTTTATTTCGGCACTCGCTTTGTCTACTAAGGTTGTTTTGAAGGAGACTGAAATATTTAATAAAACATACTTATTTATACCAAATTTCCTTTGTAATCATAGGTTCTACATTTTTCAGTAGATATTTATGGAATAGCGATGTAAGATATTTGTGAAGTTTTCATTTACTTAAGCAGCCATTTTGCACGTGTAACTTTTTTTTTATACCACGTAGATTGCAAACAAGCATACGGCCTATCTGATGGTAAACGGTTACCGTAGCCTATGGGCGCTTGAAACACTAGGGGTATCACATGCGCGTTGCCGACCCTTAAGAAACTTTAATATATCCTTCTTGAAAAACCCCATGCTGTATTGTCTCGAGAAAACCTCGGCAGGTAGTTTATTCCACAATCTAAGTGTACGCGGGAGGAAGCTCCTCTGAAACCACACTGAATGGTAAAATATAAAAACAAAAGAGGTAGACCATAGAGATGCTGGAAGGATGAAATAGAGTTAACAACAGGCCTGGAGAAGGTACCACCAGGATATGCTATTGCAAACGCAAAGAGTCTAATCAGTGTTCCTAACCTGAACAGACCAGTCCCCACAAGTAGCACCTGTGCCGATGTACTGGTGAACGGGTGCTGCTTATGCTGGTGGTCACTCTATTCTCCCAAATTTGAATTTAAAAATGAGTCTGTATTATTATAAACATGTACAACATTTATTTGAAAAGAATACGAGCTGAGTTTCCTGTCAGTTCTTTTCATCTCGAAATCATTCCGAACTGACGGTAGATTTGACATATCATAAGCATCTGTAATAGACCTACATTAATAAAGATATTTTGAATTTTAATTTGGTTTCGTCCAATTTACATGATATATTTTTAAATTATAACCCATTTGTTATTCTGATATATATGCTATACTACAGTAAAGTTTCATCGAAATACGTTCAGTAGTTTTTGCAAGAAAGACTAACAAACATCCATTCACACTTTCGCGTTCGTAATTACATTTTCGTCAATTAACTTAAAAATATTATCTTGTTTCTTAAGTATAAACAATATGAACATGCAAACTTGTTCAAATTACTCCAAGAAATCCGCCCCGTTTTGCTTGTTATTAGATACAAAGTTAGACGTAAGTGTATTGTACATTATGAATTTACATGTACCGAAAAGTTCATCTCGAACGTTGTAGGTACGTTTGGAAACTAAGCGAAAACTTCTGATGCAAAGCAAAAATATTGTATGGTCATATTACAGTTTACTTTGAAGGTCTACGTAAAGACTCTTAGAAGTCTTTGTAATATTCCCTAAATATGGGGTAATATTTACGCTTTAAAGAAAACTCAGTCTTTGATAAATTTTCATTATATTACTCCCTTTTTTGTACACATTCTCGCAAATTAAATTGAAACTTATTTGATTAGTTCCAAAAGTTGATATTAGGTTGGTTATTGTTTTTCAGAATTAAAATGATGTTATTATTATTTTAGCGTTTGCTAGGGATTATAATAATTATATACATTTTTTTTCTAAATAATAATCATAGACAATTAACACAGCGCCATCTAGACCTAAGTTAAGCTAGCTAAAGCTTGTGTTCTGGGTACTAGACAACTGATACAAATACATAGATACATTTTTTTTCGTAAATACATATATATTATACATAGAAAATACCCAGACCGATACAAGCAATCATACTCATGATAACAATTGTTTGTGCCGTGCGAAGAATAGAACCCGCAACCAGACCATCGGAAGTAAGGCGTTGTGCTTAACCGCTAGTTTTAAAATTTATTTTGTTTTAATAATATTATCCATATTTGTGCTTAAGCAATCGCATTTTAAAATTTATTTTGTTTCAATATTCTTCTTGTGATGAATCTGCGTTCTGAATGAGTGGTAGAATAAAAAATTAGACTATTCCAAAATGCTTGTACTCAGTTTATTTGAATACAGATTGTTTGTAATTTTATTTCGGTTAAGGCCTCACTGGCAGAGAAATCCAGTTGAATCGCCACGATTGGCTAACTGATCTTTCTTCGTGCTTTTCTATCATATTATACTCATGGGCATCGTATATGATTAGCATAGGCGTGTGTTTTTTTCCACCTTTATCATTATTACATAGTATAAAACAAAGTCGCTGTCGCTGTCTGTCCGTCCCTATCTATGCTTAAATCTTTAAAACTACGCAACTGATTTTGAAGCGGTATATTTTAATAATATATAGAGTAATTCATGAGGAAGCTTATATATATAATACATGTATATCCATGCGAGGCAGGGCGAGTAGCTATTATTTATAAGTTTATATTCACGTTTAAATTGTATTACTATGACTAGACTTGGTAACTTGAATGCATACTATATAATTAAAACTATGACTTATTATCAGATTTATTAGAAACTAGCTTTTGCCCGCGGCTTCGCTCACGTTAATTTATCCCCTTAGGGGTGGAATTTATCAAAATTCTTTCTTAGGTGATGCCTACGTCATAGTAGATTTATCGGAATGAGACTTTGTCTCAGCCCAATCGCTTTAAAATTGACAAAGTTTCATACAAACTTTCATCCCCTATTTTATCCCCTTGGGGGTAGAATTAATCAAAATCCTTTCTTAGCGGATGTCTACGTCATAACATCTACCTGCATGCCAAATTTCAGCCCGATCCATCCAGTGGTTTGGGCTGTGCGTTAATAGATTACTATGTCAGTCACCTTTGAGTTATGTATAATTAGATATATAGACTAGCTGGTACACCCAGGCGAAACCGGGGTGAGTAGCTAGTCTACCATATAAAAATATGTTATTATTGTATTTTATTTTGTAAACAGAAGTCTATAATTAATATCATGTCAATTTTCTTTCATTTCCATTAAGCTTGATTGGCAGCGTCGTTATAAAAAAGTACGATATCTCCATGCACATATATATATATTTAGAGGTATATATAACGTCTAATGATTACATAGCCTACTGCCTACGCATTCAATTTAGATCTAATTAATTTGAATTAGCCATTTGCGTTAGGCTTCGTGTTAGATGTGGGTAATCTAATAGCTATTCAATATACATCAGAACTCCTGTATTGCTCTTTTTTTATTCTTTCGTTTATTAACCTATGTAAAAAACTTCTTTACATATATGGCAAGTCATAACATACAGTAATTCATATTTATATAAATTCAATTCAATTACAATTACATTAATAATAACTAATAACAATATGTTTCGTAGTCATAATTACGACATCATTATATTTAGGTCTATTATGAATTCGGTAATATTATAAAAAGGATGTTTTTCAAAAAAAGATTTTATTTTAGTTTTGAATTATTTTGGGGGTAATTCTCTTATGTGCATAGGAGTACATAAGAGAAGTACTCTTAGTAGTCATATTTATATAAATTCAATCCAACTATTAATTATAACTAATAACATAACATGTATCATAATTACGACATCATTATATTTAGGTCTAAATACTCGGTAATATTATGAAAAGGATGTTTTTCAAAAAAAGATTTTATTTTGCTTTTGAATTCTCTTATGTGCATAGGTAATTTATTATACATTTTGATTTTTATACTAATGCCTGGTAATTGGTATCTTAATAGAGGATGTAATTTTGAATAACAACAATGCTCTGCCTTTATCCCATTATTAGTGGTCGGCGCAGTGTGTCATTCTCTTCCACTGATCTCGATCGGTCGTCATATCTGAGTATACTCTTCTTTTATTCATATCATCTTTCACACAATCCATCCATGTTTTCGCGTCCTCTCTCTTTCCATCCATCCACATTCATATTATACACTTTCCATAAGACATGGTCCTCATTCCTCCGCATAACATGCCCATACCAGCTCAATCTGTTACCTCGCAACTTGTCTATAACCGGCGCAACTTTCAAACTTCCTCGTATATACACACCCCTTATTCTGTCAATCTTGGTGATCCTACACATCCATCTCTTGAACGCGCTAATCTCAGGAAATACTGGTTCGAATTGAAAAACTCTTTCTGTGTTGGATAGTCAATTTGCGAATGAAGGCTTTAAGCTACATAACATTACGCTACGACAAATAGCTGCAATGAAAAATATTGAAAAAGGTGGGGAAATGAATTGCAGACGAAATTGGGCATGTCACTTAGTGTAATCTCAACATTCGCATTTCTGCCACATGCACACGCCTTTCGCCCGTCTCCTTTACGAACCAGCTTTTGTAAATAACAACAATGAAAATATATTATAAAACATATCTGTATCCATCCATATTATTAAGTACTATAATGTAATACATAATATCAAAGGATAAATAACACAGCGCCATCTAGTCCCAAGATAAGCTTGTGTTATGGGTACAAGACAATTGATAAAGACTTAGATATATTTTGTTCGTAAATATATATAAAATATCCAGACCGATACAAACAATCATACTATATTTAAATATTTTATGTTTCATTTTTATGAATACAAATGTATTGTACCGTGTACAAATGTTTGTAGGAATTGAACCCGCGGAAAAAAGGAAAAAGATTGAGACGCGAGGGGCAGGTAATTTTCTTATAATGTTTTCTATTATACTGGGGGAATGATATTGTTAGTAACGTAGACTGTTAATCCCATTGTTAATAATGTACCATGTCAGGCTGACGTCGAAGCGGTTATCCCTGGAAATCATCATGACAAATTACTGTTCAAATTTATTTATTTATTTATTTACTTACACAACTATTATTGCAGGCCTAAGCCCAATACAATAGTGTATCTAATTCTATATTATACATATTCGTTAACATAACATATAACATACAATGTTGTTTTTGTGAATTCACACAGACTACACACAAACAAATCCGTTGTTTCTGCTATTTTATTGAGAGTGGCCAGTGCGTGTGTCATGGGCGCCTTATTTAATAAATTAGTTCTGCCGCGAGGTACCGCTAATAACTGTGTAATTTAACACGCTATGGCTCACGCTATGGCTAACTTACCCGATCTCATGTGCGTCTTATCATCCTCTACTGGTGCCTCACCAGCGTAAACCGTCGCGCAGACGGATACACCATTCTATTATCATCCATCAAAAAAAATGTCTTAATACTTATATGTATAAGGTATATATTTGATAGACCCAACTCCTTCATGTCCCTATGGACATTAGTCAGCCAGGTAGTTAGTAACCTGTCTGGTCCTATTTCCATTGGAGCTATGCTAGCTATGGAAAGGCACTTACCCACTTCGTGAAATATACTCGAATCTCAATCTAAATATATATAACTCAAAGGTGACTGACGTAGTGATCTGTCAACGTACAGCCCAAACCACTGGACGGATCGGGCTGAAATTTTGTATGCAGGTAGATGTTATGACGTAGGCATCCGCTAAGAAAGGATTTTGATTTATTCTACCCCCAAGAGGATAAAATAGGAGATGAAAGTTTGTATGAAACTTTGTCAATTTTAAACCGATCAGGCTGAGACTTTGCATTCATAAAGCTACTATGACGTAGGCATCCCCTAAGAGAGGATTTTGATAAATTCCACCCCTAAGGGGATAAAATAGGTGATGAAAGTTCTGTAAAGCCGCAAAAACTATACCTAATAATAATACTTCTTAACGCGAGCAAAGCCGCGGGCAAAAGCTAGTAATCTCATAAGTAAGCTAGTAATCGCGAAAGTTTGTGAGTATATGTTTGTTACTCTTTCACGCAAAAACTACTGAACAGATTTTGATGAAACTTATTACACAGTAATACTAATAAAACTACTACAGTAATATATCAGCTTATGTATCAGAATAACACATAGGCTATATTTTATATTGGTATTCATATTTTGAAATTTAACGCGGGTGAAGTCGCGGTAAAGTATATAATAATAACATCCGAGGCACTTAATAAAATTCTGAAATTGAAGCTCGCAATAAAAACATAAGCGAGACGACGTCCCTCAAAACAAACCGTATAATTTTTAAACAATATCTTTTGCTCTGCCAACAGTTATTTCCCAATCAATTTATCACAAAAACACAAGACCGGAATATGCCCTCGTGATTTAGATTCCTTACAATTTCCGGTTTCCTTTTGTCTCGTTGCTTTTACTTTATTATTACAGTGTTTAATGTGATGTTATGTTAAATCATTGGAGGTTTTGATAGCATCTCGATATAGCGCTATTTTGATTCTACATACCTATACATCTATACATATCAATAAAATTTGAGTGTGTTTTTGTAATATTGAAATAACCGTTATTTAAGTTTGCATGTAATATGAATATAAATACGGTACATACACAAAAATAACATTTTTTACAATATTTGTCAGTCTGTCTGTTTGTTCCGGCTAATCTCTGAAATGGCTGGAGGCTGGACTGAGTTAGACGAGACTTTTTTTAGCAGGTAGCTGATGTAATAAGGACTTTTGTTTTAAAAAAATGAAGTTAAATTCCACTCGGACGAAGTCGCAGATACAGCTAGTCTGAAATATGATTAAAATGAAGGAATATATCACGTTGTGATAACACATTATTATTTCTACTTTATGTTAATGAAGTATATATTGTACATATTTTTACATATCATAAGATTCTGTAATAGACCTACATGAATAAGGATATTTTGAATTTGAATTGAATTTATATAGTAACCAGCGACTCGCCCCGGCTTCGGGTGTACATATTTTTGTGTGTCTGTCTGTTTGTTCTGGCTAATCTCTGGATTTACGGGACAGATTTTGACGGGACTTTTTTGACAGGTAGCTGATGTAAGAAGGAGTAACTTAAGCTACTTTTATTTTAGAAAAATAAAGTTAATTTCCACGCGGATGAAGTCGCGAGTACAGCTAGTCTAAATATATATAACTCAAAGGTGACTGACATAGTGATCTATCAACGCACAGCCTAAACCACTGGACGGATCGGGCTGAAATTTGGCATGCAGGTAGTTGTTATGACTTAGGCATCCGCTAAGAAAGAATTTTGATAAATTCTACCCCCAAGGGGATAAAATAGGGGACGAAAGTTTGCATGAAACTTTGTCGATTTTAAACCGATCGGGCTGAGACATTGCATGCATAAATCTACTATGACGTAGGCACCCCCTAAGAAAGGATTTTGATAAATTCCACCCCTAGAGGGATAATTTAATGAACGCGATCCCGCGGGCAAATGCTCGTTTATAATATAACTTATAATAAGTCACAGTTTTAATTATCTACTATTTTAAATTACTGTACTGCATTCAAGTAAATTTGCTTTCTAGTTTGTTACCAAGTCATAGTCATTTAAATGTTAATAAAAATTAACATAAAACTAGCTTAACTTCCTCTAGAATCACTCTATCTATTAAAAAAACCGTTTCAAAATCCGTTGCGTATTTAAGATTTACGCATATATAGGGACGGACAGACAGCGACAGCGACTTTGTTCTATACTATGTAATGATTAAGGATTAAGAATAAAATTAAAAAGAAGAAAGATTAAGAATTAAAAAAAAAAGAAAAAAAAAAAGAGCAACACACAAGTTTCTTGCTCATTCTTCTTGTGATGAATCTGCATTCCGAATGAGTGGTAGAATCAAAATATGACTATTCAAAAGTGCTTGTAATGAGTTTATTTGAATAAAGATTATTTCTATTTCTATTTCTAATAAGTGTGCCAATTTCAGACCCCTCAGTTTGAGTAAGTTTTTTAAAAACGGTACAAATATTTTGTTTCACGCATTATCATGATATAGAACTATAACAGGTACAGTACCAAGGAACAGTTCTTGGACCAAGTTATCGATTTACACGCGAGATGCCGTGTCTTTTATCTCTTTCTTGCCATCAATAAAGCAATTGACAGTTCGACGAGGGTCTCATGTATTAATACATGTCAATAACATGGACGAAAACAGCCGAGCTATTATGAACATCACAAACGCTGCAGAAAGGCAAGCTGCAAGCGTGTCCATAACAATACATCGAGGAGTTTTATATGGACTATCTTAATTATTACATAGTATAAAACAATATATATTTTAGCGTTTTTTTTAATAGATATAGTAAAGGAGGCAAAAGTATTTATAAACGAGTTGGGGCGGCGCATTGTCGACAGAGGCCATGATGGACGTTCCGGATTGTATCTGGCGCAAAGGATTTCTCTAGCAATTCAACGTGGAAATGCTGCGAGCGTTATGGGAACCTTTAAGCCGGGTACGATACGGGACAATCATAGCAATTAACTTTTAGGTGTTTTTTTTATCTGTTTTTTTTTATTGTCTGTATTAATGTAATTATTAATGTAATTAATTTTAGGTTTAAATAATAACATCGATTGTATCTTGTGGAATAATATATAGATATAGTTATCTATTAAAAAAACCGCTTCAAAATCCGTTGCGTAGTTAAAGATTTAAGCAAACTAAAAACTAGCTTAACTTCCTTAAGTTAAGCTAGTTTTTTAATAATTTATATTAATGTTTAAATGAATATGACCATAACTTGTTAACAAACTAGAAAGCAAATTTACTTGAATCATCATCATCATCGCAGCCCGGAAGACGTCCACTGCTGGACATAGGCCTCCCCCAAAGATCTCCACGACGATCGGTCCTGCGCTGCTCGCATCCAATGCCTTCCCGCGATCTTGACCAGGTCGTCGGTCCACCTTGCTGGAGGCCTTCCCACGCTGCGTCTTCCGGTCCGTGGTCGCCACTCGAGGACTTTACTTAGAATTTACTTGAATGCAGTACAGTAATTCAAAATAGTAGATAATTAAAACTGTGACTTATTATAAGTTATATTATAAACGAGCATTTGCCCTCGGCTTCGCGCTTGTTAAATTATCCCTTTAGGGGTGGAATTTATCAAAATCCTTTCTTAGGGGATGCCTACGTCATAGTAGATTTATGCATGCAATGTCTCAGACCGATCGGTTTAAAATCGACAAAGTTTGACTGTCGCTGTCTGTCCGTCCCTATGTATGCTTAAACAATGTAGGCGTGTCTATAACAATACATCGAGGAGTTTTATATCGACTATCTTAATTATTACATAGTATAAAACAAAGTCGCTGTCGCTGTCTGTCTGTCCTTATGTATGCTTAAATCTTTAAAACTACGCAACGGATTTTGAAGAGGTTTTTTAATAGATAGAGTGATACAAGAGGTCGGTTTATATATATAATACATACATGTACACATAGTATAAAATAAAGTCGCTGTCGCTGTCTGTCCGTCCCTATATTACAGCGGAGCTATTATCAACATCACAAACGCTGCAGAAAGGCAGGCTAACAATACATCGTTTTATATATTATAAACAAAATCGCATATATATTAGAAGTTTAAAATATGTCAAATTCGTTATTTTAAGAATTTTTTTCATTTGCCAGACCTATATGTTGTTCTGATTTTAATAAAGCTAACTTTATATATTTTATTGAGAGAACTATTAAACTGAGTTTCCTAAATTGCCAGACAGTTTTATTGGTTCTTCATCCTACCAGACTCATTGAAACCGTATATGCGTGTATATAACAATACATCGAGGAGTTTTATATGGACTATCTTAATATTAGTATAAAATAAAGTCGATGTCGCTGTCTGTCTCTATGTATGTATAAATCAAACATTTTGAATCCATCCATACTCACAACTACTATTATAAACGCAGAAGTTTGTTGTGAATTTATTATATAAGCAAATCAGTTTAGTAGTTATTGCGTGAAATAGTAACAAACATCCATCCATCAATATATATAATTATATATATATATAAATAAAATATGTTATGATAAAAAATATTAAAATAAAAAAAAATCCATTCCATCTAAGTTCAACCTGGTAACAATCTTACTAATATTATAAATGCAAAAGTAACTCTGTCTGTCTGTATGTCTGTCTCGCTTTCACGCCAAAACTACTGAACCGATTTAAATAAAATTTGGTATACAGATAATCTAGACCCCGAGTAAGGACATAGGCTACTTTTTAATGCGAAGTAAGGGTTATAAGGGGTTGAAGGGGAGATGAAAAATTCTATGGAAGTATTATCATTTTTAAAGCTAGAAGCTTGAAACTTATTTTTTAAGCTTTTGACTATCAAATCAAAATTTGAAATTTCATATTATTTAAAATGTCATTCAAAGTTTGTACGAATTTTACTCTAAAGGGGATAAAATAAAATAGGAGATGAATTGAATGAAAAAACTCATTCGTCCTCTATTCGTTGCGAACGAAGTCGCGGGTACAGCTAGTACCAAATATAACAAATTTGCAGAAAAAGAAATTAAAAAAAAAACAAAAGTGTATGTCCCTATTAATATTATGAATGCGAAAGTAACTCTATCTGTCTGTTGCACTTTCACACCATGACTACTGAACCGATTTAAATTAAATTCAGTAGATAGATAGAAAGGACATAGCGTATATCCTTTCTGAGGGTCTATTATTCAATGCGAAAAAAGGGTTGTAAGGGATTAAAAGGGGTGATGAAAGGTTGTATGGATGTATCGTCATTTCAATGCTAGAAGCTTGAAATTTATTTATTAGGCTGTTAGAATCATCATTATCATTACATAGTATAAAACAAAGTCACTGTCGCTGTCTGTCCGTCCCTATGCTTAAATCTTTCAAACTACGCAACGGATTTTGAAGCGGTTTTTTTAATAGATAGAGTGATTCAAGAGGAAGGAAAAATATATATAATATATGTACGAGTGATTGGAGAGGAAGGTTTATATGTATAATACATGTACACCCGGGCGAAGCCGGGGTGGTTAGCTAGTTACATAGTATAAAATAAAGTCGCTGTCGCTGTCTGTTCGTCCCTATGTATGCTTAAATCTTTCAAACTACGCAACGGATTTTGAAGCGGTTTTTTTAATAGATAGAGTGATTCAAGAGGAAGGTTTATATGTATAATACATGTACACCCGTGAGAAGCCGGGGTGGTTACATAGTATAAAACAAAGTCACTGAATATATGCTAAATAAATATGTAAAATTCGAAAGGAGGTTTATATGTAAATACATGTACACCCGTGAAAGGATAGTAAAAATATAAATAAATATGTAAAATTCAAAGTATGTAAAAAAATTACCCCTGAAAGGAGTAAAATAAAGTAGGGGATGAAAGTTTGTACAAAGTTTGTACACCAATTCTATATGTTTGAAGCTAAAACAATGAAACTATTTTCTTAGGTTAGATTTTTGAATATTTTGTGCTATTCAAAATTTTATGCTATTTCACGCGGACGAAGTCGCGATCACAGCTAGTACACAATAAGAGGCCTCGGTGATGAAAACAATATTTTCTAATATAATAACGGAATTGATTCTAACAATATTGGTAAATAAATAACAAAATAATGGCAAAGAAAATAACAGGAAAATGGATAATGAAATTATAATATTCCATTCTTTTCCCCAAGCTGAGTAAATAGATACCACAGATCTATTATTTTTTCTGATGTACTTCTTATTCTTTCTATAGGGCTATAGGGTCGGAATTTGATCATAGTAGAAATCTTAATATTATAAACGCGAGTTAAGTTCTATTGATGAATATTTGTTGATCTTTCACGCAAAAACTATTGAACTTTTTATGAAACTTTATGTTACTAAATTTGATGGCGTTACTAACAATGTTAAGAGTAAGATTTTTTGAGATTTTATATGGTCAAATGAAATTATTGATCATCGAGTCCAGAAAATTATCTTAATATTAATAAATAAATAAATATATTCTATGTAAAATTATTATATTCTATGAGTAGAATAGAAATAGAATAGAAAATCATTTATTCAAATAAACTTAAATTAAGCACTTTTGAATAGTCAACATTTTTTTAAATCTACCGCTTATTCGGAAAGCTGTCTCATCACAAGAAGAATAAGCAAGAAACTTGTGTGTTGCTCTTTTAAACAATCCTTGTAAGTTCACATTTTACAAGTCGAAACGTGTGAATACAAACTACCAACCAGCACTAATTTATTTAGGCTCAAATATAAAAACACAATAAGATTAAATCAGTCGTAGTGATAAGAGCAGACCAGTTCCTACAAGCAGCACTCGTTCACGAATATGATGGATGAGCCAGCCATCATTGCGCTCGACCATATTTTAGGGAGCCCAATGACACGGCCCACCACGCCGCCACATGTCTGGACATTTTAGTGAGCATGACTACTCATTCCACTCGACCACGTCACAGCTACTTAAAATTACTATATGGTAGTTACAGTATTCGCACTTTACATGAGGATGCATGCGGCAATCAATACAAAAGACACTACGCCATCATATACCACGAAAGCATTGTGACCCAGGTCTAGGATTAAGGAAGCCCCATAAACCTGTGTTGTGACCTATCATAAGTAATAAAAAATGCACAAGTCCCGGGAACTGCACAGAGTTTCCCTCTCTGCCATCTGGACATCCACATGTCTGGACATTTTAGTGAGCATGACTACTCATTCCACTCGACCACGTCACAGCTACAAAAATTACTAGGCAGGAAAAATTACTAGGAAATATGTTACAGAGATTATACCATAAAGTCATACGTCTTACGTGTTCGTGGAGGGATAAGACGCTTTTAACTTATGTAATTTGTTAAAACATACACCTATCACGTGCGTGGCTCTACGTGAACGAGATGACGAACAACTTTCAGCAAGACGCCATGTTTGTACTTGTGGAAATAAAACAAATATTTTAAGTACTAATGTAAAGTATTTGTATTTTCCCTGCATGGATTCAGCTCAGAATAACATATTTAACATTCGATAGTTATAAGTTCTATTTTTCAAAAGTTATATATAAATAAAATGTAGCAAAGAGGTTGCATATTCAAATTCAAAAATCATTTAATCATGTAGGACATTTTAGCCCCTTACGAACGTCAAGATTCTTTAATTATAATTTTAAGGTTTTTCCCTACCGTCCAGTACGGTATATAGATCCAATTGAGAAGAATTGGCAAAATCCAATTGAGATCAATAGAATAACTTTTTTTTAAAAGCCAGTTTATTTACTATTTATATTTATATAGGTGTCTATGTCTAACATTAAATTAAAATCCAGTGCACGAACAACTATTGCCATGCACGCTCGTCATTCAAGTAATCGTTTAGTGAGTAAGGCTTTGCTCAGCAAATATGATTTAACAGAATTTTTGAATTTATTTAAGGGTAATTCCAATATTACAAACAGACACTCCAATTTTATTTATATGTATAGACAACGTTTAGGAACCGTACAAAATGATAATAATTTAGAATATTTCATCTTGATATGTAAATTGAAATAAAAGCTCGTATAGGCGACGAATTCTGTTAGGTGTCACATCAAAAGGCGCGTGCAACCGCGGAGCACGGTTAGTCTTTATAAGCCCCACTTACAAAACGCCTACTGGGGATTATTGTTGTATTGGATTTACAAAGTACGGCAACGTTACTAAATATTAGAGTACACATATACTATTGCGTGAGTTATAAATACGAGTGGAAACATTTCGGGATCCGGGAGGAAAAATGTACGATTCATATGAGGACTCAGCTCCGAATTTATTATGACATTTTTATGAAAAAGTAGATGTAAGGCGCGACTCTACTTTATATCTGTTAGGTGTGTCTGAATGCGTTATTTTCTCGGACTCGGTAGTCTAGAGGTTTAGCCTGCTGGTTTACTTTCCGTTGGTCACAGGTTCGAATTCTCGCATCGTGCAAACATTTGTATTCTTGAGTATGATTGTTTGTTTTCTATGTATAAAAACATATTGAGTCGAGACCCTTGGTCCGTGGGGTCCTAGCGCTATTAGACTTTTTAAAGAAATAACGAAAAGGTTAGTCGACATCACAGAAGACCGAAGAGCTGGCAGCTACCTTGGACAAAGAATTAGTCTAGCTATTCAAAGAGGGAACGTTGCCAGTATCTTCGGAACGTTGCCTAAAGGAACCCCTTTTAATAATATATTTTAGTCATCATATTATATATATTTTTTTAAGCTTTTTAATTTTAGGTTATTAGTTGTACTATTAGGTTATGTAAATACTAGTAATAAATTTAAATTAATATATTATAATAAAACATATTTAAATGAATGAAGGAATTAATGATACTCTTTATTGAAAATACAATTATGTATAAAATTATAAAAAAAAAAATAAACAAGACAAATAGGTAACAATGGGCGGCCTTATCGCTAAAATATTTATATCAGTTGTCTAGTACCCATAACGCAAGTTCTGCGTAGCTTTGGACTAAATGCCTCTGTGTGTTTTTTCAGGGTTGTTTATTATTATTATGATTTTCTTAACCCCTGAGACAAGAAAGGGATGTACGCTTGACGTGTCTTAGAGTCTATCTGTAGCATCGTGAATACAGAACGAATGGACTGATTACGATGCTTTTTATCTGAAAGCTACAATTTGTTACTTTTTATATACAGAGGTGAAAAATATGGCCTTTTACAATTAATTAGTCAAGGAAAAATCCAGCGCCACTGATGACCAGGTAGGCGACTTCATGGCTAAATGGCAGTAGTTTTCGTAGTTTCTATTCTATTCTATTAAGGAATGGATGAGGAAGAGGGATTAGTACCGGATCCTTGTTCAGAACTGCGGTGGACAAAATTAAGATCGCCAGGATGACGTTAACATCCAGTAGCAGATGGTACTTAAAGAAGAAGATACAGCAGTTAGCGGTTTAAATTCTATAATTATTATATAACTGAATGGCAAAGAAGCAGACGGTTTATCTGATGGAATGTTTTTTTATACCACTTAGGTGGCAAACAAGCATACGGCCCATCTGATGGTAAACGGTTACCGTAGCCTATGGACGCCTGAAACACCAGGGGTGTAACATGCGCACCGCATAAGAAACCTTAATATACTCTTCTTGAAAAACCATGTGATAAACATGATAAAATATATTTGTGAAGGCGTATGTGGATGAAAATAGAAGAAATAAAAATAGATAGTGAACTGTATTTTAAAGAAAAGTTAATTTGTGTAAAAGTATTGAGAAATACGATTTTGTCTAGGAAGAACGTCTACTACACTCTGAATATCTCAATAAAATAACATCAAACTTATTCAACTTTGCTGAGGAAAGTCAGGACAGAAGAATGCAGATTAATTTAATGAGCACTTACTCTAGAACGTAAAATTTACTTTAAAAACTATATTTGCTTGTTTAGAGTTATAAAATTCGAAACGTCCTTGCTGTTCTTATTTTGAATTAAATATGTTTCTTCCAAATTTAAATGGCCACATGTTTTTATTGGTGGCCATGCAGTTCTTATATTGAATTAATTATTTTTTCTAATAAATTTAAGTGGCCACGTGTTTTTATCACTGGCCAGTATTATTAAATGCCCTTTGACCTTGAAATCGAAATGAACTTTCTGCCTAGGTTTTCGCACGAGATTACAGCATGGGGTTTTTCAAGAAGGGTATATTAAGGTTTCTTAAGGGTCGGCCATCGATCGGTCCATAGGCTACGGCCACCATTTACCATCAGATGGGCCATATGCTCGTTTGCCACCATCGTAGCATAAAAAAAATCGAATCAGCGACTATCAGAAGTAATGTAGTGTGCTAAAGCGCTGAACCACCGAATCTGTAGCATGTACCTCACGCAGGAGTGAATTATAGAATGGAATTTTTTTAAACAAAGTCGCAAGAAACTATTAGTCCATTATATGTCATGAAACTTGTAAAGCTGATAAAAGATATTAATCTGGTGTACTATATTAAGATGTGATACTTATAGGAAATCCGGAAATAAAACTAATCGCTGACATCGAAAAATAGGGGAAGGGTGCGAAATGCGTCGACCCCGGGTATTGGGAATAACGCAAGAAAATGATGAATTGACAGAAATTTTACGGAAGATTATAAAAAAGTCGGTGAAGAGCGAGTGCAACTCAACAACGAGGGGTTCCCAACAAATAATTACGGTGTTTTTATTGTGTTTATGGTTATTATTTATTTATTAATTGAATATATTTAAAAGAAATTGTTTGTACAGTTTAATGTAATTACCATTGCTTTTTCTTCTTTTATTTTTATTTTGGCGTCTTCTGCTGGAGGTTGGGCGATTTTAACTTTTTCTGAACAGGGTTCTGGTGTTAATACCTAATCACTCTCTTAAGTTCTTTAGCCATGATTTAAATTTATCAATAGTATAATATTATTTGCATAAAATGGCAATAGATGAGACTCTACCAAAATCACCAAGAAAAGAGAATATTGTGTTAAATCTAAATTTTGAATGGGCAACAGTACTTAAAAGTAGAAACATTTTTTTGATTTATATATCAAAAAAAATATAGATTTGATGACAAATTTACAACTTATGTGAGAAATTACCTTTGTATTGCAGCCAAATGCTAATTTTATAAATAAACAAATTAATCAGTCCTCTGACAAAATTAAGACCATCTGGGGAATTATAAACAAAGAAACTGGACGGTCTGAAAAAGCCTGCAATCAATTCTCATTAAATTATGACAATAAGTTAATAACAGCAACAAAAGATATAGTTCATATTTTTCAAGATTTTTTTGCTAATTTTCCGATTGATATTACATCTTCTCTAGAGCAAAAACATTACTGGAGGCTTGTCAGCCTACCTGTTAACATTTAAATTTTCACATGTCAGCCCTTTTCATGTCATAAAAATATTCAAACAGTTAAATTTAAAAAATACGGAAGATCTCTGGGACATGTCAGTTAAAGTAGTTAGTACATTCATAGATATTGTTGCTCCTTATCTAGCTACTATTTTCAATAAATGTGTTGATAATGGCGTGTTTAATTAAAAAAATTTAGCAAATTAATTCCATATGGAGATAGATTTGAAAACTATAGACCATAAATAAAGTATTTGAAAAGATTATGTTTAACCAAATGTTAAAATACTTCAGGGATAACGGACTGCTTCACAGTCAGCAATATGGTTTCACTGCCGGCAAGTCTACTACTGATGCAGGTGTAGCGCTTATTACACATATATTCGAATCATGGGAAAACTCACAGGATGCTCTCGGCGTTTTTTGTGACTTGTCGAAGGCGTTTGATTGCGTAGATCATAAAACAATTTTGTATAAGCTAGAACATTATGGTATTAGAGATAATGACCTAAGTCTAATGAAAACTTATCTAGAGGATAGGGTGCAAACTGTAGATATTGATGGTGTAAAGTCTAAGGGAACTAATATAAAAATGGGCATTCCTCAAGGTTCAATATTAGGCCCAAATTTATATAAATGACCTTCCCTACATGGTAGAGAAAGTTGCAGATATAGTGTTATTTGCGATACTTCGTTAGAAAATTGGTCGCCAATGTAATCAATTAGAAGATGTAAATTATGCTATCTCTGCTATACTAAATTGGTTCACATGTAATAATCTATTATTGAACTCCAACAAAACTAAGTGCATTAAATTCACGCTGCCTAATGTAAAACAAGTAAATACGCAGCTATTGCTTAATGATGAAATAGTAAATTTTGTTAATGATACAGTTTTTTTAGGAATAACAGTGGACTCGAAGTTACAATGGGGGCCCCATATTTCAAAATTAGCCAGTAGACTTAGTTCTGCTGCTTAACAAAGATCAATTAACAGACGTGGCGACGAAAACATATATTTTAGTTATTTCCATAGCATTATGTCATATGGCATACTGCTATGGGGTAAAGCTGCCGATATAAATACTATATTTATTTTACAAAAGAGAGCCACACGTTCTATTTATGGTATGGGTTCTAGAGAGTCATTACGTCAATGCTTTAAACAATCAAATATCCTCACCGTTGCCTCACAGTACATTTATGAAAATATTATGTATACAAGGAAAAACTTAGATAGTTTCAAGAAACTTAAAGACTGTACAAGTAGAAACTTACGCAATAAAAATAAGCTAATTTTACCTAAATGCCGTCTACACAAAGTTAGTAATTCATTTTATGGTAATTGCGTAAGATTCTATAATAAACTGCCAGAGTCTACGCTAAATCTTACAGAGAGGCAATTCAAATCTTATATTAAACAAATGTTATGTAAAAAAGCCTATTATAAGATAGATGAATTTATAGATGATAGCAATATATAGCAAGAATAAGTTTATTTGCGGACAACGTTATAATTTTAATTTTCATACTGCTTTCTTGATATATGATAGCGTAGCGGCTTTTGTAGATTGATGCATCCTAAAAGTGCGAATACTGTAACTACCATATAGTATTTTTTGTAGCTGTGACGTGGTCGTGTGGAATGAGTAGTCATGCTCACTAAAATGTCCAGACATGTGGCGGCGTGGTGGGCCGGGTCAATGGGCTCCCTAAAATATGGTCGAGCGCAGTGATGGCTGGCTCATCCGTCATACTCGTGAACGAGTGCTGCTTGTAGGGACTGGTCTGCTCTTATCGCTACGACTGATTTAATCTTATTGCATATTTATATTTGACCCAAAAATTAGTGCTTGTTGGTAGTTTGTATTCACACGTTTCGACTTGTAAATGTAAACTTACAAGGATTATTTAAAAGAGCAACACACAAGTTTCTTGCTCGTTCTTCTTGTGATGAGACAGCTTTCCGAACGAGTGGTAGATAAAAAACAAATTGTTATGACTATTCAAAAGTGCTTAAATATTTATTTGAATAAATGATTTTCTATTCTATTCTATTCTATTCTATTCACCTCTCGCTACAGTTTTGTTTCATAATTTTTTTTTTATTACATAAATTTAGACCTATATTGTAATTGATCAATAAACCTTTCCATGCACTAATATGGTATTATGGTCATTAGGTTGCTCAGTACTTTGTAGTTTTTACTTCATGTGAAGTCGAAGATGTTACGCCTACCTGTACTATCACTGTCATATCTTACCCTCTTATTGAAATTCAGCTTACAAAAAAGCTGCTTCGCGGTCTGGCTAAAATTAGTGAAAAAGAGTTACTTAATAAAAAATAATGTACAAAGTATATTTATAAAAAAAAATTAATATAAACATGCTTCAGAAAGATGGCCTTATAGCATAAGGAGCACCTCTTACAGACATCCTACGACTTTATACAAAGTATTAAAAAGTCTGCCTTTGATAATCTTTTTAGTGAGTGAAAGATGATATAGTGAGAAAGGGAGTAAATAACGGGATGACTGCGAACAGAGACGAATAGAAGAGAAAAACGTATTACGCCGACCACAAATAAATGGGATAAGGAAGAAGCAGATGGTGATTAAAAAGTCCGCCTTTGATAATCTTTTTAGTGAGTGAAAGATGATATAGTGAGAAAAAGAGTAAATAACGGGATGACTGAGAACAAAGATCAATGGAAGAGAAAAACATATAACGCGACCACAAATAAATGGGATAAGGAAGAAGCAGATGATGATTAAAAAGTCTGCCTTTGATAATCTTTTTAGTGAGTGAACGATAATATAGTGAAGAAAAGAGAAATTACGGGACGACTGCGAACAGAGATGAATGGAAGAGAAAAACATATTACGCCGACCCCAAATAAATGGGATAAGGAAGAAGCAGATGATGATTAAAAAGTCTGCCTTTGATAATCTTTTTAGTGAGTGAACGATAATATAGTGAAGGGAGTAAATAGCGGGATGACTGTGAACAGAGACGAATGGAAGAGAAAAACATATTACGGCGACCACAAATAAATGGGATAAGGAAGAAGCAGATGATGATTAAAAAGTCTTTAATAATCTTTTTAGTACGAAACCCTAAAAAGGAGTATTATGGCGAATTTACCGCGTCTTTGAGACACAGCAGTCAGCGCCTAATCGTTAATCAATATTAACGTACACGTAAAACTAAACATACTATTAGTTCGAATTTAACCAATGATAATAATAACTCTTTATTGGGCACAGATAACAAATACAATGAGACAACATTATGTTGGAATATATAAAAGAAAAGATTAAACGTAGATGTAATTGAACGCTTATTTCAAACAGGCAATATTAATAATATCTCAGGATAATACACACAGCGCCATCTAGTCCCAGACAGATCTTGTGTTATTGGTACTAGTCAACTGAATACTAATGAATACATTTTTTTTATAAATACATAAAAAATACATAGAGCTATACAAACAATCAGTCTTATGAATACAAATATTGTTAGCATGTGAGGAATTGAACCAGCAAACATCGTACGCAAAGAGGTATGCTAAACCTATTGACTAATATATTTATAGGCACTTACATATATATTTGTATTTGAAATAATTAACATGTTATTTAGAATTGTTCCTATTTTCTAGTAACTATAATACCACAATACCCATATTCATAGACATATCCCCATATTCTTCTATCTCTCTCTATCTTTCAGCATAGTTTAGGAGAGACATACTTCTACTGCTGGACGTGTCTCTTGCATAATTTTCCACTTTTTTTACCCCATATTCTTGCTGACTATATATGAAGATATATATATATATATGTATATATGTGTACATGTTTATGTGTTATAAAAAAATTATATGTAATAGCAAATATAACAAGTAAAGATAAAAAACAATTGTAATTAAACACTACAATTTTGTATAAAAGCAAGAAATAAAAAGACTTTCTTATTTTTTATTATTTCATTCAATTCCAATAACATCAAACGTATAAGTACATCTCTCTTTTTGCGTCGTAACTTAAAAACAAACATATACAAATGCCAACAAGTACATTTTTAAAAATGTTTACGACATGCAACCTGTACCTACAGCTAAAATGGATAGTATACTAAACCTAATGACCCGACGACGCACGCAACCATGATGAATTACAGTAGATAGAGTTATAAACAGTTATAGAAATGAAAATAACGATATTTATTAGAATAGAATAGAATAGAAAATAATTTATTCAAATAAACTTACACTGAAGCAGTTTTGAATAGTCATAACATTTTTTTTTAATCTACCGCTCATTCGGAATGCTGTCTCATCACAAGGAGAACAAGCAAGAAACTTGTGTGTTGCTCTTTTAAATAATTTATTCTTATTTATTTAAAAGAGCTATTCGGTAGATATTAAAATACAACACACACTAAATAAAATAACACAAAACATTGCAACAATTACAAAAAAGTTCCTATACCATTTATCATAACAAAATTACGTTTGTACACACACGCACGTCTGCGTGCATGTGTGTTTGTGTGTCAAAGCACCTAATAGGCCGAGCACATGATTGAATTACAAATATATTTTATTTAAATTACCCATTGCATCAAATATTATTTTATGATATATTATATATATCTCCCTTTGACGGGGTAATAGACTTATCATTGCGGGTAAAAATCACCAAACAATGACAGTATAAAGAAAACGATGAGGATGGAGATTTTTTAAACGGAAGATTATTATTATTATTCTCATCTCCCTCTTATGGAGAGGAGATGGCAACATACCCCCGACAGAAGCACAGTCGGCCGGGGTTCAGGGCCCCAGGGAGAGAAACCGGCATACAATGCGGGCAGAATCTAAGAGCACCGCTTTCTGCATCTTTCCCGGGAGGGAGCCGCCCCGGAATCCCAACCGTCTGAGATGTTGCTCCAGACTGGTTGGGATAAGACGATTATTATAAATGATCAAACGAACTTACCTGTGATGTTCGATCATTATTATATGAAGTGCTTCGTTCGAAGATATATATATTTACCATGTAGTTTCTTCAAATCACTAGGCAACATAACGCAATTTTAGAGCTAGATTCTAAAGCCTAAAAAAAAAAAAGAAAATTAAACGTTTCACTGTCAACACTTGTCATACTCTATAGACAATAGATTGATACTTGTCATTCCTTTAGAGACTATATCACAAACTCAAAGGGTGGGATTAAGTAAACCAGGTGTATACTACTATATATGTTCTCTGGGTGGGTATATTAACGAAGCACTTTTATAATAATGATCGAACATCACAGGTAAGTTCGTTTGATCATTTATTATATTCCAGTGCTTCGTTCTCGATATATATATAATGTAGATATTTAGAGTCTCAGTGAGTTTGTGATTAATTTTTTCCTTAATATTAAACAGATAGAAAGCTGTAATAAAACATCTTTCTATTTTTGGTATAAATCAGTCTTTTACTACAAAAATTAAAATTATGGATAATTCTCATTTTCAACATTAACATTATCAAGTCTTTAAACATAATTATTAATCATATTAATCAGTCATATAAGAAATTCTTCATTACATTCTTAATTATAACAAGTTACAATTATTATCACATTATTATCCCTTTTACACACTTATTTTTATATTAAAAATTGTATAAGTACTATAGTTAGCACTCACATTGCGGATGAAACAGTATTTGCAAAAATATTAGTATTTTGCATAATGGGTCTATTATAAAATTTTGCAAATGTCTGCGAAGACTCTGTCCAACCCGCGGTATTTCTAATAGCCTCTATAGACACACCCTTCATCTTGGCCATGGATGTTGAAGCATGACGAGTAGAGTGGCCCGTAAAAATATCTGTATTAATGCCAGAATTTGTCAACGCATTTTTTATCCAACGACTTAATGTGGATGGTGTAGCCGCTCTATGTGGTTTTTTAGTGGTTATAAATAGTTCTTCAACATCACCTCTTATATCTTTGGTGCAATTAATGTAAAACTGTAAAGTAAGTGATGGGCAAATCTCAGGTTCGGTATAGAATGGTAAGACCAATACCGGTTGTGAACGATCTGGCGCAGATGTTTTAGTTATATCTGTGATATTTATATGTAAACCTGACTCTACATAAGATATATTTTTAATCTTTATTAAAGAAATAGTGTTTGTACACGTTGTGCTGTACATAAGGCTAGTAATGTAACCAATTTTTTCGTCAAAATTTCCAACGGTAATGAAATGCAAGGATGCCATTTTCTTAGTGTATTTAATACAATAGATGGGTCCCAAGTAAAAGAGTATTTCTGTTTTGGAGGATTTGTTTTGTAAAAACCTTTTAATACGCTCATCCCTCCCTATACGCGAACCAATTATTAGAGAGAGAGCAGATTTATGAGAATTAAGGGTTCCATAAGAAGAGCCTTTCTGAAACTGAATTGTTAAAAACTGTATTATTTTTGGTACTGAGGCACACAAAGGGTTAATTTGGTTTTCTTGACAGAAAGCCCACCATATTTTGTAGGTTACATCATATTGTTTTAGTGTGTGTTTTGATAGTGAAGCTATCATAGTAACTAAAGCGATAGTGGGGATAGCTTGTCTTATCATAGATTGCCTGATAAGATTCCGCCCACCAGGATAAGTTGCTGGTGAAGAGGATGGCAGCTCCTGTAAGGCGACAATAATAGATCTTTATCTGGCCCAAAATATAATAAATCAGAAACCAACATTTCCTGCATAACGGGGAACCATGGTTGGGATGGCCAGTAGGGCACGACTATGATTCCTGAGGCTTTTTCATATCTTATTTTCATTAGACATTTTAAAATTAGACTAAATGGTGGAAAGGCATAAAAATAATACTTTGACCAATTTACAGTAAATGCATCTACATTTAATGCATCTGGATCTGGCTTCCTAAATATAAGGGACATTTAGTGTTGACCCTAGACGCAAAAAGGTGGACCAAATTTATTTATTATTTCTTTAAAAACGCGTGAATTTAATTCCCACTCGATATCTGTATTTGTTTTTCGAGATTCTATATCTGCTTCTACATTATCTGAAGATTTTATATAAGAGGAGAAGAGCCATATTTTCCTTTCTTCGCACCATTTCCAAATATTTCTAACCAAGTCATTAAGGTGTGGGTACTGAATACCACCCATATGATTAATGTAAGAAATAGCCGTTTTATTATCTACTCTTAACAGAACCTGAATTTCTTGTTTGTTTTTAACAAAAGTTTTCAATGCCAGAAAAATAGCTAGCAGTTCTAGATAATTTATGTGAAATTTATATTCATTTTCCTTCCATGCGCCATTAATTTTACTGTTATTACAGACCGCGCCCCAGCCCGTTCTAGATGCATCAGTATAAATTTCAATATCATAATTACGGACTAATATTGATTTTGATACTAGCAATATATTTTTTGCCCACCATTCAAGATCTAACCTCGTATCTCGGTGTAAATCCATAATACAATCATAATTATTAAAATTTTTTAGTAAAGTTAGGTATTTATGACGTTCTAAATATTTGGTGTATAACCAGCCATACTGTACAGCTGGGCAGGCTGACACTAACAACCCTATAAGTTGGGCAAATTCCCGTATTGTACATTTACACATGTTAAGGAATTTATTTGTCACCTTTTGAAGTTGATATGTTTTTTCTAAAGGTAATTGCATTGTCATACTACTTGTATCATAAATAAAACCCAAAAAATTGCAAGATTTGGAAGGTACTAAAAAACTTTTTTCATAGTTTATAACAAATCCTAAGCATTCCAGAGTAAAAATAGTCTGTTTAACATTTTCTAAACATGACTGGTAAGTAGTGCCTAGGCACAGTAAATCGTCCAGATAAATTATATTCTTATATCCCTTTTTCCTTAAGTATGTGACTACTACTCTCATGACTTTTGTAAAAATGTAAGCGGAGGAGAGGCCATATGGTAGTGATTATTCATATAATCTATCATATTTAAAGCTTTTCGATTTCTGGGTAATATAAGCAAATATGATTCTTTAAGGTCAATTTTTGCTAAAAAATTATTTCTATTTATCAAGGATGCCGCAGTCCTATGATCTTCCATTTTAAAGTGTGCTGTAGCTACAAACTTATTTAACTGTTTTAAATTTAAAATAAATCTTTTACTGCCATTTGGTTTAGGAATTAGAAAAATAGAGGAAATGAATTGACCTGGATGGGGCTCACAAACAGAAATGGCCCCTAATTTAAGTAATTTAGTAATAGCAATTTTCATATCCTGCTTCTCTATATCAGAATTATACTGAAATGAACTTGGAATAATGTTTTGAAATGGTAAAGTGGTGAAAGGTATAGAATAACCTCTTATGTATTGGATGATTGTAGTATCATCAGTGATTTTTTCCCAACGTTGGATAAAATGTGACAATCTGCCACCATGACATACCATTACTTCCGAGCAGGAGGTTTCATTTCTTGTTTGGATTTCCTTGTTGTATAATGCTGCTGTTTGTATGGAAGGTTTCGTTGCATCAGGCGTTTTGGCCCACCTCGATTGAAGGGTTTTGGTGCTGCATATCGAGTTGAAGTGCTAGGATTTAATGTTCTTCTGTTTGAGGGCTTGAAATTGTCAGATTTTTTAATTGTTTGTCCAGTTTTTTGTACGGTTTTCAAGGATTTTTTCTGATAAATTCTCTCCATAGAGATATTCATATTATTCATCTCTATCTATATATTTTATAATTTCTAAAAACTTTTTGTCCAAGGAAGTTGAGATTATTTTCTTCCTACTAAATGTCAGGTGACAATGTAAGTCTGTTAATATTTTTGAGGCATCACTTAATATTTTTATTACATTTAGACTATCACCTGTGTCGGTAATTGTCAAGGATAGTGCCTTGTTCAAAGCTGATATCCGCTGACCTAACTGTTGTTGATCAGCCCCTATTTTCTTATCTCGTCTTTTTCCAGTATCAGAAATTGTGGCCATGATTTCTGGATTGAGCTTAGGAGCTTGCAAAGTTTTGCAATTATCAGGTATTAAATACTGCTTCAGTAATGACTCTTTTACTTCTTTATCTAACCCATTTTTCGCTATTTTATTCCATCGTTTTGCTAACTAATTATTGATATATTCACCGAATAGAGGATTGCATCACCAAGAGCTTGCAATATATCACTATTTAAAGTTGGTTCACCTGTGCACTGTTCAGTGGACCCCCCGGTTGGTTTATCTGAGTATCTCTGTGAAGTTGTTGTTGTATAACGTTTGGGTCCATATTTTCTATATCTGAGGGCAGATTAGTCCCTTGTGAACATATAGATACAGCATCTATTAAAGATTCTGTATAATTGTTTTCCTCAGATTGATCTGAAAGGCGTGAATAAATTTAGAAAAGCCACTTTTTTAAATTTACCAGTTTTAATAAAACTTGTATATTATGTTTTTAGTAAACATTGCCTTCGCAACATCTCATGCTTCCCAGGCTTAATTTGACTTGCATGTTCATTTTTATAGTGATACCCTTCGTAACATCTCTCGGATGCTCCCTAGGGTTTATACAGCATGTATGTTCCAGTTTTAGAACAGACACCTTTCATAGTAACTATACTAAGTATAATCGCCTTTTTAACGCAACTTCTATATTCAAGTTTTAGTGCAAATAGCCTTTGTAATGTCTCACGGACATTCCCTAGGCATGACACAACTTGCATGTTTTTAGTACTGACGACCTTTGTAATATCTCAACGATATTTTCTAGGGATGACGCAACTTGCATGTTCAAGTTTTTGTACCCGTAACCTTTGTAATGTATATTGGGATATTGCATATCTGTAATTATTTACTATATAAAACTTACCTGTCTGTTTATATTGGATAGATTCTTCTGAATCCGAGACGCAATATGATGATTTACGTCGTCGAGCTTTATTACGTTTCTTTTCAAGACATCGTATTTTATTTTTGTATTTCTGTATTTTGTCTTCATTTTTCCGTTTCGGCATGCTAAAAACACTCAATGTTATATGTTTTCAATTAAAAAATACTGAGAATTAAAGAACAATTAAAAATTATGACGCAATAGTTGCCACGCAAAGTAAAGAATGACAAGTATCAATCTATTGTCTATAGAGTATGACAAGTGTTGACAGTGAAACGTTTAATTTTCTTTTTTTTTTTTAGGCTTTAGAATCTAGCTCTAAAATTGCGTTATGTTGCCTAGTGATTTGAAGAAACTACATGGTAAATATATATATCGAGAACGAAGCACTGGAATATAATAATTATTATTAAGCAGGATGAAAACGAAGCATTTATCAAAATTCACATACATGTCGCTGTAATGAATTATTCGCATGCTGTAATACTGATTTTATAGTGTAATTAATTTTTGTAATATAAACGTTGTTTGTAGACATAATGTCTATTATTATAAAAAAAAATATTATTATTAAAAAAACAGAGAAATAGCAGGTAACGTAGTACGAGTATATTGTATACTCGTAGAATAGAAAATTCTTTATTCAAATAAACTTAATTTTTTACGCTACTTTTTATTATATACTTTTCACTTTTCACAAAGAAGTTTGATTTGATTTGATTTGATTTGATTTGAATAGTCATGCTTACCTTTTTTAATTTACAGCTCATTCGGGAACCTGTCTACAAGAACGAGTATGAAAATCTAACGTTTATTCGGAAAGCTGTCTCATCACAAGAAAGAAATATAAACTTGCGTGTTGCTCTTTTAAATAAATAATTGTTGCAATTTTACATCTTTACTAATTCAGAGACAAAATATTAAATTGGTAGTGATTAGAGCAGCACAGTACAAGCAGCACTTGTTCACGAGTATGACGGATGGGCCAGCCAACACGGCACACGACCATATTTTAGGGAACTCAGTGATCCGGACCACAGAGCCGCCAGATGTTTGTTAAAGGAATAGTAATAGAAATAATCTTTATTCAAATAAACTTAATATAAGCACTTTTGAATAGTCACATTTTTTTTTATTCTGATCTCATATTTTTTTGATAATATTGAATGATTGATTCATTCAATATTATGTTACTATTATACCTAAGTGCCGTTTGACATTTTATGGAAATTGCGTAAGGTTTTACAACAAACTGCCAGAGCATGTACTCAATACTATACTCAATTTATCAGAAAAAAGATTCAAATGTATTATAAAATATTTTCTTTGTAACAAAGCTTCAACATTGATTTAAAAAAGCAACACACAAGTCTCTTACTCATTCTTCTTGCGATGAGTCTGCACTCCGAATCTGTGGTAATATAAAAAAATGTGACTATCCAAAAGTGCTTATATTAAGTTTATTTGAATAAAGATTATTTCTATTTATATATTTTTAGCCACACATAATGTACATTATATCTACTAAGTCTGATAAATGATTATATGAGCTATTATTCTGATTTTATAAAAGAAAATCAAATCCCGCAAGAGGTAATCGAGAAGCAATCAAAGCCATACGCTGCCGGAGATCTGGAATCGCCGGATGAAGTCGTAAGAATGATTCGCTTCATTAATAGACAAAGACGCTCCTAATGCCTGCCAACTAGAACTTTTGCATAGATTACGTACCATTTCAGCTCAATCTGTGACTGAAATCTTACTTTATATGCTCTTAATCTTTTTGCTACATTCCTATGTTGAATATGTTTAAATATGCATACTAATAATGATGTATACCTTTGGTTTCAGAGATATCTTACACAGACAGTAAAATATTGGAATATTCTAACCTCTAAATTAAAAGCAATCAAATTAAAATATGTTTATTCATGTAGGTCTATTACAGACTGTTATGATATGTCAAATCTACCGTCAGTTCGGAAAGCGAGATGGGAAGAAAATCGGCTCGTAATCTTTTGAAACATTGTACAGTTGTACAGTAGTAGAACAATTTTTGTACAGTAGTACAAATTATTTTTCAAAATTCAAATATAAATAATTATAAGTATCCGTTAGAAAATATACATAAATATAATGTCAATTATATATAATTTATACCAGCTAAAGCTGAGAATAATAATGTAATATAATAATATCATAATCTCAGGACAATTCACACAGCGCCATCTAGACCCAAGTAAAGCTTGTGGTATGCATACTAGATAACTGATACATATACATTGATATTTTTTTTTTGTAAATAAATACATTTTATACATATACAACACCCAGACCGATATAAACAATCATACTCATGAATACAAATGTTTGTGCCGTGCGAGGGATCGAAGCCGCGGCCATCGATCGTAAAGCAGTGTGCTAGACACCGAGGTCGTCGTAAATAACATTAAACAGTAATATTCACAAGATATATATATATGTATATATCCATAACACAAGCTTCAGCTAGCTTAACTTGGGACTAGATGGCGCTGTGTGAATTGTCCTGAGATTATTATTAATTATTAATCATGATTCATATAACCGAAATTCATTACTATATTAACAAAACAACATAATGTTAATACTACCCGATTGCCATCCACATTTCTATGTTGGATTTGCTAAAAGCCTTACCGACCGATCATCATCATCTGCTTCTTCCTTATCCCATTTATTTGGGGTCGGCGTAATATGTTTTTCTCTTCCATTCATCTCTGTTCGCAGTCATTCCGTTATTTACTCCCTTTCTCACCATATCATCTTTCACACAGTCCATCCATCTCTTTTTCGGTCTTCCTCTACCCTTATAACCATCCACATTCATATGTAACACCGTCCTTAGGATATGATCTTCATTCCTACGCATTACATGCCCATACCACGATAGACGATTACTCTTTAACTTCTCTTCTTACCGACCGATAATGGACGAAAGTGTTCCAAAATGTACCCACCTGACCTAATTAGGTGCGTTTAACAGAGGTACGTGTTTTGCAAATTTTATATATTTACTAGCTGACCCTGCAAACGTCTTGCCATATAAATTCTATTTATATTCACATGCATGTAGTAAAAAACTGTTATTTCAATCAGATACTCCAATTTTTTTTATATGTATATATAATAACCATGGAGAATTCATACAGCGCCATCTGTTCATAAAGTAAGCAGAGCTTGTGTTATGGGTACTATACAACTGATATAAATACTTAGATAACTTTATTTTGTAAATAAATAGTAGTAGCATATAGTAGAGGGACGTTTGTACCGTGCGAGGGATCGAACCCGCGACAACGGAACTAAGACGGTGTGCTAAACCTCTAGACGTTATATGTATAGATTTGATTTTTAGATTCTCATCAGCTCTGTGACATGCAACATCAGCTGAGTGGTAGCCCTTTCAGCTCATAATGCGATATTCGTTTTTAGGCTTTCTATGTTTTTACACTGTATTATAAATAATAATTATTATTATATTATTGGGATTGAAAATTCTTATTGATTACGAATAACATGAGGCAATTTTTATAGAATAGAAGATCATTTATTCAAATAAACTTAATTTAAGCACTTTTGAATAATCATATTTTTTTTTAATATACAGCTCATTCGGACAGTTGTCTCATCACATATAAATGGTAATGAAGTATAAACAAGGTCAGGGATAAGAGCTAGTGTGATAAATATTAGACATAAAATATCTATGAAACAAGAAAAGTAACTCAATATATCTTGTAATATCTTTAGAAAGTTTACCGCCCAACATGCAGGGATTTCGGGAGTTGCGAAGTAAATTCTCTTGGAGGCTGCCCGCGTACTCTGTATCAATCTTGTTGCTTGCAAGTATTCAAATAGTTCACGTATCTACTTACCTATTCGTCACATTACGCGAGTTTCTTTCACTACAATATGCTCCACTTGTTAATACTATACCAACTTTTATCTTATTGTATATTTGACCCAAAAAAATTAGTGCCGGTTGGTAGTTTGTATTCACACGTTTCGACTTGTAAATGTAAACTTACAAGGATTATTTAAAAGAGCAACACGCAAGTTTCTTGCTCGTTCTTGTGATGAGACAGCTTTCCGAATAGCAGTCGATAAAAAAAATGTTATGTCGATTCTAAAGTGCTTAAATTAAGTTTATTTCAATAAATGACTTTCTATTCTATTTTATTCTGTTCTATTTTTATTTTTTTCTGTTGATATGTTTCCGTGAAAAGAGGGCAGCGCATACAAATGGGTAAATTATTAAAATTTCAATTGTTTAATAGACCATCAATTTCATATGGTTAGTCCGCAAAAGTTTTAGAATTAGTTCAGTGGAATTTGAATATTTGTTTGTTATATGTTTATGTCGAACTATGAATTTTATGGTAATGATATATTTAAAATTTGATCTGTGCTATAACGATGATACAAAATATATACTAACTCTTCAGCTAACGTTTGCTGTTTTTCGTTTATTTTTGCTATTAATCTGATTTAATAAACGCCTATTTATTCAATACTATCAGTAATATAATATCTGCAACCCACATTAATAATTGTGTAATCTTAGAAACCAAATTATAATTATCAGAATGAAAGAAGACTCTTTTTTTGTTACAAAACAGATGTATTTATTTAATACTAGCTGTCCCGGCAAAGGTTGTTTTGCCTTAAAATAAAAAAAAATATTTAAGGGTGGACTACCCCTAACATTTAGGGGGATGAAAAATAGATGTTGGCCGATTCTCAGACCTACTCAATACGCTCACAAAATTTCATGAGAATCGGTCAAGTCGTTTCGGAGGAGTATGGGAACGAAAACTGTGACACGAGAATTTTATATATAACATATACTCTATATTACAATTAGTAAGATGAATACTTCTCACAGCTAATAATTCTTACGAATTATATAATGCATCATGCATATAATGCATAAACACATCAGAATTAGCTTATACGAGCGTATACATCAGCACCGCTCGCCATCGACAGGGAATTCATCCCTACACGCTGGAGCCAGTTAGGTCTCAATCTTCCTCCTGCGTACACTTAGATTGTGGAATTAACTACCTGCCGAGGTTTTCTCGAGAGACTACAGCATGGGGTTTTTCAAGAAGGGTATATTAAGGTTTCTTAAGGGTCGGCAACGCGCATGGTGTTTCAGGCATCCATAGGCTTAGGTGACCGTTTACCATCAGATGGGCCCTATGCTTGTTTGCCACCTAAGTGGTATAAAAAAAATATACATAGAAAACAGTGAAAGTGAAATTATATAAAAATTGTATTTTTATTAATGAAGTACAGAATATATAAAAGGTTAATTCTCTAATAACGAACAGTATCAAAAGTAATTTTAAAGTTATTTACCTAACAAGTTTGACTCGGGTGATCTAAATTATTAATTCATTAGTAAATCACTCACCTCAGTGACAGTTCTGTTACAATAATATTCTATTATTCTTATAGTTCGATTATCTACAAATTAGAATCCTTTTTAGTTAAAAAAAAAACAATATTTTTTTATAAAAACAAAGAAATAGCATATCAACATTTTGCTACTTCAGCGCCATCTAGCAGCCAGTAATAAAGTTATTTAATGGATTCAATGCGAGCGAAGTGGCGGGTAAAAGCTAATATAATGATAATGATAATTAAAAATGATGATAATCTAAATATATATAACTCAAAAGTGACTGACGTAGTGATCTATCAACGCACACACACACATCGGGCTGACACACACACACACACACACACACACACACACATACACACACACACGCACACATACTCATGCAACACAATGCACTCCACGTTTAATCTTAAAACTAGATGTATAACTAATTTATATTAAGGGAGACCTGGTGTCTAAGGTACAGGCTATTGCTTAGTTTGGGCTCCAGATTTCCCACAAATTATATTTGTGATCTTTATTTGTTAGCATTAATATAATAAAACTGGAATTATGTAATTTGTGGTATTGAAATAAAATTTATTTATTTATATTACTGTAAAGTTTCATCAAAATGCAATGGGTAGATTTTGCGTTAAAGAGTAACAAACATCCATCCATACTTACAAATTTTCGCGTTTAAATTTATTAATTCACTTCTTCCTGCCTTATCTCATTTTCATTTGGGGTCGGCGCTCCTTATTCGTCTTCTCCAGAGGTGTCTATTTTGGACTGTTGCTGGCTCTATGTTTCCTTTGTCCTTAAGGTCCTTACTTACAACTGGTATCCATGTTAATCGAAGTCGTCCACGCATTTTCGGTCCTGAATTGAGGTCGAGAACTTTTTTCCACAAGTGGTCTTCCAGTCTCTTCATCACATGGCCATACCATTAAGAAGAATTAATATGTTTCAATCTAAATATATATAACTCAAAGGTGACTGACGTAGTGATCTATCAACGCACAGCCCAAACCACTGGACGGATCGGGCTGAAATTTGGCATGCAGGTAGATGTTATGACGTAGGCATCCGCTAAGAAAGGATTTTGATTAATTCTACCCCCAAGATGATAAAATAGGAGATGAACGTTTGTATGGAACTTTGTCAATTTTAAACCGATCGGACTGAGTCTTTGCATGCATAAAGCTACTATGACGTAGGCATCTCCTAAGAAAGGATTTTGATAAATTCCACCCCTAAGGGGATAAATTAACGCGAACGAAGCTGCGGGTAAAAGCTAGTTATTAATAAGATTTAAAAATTATGGAATCGCGAAAGCTGTATCATTTATCTTAAATATTTTATCTGAATAATTCTATATGGGACTGTTATCGCCCTTCAAAATGTTTAATAAGTGTCAGTCTGTTTATCTCCCTAAGTGCAGATCGGTCAATGTCAACATGTCTATTTCCAAGGGGATGATCAAATTGTCACTTTTAAAGTTTTTGCCTACTGTGATTTATCTTGAGGAATCTGTAGTTTTAACTAAATTATAAAAGAAAAAACGTTCTTTGTTATATTATGGTACTAGCTGATTTTGACTGCCTCAGTCTAGCGATGGTCGCGGGTTCGATTCATCCTACGACATAAACATTTGTATTTATTATTATGATTGTTTCTATCGACCTAGATGTTTTCTCTGTATAATATGTAGGTATTTATGAAAATAATATCATCATTTGCTTCTTCCTTATCCCATTTATTTGGGGTCGGCGTAATATGTTTTTCGCTTCCATTCATCCCTGTTCGCAGTCATCTCGTTATTTACTCCCTTTCTTACCATCTTTCACACAGTCCATCCATCTCTTTTTCGGCCTTCCTCTACCCTTATAACCATCCACACTCATATGTAACACCTTCCAATCTTTGTATTTATCAATTATACGAACAAGCTTTATCTAACAAACTAATATATAATTTTTCTTATTTTTTTTTCACTTTCTGTATAATGTGTATACTTGTAAATTATAACAAAAATTAAGAATCGTATCGTCTACTGTAATGTTCGTATTCGTGTGTATGAGAAGTAATAAAACCAAGCTTATATTTATTATATATAGCGTTAAGCGTATATTCCGGACTGATTCCGCCACCTAATTATATCTTACAAGCTGTCCCGGCAAACGTTGTTTGGCTTAAAATAAAAAAAAAAATTAGGGGTGGACTACCCCTAACATTTAGTGGGATGAAAAATAGATGTTGGCCGATTCTTAGACCTACTCAATACGCTCACAAAATTTCATAAGAATCGGTCAAGCCGTTTTGGAGGAGTATGGGAACGAAAACTGTGACACGAGAATTTTATTTATAAAATATACATATATATGTATATATATTACAATTAGTAAGATGTACACGTGTTACAGCTAATAATTCTTACAAATTATATAATGCACTTACCAATTTTTCTTCCAATCTATGAGAAGACGTTTAGATACATCCAATCTGTAAGCAAAAGATAATTTATTTTAATTCAGATATGATTTACTAGCTACTCACCTCGGTTTCGCCCGGGTGTACACGTATTATATATATAAATCTTCCTCCAGAATAACTGTATCTATTAAAAAAAAACCGCATCAAAATCCTTTGCGTAGTTTTAAAGATTTAAGCATATTAGGGACAGACAGCGACAGCGACTTTATTTTATACCATGTAACTACATTTACTTTTTTTTCCCCACATACATATAGTCCGTGCTCTTATTAGTTAGTTTAAAGAAACTAACTAATACTGGTTTTTTTTTACCGTTTATTTGTTTCACAGTTTTTTATATATATATCTAGTTGGATTTATAAATTCTTAGGCTCACACTGCGATTTGACAAAGGGGAAGTTTTTAAGAGAAGTTTTCACTATATAATAGTATATAATATATTTAATATTTAAATAGAAATAGAAATAGAAGTAATCTTTATTCAAATAAACTCATTACAAGCACTTTTGAATAGTCATATTTTGATTCTACCACTCATTCGGAATGCAGATTCATCACAAGAAGAATGAGCTAGAAACTTGTGTGTTGCTCTTTTTAATAGATGTTTTTTTTATAATATATAAACTTTTTATTATTAAATATAAAATTTAATAATAAAAAGTTTTTACATATATACGTAACATTTACACTTATGTATTATTGATCTGTGTAAATAATACTTTTAGCTAGGGCATCATAAGAAGCAGGAGTTTCCGGCTTCTCAATGATGCTCGTCAAATTATAAGGGTCTATTATTATGTTAAACGCTTACAATTCAAACTGACTTAAAATTTAAAGTTCGAGTAAATGGATTACAGATTAGATAGTAATATATAATTCAATTACCTCGTACAGTCATACCTATTTGTAATGTAACGAATAAAAAAACTACAGCCTATTATTTTATACATATATAATGTATTCTGACTGACAGATCACTATGTGTATTAAGTCTGATGACTGTGATGATGATGGTTTTGTTATAGTACAAAAGCACGCACAAAGATGGTCAATCGAAACCATTGTGGCACAGCACAGGGCCGTCCAAATAATCCATAGCTATTCCAACCTCACGGTTATGCTGGCCGAAACGCGGGAGATCTCTCTTACTCCTAGAAGTTATTTAATCTACATTCCTTGTCCCTAGTGCAATTTCTCCCCTTTGTGGGGCCGTGGACTCCACAGTAGTTGTGACTTCGGTGCCGGGCAGCGCATCTTCTTTCGGATACTCCCGAATGTCATCTATGCTTACTGGTCATCGCTCCACGTGTCATCCTCTTTGATCTGCTGCCACAGACAGGGCCCAACTTTTTGTTGCATACCGCCACACCGACCACGGCAATGTCAGGTACATTGCCGTGGTCGGTGTGTCGCGCTTACACTAAGGAATATGAGTTTATCGACTATCGATGTGCTGCCACAGACAACTTCTTGTTGCGTGCCGCAACACCGACCACGGCAATATCCCGAGGAAGGAATATGACATTCTCGACTATATCCGGACCAAAAGTAACCTGACATAGAGGGTGACGCAGCTGGAATCAACTCACAACGTGAGCTTCAATGCGTTCGTGGCCCGGGTCCCCACCAATAAGCTGCCCACCTTCATGAAGGAGGACTACTAGTTGAAGGGGGTGGTCTATCGGCGCTACCGTGGCAGATTGCCGTCGTCAGTGCCATGACCATAGAGACAATTTAATTTTAATTTTATTATTATTTCTTATGTATTAGTACTTAGTCTGTATGGTATTTATAATATGGGCCATGTGGCCTGAATTAAATATATAGAAAATAAACAAATTGTTATGAATTTTTATTTAGATAAAACAGAATATATTTGAGATTGCGGCAGGTTGGCAATCACAATTATGGACATTTTACAATCAAGTATTACCCTGTAGTATCTAATTTAACTAACTCTAGTTGTGAATATATACTAACTTTGGTCGCGATTATATGTGTAGTAAAGAGGTTGAGAAGAAAAAGAAATCAACTGATAAAGGATATTCGTATAATCTACTATATATCATACGTATATAATAAAATGTCATAATAAGAAAATCTTACTATATGTAGTAACTAGCTATTACCCCGGGCTTCGCACAGGTGTACATGTATTATATCTAAAAACTTTCCTATTGAATCACTCTATCTATTAATAAAATCCGCTTCAAAATTCGTTGCATAGTTTTAAAGATTTAAGCATACATAGGGACAGACAGCGACAGCGACTTTGTTTTATACTATGTAATGAAGAGGTTGAAGAAAATATTGATCATTTCGCAATCAGAGACACTGCCTTAAATGTCAGTGGCCAAGGTCTGATGGCGTACGTTCAATAAACCACTGATAAGGTGAATCGATCGTACTTTGATGGGAAAAAACACAGCGGAACGTTCAGTTCAATAAGGGTGTATTAAGGTTTCTTAAGGTTTCTCAACGCGCACGTGATACCCCTGGTATTTCAGACGTTCATAGGCTACGGTAACTATTTACCATCAGATGGGCCGTATGCTTGATTGCCACCATCGTAGTATATAAAAAAAAGTATCTTGCAACTTGTAATTTACGGTACGGTAATTCTCAACTGATTTGAAAAGATTTAAAAGATTAGACAGGCTGTTCCGGCACTCCTTCAACACTCTTGAACGCAATATATTTTAACTGCAAAAAGTTGCTATTTAAATGTTCACAGGCGTATTGGATTTGTTTTCGATGTACCTGCGTTATTTTGTATTCTCTCACTTTTTCTTCGTCTACAAAAATCATTCGGTCTCCTCAAAATTGTTAAAAATAATTATTAAAATTCAATATTAAAAGTAAATTTGGGTTTCATTTGAAACTCCGATGTGTTAGCGAAGACATATTATGGTGGCCCATGAAAAGAACAAAATTTTACCAAGATATTCGTAAATCAAAATCTCCTATACAACTACGCAACGTGGCGGACGTGTTCTACTACGTCGTATATCATCACAAAATCATCACGAGGATTGAATTGAAGTCAAGATTATCTGGGAATCGTCTTCATGTAATGAACAGTGAAGCAACAAAAGCATCACAGCATACACAGCGGTCCTGACTAAAAGATAAGTGCCTTCCCTCATTCCTTTACAATTATCCAAATTACTTTCATACAAAATCGCTTCTAAAACATATTTAATCTATCTTATTTTTATAAAATATATATTAATTATAAGGTAGTTATATTATTTATAGGTAACTATTGCAAAAAATAGTATAAATATACGTAAATACATAAAATAAAAAGTAAGAAACCACGAACAAAAGTGAGTAATAAAATACTTTTATGCAATTTGCTTAACACATAAATGAGTAATTAGTTGATATATTTTCTTATTTCTCATTTTATATTGTTTCTGTCCACTTATATTAAAACTGTCTCTCTTTGGGGTATACAGAGACTATTATATAAAGAATAAAAATTGTGTAACCTACAATTCATTCCTGCTATTTGGTGAATTTATTGTGCAAACTAATTGTTGAACTTAAAATACAGCTATAGAACATGTAATATTGTTATATGTCGACTTATAAACATCGTAAAACTAGTAACATTATTATATTTAAACTCAATAAATATTAAAATAGTTGATTTCCAATATTAAGCAAATTAAACGGGTAGGTATCGGTATTAAAATTTAGGTCAGTTATTACAATGTTCTAACGTAATTTTGCCGACTAATTCCAGTGACATCTATCGCTGCGCGCGGGGTTGAGCTGTGCATTGAGTGACAGCGCGACGTTAAGCAGCTGCGTGAGCATCGCCGGTTTCGCTGAGCAGTGGTAGCCAAAGCAAGGAGCGTGAGAATTTTATTTGTTTTCTTTCTTACTTGATTACAATAATTATAAATAGTCACAAATTATACTTAAACCTAATTCAATATAATAACAACTAATACTTGTTTTGCAAAATGACCGATAAAGAGACAAATGCATTGTCATTATCACAATCTTCATTAGGTACAATACGAAGTAATTTAAAGGAATTAGTTACAAAGCGTAGCTCAATAAAGGGACAGATAACAAAATTTAAAAATTATTTGTCACAATTAAAGGATCAAGATCAATTTTCTAATATTGAATTAGCAGAATTAAACATCAAAATAACTAAATTTGAAGGGTTGTCTATAAAATTTGATAACTTACAAAGCGACATTGAAGTTTTAAATGCAGATAATATTGATTTCGAAATTGAAGAACGTGACAATATTGAACGTGATATTATAATTGGCATCGCAACTGCTAAAACTTTAGTCGAGGCTCATACTGATAATGCTAAAGATCAGTCTCAGTGCTTTCACGATCATCAAGAAACGAGCTTTAAGCTCCCGCAAATCCAAATTTCTAAGTACGACGGTTCTTATTTGCGGTGGCTAGAATTTCGTGATTCCTATGAAAGCTTAATTCATAACAATAGCCGTATCCACCCATTCATAAGTTTCATTATCTTACATCATATTTAGAGGGAGATGCAGCTAGAATTATTTCTAATCTCGAAGTGTCATCTGCTAATTATTCTGAGGCATGGAAAATTATTTGCGATAGGTATAATAACAAAAGATCATTAATTAATCATCATCTTAAATCATTATTTAATATACAACCACTCGGTCGCGAATCTGACAGGTCGCTGAGATTCTTAGTGGATCATGTAACTAAAAACTTGCGTGCGTTGGCCTGCTTAGACCAACCGACAGATCACTGGGATATATTATTGATCTATATGTTGTCTACTAAATTAGACAATATAACATTAATTAAATGGGAGGAACATAGAAATACTCTCGACGATGTTCCCACTTTAAAAGAATTTTATATATTTCTAAATGATCGTGCCGATGTCTTGGAGTCTTTGACTCATAATAAAAATGATAATAACTTTCATAAAAATATACCCACAAATTCTCGTCATTCTATACCTATTAATAATACAAATAAAATAAATTCTCCAAGCTCACATCATAATCGTACTTCATATACAAAGTCTTTTACTAGTATTAATCAAAATAGTAATAAATACCTATGTATCATATGTAATGAAAATCATAAAATATATGATTGTTCCGTATTCAAATCTAAGAGCATACAAGATAGATTAACGGAAGTGTCCACATATAAGTTATGTCCAAATTGTTTAAGACAAGGCCATCCATTAAGTGATTGTCGTATGGGACCTTGCAGAATATGTAAGCAAAGGCATAATAGTTTACTTCATAATCCTCTAAAAGAGATTAAAAGTAACGCCGCTGTGAGAGATAATGATACAGTAGTTAACTTTCATAATCAAACACCAAATCAAGTTATACTCTCTACAGCATTAGTGGAAGTTTGTAATCCATCTACAAACCAATCAGAGAAAATTCGTGTGCTTTTGGATTGCGGAAGTCAGTCTTCATTTATTAGTAAATCTCTAAAGGAAAAATTATCTCTAAATTCAAATCATATAGATACTATAAGAGTTATTGGCATAGGTAATAACTGTACAAATAATATTATAGAAACATGTACAACGCAACTAAAATCATTAAACAGTTCTTATCAACTAAATTTATCGTGCTTAGTCTTAGACAAAATAACAAGTGAGATACCTAAAGCTCCTATAAATATACAAAATATTAACTTACCTGAAAACTTGCCTCTGGCCGATCCTGTATTTCACAAACCTGCCTGTATCGATGTTCTGCTAGGAGCTGATGTCTTTTGGGAAATAATAGGTAATGAAACTCGGTGTATCGGTGAAAGGGGTCCTAAATTGATAAATTCAAAATTTGGCTGGATAATATCTGGTCCCATTCCTTCTAAAAATAAAAAATATAACAAAATATATTGCAATCATGCTTTAACTAAATCATCATACAATGATATAGATGATATCATTCCTAAATTCTGGGAAATCGAAGAGCTTCCTAAAAGGCCAATTCTCAGTAAAAACGAAAAACTATGCGAAAAACATTTCGTATCAAACACGACTCGTCTAAATACAGGTAGATTTTGCGTCAGATTACCTTTACATGACACTCCCGATTGTCTTGGAGATTCCTATAATCTTGCTAAAAGGAGACTACTAAATTTAGAAAAAAGATTTAGACGAAATCCATCTCTAAAAATCGATTATGCAAAATTTATCAATGAGTATACAGAGTTAGGTCATTTATCAAATTTAAATTGTGTAAAATCACTTAATTCATACTATTTATGTCACCATGCAGTCATGAAGGAAAGTAGCGAGTCCACAAAGCTCCGTGTTGTTTTTGACGGTTCTGCTTCCACATCATCAGGATATGCTCTCAACGATATTTTGATGGTGGGTCCAAATATGCAGGATTCTCTCTTCTCCATATTAATTAGAAGCAGACAATATAAATATCTTTTATGTGGCGACATAGAGAAGATGTATCGCCAAGTTGAAGTAAACGAAAATGATCGGGCGCTGCAACTAATATTATGGAGAGGAGATGAGTCTGAACCCATACAAACATTGAGTCTTAATACTGTCACTTACGGGACTGCAAGTGCCAGTTATTTAAGCACTCGATGTATTTGGCAAATCGGTGAGGAGCAGAATGATGAACTTATCAAAACCATTATAAAAAAGGACTTTTATATCGACGATCTCATCACAGGTTGTGACGATGAAGAGCAATTATGCTACATAAAACATTCAGTAACAAAGGCATTAAGTAATGGTTGTTTTAATTTAAGAAAATTTAAAAGCAATTCTAAAATTATATTTGAAAATAATTCATCTAATTCACAAGATAATTTGACAATTAGTGAATCAACTAGCACCCTCGGGCTTGGCTGGAATCCTTCTAGTGATAGTCTAAATTTTCCACTAAAAAATATACCTAAATGTAACATGGTGACTAAAAGAAATATTTTATCAATTTCATTCCAAATATTTGATCCTCTTGGACTTTAAGCCCTTGTATCATACAACCAAAAATTATTATGCAAAATTTATGGAAAGAAAAGATTCAATGGGATCAACCTGTACCACAAACTATCAGAGAGAGCTGGCAAAAATATTGTGACAATATACAGTATCTCAAAGAATTTCAAGTACCAAGATTAGTTCTATGCAATAATCCAATCGAAATAGAACTACACTCATTTAGTGATGCTTCTCAGGCAGCATACGGTGCATGTATTTACATGCGATCCATAGACGCTAATAATAGGGTATCTGTTAAATTATTATGTTCCAAATCTAAAGTATCACCAATAAAACCAATAACTATGCCACGCTTAGAGCTTTGTGCTGCTCTTTTAGCGGCTAGGCTTAGTGGAACGGTTATAGAATCCCTACGATACAAACCAAATAATGTAATCCACTGGTGTGACTCCAGTATAGTAATTTCTTGGATTAATAGTGATGTTACCAAGTTAAAAACTTTTGTTGCTAATCGCATAAACGAAATTCAGGAAAAAACTGTAGCATCATCGTGGCGTTATGTTCCGACTGATTCCAATCCGGCGGATTTGATATCCAGGGGCGTTGATGCAGGCAGGCTGGTGTCTATGAAGCTGTGGTGGTTTGGTCCGCAATTTTTATCTGAAAATAAAACAAAATGGCCCAAATTAAAAAATAATAAAATAGTTGTAAACTTACCTGAAGTTAAGTCGAATCCTGTAGTTGTTGCTGAACCTGTAATAAAATTTGAAAGATATTCAAAATTAGATAAAATTATAAGAATATTTGCTTATGTTAGACGTTTTATTTATAATACTAAAAATTCTACAAATAAAAAATACGGTAATTTGTCATTAGAAGAATTTAATGAGTCTTTTATATTACTTTGTGCTATGGCTCAAAAACAAACATTCCCTATTGAATATGAATTATTACTAAAAAACAAACAGCTTAGTACTAAATCAAAACTATTACCTTTATCTCCATTTATGGACAAGGATAATGTAATGCGAGTCGGCGGTCGATTGGAAACGTCTGATTATCCGTATGAGAAAAAACATCCCATTCTATTGCATTCAACTCATCATTTAACTAAACTTTATTTCGAAAAAGAACATCTGCAAAATATGCATGCTGGACCACAGCTTCTTTTAGCTACGGTTCGAGAAATCATTTGGCCTATCGGTGGCAGACATTTGGCAAGACGAACAGCTAATAAGTGCGTAGTTTGCAGACGTGCTAGAGGTACTACTCTCCATCCTAAAATGGGCGAGTTACCACTACAAAGGGTAACACCAAATTTTCCCTTTCTGTCGGTCGGTATAGATTTTGCCGGTCCATTTTACATAATTAATCGTAAAGGTCGGGGTAATAAACTTATCAAGTGCTATTTATGCTTGTTTATTTGTTTACGATACAAATGTATCCATTTAGAAGGAGTCAGTGACTTGTCAAAAGATGCATTCCTTATGACACTTCGACGATTTATAGCGCGTCGAGGAAAGCCAGCAGAGATCTTCTGTGACAACGGTCGTAATTTCGTTGCTGCCGCTAAAGAAATAAATAACTTTTTAAAGGACAATGAAGATTCTTTACGTCATTTTGCCAATCAAGAGCAAATTCAATTTAAATTCACACCACCTTATTCTCCTCACTTTGGCGGGCTCTGGGAAGCCGGCGTAAAGAATTCTAAATATTACATAAGACGCGTGATCGGAAATAGTCACCTAACTTTCGAAGAGATTTTAACTTTATTTTCTCAAGTAGAGGCGATTTTGAACAGCCGTCCCCTATATCCTCTATCGTCCTCTCCCGATGATTTCCTTTGTCTCACTCCAGGGCACTTTCTCATTGGAAGACCGTTGCGTGCACTGCCTTCCCCCAATCTACAAGACTACAAAGAAAACAATTTGCAAAGATACCAAAGAATTGAGAAATTACGTCAGCATTTTTGGAACAGATGGCAGAAAGAATATATATCGGAGCTGCAGCAAAGAACAAAATGGAAGACCAATACTGCAAAATTGAAAATTGGAGACTTAGTCATTATTCAAGAAGATTACTTACCTCCTTTGTGTTGGAAACTGGGACGAGTATTACGTTTATTCCCTGGACCAGACGGCATTTCGCGTGTAGCTGATGTCAAAACTGCAGGAGGATGTCTACGACGCCCTCTAGTTCGATTTTGTCCTCTACCAAATGAAGAGGATTTTAAATATTGAAAGAAGCCTTTCAAGGTGGCGGGAAGATGTTCCGGCACTCCTTCAACACTCTTGAACGCAATATATTTTAACTGCAAAAAGTTGCTATTTAAATGTTCACAGGCGTATTGGATTTGTTTTCGATGTACCTGCGTTATTTTGTATTCTCTCACTTTTTCTTCGTCTACAAAAATCATTCGGTCTCCTCAAAATTGTTAAAAATAATTATTAAAATTCAATATTAAAAGTAAATTTGGGTTTCATTTGAAACTCCGATGTGTTAGCGAAGACACAGGCTATGATTTTTTTAAATGATAAAATATATTAGAAGTAGGTAATGTTTATTTAAGAAAATTTCATTTTAAGCTCTTTTAATCACAATTTTTTTAAAGATTAGATATATACTGATTTTTTAAGGTATAGTTTTTAATTTTTAGAGAAAATAATTTTGTGCTCTATTAATCAGTAATGTTTTGATATTTTGTTCAAATTCAAATTTAAGAATCATTTATTCATGTAGGATATTTTAGCCGCTTATGAACGAAGTTTTTTTATATTATAATGTTTTCTCTACCTTCCAGTTCAGTACATAGTTAAGCTCTTTTAATCACTATTTTTTTTATTTTTATTCAAATTCAATTTCAAAAATCATTTACTCATGTACGACATTTTAGCTGCTTATGTATTTTTTTCATTTTTACAGATTCAATTGAGAAGAACTGGCAAGAAACTCAATTGAATTTCTTTATTTTTTTTAAACCAGTTTATTTCCAATGTATGTCTAATATTAAGTGAAAATCAAGTTCATGAACAACTTGTCATACACGCTCGTCAATTGGATTTGACATTTGAATTCTCACAGACGAGTCAACGATTCTCTCCATAACTTTAATCTTATTGAAAATAGTAGCATAAAAATCTGTATTAAGAAACTGTACATTTTTAATACGTGTAGGTATATTAAGATTTTGTTCCACACAAAACCTATCAAATAACTGACGTGCTGAAAAGGGCTATATTGAAAGCGGGCGAGCTTGTATGAATTGATTGATGAATGTGGATAAAAGCAAAAGGGGTTTCATTGCATTTGGCATTCCATTCTTTCTGCCCACCTCAATGGAAGACAGATTTAACCATACATGTATATGCAAAAAAGCAACTCAGACTGTGAAAAAAGTATTGTGAGACGTATATAAGAGTAAATTATATTAACTGTTACGTTTACATTCAGTCGCTTCTCCTGCCAGTTACGCTGCCGGAAATATTGCCGGGCGACAACTGAGCGAGAGAGCTGAATGTAAAAACACGCTGCCACTCGCGCTGCCAGTCCTTTGATTCGCGCACGAAAAACCGACAATCGAGGGCGCGCCGGGCAGCGCGCGTGGCAGCGCCAATGGCATGGGAAGTGTTTCCACTCATGTTTACACGCTCGCGCTGCTCACTTCCCTGCCCACTCGGGCTGAGTGTAAATTGGGCATTACGTTTACATTCAGCCGCTTACCCTGCCACTCGCGCTGCCGGAAATATTGCCGGGCGATAACTGAGCGAGAGGGCTTAATGTACACACACTGCCACTGGCGCTGCCAGTCCTCTCGCTGGTACTCGCGCTCGAAAAACCGACGACAAGGGAGCGCCGGACAGCGCGATATTCATTCTAGAAAATAGGCATGGAAAATATGGCGTTTATCTCCGCGCTGCTAACTTCCCTGCCCAAACTATCTTACGGTAGTAGTAAATTTTTGTTCATTATGTTTTATAGCATTCAGCCTTATTTTTCAGCTAAATATAAATAAATGTGACATTTGTTTGTGAAAATTTTAACCGTAAGGGGGTGAAATAAAATAGGAGAAAAATGTTTTTATGGAATTTCGTCATTTTTGAAGTTAGAATGATGAATCATTTTTATAGGATTTTTTGGGTTAGATTATTAAATACTTTATTTTTCTCAAGATCATTATTCCGCGCGGACGCGGGGTACAGCTAATCTATATGAACAAATTAAATTGAAATGTCTGTTTGTAATATTGAAATAACCGTTTTCTACTACATGCATATGATTATAAATTTGCATGGAGTAAAAAAACATTTTTTACTGTAATTGTCTGTCAGTCTGTTTGTTCCGGGTTAGCTGGAACAAACAGACTGACAAACTGGAATGTCTCTATCTGAAATGGCTGGGCCGATTTTAATGGGACTTTTTTGACAGGTAGCTGATGTAATAAGGAGTAACTTAGGCTACTCTTATTTTAGAAAAATAAAGTTAAATTCCACGCAGACATAGTCGCGGGAATAGCTAGTCATCAATATAATCCACAAATATTCCTATTAGATACACAAAAATGTAATTTTTTATGCTCATCAAATAGCAGATTTACCTTAATTAAATCTTTGGTTGCTATCATTACATAGTATAAAACAAAGTCGCTGTCGCTACCTGTCCATCCATATGTATGGTTAAATTTTTAAAACTACGCAACGAATTTTGAATCGTTTTTTTAGTAGATAGAGTGATTCTAGAGGAAGGTTTATATATATAATACATGTACACCCGGGCGAAACCGGGGTAGGTAGCTAGTAATGTATATAACTACAAAATTATCATCACTAAATCACTCAAAAGTGACATTTCCCGTTCACTACTGGGTAGGATTCCGTGAGCCACGGGGCGAGGCAATTTATCACGTCGAATTACGAACTAAAATGGCATTCATAGAAATCTGGTGTCGATAGATAATGAAGGAAATACAGGACTTGGCCTTCATAACTGTTTCCTTTAACTAAAATATAGTTTATCTGAATTTAGTTTACACTAGCTGTATTCGCGGAATTTAACTCTATTTTTCTAAAATAAAAGTATCCTAAGTTACTCCTTATATCTGTCAAAAAAGTCCCATCAGAATCGGCCCAGCCATTTCAGAGATTAGCTGGAACAAACAGATAGTCAGACAAAATTTTAAAAAATTTTAAATTGTTACCGTATTATATTCATATGCATGTAGTAAAAAACGGTTATTTCAATATTACAAACAGACACAACAATTTTTTTTATATAATATATAGATAGAATTATTAATTTTTAAATTTTAATTGCAAAACTTAAAAGAGCGATACGCAAGTTTCATTTTAATTCTTCTTATGATGAGTCGGCGTTCCGAATGAGTATTACTATAAAAAAATATGACTATTCAAAAGTGCTTATATTAAGTTTATTTGAATAAAGAAATTTTTTTATTAGAACACCAAGTTTTTGAAATTCGTTAATTTTTTTTTTTTTATAATAAGTAATATCTGTCTGCGTTATAGAATGATATAAAAAAACAAATCAATCAAAACAAAAACAAATCGCTCAAGAACGAAGTAATCAATTTAACTATACATATAAATAAAATTGGACTGTCTGTTTGTAATATTGAAATAAACGTTTTTTACTACATGCATATGAATATAAATACGGCACATACACCAAAATATCATTTATTACAATTATTGTCTGTCTGTCTGTCTGTTTATTCAGGCTAATCTCTGAAATGGCTGGACCGATTTTGATGGTACTTTTTTTGGCAAAATAAAGTTAAATTCCGGACGAAGTCGTGTGTACAGCTAGTTAGAAATGAAATTTGTATGCTTAAGTAACAATTTCAATTAGTTAAGTGGTAACTTTAATGGGCATCTGGTATTTTACCTTAAATGCGTGTAGGCACGCAAATATATAGTTTTAAATAATTTTACTACTGTATTTACCGTAACATTAGATGCTGGGTACATCGTCATTACATATTACAAAACAAAGTCCCTGTCGCTGTCTGTCCGTTATGTATGCTTAAATCTTTAAAACTACGCAACAGATTTTAAAGCGGTTTTTTAAATAGATAGAGTGATTCGAGAGGAAGGTTTATATATATAACGTAAACCCGAGCGACGCCGAGGCAAGTAGCTAGGATCTGATAAAATGAGATTTCAGCTGCGATTATTAGCTGGGACAGTTCAGGAAGAACTTTTCCGAACAGACAACATGAGTAGGCGATTTGAGGAAGTTGTTCAGAGATATTGACTTGAGATAACTCAAGTTAGTTGACCGTCGTAGGCATAGTTCAGACAGATATTTGATGATAAGGCGGATACGTGCTTCAAGATAAAACAATCCTTAATTTGAACTTAATCACTTAATCTAATATATCAATTTTATTATTTACTAGTGAATCACTCCGACTTCACACGGGTGCATATGGATTGTAGACTTTTTTTATTAAATTATTTGACATTATGAACCAATGATAGGAATCAACGATCGAATATAACAGTATGTATGTTATTGGTTCTTCTTTTCTTCCTTTCTTTCTTTCATCCTTTCTTCATTCCTTTCTTACTTTCTTTCTCGCTTTATATGTTTCATCTTTTCTTTTTGTAATCCGTTCTTTCTTTAGATAACGGATTAAGATTATTTTTCCCAAAGCCAAAATATAGTCGGCAAACATTATTTCAAAAGATTCGAAAGAATATTAACAGAATAAGATAACATGATTATTGAAGAACAACATTTATTATAATAAAAATAATCTCAAATACATAAACATGTTTTGTGGTTTCTAAAAGAAATTGAGTAGTGTTACTCTACTCAAAAAAGATTGATAATTATACATCTATATCAACCTAGTTATACAAAAGTTTTACCGAAATTGGGTCACCAAACGTAGAACCGCCATATGTGCCGATAAAGAGAATAATAAGAATTGCGACTCAGTCGATTTACTAATACAACCAGTTTTTTGTTGTCTACTAATAGGAATCAACGATCGAATATGACAGTATGTATGTTATTGGTTAACAGTTTCTTCCTTTCTGTCTTTCTTCCTTTATTCTTTTCTTCGTTTCTTCCTTTTTTCCTTTCTTACTTTCTTCTTTCGTTTCTTCCTTTCTTTCGTTTCTTCCTTTCTGTCTTTCTTCCTTTATTCTTTTCTTCGTTTCTTCCTTTTTTCCTTTCTTACTTTCCTTGTCTCTTTATATGTTCATCTTTTCTTTTTGTAATTCGTTCTTTCTTTAGATAGCGGTCTAACATTCTTTTTCCCAAAGCCAAAATATAGCCAGTAAACATAATTTCAAAAGATTCGAAAGAATATTAACAGAATAAGAAAACATGATTATTGAAGAATAACACATTTATTTTAATAAAAATAATCTTAATTCGTAAACATCTTTTGTGGTTAACAAAGAAATTGAGTAGTATTACTCTGCTATTACAGTTAGTTATACAAAATCTAGTTTTACCGAAATTGGGTCAACAAACGTAGAATCGTCATATGTGCCGATAAAGAGAATAATATGAATTGCGACTCAGTCGATTTACGGACACAACCAGTTTTTTGGTGTCAACCTTTGACAAAGTATAATATACCTGTCGACATGTCCCACAATGGCGTTCTGTCAGAATATATACAAGGAAAACGCTTTCAATTTGTGACTCGTCGTAATATTTTCCCATTGTGAGATGTTGTCGGTTAAATAAATTGTGGCTCTCGCAAATGGTGAGAAGGATTGAGGGCCACTATATATTACCCTTAAGAATTGCACAGCATCATTACTCTCCCGATCAGGAATACGTCAGATATGCTTCTCTCTATTTTTTCTATAAACCATGAAACGGCGTATATTCTAGACTAACTCCTCGATCCGGCTTCGCCCGGGTGTACACGTATTATACATATAAACCGACCTCTTGAATCACTCTATCTATTAAAAAAACCGCTATTATATCTATTAAAAAGTCGCGGGTTCGATTCCTCCCACGGCACAAACATTTGTATTCATGAGTATGATTGTTTGTACCAGTCTGGGTGTTTTCTATGTATAATATGTATGTATTTACAAAAAAATCTATGTATATGTATCAGCTATCTAGTACCCATAACACAAGCTTTAGCTAGCTTAACTTGGGTCTAGATGGTGCTGTGTGAATTGTCCTGAGATTATTATATTATTATTATATTATCTGTGGTTTAACTTTAATGATACAGATGAGACGGATTGGTTTTTTTTTTATAGGAATAGGATTTGTTTGTCCTATAAACAAACAAACATATGGCTCACCTAACGCTAAGTTAGTACTAGTAACACTTACTTTAGACTATATTGTTGACGTATATATTTATTTTTATATATTGCACCAAAATTGGCCATATCATGTTTAAATTAAATTTTTACTGGAGTAATTTATATTATTTTATTACATTTGGCTTGGGACCACGAAGCATCATTCCAGACTACGGCCCGCCTTTACTTTGTGCCCATCATCCTGCACAAAGAGCGTCCTACAATAGGACCGGATGCGCTAAAGTAGTCTCAACATTCTAGGATAAATATTTCGTTGCCATTGAATCGAAAGAAGTTTCATTTTAACTCGACAGTTATATATTAAATCATTTATATACAGTGACTAATAAAAGAGTCTTTTATCAAATCAAATCAAATCAAAATTCATGTAAGTCTATTACAGACTGATGGTATGTCAAATCTACCGTCAGTTCGGAGTGTTTTCGAGCCAAGAGGAACTGACGGGACACTTAGCTTTTGTTCTTTTTTTGTCTTTTTCTTCTTAATCGTTCTCTCACTACTTTTTTTTCGGACTACTCTAATGCTGTTGGCCGCAGCTGGCCTTTACAGCTTCACCGGACGATAGGGGGCGAGTGCAGATGGTACTCCAAACCCGTGGAAGATTTATGGAGCGGCTGACGGATACGAGTTTAGTCTGAGAGCACCGCTAGGGGTTCGAACCTCAGCTCAGGCCGTCGTAATATCGATCCCCGTTTGAATTGGACGGGGGATCGATCGGAGGGGAGAACAGGAGATCGATCGGTGAGGTTGACTCTATACAGCTGTCTTGTCGACTAGCTGTCGCCATCTGCTGCGCTCAGATGCCTGATGTATTGCGTTTAAATCTTAAAACTCTTTTTTTTTTTAATATTTAAATAATACAGTTTCATTATTAATATCTTCTCTATTTGTTATTCAGTTTCAAGTCAATGAAACTACAAATATAAAACATTGTCTGCCCATGTTTTTATATTTGTAGTTTCATTGACTTACAATGTTTGACAATATGCACAGGAAGTAAATGCGTCTTACAGCCTAAGATATTAGTATTATAAATGCGAAAGTAACTCTGTTTGTCTGTATATCTGTCGCGCTTTTTCGCCAAAACTACTGAATCGATTTTAATGAAATTTGGTACACAGACCGTCTTGGCTCTGAGAAAGGACATTGGCTACTTTTTAATTCGAAAATACGGTTGTAAGCGGTTGAAAGGGTAGATAAAAGGTTGTATGGTTGTATCGTCATTTTTAACGCTAGAAGCGTGAAACTTATTTTTTAGGCTGTTGATTAAATATAAATAATTATGACATTCAAAATTTATAAAAATTTTTATCCCTTAAGGGGTAAAATAAAATAGAAAATGATGATGAAATCTTGTATGGAAATTCGTCATCCTTGAAGCTAGAACGATGAAACTTTTCTTTAGCTATTTTGCGTTAGATTATTACTATTATTACTTTGTTTGGGTCATTATTTTGTTTAATTTAGTCAATATTAGATTATTTACGAATTTAGTTAGGTGATTATTATTTGTTGTTGACTATCTACCCACCCCGGCTTCGCACGGGTGTACATGTATGATACATATAAACCACCCTCTTGAATCACTCTATTAAAAAAAAACGCTACAAAATCAATTGCGTAGTTTTAAAGATTTAAGCATACATAGGGACGGACAGACAGCAACAGCTACTTTTTTTTATACTATGCAATGATTAATCAATTTTATATTCAGCAGTGGATTGAAGTAGACAGTTATTAATTATAATGATGAATTAATAAGAACAATGTAATGTAGTTTATCTGAGGATTTACCTCTATTCTAAGTATAGAATAAACTTCCAAGAATGGCCTCTGTAAAGTAAACACGTAATCCTTGTTCACAGCTCGAATTAACAGACCTTCTTACTTGGAGAGCTAAATATCTGCCATTAATTAAATTACTGTATTCAAACCAATGTTTTCTTATTTATTTTCTTAATACGGTTATCTCTCTGTAATAGCATTTGATGGGAAAATGTGTAAAACTATAGAAGTTTATTTTGACCGCCATGATGGGACGGGCCGTTTAGTCCCAAGCTTATCTGAACTAGTATTATAGTTACTAGATAACTGATATAAATAATTATAATGTCCCTTGACAATTGTCACAACGCCATCTAGTTCCAAGGTAAGCATCTGAACTATATAAATAATTATAATGTATTATAGTTACTAGATAACTGATATAAATAATTATAATGTCCCTTGACAATTGTCACAACGCCATCTAGTTCCAAGGTAAGCAGAGCGAGTGTTATGGTTACTAGAAATCTTATATAAATAATTATAATGTCCCTAGACAATTGTCACAACGCCATCTAGTTCCAAGGTAAGCAGAGCCAGTATTATGGTTACTAGATGAGTGATATAAATAATTATAATGTCCCTAGATAATTCTCACAACGCCATCTAGTTCTAGACACTTGATATATATACATAGATATTTTTTTTTTGTAAATACAAAGTATAAATATAAAACACCATACAATATACAATATATTATTTAGCTGACTGATTATTAACATTATAACATAACACACTATTCATTCATTCATAATTTAAGAGTGTGCTCTTGCGTGGAGCTCCCGCCACGTTCACGATCTTCTATCAGTCTTTCTGTTGAATCAGTCTTTTCAGCTGTTGATACGACAGGACTCCAACTTTTTCTATACTTGCTTGATATAGCTATGTCTTGGTCTTCCCCTTCCTCTCATTCCATCTATTTTTCCTTTGATAATGTTATTAATTAGTTCGTCGTGTCGTATCAAGTGCCCCAACATTCCCTATTCTCAATAATATCTATGATCTGTCTCATTTATTTAACCCTTTCAGGCACTTCTTCATTCTTTATTCAAGTTGTAATTGCGTTGACTGATTAATGGATCATCCAAGCATCATTGTCCTTACTAATATTATAAATGCGAAAGTATCTCTGTCTGTCTCTCTGTCTGTCTGTCTCGTTTTCATGCCAAAACTACTGAACCGATTTAAATGAAATTTGGCACACAGATAGTCTAGATCCTGAGAAAGGACATTACTTTTTAATGCGAAAATGGGGTTGTAAGGGGTTGAAATTGGGGATGAAAGATTATATGGAAGAATCGTCATTTTTGAAGCTAGAAGCTTGAAACTTATTTTGAGACTGCTAATGAAATATAAATAAATATGGCATACAAAGTTTTTGAAATTTTTCCCTTAAATAAAAATAGGGGATAATTTTTTTTACATAAATTCGTCTTTTTTGAAGCTAGAAGCTTAAAACTTAGTTTTGAGGCTATTGATTAAATATAATTAATTATGAACATTCTAAGTTTGTAAAAATTTTACCATTAGGGGTGTAAATTAAAATAGGGGGTGAAAGTTTTTATGTAAATTCGTCATTTGATTAAATATGGTGATTAAATATAAATAAATATGACATTCAGAGTTTGTAAAAAAATACCCTTAAGGGGGGTAAAATAAAATAGAGGATAAAGTTTTATGTAAATTAGTCATTTTTGAAGCCAGAAGTTTGAAACTTATTTTTGAGGCTGTTGATTAAATATAAATGAATATGACATTCAAAGTTTGTAAAAATTACCCTTAAGGGGGTAAAATAAAATAGGGGATGAAAATTTTTATGTAAATTCGTTATTATTGAAGTTATAATGGTGAAACTTTTTCATTTGGCTTTTATTGGGTTAGGTCATTCAAAATTTTTTTCATTATTTGGTCAACGTCACTATTTTACGCAGACGAAGTCGCGGGTACAGCTAGTCTATTATATGTTAGGCTTATACTCCCGGAGACCACATCTAAAAAGATGTCTTACAAATATTAGCAAAGTTAAAACTAAAAACTCATTCTGAAGCCTGCAAAATTGAACAAGTTGCATTAGAGTCATGTCAAATGCACGTGCTCATGCATCTCACGTAGCCTGTCTAGATTTACATAATACTCTTGATACGCAAAATACACCGCCTCAATGCCGGCATTAAATCATCAAAGTTAGGTAGTTTGCGATTCATAATCGTTTATATGTCGACACGTAGGGGAATTGTAAATCAAGTAGTACACACCATAAAGTGAACATTATTGCTCGGGAAAAAACAGGGAATTTATATAAGAAAATTCGACGGGTTTAACGCAAAAAAGGTAGCCGAGTTTGTTGTGTTCAAGCCCTTGGAGATTTTAGTTGAAAACGTGACGTTTTTTTGTATTGAAGTGAAGAAAGAAACGGCAAGGTATAATATTATGAGTGGAATTTTAATATAATAGACTGTTATTATGAATAGGTAAAAGTTTGTGAGTTTGGATGTTTGGGATAATCTCCGGAAGCAGTAATCCGATTTAGAAAATCAGTTTTAGTATGGAGTACCCCATTTATTGTTGAAGGCTATACGCTATATATCATCTGGACACGATAAAGTATATTATATACATTACACGTGACTTCGTCCGCGTGGAATTTAACTTTATTTTTCTATAATAAAAATAACCTAAATTACTCCTTATTACATCAGCTACCTGCCAGACAAAAATTAAAAAGAAAATTGAACTAACAGACAGATAGACAAAAATTGTAAAAAATGTTATTTTGGTGTATGTACCAAATTAATATTCATATGTATGTAGTAAAAATTGGGTTATTTCAATATTACAAACAGACACTCAAATTTTATTTACACGTATAGATATTGGTGATCAAATTCAAACCATTTCTCAATCTACGCCTGTATTGTGACTTCTGAACGAAGCATCATCAGACATTGAATAGAGTTCAGATATAGCTTGGAGGTCTAGTGTGGACTGTTCGGTTTGGTTGCCGGACAGTCAATATTAGGCTAGTGCTTTCAAGTAGCGATGGTCAGGTTTCCGAACTGAATGGTCTCACACATGCTAATGCCATTGGAATTAAAAATAAAACAGTAATTAAAAAACTTTATGTTAATTTAATTCATTATCGAGCCTTTAAATGTATAAACAAATTATGACATACAAAACTTTATTTTCAACTCAGAGTAGCATGCCATACTGAATGGTCTAACACATGCAATAGTAGCGGAATTAAAAATAAAACAGTAATTAAAAAACTAGTCGTTAATTTAATTTATTATTGAGCCTTTAAATGTATAAATAAACTATGACATACAAAACTTTATTTTGAAGTAGAGTAGCATACCAAACTGAATGGTCCCACACATGCTAATAGTAGGGGAATAAATATAAAACAGTAATTAAAAAACTAGTTGTTAATATAATTTATTAATTTAAGTATGTCTCTGGGCAGTGCCTGAAAATCAGTGGTTTGCTGTTTGTATGCAGCAAACAATGCTCTGTGGTGCTGCCATTTTGCGTATGGAAAATGCATAGTCGTTTGCAAGTTGTAAAGAAAATTAACTAAAGAGGATTGAAGTTTGTATGGAAAATCGTTATTTATTTGCCTTTTTTAGGTTAGATTATTGAATATTGTTTTTTTTTTTTGGTCGAGATCACTATAACACGGACGAAGTCGCTGACACAGCTAGTAAGCGTAAATCAAAAGTTATATAGAAACAACAAGTGACGTTAGAAATCACTAATCGTCCCGATTAAATGTATAAATGACTTAAACGATCGTACCCAAACGTCTCGGATGTTACAATATCCCAACCTATCGATACAAAGTTTCCATTCGGTTTATATGGGATACAAACTTAGTGAACTAAGCCCTGTAATTTGACTCGAGATCCGGGTAAGCTCAGAGGCTAGTAAATAACCGTTGGATTCGTAGATAAAGGTTGTCGATTTCTTTGGTACTAATTCTTTATACATAGGAAACTTTATTATCCCAGTTTTTGTAGCGTTGAGCTTGAGAGATTGGGTGTAACAAACAAGTGTATACGACCCATGGGGTTACGTAGACTATGGTTGTCTGCAGTTGAATTTTAGTTTGTTTTGGAAAGTTATGTAAATGATATTTAATTACTGCAGGGAGATTTTGTTTAAAATCTGATAGTCTACTTTCGCCGATAGAAGTAGAAATAGAAATAATCTTTATTCAAATGAACTCATTACACTTTTGAATAGTCATATTTTGATTTTAACACTCATTCGGAATGCAGATTCATCACAAGAAGAATGAGCAAGAAACTTGTGTGTTGCTCTTTTGAATAGATGTTTTTTTTTATATAATAATTACAGTATAACAAGTAAGAGGCATGCGATAATCAACATAAAAATCGCTACGCACTCATTATTAGTGTAATCAGATATTATTGTCAGTGCTATAGATTTTAAGTTTTTCTATAAAAACATTATTGTCGTTAACGAATTCTTCAATAGCTTTTTTACAAAGGAAGTATTTTATGTGGTACATTTAAATCTTTTTACAGACAGATTTATAACAGATTCTGGTATTTTGTTGTAAAACCTTACGCAATAGCCATAAAAGGAATTACTAACTTTAGTTAAACGAACGAACCACTGAACCTGCTTTGCAAATTGTATTGTACTTTGAAGTATGAAATAAATGTGGTACTTAATAGTAAATTTGTCTGGTTTGGAAGCAAGGTCCCGTACTCCTCGGAAATTATATTTCACCCATGTAGATTTTAAAAAGTCGTGCATAGATATTTTCAAACGATAGAGAAAAGTCTTCTTTCCTCGATATTTTCTTTAGAATTTCATTGTTGATATTCAAATATCGAGGAATTCAAACATGACATTTTAATTTATATTTAGGTGACTGAAACTCAAAGGTGACTGACGTAGTGATCTATCAACGCACAGCCCAAACCACTGGACGGATCGGGCTGAAATTTGATATGCAGGTAGATGTTATGACGTAGGCATCCGCTAAGAAAGGATTTTTATTAATTCTACCACCAAGGGGATAAAATAGGGGATGAAAGTTTGTATGAAACTTTGTCAATATTAAACCGATCGGGTTGAGACTTTGCATGCATAAAGCTACTATGACGTAGGCATTCCCTAAGAAAGGATTTTAGATAAATTCCACCCCTAAGCGGATAATTAACTGCGGGCAAAAGTTAGTTTATATATATAGTTTATAATATAAATGGTCAATTTAAGTGTATCTTTTGGGTTTTTCCTACGTATAATATATATGTATTTACGAAAAAAGAATCTGTATATTTGTACCAGTTGTCTAGTACCCCATAACACAAGTTTTAGCTAGCTTAACTTGGGACTAGATGGCGCTGTGTAAATTATCCTGAGATTATTATTATTCAAATTCAAATTCGAAAATAATTTCTTCATGTAGGAGATTTTAGCCGCTTATAAACGTAATTCTTTTTTATATTGTAATTTTTTCCCTACTGTACTGTTCAGTATATAGATCTAATTGAGAAGAACTGGCAAGGAACTCAATTGAATTGCTTTTTTTTAATGTTTTTTTTTTATTCTTATTTCTTAGATATATAAACATAAAAAAACAGCGCTAATGTCGTTAATATAAGGTGTCCCATCTCAATTCGGGGTCTCTTTAAAATTGGTTTATGTAGGATTCAAACTTTCATACAGTAAGCCCCGTAATTTGACTTGAGATTTTGGCGTAAGCCCGGGCTGCCATAAATAGCTTATTAGTTTTGAACGTAAACTTGGCAGTAAGAAAGTATAGCTTTACGTTTATTTAAACTGTAATTATATACACATTTTGTAGGTGAAACACCTACATTATGTTAAGATACCAAATACAACTGATCATGGTAGACTTTATGAAAACTTTCTCATATATTTAATTGTGATTTATTTTATCTATACATATGAATAAAATTGGAGTGTCTGTTTGTAGTATTAAAATAACCGTTTTTTACTACATGCATATGAATATAAATACGGTACATACACCAAAATAACATTTTTTACACTTTTTGTCTGTCTGTCTGTCGGTCTGTTTGTTTCAGCTAATCTCTGAAATGGCTGGACCGATTTTGACGGGACTTTTATTGGCACGTAGCTGATGTAATAAGGAGTAACTTAGGCTACTTTTATTTTAGAAAAAATATTTTATTTTAGAAAAATAAGGTTAAATTCCACGCGGTCGGTCGGGTCGAAGTCAATCGAAGTACAGTGGTATAATAAACCGCTAGACTAAAGAGACGGTCATTTAGCCAGTTAGTCGTGAAAAATGAAATTACAGACACATGTTTGCACCGTGTTCGAACCCGCGACCAACTGAAAGAAGGCGGTGTACTCAACCGCTAGACCATCAAGGCTTATTTAGTTGTTTAGTCGTGAAAATATAATTAACAAGCACGACTTCTCATTTGTAATATCAGTATATACTTGTATGAGCTCATATTCGATGTAAGATCGATAAATATAGTGATAGAAAATATAAAATTCATCTGCGAGGTAGATACGCAAAATCAGACAAAATGAGGAAAGAAACAGGAAAGCTGAGTATGGGCAACACCTTTGATAACAACTAGGGCGAAAACAAAAAAAAGGTGCCAAAGAAAAATCAAGGATACGATAAAAGTACGGAAGGGAATTGAAGAGGAAACTGCTGTTATGTATTCACCATTTCTGATTGATATAAAAATGTATATAAATGTCTGTAGTGTGTTTTTCTATTGGCATTGAAATTGGGAATCATTTAAACGATTATGTTGGTTAGTCAAATTCAAAAATTATTTATTCATTTTAGCCGCTTATGAACTCAAAATCAAATTTTTTAAATTATAATTTTAATTATTTTACTCTACCGTCCAGTTCTCTACTTTCATACCTCAATTGACCACCGTTCCGGATTATTTTTTGAGACAAAAAATAACTCTATTTCTATCCTCGTGATATAATCTGTCATCATCGTCAAATTTGATAAAAACCTCAATTCAGCTGTTCAGTTATGAAAGAGTAAGAGACATACATGTACTTACTTCCAATGGTCGCGGGTTCGATTCCTCGCATGGCGCAAACATTTGTTTTCATGAGAATGATTGTTTGTGTCGGTCTGGATGTTTTCTATATATAATATTTACGAAAAAATAAAAAATCAATACGTTTTTATGTATTTTTTAGCCACACTGCAGTGATCGTAGGAATAGGGAAATAAGGAACTCACCCAAATTACACAAATTATAATATAGATGATCTGAGTCGGCGACTTGAAGCACTTGAAGTTTTCAATTACAATACACCACACTCGCGACACAAATACAGTTTGTTATAATATTTAAGGAGCTCCTTGATTAATTAAAAAAATTGATGCATGCGGTGGTTGTTTCACTTGTTAGATGGCGGCGAATAATTGAATTGTCCATATTGTGCCGGGGAAAGGGGGGCGGGAAAAAGCAGTGTGGCGGTTTACCAACCTATTATTATTATTTTTTTTTTTATGGATTTAGAAGACGCGCGAACACGTTTATTATAGGTATTAGTACCCATAACACAAGTAGATAGCTTAACTTGGGACTAGAGGGCGCTGTGTGAATTTAAAAAAAAAAAAAATAATGGAGGTCCATTTGATGGATTTAAATTTACTATAATTTATTAACCATGAGCGGTTACATCCATTGACTGCATGTAATTAATTCTCGGCGACTAGGATTGATTACAGCGTGCTGCCTTTTAACCCGCCTTCTACATGCGCCGTTCCGTTAACCCTTCAGATTTGTCATGTACTGAAAAGGGTAGCAACTGTAAAGCCACTAAGTATTCGTGAAAGGCTTTTTATGTTTTATTACCAAAGATTACCTTATTATATGTGGTCTACGTATATTTCTCACAAGTCTTTATTTGAACCTTGAATATAACTCTTTTTTTTGTTAGGACTAAGATCTACATAATAATAAACACTATATCCTGTGCATAGAGAAGAAATGCAATTAAAAAATAATGTTGGAAAGTACATACAAATATCTACGGAGATTCTAGTGTTTTTTTTTAATGGATGATAATAGATTGGTAATCCCACCTGCGCTATCGGTATACACTGGCGGGGCACCAGTGTGGGGTGATAGATGAGAAGGAGGTCATAGCCCACCGTGACGAATCTAATAATAAATCAATCACTATGGTTTCCAGGAGGAATCACGAGGACATCGACCTGACAGATTATAACGCTTGCAATGAGGCTACTAGTCCCCATTACTAACAATCCCTCCTCCCTATGAGAACCTAGTGTTATGTACATACAAAAGGTAGATGGCACATAAAAGACACTATATTTACTAAACGAATAAACATATATTTTTTTATTCTGTATGATTCTTACTCACTAAAAATCATACTTTAAAAGACAGTGCTCCCGTCAGACGGGAGCCGAGGAGGTCTATAGGATTGTTATCCACTAAAATAGGTCGCCCTAACAACGGGGCAGACCCCATCTCGTTGTTAGGGCGACCTATTTTGTTGACCTATTCGTTGCCGCGCCGCCTACTTTCTTACGTCAGAGGGGAGTAGAGGGGATGTTACTCATTAAAAAAACCACACAGTGTACCTACAAGCCCTATTACCGGAGATACGAAGTCGCGTTAGCATTTTACCGCGACTCCGGCAGCGTTGGCGCGCGCTGTAGATTTTGTAGGGTAAGCCCCATCACGTTGTTAGGGCGCCCTATTTTACCTTACTCAATTGTGAAAGTGTATGGTTACATGCATGTAATTTTACTACCTAATCTCAATCAAATAAACGCAGTTTAAAAAGCAAGCTTTTAGCGATAAGAATGGGGCCACTAATATTTATTTATTGTGTTGTGTTGCGTTATGCGTGTATGTACAGACTGATATGTCGTCAGTTTGGAATGAATTCGAGATGAGAAAAATAGACAAGAAACTCAGCTCGTATTCTTTTCAGATAAATATTGTACGTGTTTACAATAATACAGATTCATATAAATTCAAATTTGGGAGAACAGAGTGACCACTAGCATAAGCTATTGGAAAAGCAAAAAGTCTAATCTGATTTCGTAACCTGAACAGACCATCCCCCACAAGCAGCACCCGTTCACGAGTATGACGGATTTTCTTCTTAATCCATCATAACTAGGACGATTGACCGTACGATGACAGTAAATTCGACAAAACTGATATAGCAGTTCCAGCGTAGACTGATATGAAAATGAGATAGGTAGATTCACAAAGAACGATAAAACGTCGGCCGAGACAACTTTTCATTACAAAGACGACGGATCTAAGTCTGGAGGTGTATTCAAATTTTCTAAGACCCATTTAGAATCTGTAACGTTGCTTCTACCTAGTTCCTACAAGAATAAATTAGTTACTATGTTTATTATTAAGAAAAGGTTGAAATCGCACTATTTATAGACCTTATGTTTGCTGGAGGAATATTGCAGTGGTTGATATGTTTTAAATTTAAATAAAAAGAATATTTAGATTGTATTGTAAGTTGATTTTAATAGTGACGCCACGGAATGTTCGAGGAGTGCAAAATTGTATATAAAATATCATCGATATTCTGTGCCTGACGTTCGAAATTTGAAATTTGAAATTTTATTTTTAAATAAAGTAAAGGGCTATTTGCGATCGCAAACATGAACGAAATTCAGCACTACTTAATGTTAATCGTCAACATAGATTACATAACGAATCAAATAGCTGCATAGTAAAAAGAAATTTTATTGTGTGGAGTATTTACATAAACTTAATGTTAAAAATTATAAGTATAAGTTACAAATACAACTACTGTTCCAGTAATAGTACAAAGACGGTGATATTCCCCAGTGGCATTTTTATAATTGCAGAAACCAAGTTATCACTACTATTTTTGTAGACTTGAACAATTTTGCCAAGCGGCCAACAGGCTGGTGGTGTATTCAAAAAACAACACTTTTCTAGATTATTACACTTGCCTAACCACTTAGATCTAACCTGTAGTTCAGACAAATACTGTTTATAAAATTGCTTCCAGAACATTTGTTTGAAGCGAGTAATCCTTTGAAACAATGACAATCTGTTTTCGTTAACATTACATGTATTTGGTTCTGGTAAATCCACAATAGGCGTCCCTATGAGAAAGTTATTACGTAATGACGATCGTATTGCAGATATATCGAATAAATATTAATTATTGTAGATATATATGTATTTCACTGAATGCACTAGTTAATCCGACTCGTTGGGACCAAAATGTTTGCTGGAGGAATATTATTATATGTTTTAAAAAATAAAAAGGATTGATTGTAATTTTAATAGTGACGCCACGGAATGTTCGATTTATATAAAATATCATCGATATTCTGTGCCTGACGTTCGAAATTTGAAATTTGAAATTTTATTTTTAAATAAAGTAAAGGGCTATTTGCGATCGCAAACACCTTAGTATGATTGGTTTCATCATGTATTTTATTATTTGTATTTTGTGTAATCTATAGTAATTGTATATGTATGTATATATATATAACTTTTATTAATGTTTATTTTATTTATTATTGTATATTTTATTATAATTATAATATAATTAGAACTTTATTTATTTTGTTGAATTTAACTTTAAATGTTTTTATATTTTTATAGTACCAACTAGTCAATTATATACAATAAATATAATAAAATAATAATAATAATACACATACATACATAAATCCAGGCGGACAACACAAAGCAAACATAATAGTGTTAATTGCACAGGTGTTACCTACTCATTACTAGCTATGCCTCACTGTTGGGTTGACTGGTAGAGATCTCTCTTAGAGATAAGTCCACCTTTGCTCACTCTGTATATGTTTAAGTTTAGAACTATATTTAAAAGTGCAATAAAGAATATATATTGTTAGTTTCAATACATAAAGAACACTCAGTTGACTAGTTTGTTACTTACATTTCAAATTTGAAACCATAGTAAGTCATGTGATGTTGGTGGCGACACGATTATGCAACCACCAATAGTAGTAGATATAAAGAGGCCGGGTCCCTCCTTTTCTCGAGGCGATCGAGACGACCAGTGAATGTACAGCGACGCAATTTATATGGAGTGTAATTTGAAAAAAAGGAATAAAATAAAAGTACTACAGCATCGACGTATCATTTCTGAAACTTCCCAATATTATCGAACTAATATTAGCCTTGACAATATTCTTACAAAAATAAAATTGCTTAGTAAATACAGCAGCGTTTTGTATATAAAGAGGGTAGTTCCTCTATTTGGGATACCTCGTCATCAGAACCCGTGTTGGGCATGGTGTAGGCAAGAAATAATAGTCTTATTGCAAAATCCAATCGTCTATTCACTCACTCCCAGTAACAAAATAATAAAATCACTAATTATCAATTATCAATTCTACTACTACTTATCAATTCAAAAGTGCCGTTTCGTAATTGCTGTTAAAACTGTTTTACCCTGTACCTCACCCAAGCAATCCGCTTGACGTTTCCAACAACGATAATAGATGGCGCTAGTCTATTAGAAATTAATCAATTGAGCTTCTTTGTTGATTCTGCGACATATATTAAACAACAAACAAATAAAAACGACATAGTGCGGTAACAATATAAATTTAAGTCCTTATTAAATGCATGTTGATGAAATAATTATCAATTCTAAGCAGTTAGATAATAATTTGTATGTTAAATTGGACATTATCCTTATTTTGAAGATTAATAGTAGGTACATAATAAACTAAGCATATTCAAAACAAAAACTGTGTTACGGCAAGGTTGATCGTTCATACTTGTTACATTTAAATATAGTTAATTCTACAGTTGATTTTTACATTCTACTACTGCTTACATACCACATGAAATAAGCGCGTGATCGATCGATCGATCCAAAGGGGTAAAGTGAATTAATAATAACGTAAAAAAATAATCAGTTGAAATTCTTGCCAGTTCTTCTCTATATCAGCTAGACGATTTTGAGAGTAGGGATTCTCAGTAACAAGACCATCATCAGACACGAGTAGTGATGAAATCGAAATTACGACGGCCTCAGCCGAGGTTCGAACCACTAGGAGTGCTCATACTAAAGTTGTATTCGTCAGTTAGCATTCAGCCGCTTCACAAGTCTGACAGACTACTCTAATGCTTTTGGTTGAAACTGAGCTTTACAGCTTCACCGGACAATAGGGGGCGAGTGCAGATGATACTCCAAACCCGCGGAACGACTTGTGAAGCGGCTGAATGCCAACTGACGAATACAATTTTAGCGTCTGGACACCCCTAGCGGTTCGAACCTCGGTTGAGGCCGTCGTAATTTCGATTTCATCACTACTCGTGTCTGATGATGGTCTTGTTACTGAGAATCCCAACTCTCAAAATCGTCTAGCTGATACAGAGAAGAACTGGCAAGAATTTGAACTGATTATTTTTTTACGTTATTATTAATTCACTAACTTTACCCCTTTGGATCGATCGATCGATCACGCGCTTATTTCATGTGGTATGTAAGCAGTAGTAGAATGTAAAAATCAACTGTAAGTGAATACTATAGAGCCTATATTTAAATGTAATATAAGTATGAACCGAGCCCATCATTACCTTGCCGTAACACAGTTTTTGTTTTGTTAAAAACTAGCACGGAGGGCAGTTTTCTTTCTTTGGTACTGGTACTGCCGTATGCTTAGTTTATTATGTACCTACTATTAATCTTCAAAATAAGGATAATGTCCAATTTAACATACAAATTATTATCCAACTACTTAGAATTGTTTCATCAACACGCATTTTATAAGGACTTAAATTTATTTTGTTACCGCACTATGTCGTTTTTATTTGTTTGTTGTTTAATATATGTCGCAGAATCAACAAAGAGGCTCAATTGATTAATTTCTACTAGCATAGCGCCATCTATTATCGTTGTTGGAAACGTCAAGCGGATTGCTTGGGTGAGGTACAGGGTAAAACAGTTTTAACAGCAATTACGAAACGGCACTTTTGAATTGGGCGTGAGCGTGAGAGGTTGTGCTGCCAATTTAACATACAAATTATTATCCAACTACTTAGAATTGATAATTGTTTCATCAACACGCATTTTATAAGGACTTAAATTTATTTTGTTACCGCACTATGTCGTTTTTATTTGTTTGTTGTTTAATATATGTCGCAGAATCAACAAAGAGGCTCAATTGATTAATTTCTACTAGAATAGCGCCATTTATTATCGTTGTTGGAAACGTCAAGCGGATTGCTTGGGTGAGGTACAGGGTAAAACAGTTTTAACAGCAATTACGAAACGGCACTTTTGAATTGGGCGTGAGCGTGAGAGGTTGTGCTGCACTCTGTACCGAACTTGCCGCGCTTCCCTGAATAATCCGTTGTCATCTGACTGATTGTTAGTGATTTTATTATTTTGTTACTGGGAGTGAGTGAATAGACGATTAGATTTTGCAATAAGACTATTATTTCTTGCCTACACCATGCCCAACACGGGTTCTGATGACGAGGTATCCCAAATAGAGGAACTACCCTCTTTATATACAAAACGCTGCTGTATTTACTAAACAATTTTATTTTTGTAAGAATATTGTCAAGGCTAAATATTAGTTCAATAATATTGGGAAGTTTCAGAAATGATACGTCGATGCTGTAGTACTTTTATTTTATTCCTTTTTTTCAAATTACACTCCTTATAAATTGCGTCGCTGTACATTTACGTCTGGTCGTCTCGATCGCCTCGAGAAAAGGAGGGACCCGGCCTCTTTATATCTACTACTATTGGTGGCTGCATAATCGTGACGCCACCAACATCACATGACTCAATATCGTTCCAAATTTGAAATGTAAGTAACAAACTATTCAACTGAGTGTTCTTTATGTATTGAAGCTAACAATATATATTCTTTATTGCACTTTTAAATATAGTTCTAAACTTAAGCATATACAGAGTGAGCAAAGGTGGACTTATCTCTAAGAGAGATCTCTACCAGTCAACCCAACAGTGAGGCATAGCTAGTAGTGAGTAGGTAACACCTGTGCAATTAACACTATTATGTTGAAATGTCCAAAAGTTGAGAAAAATAAAACATTTAAAATTCAACAAATTAAATAAAGTTCTAATTATATTATAATTATAATGAAATATAGAATAATAAATAAAATAAATATTAATAAAAGTTATATATATATATATATATATACATACATATACAATTACTATAGATATCTACATATATTACACAAAATACAAATAATAAAATACATGATGAAACTAATCATACTAAGGTCTATAAATAGTGCGATTTCAACCTTTTCTTAATAATAAACATTATTAAACTAAACAGTTTTATTAATTGCTTGTACTTTAACTACGAGTAGAAGCAACGTTACATACGTTAATTCTAAATTGGGTCTTAGAAAATTTGAATACACCTCCAGACTTTCTGATCCGTCGTCTTTGTAATGAAGTAGGTGTAGACTATACGAACTCGGCCGACGTTAAACTTTAAGTTACGTTCTTTGTGAATCTACCTATCTCATTTTCAGGTATGCTTAAGGCGTTTGTTAAACCCTTCATTCAGCTCTACGCTGTTTAAAATACTAACTAATTTATTCAGGAATTGGTGTTTAACAGAAAATTTTGTACCTAGACTGACTGAAAAGTTGTCTGCGTTTATCAGTCTAAGCTATATCAGTCAGGGAACTGCTTGTGTCGAATTTACTGTCATCGTACGGTCAATCGTCCTAGTTATGATGGATTAAGAAGAAAATCCGCCATACTCGTGAACGGGTGCTGCTTGTGGGGGATGGTCTGTTCAGGTTAGGAACTCAGATTAGACTTTTTGCTTTTCCAATAGCTTATGCTAGTGGTCACTCTGTTCTCCCAAATTTGAATTTATAATGAATCTGTATTATTGTAAACACGTACAACATTTATCTGAAAAGCGGTCTAGCACACCGCTTTACGAGCGATGGTAGCGGGTTCGATTCCTCGCACGGCACAAACATTTGTATTCATGACAATGATTGTTTGTAACTGTCTGGGTGTTTTCTATGTATAATATGTATGTATTTACAAAAAAAAATATTTATGTATACATTGTATCAGTTATCTAGTACCTATAACACAAGCTTTAGCTAGCTTAACTTGGGTCTAGATGGCGCTGTGTGAATTGTCCTGAGATTATTATTACTATTATTATTATTCTACTCACAATATACATATATAAAAAGTTATAGCATATGTGAACCTAACATGGCAGCTATAGATGCTCCACATCTATCGTTGTCTCTCCGATTAGTTTGATTTGTTACCGGTGTTTCCATTGCCAGGAAGTGATAAAGTCACGATCTTTCACTAAATAATTTATAACTTACACAAACAACTTAAATTTAACAACTAGAATTTCAAATTTCTGATTACTAGTACTAACTACTAATTAAAAATTTTATGCCAATATAATATGTAACATAGAGTTTAGTTGTTATTATTATTACAGAGTTTAGTTTACAATACAATACTAACTCAGACTTTATCACTTACTGGCAATGGAAACACCGGTAACAAATCAAACTAATCGGAGAGACAACGATAGATGTGGAGCATCTATAGCTGCCATGTTAGGTTCAAATATGCTATAATTTTTTATATATGTATATTGTGAGTAGAATAATAATAATAGTAATAATAATCTCAGGACAATTCACTCAGCGCCATCTAGACCCAAGTTAAGCTAGCTAAAGCTTGTGTTATGGGTACTAGATAACTGATACAATGTATACATAAATATTTTTTTTTGTAAATACATACATATTATACATAGAAAACACCCAGACAGTTACAAACAATCATACTCATGAATACAAATGTTTGTGCTGTGCGAGGAATCGAACCCGCGACCATCGGTCGTAAAGCGGTGTGCTAGACCGCTGGACCACCGAGGTCGTCAAAAATACATGAATAAAAATAAGCAAACTGCTGGTAGTCAGGTATAGACAAGAGAAGTTTTGTAGAGAATGCTATAAAAAATTAAAAAAGTACCAGCTCGTGAACATGAAGTTAAAAAGAAAGGCGATTGGAATAATTTATCGTTGTACGCATAATATAGATTAGCGATTCATCTTGACACTTGGGAGCTGCTCCATTTGAAATATTAACACCCAAAGAAATAAAGTAATAACAATACTTTCGAAACAAGCTCACATTGAACGTTAGAATAGAATAGAATAGAATAGAAAATCATTTATTCAAATAAACTTAATTTAAGCACTTTTGAATAGTCATAACAATTTGTTTTTTATCTACCACTCGTTCGGAAAGCTGTCTCATCACAAGAAGAACGAGCAAGAAACTTGTGTGTTGCTCTTTTAAATAATCCTTGTAAGTTTACATTTACAAGTCGAAACGTGTGAATACAAACTACCAACAAGCACTAATTTTTTGGGTCAAATATAATCATGCAATAAGATTAAAATACTGATATACATTTATATATACATAGATACTGTTATAAATTTGACATGGTCATTATTTATACGTATAATTAGTGAAAACGTTAAAGTATATAAGAAATAATAATAAAATATAAATTCAGATTATCTCTGGCAGTGACGACGGCAATCTGCCAAGGTAGCGCCGATACACCACACCCTTCGGCCAGGAGTCCTCCTTCATGAAGGTGGGGAGCATGTTGGTGGACCGCCTAGGGCCATTGTGATTTATTTATTCATTCACACAGTTCCATCTAGTCCCAAATTAAAATATCTATTAAAAAAAAATAAACTAGCTAATAGCTTTTGTTATGAGTACTAGATAATTGAGACAAATAAATAGATATATTTTAATTTCGTAAATACATACATATTATTCATATAAAATATCCAGTCTGCTACAAACAATTATATTCATGAATACAAATGTTTACGCAGTGCGAGGGATCGAACCCGCAACCATCGGAAGTAAGGGAGTGTGCTAAACTGCTAGACCACCGAGGCTGTCATTATAAACGTGTTTTTCTTACATTTTTACCTTCTACCCAAGGTTGTCTGTAAGAGATCTACTAATGGTGTATTTTTAAAAAACTGTTTAATATTAAATAGCAATCAAGTAAGAAAAATATAAGCTCGCATTTAGAAAATGCTATCTGATACAGATTTCTTCGGAGCTGATACCGTTGTTATCCACATTCTGGCTCTCGTCCAACCCATTGCAGTTTCCTGCAGTTACATTTCGAAATACCAGTTGTTAGCAGTTTAACGGGCGTCACACAGCTACGTTGAAATTGGTATAACTTTTATTAAATTCTTATAATTACTATACAAGGTAGGTGGCACACAAAAGATACTATATTTAGTACTATACTACATTCTACTGCGACTCCCGCGGCGTTGTTCCGCTGTATAGATGGTGCCCTAAAATAGGTCGCCCTAACACCTAGACGGGGCCTGCCCTATCTCGATGTCTGCAACTCCTGCGGCGTTGTTCCGCTGTATAGATGGTGCCCTAAAATAGGTCGCCCTAACACCTAGACGGGGCCTGCTCTATCTCGATGTGAGGGCTGCCTATTTTACGAGGTTGGGCTGGCCCCGTCTAGGTGTTAGGGCGACCTATTTCAGCCTGCTTAATTGTGGAAGAGTAGATACACGCATGTAATTTCACTACCTAATCCCAATCAACTGAAACCGCTTTAAAAGCGAGCTTTTGCCCGTAATATATGTAATAAATGAGACCGAACGCAGACAACTTTTCAAAGTCTCTTCATACCTGATCGAATTACGTGTAAATTTGGGGAGATTTATACCATTTCACTGCTTAATGGATTTATATTATTTTGTTTAATTCCGCTACAATTAGCATGTGTGAGATCACAAATATTCAGTGCGGAAACTTGCGGAAGCTTCTCTAATGGTGATCAAATTCTGACCGTTATTGGATCTACACCCATAGTACGACAAATGTGTCGCCTCTGAGCAAGGCATCATCAAGCATTGAATAGAATTCGGATATAGCTTGGAAGCCTAGTGTAAAGATGTACATACAACCTCTGTAAGGATGTATGTACTCGGTAAGTAATTAGTATAAAAGCGTTATTGGATCTACACTCATAGTACGACAAATGTGTCGCCTCTGAACAAGGCATCATCAAGCATTGAATAGAATTCGGATATAGCTTGGAAGCCTAGTGTAAAGATACGTACCTCTGTAAGGATGTATGTACTCGGTAAGTAAGTAGTACAAAAGTATTAATAACAATAAAAATAAAACAGTCATCATCATTCACTCATTATCAATAGACTCAGGTCATGCCTATTGAATACCACCCGTATATATAATATATAATTCCAATTATTTAGTCCCAAACTAAACAGACCCTATGTTATGGATACTAGACACTGATATAAATACTTAAATATTTGTAAATCCATACATAATATACATAGAAAACACCGAGATCACGAAAAATCATATCCATAAATACAAATATTTGTACCCTGCGAGGCTCCGATCGATCCCCCGTCCAATCCAAACGGGGATCGATATTACGACGGCCTGAGCCGAGGATCGAACCCCTAGTGATGCCCTCAGACTAAAGTCGTATCCGACAGGCGGGAGTTGGCCTTCAGCCGCTCCATAAGTCCTTCCATGGGTTTGGAGTACCATCAGCACTCGCCCCCTATCGTCCGGTGAAGCTGTAAAGGCCAGCTGAAATCAAAATCGAACCGAATCCGAAAAAAAAATCGAATCCGATACGATCGCAAATAAAGCGGCGAGCTTAACCTCTACACCAAAGAGACAAGGGTCTCTTTGGTGTAGAGGTTAAGCATAGTATGTTCTTAAATATGTAATATATACAATGAGCAAGTGAAAAATATCTCATTACGAAATTTTAAATAACAAACATACATTTCTTATCTGAATCTAAAATTATGAGCAGTTAATAAAGTCTATATTGGAAATGCCACTTGAATGTTCCGTGTATATTTTTTATGGAGTCGTTATCCGCTTATCTTGGGTGCTCTTATCTAACCTGAAAAACGTCCAGGAGAATGGTACATTACAGACGCGATTGCCATCGCTTTGGCACCCTTGGGATCGGAATAAATGGACCCATCTCATGCTGGCCCGTTACCAATGGTCATTTCGATTTAAAGAGAACAGCTGGGTGCAACAAATGTAGTAATTCCTTTTTTTTATCCCTTATTCTATTAAATATTGAGGGTATATTCCGGAGAATAACCACCCCCATGGGTGCAAAAATACATAATATCTAAATTATGATATATTTATTTCTTTAATGCCAACTTTGACTATATTGATAATTTTGATGGCCTCTTCTGTTAAAGGGTCATTGAGAATCTATTGCAGAGTCCGATGCCATTTCGGATAGACGGTAACAATTACCGTCTTTTGGTCTCGTTCCGTGTACATCTATATATATATAACTCAAAGGTGACTGACTGACATAGTGATCTATCAACGCACAGCCCAAACCACTGGACGGAATGGGCTGAAATTTGGCATGCAGGTAGATGTTATGACGTAGGCATCCGCTAAGAAAGGATTTTGATCAATTCTATCCCCAAGGGTATAAAATAGGGGATGAAAGTTTGTATGAAACTTTGTCAATTTTAAACCGATCGGGCTGAGAATTTGCATGCATAAATTTACTATGACGTAGGGATCCCCTAAGAAAGAATTTTGATAAATTCCACCCAATTAACGCAAGCGAAGCCGCGGGCAAGAGCCAGTTCCATAATAATATCATAACATCTTCAAATTTTCCACATACCGTACAATTTTGAGTTATAGATTTTCTCGTTAATTTTATAAACTATTTAAAGGAAAGTGTCCAGAACGAAGTCTTAGCGCCCAAACAATATGTTGTCTACTCATATTAGAATGTTTATTTTTTAATTTATTTAACTTTAATGCACAATAACAATGTGTGCATATGCCAGGCGTAACACCTTTCGACGTTATCTACCAGTCAACCATGAGTGGTGCAGAGAAATATTATTGTCGGTGCACTATTATAAATGAGAAATGTCAAAAAAGATGTATAAATATAAAGCAAAATATTTTAAATATAATATTCTATAAAAAATAATAATATACATATATAAATATGTATATAAATAAATACATTATAATGATAATCAAATTATAAGTACAGCCTCAAATTGAAAGTAAGAAATAAAGAAAATATACAGAGAGAGAATATTTATTCAAATTCGAAGGATCTTAAATCATAATATGATATAGTATTTTAAAAACATACCTTATGTCCAGCGCTGTCAAAGCAAATTAAGGACGTTTACACCTAAAAACAAAAGAAAAGCACTTTTACATTACCTGGCAAAAATATAATGTGACTAAAATTGTAGCGATAAAAATTACTTGTATCAATAAAACATAGTCTTTTAATAAATACATTTCTAGAATAAAATAAAAACAATATAAAAATATTCATAAACTGTACTGCTAATGATTTTGTATAAATATTATTCTTAATTAGCGTACAATTATATGAAATTATATATATATACTAGCAGACCCGACAACGCCTTGCGTGACTAAGGTTCTTGAATAAAATAATATTGCGACTATAAATCGAGATGTAATCTATCGTATCTTTCATGTTGGATCAAATTGCACACAATGTGCAAATCAAATTTGCAATCGGTTCAGTAGTTTAGGAATCCATCGCGGACAAACAACGTGACTCGTAATTTTTATATATAAAGAGAATCATAATAAAAATAATAATAATAATCTTCACCCAGCACAACCTCTCCCACACTTCGCTAAGGCCCGTGTAGGTAAGTATTACCTTCTTTTAAATATATAAAAGAAGAGAAAAAAAAAGGAAAAAAATAAAAATATTAATAATAATCTCAGGACAATTCACACAGCGCCATCTAGTCCCAAGTTAAGCTAGCTAAAGCTTGTGTTACGGGTACTAGATAACTGATACAAGTACATAGATAATTTTTTTTTCGTAAATAAATACATATTGTACATAGAAAATACCCAGACCGATACAAACAATCATACTCATAAATACAAATGTTTGTGCCGTGCGAGGAATCGAACCCGCGACCATCGGGACATAAAGACCACCAAGGCCGTCTAAGGATGGAGGAGTCCTTAGACGGTCTTGGTGTATATCAGAATAATAGGCCGTCAATTAAGTAAATATTGAGGCCGTCAATTAAGTAACAAGAGTACACAAGTAACAAGATCGTAAATGAGGTTATATTATTAACAATTAAAGTTAAGTTCATTTTAATAAACCCGTTCAAAAACTGAGCCCGTTTAAACTTCAAAATTGTGTCGTGACACACAATATGCTTATGACATTTCGCATTTGTTTATACAATTACGCCCTTATTACAATTCCGCAAAGTTAGTTACAGCTTGAAATTTTTCCATCTCTGGGATCAGGTGTTTGGCCCAAAATAGCCCTAAACTGTTTGTGTTGGTTAAACTTGAGCACAGTAAACTTTTATAACTTTCAGAATTTCGGGAAACCCTTCATATAAAATTAGGAGAAGTTTTGCTTGTTTTTTGTCCCATTCGCGAAATTGAAGACACAGTATTAGATATACTAGCTTTTACCTGCGGATTCGCTCGCATAACTTCTTTAATGGCTGCCAGATGGCCCTGAAGTAATAAAATGTTGATATAGTCAATTCATTTTTGATTCATGATTTTCATATCTCACCTCATTACTAACTGCTAGATGACGCTGAAGTAGCAAAATGTTGATATTTATTTTTATGTTTTTTATAAAAAAAAATGTAATTTTTTAATAAAGAATTATTCTACGTTCATTCTAATACCTTCAAGAACATGTGTACAAAATTTCATGATCAGTAGTTTAATAGTTTGCGTGAAAGCGTAACAAACTGCACTACTTTCACATTTATAATATTACTAGCTTTTGCCCGCGGCTTCGCTCGCGTTAATTTATCCCCTTAGGGGTGGAATTTATCAAAATCCTTTTTCACTCGATCTTGCGACTCCGCCTTATGGCGGCGAGTGAGGGACATCTTGGAGTTTTTAGTGAGTAGACGTCTGAGATTATCCGCTTGCCTACCCCGGGGCGGGCGGGTCTCCATGAGGGATTTTCTCCAAGTCAAAAAAAAAATCGATTCGAAATTCGAAATTCAAAAAGCATTGCATCATGTAGGATATTTTAGCCGCTTATGAACGTAATTTTTATTTTATTTTTTTTATTTAAAAAAATGTTTATTTTATGTTTATTTTTTAATTATGGTAAATTAAGTTTAATTATATGTACATTTTTCCTTTTTTTTTCCGTTTGTTGTTTATATTGTATACATTGATGAATAAAATATTTTTTCTTTCTTTCTTTCTAATTTTTTTCCTTACCGAGATCCAATTGAGAAGAACTGGCAAAAAAACTCAATTGAATTTCTTTAATTCTTTAAAGCCAGTTGATTTCCAATTTATATTTATATAGGTGTCTATGTCTAACATTAAATGAAAATCCAGTGCATGAACAACTATTGCCATGCACGCTCGTCATACAAGTAAACGTTTAGAGTACTTATTTGATATGTAGAAATAGAAATAGAAACAGAAATAACCTTTATTCAAAATAAACTTAACATAAGTACTTTATTATAGTGAAGTTTTTTTATTCTACCGCTTATTCTGAACGCAGATACATCACAAGAAGAATAAGCAAAAACTTGTGTTTGCTCTTTTAAATAAATATTGATTTAATTATATTTAATTAAGAACAAGGATTAGGCATGCGACAATCAACATAGAAACCGCTACGCACTTAATATCTGTTCAATCAGATAATGTTGTCAGCGCGTCAGAAAATATCTAACTTAAAATCCATAATTTTAAGTTAGATATTTTCTACAAAAACATTATTATCATTTATAAATTCTTCAGTTTTATAATAAGCTTCTTTTGTCAAGATAGAGTTAACTGATTTAGATAAATATATCAGTGATTTGCTGCTTGTATGCTGCAAACAATACACTGAGGTGCTGCCTTTTTTCGTATGGGCTATGCACACACACTACATTACTCATACCGTTTTCTTTTTTGTACCTGTATTGTGATTTATTTTATCTGTATTTTATTGTATCTGTATTGTATCTGTATTGTATCTGTATTGTGTCTGTATTGTATCTGTATTGTGTCTGTATTGTATCTGTATTGTATCTGTATTGTATCTGTATTGTGTCTGTATTGTGTCTGTATTGTATCTGTATTGTATCTGTATTGTATCTGTATTGTATCTGTATTGTATCTGTATTGTGTCTGTATTGTGTCCGAAAATCACATAAGCCATTTATATGTAATCTGTAATTAAGTAATTGTGTAAAAAATTAAGTATCTAAAATGTTTTATAATGTTTATATTATGTGTCTAAAATATTGTATCTAGTAAATTAATATATGTATATATACATATATATGTATACTGTATGTATGTATTGTATCTGTATTGTATCTGTATTGTATCTGTATTGTGTCTGTATTATGTCTGTATTGTATCTGTATTGAATTGTATCTGTATTGTATAGTGTCTGTATTGTATAGAATTGAATCTGAAAATCATTTATTCATATTTTGTTGATAAATGCAATTAATTTAAGCATTTTTGTTGAATAGTCAGTATTTAATACAAATCATTTTTTTATCTTTATCTAAGTATTTAGCGGTAGCCAAGACCAATTTACTAAAATATTCACCTGTAACCCGTTACTAACAATATTAGAAATGCTATTGATATTTTTGATTGTAGTCTGCGGAAAATCACATAAGCCATTTAAAATCTAAAATTAAGTAAGTAAAAAATTAAGTAACTAGAATTTTTATAATGTTTATATTATGTAATAAAATATGTTATCTAGTAAATTAATATATGTATATATACATATATATGTATACTGTATGTATGCATACTAAGTTGCAACACCGATTTGGATATACTGTAATGGTGTTGTAATATTGAAATGAATAAATAAATAAAAAAAACAATTACACAATATTGATTGATATAGAAGCGATGTTAAGTTTCCTTTGTCAATAGTAATACCTTACCAAATAATACATTACATCCATAAAACATTTATTGCCATCCTATAAAATAAGACCACCGGTAGACCTCTAATTGAGATTTAAGACCTTACCTAATATATCTCGGAATGTCGATATACCCAAGGGATGACTCTAACACATTTGGTCTACACCGGTACCTACATAGCTCGTATTAAGAACCAACCAATTCCCAGTGGAAAACTCTGCTACATTAAAGCGAACTAGAAATTTAATCAAAAAGAATTACTGTAGTGCTTTTTATGTTAACATTATGTATGAATCCATAGAGTTTGTGTAAAATGTTTCGCTTATCATCACCAGCCCACTGCAGTCCACTGCTGGAAATAGGCCTCTTCTAAAGCACATCATTGGGCACGAAATTATAACTTAAATAATCTTTATTCAAATAAACTTAACTCTAGAAATACTAGCTGAGCTCGCGGTTTCACTTGCGTTAAATTTCAATAAAAAATATAGCCTATATGTTACACTAACAATATTGCTGAAATTTCATCGAAATCCGTTCAGTACTTTTTGCGTGAAAGAGTAACAAACATCCGTATCTACAAACTTTCGCGTTTATAATATTACGAGCTACTCGCCCCGGCTGCACCCGGGTGTACATGTATTATACATATAAACCTTCCTCTAGAATCAATCTATCTATTAAAAAAAATCGCTTCAAAATCCGTTACGTAGTTTTAAAGATTGAAGCATACAATGTGACGGACATACAGCGCCAGCGAGTTTATTTTATACTATGTAATGATATATATATTTTTTTATTTTTTTTTATTTAAATACATTTTTCCATAGACATATTCGTCCGTGCCTTTTTTAATTTACTTTAATATTATAATATTTATTTAATTTCCACTTTTGTACAACTCCAGCCGAGATGTTACAATTTGCCTAACAGTGACACCGAGGCAGACCTTCTCCGTCTGGCCCAGAACCACCGCTGGCCGGCCGGGTGAGTTGACAACATGTAGTGTCACCCATCTTTATTTGCAGTGTCATATACAATACAATATATAAATCTTACACTACTACTAATTTCACAGTTTTCATTACATTGTGCAATGTAAGAATTCATAATGTAACAATACACATTATGAATTCTTACACTGCATATACAATTATATGAAATCTTATTTTAACATTATTTTCAAATTAATTGATAATATATATTAAGATACTTTAGAATAACATATAGGCTATAGATTTCACGGTGAAATCGCGGACACATATTTATTTATAATATTAGTATAGGTTATACTTAAACATAGTAATAATGTCTCAGGAGAATTCACACAGCGCCATCTAGACCTAAATTAAACTAGCTAAAGCTTGTGTTATGGGTACTAGACAACTGATATAAATACATGGATACATTTTCTTTATAAATAAATACATATTATTAGAAAATATCCAGACCGATACAAACATTCATACTCATGAATACAGATGTTTGTACCTTGGGAGGAATCGAACCCGCGACCATCGGATAGCAAACCGAGACTATCAAGACTGTATGACTGCTGTATAGACAGGAAACATATTGGCTATTCATATCGGATGTGCAAAAAAAAGTGAAAACAACCCACGTGTGGTTATGACAACATATAAATTGCAGCCGTTAATCACTGACATACAGGGTAAAATATATGGTAATATATCGTCCCCATATCATAGTCGTGTCGTTACAGCTGCCCTAAGATATTTATATTAATATGAAAAACATATAATTATATATATATATATATTCTTCTATACGTATAATTAGTAAAAATCACGGGATCTTACCACGTTTTATATTTATTTGCTGAGTTCCCGATATTTCGGTAGTGCTTCAACCACCATGATCACGGGTAAACTAAAACCTACAAAATCTAAACCCGTGATCATGGTGGTTGAAATAAAATATATAAATATATACAAATGGCTCTATAAAGTAGCAGGCTCGGCAGTTTAACTAATTAGCACAGATCTATACGATTGTCGTGGATTCGATTCTCATGATGGGAATTAATCTTAATCCTATTATAGTTCATGTTTAACCTAATGATCTAATCACTACCTCTGATTTAATCTAATTTAGTTACAGATTCAGTTAGTTATGTACATAATATTACGACTTTAATGAATTAATCTGGTTGATAGTTAGTTATAATAGAAATAAAGTTAGAATAATCATTTAAAAGAGCAACAAGGAAGTTTCTTGCCCGATCTTCTTGTGATGAGAAGATTTTGGAAAGAGCAGTTGATTAAAAATAATAAGTGAAGTAAATGAATGACAATTTAAAAGTGCTTAACTTTATTTGAAGTCGTCCAATTCAAACGATTATGACAATTATGACGGCCTGATCCTAGGTTCGAACCCCTAGCGTGCCCTCAGACTAAAGTCGTATCCGTCAGGTAGGAGTTGGCCATCAGGCGCTCCATAAGTCCTTCCGCGGGTTTGGAATACCATCTGCACTCGCCCCCTATCGTCCGGTGAAGCTGTAAAGTCCAGCTGCGGCCAACAGTATTAGAGTAGTCCGAAAAAAAAACACTCCGAATTTCGGGTTGGAACTCTGCTGCGACATGTTTTCTTTTTTTTACAAATGTTTGCACCGAACTAGAAATCGAACCAGCGACCACCGGAAGTAAAGCGGTCTACTAAACCGCTAGACCACAAGGGCAGTCAAATGTACTAATAATAAAAGTACAGGAACCCTCATATTTCTATAGACTGGTATAGGGCAGTTACCTCGAGTACCAGACAGCAATTCCATCTGATTATTAAGTGCAGGCAAATTGAATATCGAGCCGTGATATCTTGATATCTGGGTCAGTGGCATTTCATTTCTGATTCGATTTGTGTAATACAATATTCGTACTTTTCGACCTGCGTAAAATAGCGTCGTAGCGTAATCAAATACTGAAAATTTATTAACCTTTCGCCCTCTTGTGCGTTCATATTTTTTGCCACTATCCTTATTATCCTGTTCAAATTCAAATTCAAAATATATTAATTCATTTTAAGACATTTTAGCCGCTTATGAATGTCAAATTTAAATTTTTTCCCTACCGTCCAGTTCAGTATACAGATCCAATTGAGAACTGGCAAGAAACTCAATTGAATTACTTTCTTTTTTAAAGTCAGTTTATTTACAATGTATATTTATATAGGTGTCTATGTCTAACATTAAATGAAAATCCAGTGCATGAACAACTATTCAACTATTACTATTACTTGAATAACAAGCATGCATGACACGCTTGTTATTCAAGTAATCGTTTAGTGAGTAATAGGCTTTGCTCAGCCTCATGTAGGTCTATTAAAGATTCTTATGATATGTCAAATCTACCGTCAGTTCGGAATGATTTCGAGATTAGAAGAACTGACAAGGAACTCAGCTCGTATTCTTTTCAAATAAATGTTATACATGTTTACAATAAAACAGATTTATTTTTAAATTCAAATTTGGGAATTAATGCTAAATGATTTATCGCATGCCTCTTACTTGTTATTGTGTAATTATTTATGTAAAAAAATCTATTCAAAAGAGCAATACACAAGATTCTTGCTCATTCTTCTTGTGATGAATCTGCATTCCAAATGACTATTAGAATCAAAATTATAACTAGTCAATAGTGCTTGTATTGAGTTCATTTGAATAAAGGTTATTTATATTTCTTAAAATTCATAAAACATTTGAGTTACTGCATACAAACAAAAATCTTTCGCCTGTTATTAGGTATTAGTAATTTGTGTAATTACGTTGAAGGCTGCCTTGCAAGGTAATACATCATTATTATTTCCTCATACCGGCGTCCTTCAGAACTGTATATTTATTAATTTCTTGTGTAATTTCCTTAAATGCTTGAACTTGTTAAATTTCAAAGTCAAACATATTAATATTGCATGCAACTGTATTGCTAATTTAAATGTCACTTTAATGTAATTGTAGGAAATAGGTTTATTATTGAACAGCAGGGTCGATCTGGAACAGCAAAAACAATCTGTCAGCAGCAATCAGCAAAAACCAATTGATCTGGAAAGCGAAAATTATATTACGCCGACCCCAAATAAATGGGATAAGGAAGAAGCAGATTATGAGGGTTGATCTGGATCAGATGAGCCTTAGGCTGAAGAAGGTGGAAAATTATGCAAGAGGCATAAGTCCAGCAGGAAACTAATATATGCTGAAGCAGTAGAAGATGAAACAGGCATGATCCATAATTTAACCACAACCGCAACATGTCCAGCAGAGAACAGTACAGTAATATATGGTGAAGAGATAGAAGATGAAACAGGCATGATCCATAATTTTACCACAACGACAACAAGTCCAGCAGAGAACAGTACAGTAATATATGGTGAAGAAGGAGAAGATGGAACAGGCATGAAGCATAATTTTACCACAACGACAACAAGTCCACAGGCATGATGCATAATTTTACCACAACAAACAAGTCCAGCAGAGAACATACAGTAATATATGGTGAAGATGTAGAAGATGAAACAGGCATGATGCCCACAGAGAACAAGTCCAGCAGAGAACACAGTAATATATGGTGAAGATGATGAAACAGAAGATGAAACAACAACAAGTCTAACAGTGAACAATACAGTAATATATGCAGGCATGATCCATAATTTTACCACAACGACAACAAGTCCAGCAGAGAACAGTACAGTAATATATGGTGAAGAAGGAGAAGATGGAACAGGCATGAAGCATAATTTTACCACAACCTCAACAAGTCTAACAGTGAACAATACAGTAATATATGGTGAAGATGTAGAAGATGGAACAGGTATGATCCATAATTTTACCACAGCCTCAATAATTCAAGTGAACTAATATACGGTGTGAACAATACAGTAATATATGGTGAAGATGTAGAAGATGGAACAGGTATGATCCATAATTTTACCACAATTAATTCCAACAGTGAACAATACAGTAATATATGGTGAAGATGTAGAAGATGGAACAGGTATGATCCATAATTTTACCACAGCCTCAATGTCCAGCAGTGAACTAACCATATGCTGAAGAAGTAGAAGATGAAACAGGCTTTGCGGCGAGATATTGCATCTCTGTGCATTTTCTACCGCATATATCACGGGGAGTATTCTGAGGAATTGTTCGGATTAATACCAGGAGGAATTACTAGATTTTATAATAAACTGCCAGAGTCTGCACTAAATCTGACAGAGAGGCAATTCAAATCTTATATTAAACAATTTTTGTGTAAGAAAGCCTATTACAGGATATACGAATTCATAGACGACAACATATCAAGTAAATAATTAGTTTATTAGCATACAACGTTATAATTTGTTTATCTCATTGCTTTCTTTTAATTATTTTAGAAATATAAAAGCGTAGCGGGTTTTGTATTAATTGCCGCATGCATTCTTATGTGAAATGTGAATACTATAAACATCAGATGGCAATTGTGAGTAGCTATGACGTGGTCTGGTGTTTTGAGTAGTCATGCTCACTAAAATGTCCAGACTTGTGGCGGCGTGGTGGGCCGGGTCATTGGGCTCCCTAAAATATGGTCGAGCGCAGTGGTGGCTGGCTCATCCGTCATACTCGTGAACGGGTACTGCTTGTGTGGACTGGTCTGCTCTAATCACTATGACTTATTTTCTCTTATTAATTGTTTAACCAGTTGTTGTATATTGAATGTTTTTTTTTCTATTTTATTGATTTAGTGCTAATCGGTGGTTTCTATACACACACTTAAACTTAAATTGTAAGTAAGAATAAATTATTTAAAAGAGCAACACACAAGTTTCTTGCTTGTTCTTCTTGTGATGAGACAGCATTCCGAATGAGCGGTAGATTAAAAAAAAAAAATGTTATGACTATTCAAAAGTGCTTCAATGTAAGTTTATTTGAATAAATGATTTTCTATTCTATTCTATTCTAATAATTATTGCCTCATTCCTGGCAACTCTTGCCTGATCTCCCTGGAAACAATCAGTAATTCACTATGAAATGCAAATTTTTATGACTTCATGCCTTGTCCTTATTCACTGGTGCCCTAGTAGTGTATACCATGTATGTGGGTCTAATATAGTAAATTATACATTAACCCTTTATTGATCCCTTGATTTATAATTATTCAATTAATAATGTACTGTAATGCAGACAATTTAAGAGGCAATAGTATATTTGGCAGATTTAAGGTATTTTCAACTAGATAGTGGCTACAATAAGCAAATGTTATGTGAAGAATAAAATAGCAGAAATATAAAAAACTCGTGAAATATAATAAAATATCTCAGAAAAATTAACAGAACGCCATCTAGTCACAAACTAATCAGAACTTGTGTTATGGTTATTAGATAACTGACAAATAGTTAGATATATTTTTTTGTAAATACATACATAATTTATATTGAAAACTAGCTGTACTCGTGACTTCGTCCGCGTGAAATCTAACTTTATTTTTCTAAAATAAAAGTAGCCTAAGTTACTCCTTATTACATCAGCTACCTGCCAAAAAAAGTCCCGTCAAAATCGGTCCAGCCATTTCAGAGATTACCCGGACCAAACAGACTGACAAAAATTTAAAAAAATTGTTATTTTGGTGTATACCGTATTTATATTCATATGCATGTAGTAAAAAACAGTTATTTCAATATTACAAACAGACGCTCCAATTTTATTTATATAGATAATCTGACACATATTGTTGGCTATAAAATGAATAATCTACATTCCTAACAATCCCCTAGATAATTTACTAACTCCCTAATCATAGTACACACTGGCATTTTGTAATAAAATTATGATTTACATGATGTAGCTGTACATAATTAGATGATAAAATGTCTTTCCAATATCACTAATGGTATTAATAAGTTGATGGAATGATTGATTGGTGAATAAGGCCTCTTCGCACATTATGATACTGAGAGGCAACTAATATTAATAATAATAATAATCTCAGGACAATTCGCACAGTGCCATCTAGTCCCAGATTGAGCTAGCTAAAGCTTGTATTATGGGTACTAGACAACTTCTTTGTTGATAGAAATACAAAGTAACTATTGTACTTTTAACCATTGTATATATTCTGTATAATAAATATGCATTAATATAATGTTGGATATCAATCAATCAATATCCGCCAATCGTAGAATCATTTGATCAGAATTATATTTGTATCAGTAGAGTTTACAGTAACATTTGTATTAGATAATATCAATGTCATAGATAGAATAGATAGAATTAATTTTATAATCTTAAAAAATACAAAATTCATTGAAGAGCACATAAAATTCCTGTGGAAAACCTGAGCAGAGCAAACATCACAAACAGTTGGATATCTGCAATCTCCGCCTGTAGAATCATTTGATCAGAATTATATTTAAAATGACATGAGAGGAGAAAACAAAAGTAACATATATAATGATAATAAAGAAAAATAATAATAAATTATTTAATAAGAATATATATATTAATAAAAAATAATAATAATAAATTGTATTATATATGGCTTCAAAGTTAAAACCTACTGGTAACGTTGAAAGTGACTTTTAATATCTCGAATGAGTTGAAACATCGAACAGGTTATGTCAAATACTTGAACAGTATATTTTATTAATAAATAATAATAATATTGTATTATATATGTTTACAGTATGAAATACCTAGATGGCGCTGTGTCAACGTTGAAACGTGTTTCGTTTTAATATCTCGAATGAGTTGTCGGAAATTATCTTACATAATATGTCAATACTTCTAAATTGTATATTTTATTAGACTAGAATAATCACACGGGAATTAGGCCTATTTAAAGTCAACACAATTGAAGTTACATTAGTAGTTGAACTCAAACTTTGTGTATGTGGAGAGAAACCCAAACTCCACCCAACAGTAGGCCCAAATGATTGAATAGCAAATCATGTTGAAAGAAAGGAAAAAGAACTGAAAATTGTAGTTTGAAAGGTAGTCCATAAATATTACTTAAAAACATAGTATTATTATAGTCTTTTGTGAATGTCTTCAAAACGGAAAAGCTGCTACAGTGTGTTGTCTACTGAATGTTTAAAAACATTCTTTATAAAGTAAACAACATTGCAAACGATGAAATAGACTTAATGTAAGCACTTTTGAATAGTCATATTTTTTATTCTACCACTCATTTGGAACGCAAACTCATCACAAGAAAAATAAACAAGAAGCTTGCGTGTTGCGGCTTTAAATAAATGTTGTTGAGAATTACATCTTTTAATAATTTTATGTGAGTATTAATTACCAAATAGCAAGTTAAAATAAATAAATAAATAGTTACTTGAGTTTAGAATAGAATAGGAAATCATTTATTCAAATAAACTTAATTTAAGCACTTTTAAATAGTCATAACAATTCTTTTATCTACCGCTCGTTTGGAAAGCTATCATCACAAGAAGAACGAGCAAGAGACTTGTGTGTTGCTCTTTTAAATAATTCTTGTAAGTTTACATTTACAAGTTGAAACGTGTGAATACAAACTACCAACCAGCACTAATTTTTTTGGGTCAAATATAAATATACAATAAGATTAAATCCGTCTTAGTAACAAAGTAAATCAGTCATAGTTATCAGAGCGGACCAGTTCCTACAAGCAGCACCTGCTAACGAGTATAACAGTTGAGCCAGCCATTGCGCTCAACCATATTTTAAGGAGCCTATTGACCCGATGTTTTTTATACTTAGTAGTGTAGTATAAAAATCGAGCGACCAACAAATCTACAACTGTGTTCGACCGAAAGTATCCTATGAGTGTGGTAATGTGCGAAGGGCCTTCGCACGTCACGTGCGGTTAGTAGATTTCAAGTGGGTTTTTCGTCGATGTGTGCGAGCCTTAAAATCTGCAGTTGCGTACTTATTATTCAGGGCAGGCCCTGGGCCAGCCCTTTAATGCTGGGTTGCCCTTCTCAACCTCAAATTAGTATTCTAAGTGCGTACGGACAGATAAGTAGAGTGTAAATAAACACACACTAGTCGGTATCTTTTGATGTCGTCGCGGGATAAAACAGTTATTTACAATGAAAAAATAATGTTATATAAACATAATTTAGTCCCTCTAATGTTATTGTACCGTTCTATCCATTTATTGGAGGGACTCTATGGTCTAGCGGTTTAGCACAGCGCCTTACTTCCGATGGTTGTGGGTTTGTTTTCTGGCACGGTACAAATATTTGCAATCACGAATAAGATTGTTAAACAAACAATCATCAATGGCAAACGTGACTGACATAGTGATCTATCAACGCACAGCCCAAACCACTGGACGGATCGGGCTGAAATTTGGCATGCAGGTAGATGTTATGACGTAGGCATCCGTTAAGAAAAGATTTTTATTAATTTTATCCCCAAGGGGATAAAATAGGGGATGAAAGTTTGTATGAGACTTTGTCAATTTTAAACCGATTGGGCTGAGACTTTGCATGCATAAAGCTACTTTGACGTAGGCATCCCCTAAGAAAGGATTTTGATAAATTCCACCCCTAAGGGGTATATAAACGCGAGCGATGCCGCGGATAAAAGCTAGTTTAGATATATACTGTGGTTACGGAAGACTGTATTAAAGCTGGTTTAAAATGAGACACGTTCCTAGGCGAGCTAAAATCAAAAATAAAATGTGTAATCAGCTCGCAATCAAAACTATAAAGAACCAAGAAAACAAACGGTATATAAAAACACAACGTCAAAATATACAATATTTTCTACAAGAACATTATTAAAATTAGCCTAAATAATTAAAAACTATATATGATTAGCTACCCACCCTTGCTTCGCCCGGGTATACTTGTATTGTACATATAAACCTTCCTCCTGAATCACTCTCTCCATTAAAAAAATATATTTTTATATAAAATGCTTATAAAAGACTATCAAAAAGGTTGCCTTCGCAACAGCTGCATTAAAATAGAAATGCTCAACATACACCAAATTTCATTGAAATTCATACGGTAGTTTTTGCGTAGTGCCTAAAGAACATTCGCCCATCTAATATTACAAACTCGTACTTTTAATATGAACTGGCCTTTATGCTACAGTTATTTTCTGCAATAGAAAAATGCAGAGATGTTCAATTGTGGCGCAATTACAGCCGTACTAGCTGTGCCTGAGACTGTCTGCGTGAAATCGTGAATTTGCCTGTATTAGCCTATCTCTCTTCATTATTTAGTATAAAACAAAGTCGCTGTCGCTGTCTGTCCGTTCCTATGTATGCTTAAATCTTTAAAACTACGCGACAGATATTGAAGCGGTTTTTTTATTAGATAGAGTGATTCAAGAGGAAGGTTTATATGTATAAAACAAGTACACCCGTGCGAAGCCGGGGTAAGTAGCTAATTATATATAATTTTTAATTATTTAGGCTAATTTTAATAATGTTTTTATAGAAAATATCTAACTTAAAATTCATAGCGCTGACAATGTTATCTGATTGAACAGAGATTAAGTGCGTAGCGGTTTCTATGTTGATTGTCGCATGCCTAATCCTTGTTGTTAATTAAATATAAGTAAATCAATGTTTATTTAAAAGAGCAACACACAAGTTTCTTGATTCTTCTTCTTGTGATGAATCTGCATTCCGAATAAGCGGTAGAATCAAAAGACTTGACTATTCAAAAGTGCTTAGTGCGTGTTAAGTTTATTTAAATGAAGATTTTCATTGATCATTCATTGCCTTGCCTTTATCCCATTATTTGGGGTCGGCGCAGTATGTCATTCTCTTCCACTGCTCTCTATCGGTCGTCATATCTAAACATACTCTTCTTTTATTCATATCATCTTTCACACAATCCATCCATCTTTTCTTAGGGCGTCCCCTCCCTTTACATTCATCCACATTCATATTATACACTTTCCATAAGACATGGTCCTCATTCCTCCGCATAACATGCCTATACCAGCTCAATCTGTTACCTCGCAACTTTTCTATAACCGGCGCAACTTTCAAACTTCCTCGTATTCAAACGTCCCCACACATTCATTATAATACTCTATAAATGGAAATAATCAAAGATTATTTCCATTTATAGAGTAATATTTCTATCAATATAGTAATAAATGTTATTCTATTCTATTCTGTTTCTATTTCTATAATTATAAAAAACCAACAAATTTAGTTTCATCGCTCTAGCTTCAGAAATGACAAATTTCCAAGAAGCTTTTTTCCCCTATTTTATTATACAAAAAGGGTAAACTTTTTACAAGCTTTGATGGACTTATGTATTTATATTTAACCAACAGTCTAAATGCTAAGTTTAAGCTTATAGTTTTAAAATTGACTATACTGTCATATGGTTATATGACAGTATAGTCAATTTTAAAAAGGTTTTTGAAAGGTTTTTCATCTCCCTTTCCAACCCCTTACAACCCTTTTTTCGAATAAAAAAGCAACCTACGTCCGTTCTCAGGATCTAAATTATTTGTGTACCTATTTTCATTCAAATTCAGTAGTTTTGGCGTACAACCGCGACAGACAGACAGAGTTACTTTCACATTTATAATATAAGGATTGTAAACAAAATGAACATCCCCACTGAAACACCCTTAAATGTAATACTAGTAGTGCTCGAAGTAATTGGTCCCAAACACAATTCCCAAATGATTTCACTAAAAGCATGTAATGAAACCATTTTAACAATTATACGCGGGACCAATATCAAATTTCAACCCCTATTTTTCAACATTTATTTAAATGACACTACCCTCGAGATATGCTTACTTAATGAAGAAACAGTCAAGTGTGAGCGTTTCTGTTACGAGGGATTAAATATGACTAGCTGTGACCGTAGTTTCACGCGCGTTAAATTTCAATATAAATTATAGGCTATGTGTTATTCTGATGCATAAGCTATATTATTGTAAAGTTTTATCAAAACCCGTTCAGTAGTTTTTGCGTGAAAGAGTAACAAACATTTATACTTCAAACTTTCGTGTTTTTAATATAGTAATATTAAAAACGCGAAAGTTTGTACTAGTATGTACTAGCTACTCGCCCCGGCTTAGCCCGGATGTACATGCATTATATATATAAACCTTCCTATTAAATCACTCTATCTATTGAAAAAACCGCTTCAAAATCCGTTGCGTAGTTTTAAAGAATTAAGCATATATAGGGACGGACAGACAGCGACAGCGACTTTGTTTTATACTATGTAATGATTAATATATGAATAGTTCCCCACGATTTTATTATAATAGAAGAGCTTTTTTAAAAGATAGTGCATGTTTGCCCTCTTGGCTGATCAGGGATGTGTACTGTATAATTGACGGCCCCGTTGATTTAGAGGTTCAGCCCACAGCTTTAATATCGATGATCGCGGATTCGATTCCTCGTGCGGTACAATTATCTGCATTCAAATACGATTATTTACATCAATTCAAATTCAAAATATATTTATTTATGTAGGTCTATTACAGACTCTTATAATATGTAAAATCTACAGTCAGTTCGAAATAATTTCGAGATGAAGCGAGACAAGAAACTCAGCTCGTATTAAATGTAGGTGAATTTTATGTAGATGTATGTATGTTTGTATTTATAAAAAATATGTATTTAAGAATTTATATCAGTTGCTAGAGTCCACAACACAAGCTTTGCTTAGCTTGAAACTAGAGATGGCGCTTGTGAATTGTCCAATAAAAACAATCTTTATGGAATCCAAACCTTTAAATGTTAGTATGCTGAACAGCTGAACCATCGAGGTTATCTATACATATAAAAAAAATTTGAGTGTCTGTTTATAATATTGAAAAAACCGTTTTTTACTACATGCATATGAATATAAATCCGGTACATACACCAAAATAACATTTTTTACAATTTTTATCTGTCTGTCTGTTCCGACTAATCTCTGAAATGGCTGTACTGATTTTGGCGGGACTTTTTTGACAGGTAACTGATATAATAAGGAGTAACTTAGGCTATTATGGCAGTCTGTCTATCTAGCCAGAACTAACAGTTCCTGCTAACCTGTGAAATGGCTGTACCGATTTTAACCGGACTTTTTTGGCAAGTAGCTATTGTATAACGAGTGACTTAGGCTACTTTTATTTTAGAAAAATAAAGTTAAATTCCACGCGGCCGAAATCGCGGGAACAGCTAGTCTAATATATTTTGAACATCTTACGAGTTCATGCAACAGCCAAACCAGGATGTAGCCTCCTAAGAACCTTCCTTCGTTGATTGCAAAACAAACAGCGCATCGTTTCGTTTTTAATAAAGATATTATTTATTGAATTATTTATATATTTCGCAGAACAAATAATTTCTGTTTGTACGTCCTCATCCTATCGTTTACTGTCTCGACACGTTGTCTGTTCATCTGCAATTCGATTCAATTCATTCGTTTTATATTTATTGATACAATCTAAATTAATATTTGTATAGTGTATACTCGAGAAATGTTTAAGTAAAGGTAGAGTACCTTAGTAGTGAGTATGACTCTCTTAGATATTGTAATCAAATCAAATCAAATCAAATCTAAAATCGTTCATTCAACTCGTGACCACGGCTAGTGCAACCTAGTCGAAACGTTGAGATAGGTAAATACTTTTATTTGCCATAAAATTACTCGTGTTAAGACCCGGTTGATAATTTAAATAATGTATATTTATTCATGTAGGACATTTTAGCATCTTATGACGGCCTCGGTGGTGTAGCGGTTAGCATATCTTACTTCGTCGTGGGTTCGATTCCTTGCAAGGTACAAATATTTATATTCATTAGTATGATTGTTTATATCGATCTGGGTGTTTTTATGTATAATATGCATGTAATTACGAAAAAATATATCTATGTATTTGTATCAGTTGTCTAGTACCCATAACACGAACTTTAGCTAGATTAACTTGGGTATAGATGGCGCTGTGTGAATTGTCCTGAGATTGTTATAATAATTATGAACGTAATATTTTTTGCATTAATATTTTCCCTGCCGTCCAGTTTAGTGTACAGATTCAATTGAGAAGAACTCAATTAGTTCAATTGGCAAGAAACTCTGTATGTTATGGATACTAGATAACTGAATTGATATCAGTAAGTCATAAACACAAGCTCTGCTTAGCTTGTCGAAGTAGTGACTTCTGAAGTAAGTATAGAAACTACCTGTGTTTTAGCCAGTTTCCTTTTTCATATTGTGATGTATTTGCGAGAGAATTAATCAATTATACACACACATCAATACATACCATGTTAATATATAAGTGTAACCCCAGGACTTTATGGAGAAGACGAGATAGCTCTGTAAACTACTGATTATCACGTCATGTAAATATATAAGTGTAACTGCAGGACTTTATGGAGAAGAAGAGATAACTTTATAAACTACTCATCATCTCATGTAATTAGATAAGTCTAACCGCAGAACTTTATGGAGAAGAAGAGATAGCTTTATAAACTACTCATCATCTACTGTAAATTGGTAAGTGTGACCGCAGGACTTTATGGAGAAGAAGAGATAGCTCTGTAAACTACTGATTATCACAAATAAATAGATAAGTGTAACTGCAGGACTTTATGGAGAAGAAGAGATAACATTATAAACTACTCATTATCTCATGTAAATAGATAAGTGTAATCGCAGGACTTTGTGGAGAAGAGGAGATAGCTCTATAAACTACTCATCATCTAATGTAAATAGATAAGTGTAACTGCAGGATTTTGTGGAGAAGAAGAGATAGCTCTATAAACTACCCATCATCTAACGTAAATAGATAAGTGTAACCACAGGACTTTGTGAGAAGACGAGATAGCTTTATAAACTACTCATCATCTCATGTAAATAGATAAGTGTAACCGCAGGACTTTATGGAGAAGAAGAGATAGCTTTATAAACTACTCATCATCTCATGTAATTAGATAAGTGTAACCGCAGAACTTTATGGAGAAGAAGAGATAGCTTTATAAACTACTCATCATCTACTGTAAATTGGTAAGTGTGACCGCAGGACTTTATGGAGAAGAAGAGATAGCTCTGTAAACTACTGATTATCACATATAAATAGATAAGTGTAACTGCAGGACTTTGTGGAGAAGAAGAGATAGCTCTATAAACTACTCATCATCTAATGTAAATAGATAAGTGTAACCGCAGGACTTTGTGGAGAAGAAGAGATAGCTTTATAAACTACTCATTATCTCATATAAATAGATAAGTGTAACTGCAGGACTTTGTGGAGAAGAAGAGATAGCTCTATAAACTACTCATCATCTAATGTAAATAGATAAGTGTAACTGCAGAACTTTGTGGAGAAGATGAGATAGCTCTGTAAACTACTGATTATCACATATAAATAGATAAGTGTAACCGCAGGACTTTGTGGAGAAGAAGAGATAGCTTTATAAACTACTCATTATCTCATATAAATAGATAAGTGTAACTGCAGGACTTTGTGGAGAAGAAGAGATAGCTCTATAAACTACTCATCATCTCATGTAAATAGATAAGTGTAACTGCAGGACTTTATGGAGAAGAAGAGATAGCTTTTTAAACTGCTCTTAAATTAATTAAAATCGGTGCATCCGTTTAGGAGTTACGATTTTTCAGACACTGAGATAAATATGCTAAATTTGTAGCAATTCTCTTTCATCATTGAGGTTTATGAATGGGAGATAACTAACTAATTTTCGTACTAAGAGGAAATAAACCTTTGGGAATAACTCAAACGTGTTTCAATTAATTTGAATCCGCTAGAGATGGCCATTTGAGAGATATTCATGAGATTAGTATATATTTGATTCCAATTTTATAAGATTAATAGAGTGTAGTATGACAATGATGCCTGATTTGGGAGTTCCCACAAATTTGAGGAGTTTTTGTGACAATGGAGGAAAATTGGAGTCACAATTGTGTAGGGGAAATGAAGGTATTTTAGACAGCTTTCAGGAACTCAAGTCTTCTAGCGAAAATAAATAAAATCGAAATTCAAATTAAACAATCATTTATACATTTATTAATGTCACGTTTTTTATATTATATTTGTTTCCCTATAGTCCAGTTATATACAGATTCCATTCAGAAGAATTAGTAAGAAATTCAGTTGCATTTCTTTTTTTTTTTATAATACTAGATTACTTACATATTTGTTTTTATAGGATGCAAATCCTGTGCATGAACAACGCTCGTCATTCATGTCATCGTTTAGTGAGTAATAGACTTTGCTCAGTAAGTATAATTTAACAGATGCTTTTAATATACATATATGGGTAATTACAGTATATCTTTTGGTATCTTATTGTAATATTTTATACTCCCTAAATTATGGTCGAGCGCAGTGATGGCTGGCTCAAACGTCATACTCGTGAACGAGTGCTACTTGTAGAGACTGGTCTGCTCTTATCACTACGACTGATTTAATATTATTGTATATTTATATTTAACCCTAATAAATAAGTGCTAGTTAGTAGTTTATATTCACACGCTTCGACTTGAAAAATGTAAACTTACAAGAATTATTTAAAAGAGCAACACACAAATTTCTTGCTCGTTCTTCTTGTGATGAGACAGCTTTCCGAATGAGCGGGAGATTAAAAAAAAATATTATGACTCTTTACAAGTGCTCAAATTAAGTTAATTTGAATAAAGTATTTTCTATTCTATTCCTATAAAAGATCTATTGACTTTTACTAAACGATACTTACGAACTGTAATAATGAGAAATAGTAAAATAATGGTAATAAAGAAAATATACGAAGAATAATTGAAAAAGAAATATGAACTGTTATACAACAGGCAGTATAAAAAATAGTTCCTCAAGATACTGACAACTTTACTGAGGAGATTTTTCTTGTAAGACTTTCGGGACTTTGGATACAGTTTGCAGGAAACACCAAATATCATCTGGCAACACTGGGTGAGATTATGAAGCCTTATTTAACTAGTTCAGTTATTACAATGAAGACTGATAATTCATCTGTAATAGAGTATATGATATAATCTTACCCGAAATAATATGTATACCTAATATTGCAAAAAGGAAATATTTATTTTCGATATGTTGTTTTTCTGGATTTTATGAATGTGGATGGATGTAAAGGGAGGGGACGCCCTAAGAAAAGATGGATGGATTGTGTGAAAGATGATATGAATAAAAGAAGAGTATGCTCAGATATGACGACCGATAGAGAGCAGTGGAAGAGAATGACATACTGCGACGACCACAAATAATGGGATAAAGGCAAGGCAATGATGATGTTGTTTTTCTGGATGGCAATTCTCATAACTCAATCTTATTCCAAACTAAGGAAAACCTGTGTTACAGTTTAGTACAAATTATGCAACAAATAGACATATTTCAATGCATTTTTTATAAATACATAATATTATAATATAAATAGAAAATATCCAAAGTAATACAAACAATCATACAAATTAATTTAAATGTAATTATAGTAACATGCGGGAAACGAACCAATGACCAATTGGAAGTAAGACAGTGCTGAATCACCGCTAGACTACCGAGGTCGTCACAGAGTTGTTTATGTATAAAAAACTCCAAAATACTAATTTCAAATGCTTTCAATATTAGATATTAGATTGCTTATACCAGCATCAAATCAAATCAAATCAAATCATCTTTATTCATATAGATCTATTACAGACTTATGATATGTCAAATCTACCGTCAGTTCGGAATGATTTCGGGCTGAGAACTGACAAGAAACTCAGCTTTTAACATATACTGTACTCGCCACTCGCCCCGGCATCGCCCGCGTTTACATGTATTGTGCATATAAACCTTCCTCAAGAATCACTCTATCTATTAAAAAAAACCGCTTCAAAATCCGTTTTGCAGTTTTAAAGATTTAAGCATACATAGGGATGGACAGACAGCGACAGCGACTTTGTTTTATACTGTACTAGCTACTCGCCCCGGCTACGCCTGGGTTTACATGTAATATATGTAAACCTTCCTCTAGAATCACTCTAGTTTTTAAAATAAACCGCTTCAAAATCCGTTGCGTAGTTTTAAAGATTTAAGTAAGCAAAGGGACAGACAGCGACAGCGACTTTTTGTATTATACTAGCTTCTCGCTCTGGCTTCGCCCGCATGTACATGTATTATATATATTAACCTTCCTCTAGAATCACTCTAGCTATTAAAATAAACCGCTTCAAAATCCGTTTCGTAGTTTTAAAGATTTAAGTATACAAAGGGACGATTTTTATACGTAGTTTTAAATATAAACCTTCCTCTAGAATCACTCTAGCTATTAAAATAAACCGCTTCAAAATCCGTTTCGTAGTTTTAAAGATTTAAGTATACAAAGGAACAGATAGCGACAGCGACTTTGTTTCATACTATGTAATGATAATGATTTTACGCTAAATATGCGGTATGAAGACAACCCTTTGAGCTATATTCAGCGGCTATCATATTCGTTAGATTTCAACCCCGTACTCATTAACAAAGATATAAAAAAATTGATTAACGGCTAAGCAGCTTCTGACAGAGCATGTTTTTATCAGCAGTTTATAACCTAATGCCACCCTAAAGATATCGTATTTAGTAAAATTTATGTGGGTTCATTACAGGACACTCGGTTTTATCTTAACGTATCTGTTTTGATAGTAAAATGAGTCTCAAATGGATACTATCAAATTAATTAAAATGCTATGCATTATGACTTAGGCTTTCATTGTAATTTGAATTATTTTTTTTATTGGATAACCAAGGCTATAAATAAATATAGGTAATCATTACATAGTATAAAATAAAGTCGCTGTCGCTGTCTGTCCCTATGTATACTTAAATCTTTACAGCTACGCAACGGATTTTGAGGCGGTTTTTTTACTAGATAGAGTAATTCAAGAGGATGGTTTATATGTATAATACATGTACAATTGTACACCCATGCAAATCCGGGGCCAGTAGCTTGTATAAAATGAAGTCGCTATCAGTCCCTATGTATGCTTAAATCTTTAAAACTACTCAACGGATTTTGAAGCGCTTTTTTTTTAATAGATAGAGTGATTCAAGAGGATTGTTTATATGTATAATACATGTATATCCGTGCGAAGCCGGCGCGGGTAAGTAGTGTGCTATAAAAACGTCAGAAAATGCAGTAATTAAATTCAATCAACGGCCATCTGTTACTTGAGTAGTGCAGACACCTAATTAGTTTGCGTATCAAGTACATTCATTACTTGATAAATGACGTGTCATAATGTTTGTAATGAACAGCCATGTCTTGTGAATGTCACTACCAAATGGCATCTAATTGATGGAACTTAGTGAGAGAAGAGAACACTGAATATATTTATTTATTCACAGGTTCGTTTCTGGGCCGGCTCATTCGGCTCCCTAAAATATGGTCGAGCGCAGTGATGGCTGGCTCATCCGCCATACTCGTGAACGAGTGCTGCTCGTAGGGACTGGTCTGCTCTTATCACAATATTTATTCACACCTGATTCGTTTCTGGGCCGGGTCATTGGGCTCCCTAAATATGGTTGCGCGCAGTGATGGCAGGTGAACGAGTCATCGGCTCTTATCACAATATTTATTCACACCTGATTCGTTTCTGGGCCAACGGTCGAGTGCTGCTTCCGCCATACTCGTGAACGAGTGCTGCTTGTAGGGCTGATCTGCTGTCACTACGACTGATTTAATCTTATTGTGTATTTATATTTGACCCTAATAAATTAGTGCTGGTTGGTAGTTTGTATTCACACGACACCACTTGTAAAATGTGAACTTATAAGGATCACTTAAAGAGCAACACACAAGTTTCTTGCTCGTTCTTCATGTGATGAGACAGCTAACCAAATGAGCGGTATATTAAAAAAAATTGTTATGACTATTCAAAAGTGCTTAAACTAAGTTTATTTTAATAAATGATTTTCTATTCTATTCTATTCTATCGCATTTTCCCCGTTTCTGCAAAACTTTTCAATAATTCTCCGCTCCTATAGGTCGTACAGTGATATTGTATTGTTTATAGCTTTGTTCTATAAATGGAACAATCTAGTTATCTATCACTAACAGAAGTGTTTAATCTGAAGGTACTACTTATCATTTTATAAGCTTAGCTTAGCTTGTTTTGGAAAACTTGTTCAACTTCATCATATCTGTCTGGTCTAATGAAACAGTTAACTGATCTTACAACCAATAGAGCGTCAATACAAGATCATAGGCCTTAAGTCATTGACTGTACTTCTGAATATGTGCTTTCCATAGCACTTGCCGGCGATATATGCCTTGATGTGGACAGTTGACACAAAGGATTTTGTGGTGCATCTCATTAGCCTTAAGGTATATTATTAAATTTATAATTTTCGGACCATAATCCCAGTTGAGGTTGGTTACAATGCTGACAGTTGACACAAAGGATTTTGTGGTGCATCTCATTAGCCTAAAGGTATATTATTAAGTTTACAATTTTCGGACCATAATCCCAGATGAGGTTGGTTACAATGCTGACAGTTGACACAAAGGATTTTGTGGTGCATCTCATTAGCCTGAAGGTATATTATTAAGTTTACAATTTTCGAAACCATAATCCCAGATGAGGTTGTTTACAATGCTGTCAGGTCTTAAAGACTTATCATTAAGACCTGTCATTAAAATATTCATATTCGTTCATTAAAATAAAGAGATATTACTACTTCTCAACTTATTAACTTATTTAGGAAAAACTTAACATTCCTACATGGCTAAAATGTCCTACATGAATAAATGATTTTTAAATTTAATTTTTGTATTTAGGGTATTGATTAGCTTGTTTAGGGAAAACAAAATTAATTAGATAAAACTTAACTAAACTTAAGTTCCTAAGCGGCTAAAATTATTTTTAAATTTAAATTATATTTTAGCGTATTGAAATTTAAAAGTAAAAGTTTCTATCGTTTCCAAGAAAACCACTGTATTTTTATAAAACTCTCATCATTGACGCCCAATCTGTCTCCAGTTATAAATTGTAATAAAATATGGAGCATACAGACAAAAACGCTCCCAACTTGAATACAGATTAGTAACGTCCAAACTTTATCCGGACAGATTTGGTTTATGGTAATGCAGGCGTACTTCTAGCATGATCTATATTCCAGCGATTTATCACGTTAAAACGTTTGCCAAGATTTTGGTGGCGTACTGCGAAAGAGGAGGTAAAAAATTCAAGTATCAAAATTCTATTAAGGGAAAATTCACTACTTTTTAAACTACATTTATGTAGTTCTCCCTTACTTATAACCATTACCAAATATTCTTTATTCAAATAAACTCATTACAAGCACTTTTGAATAGTCAGATTTTGTTTCTACCACTCATTCGGAATGCAGATTCATCACAAGAAGACTGAGCAAGAAACTCGTGTGTTGCTCTTTTGAATAGATGTTTTTTTATGTAAATAATTACACAGTAATAAGTAAGAGACATGCATAAAATATGAAAAATAATAATAAATTAATAAATAACCCTGGACAATTAACAGTGCGCGGTCTAGTCCCACGGTAAACAGAGCTTGTGTTATGGGTACTAGACAACTGATATAAATACATATATATGTATATTTTTGTATATAATAAACATATATAAGTTATGATGACTCAGGATAATTCACACAACTCCATCTAGTCCCAATCTAAGCAGATCTTGTGTAATAAGTTCTAGACAAGTGATATCTAGTTTTTTTTGTAAATTTATACATATATTATTAACATATGTAGTAAATACCGACCGATACGAACAATCATACTCATGAATACAAATGTTTGTACCGTGTTAGCGACCATCGAACCTGTGCTACCATCGGAAAATAAACATTGATGTTATTATCTATTATATTATCAAAATCCTTTCTTAGGGGATGCCTACAACATAGTAGCTTTATGCATGCAAAATCTCAGCCCGATCGGTTTAAAATTGACAAAGTTTCATACAATCTTTCATCCCCTATTTTATCCCCTTGGGTATAGAATTAATCAAAATCCTTTCTTAGCGGATGCCTATGTCATAACATTTGCCTGCTTGCCAAATTTCAGCCCGATCCGTCCAGCGGTTTGGGCTGTGCGTTGATAGATCACTATGTCAGACACCTTTGAGTTACATATACATTTATGATAATTAAGATGCATATGAATCTCAATAAAATTATAATAGCATACGAATGTATGCTAATTAATAATATATCATCATCATCATCATCATCATCATTGCAGCCTAGAAGACGTCCACTGCTGAACCAAGGCCTCCCCCAAAGATCTCCACGGCGATCGGTCCTGCGCTGCTCGCATCCAATGCCTTCCAGCGATCATGACCAGATCGTCGGTCCACCTTACTGGATGACTATATATGTTACACAATAATATAAGAATCATTATCATCATTACATAGTATAAAACAAAGTCGCTGTCGCTGTCCGTCCCTATGTATGCTTAAATATCTAAAACTACGCAACGGATTTTGAAGCGGTTTCTTTTAATAGATAGAGTGATCCAAGAGGAAGGTTTAGATGTAAAATACATGTACACCCAGGCAAAGCCGGGGCGAGTAGCTAGTACAATATAAAAACCTTGTAAAAATTTTGAAGTTGAAAAATATTATCAAATCTTTGCCATATTGACACTTAATGAAATGTTGGTACATTTCATGAAAGTAACAAGTATTTTGCATATGTTTCAACACAACTTTACGTAACATTTCAATAAATTTACACAGACAAAAGATATATCACAGTTTTTATTTGTTTTCGTCAATATTCTGTTTTTTATTGTTGTTAAAAAAACACTTTATAGTTTGTATAACTAATGTAAAATATGTATAATCTTACAGCACCAGCTAGACTCAAAGTAAGCATAAATAGTACTGCATATGCTGTAAAATGCAGAGGATATTTAAATACTTTTTTCTCATATGAAAAATCTATACATATAAATAAAATTGGAGTGTCTGTTTGTAATATTGAAATAACCGTTTTTACTACATACATAGGAATATAAATATGGTACATACACCAACTAAACATTTTTTACAACTTTTGTCTGTCTGACTGTTTGTTCCGGTTAATCTCGGAAATGGCTGGACCGATTTTGACGAGACTTTTTTTGGCAGGAAGCAGATGTAATAAGGAGTAACTTAGGCTACTTTTATTTAAAAAGTAAAGTAAAATTCCACGCGGGAGAAGTCGCGAGTGCAGCTAGTCTAATACTAAAATTCAAATGTTTGTTTTATATCAAGATCGATTCTATAACACTCAGGAGGCGAGGCGAGGATATTAAGCATAGTTTTATGGCGTAATTAATTCAATAATACGCTGGAAATATAGTCAGAATATGGATTCAACAGCACTCTAATAGAATACCATAGAAATTGGAACGTTGCGGATATTGTAATAGGATTTAGATTTGAGCATCACGTCATAACAATAAAGCGATTTAATAGCTATGAATATAGTACATATTTCCATCACAGTAGACTAATTGCACACGCATTGTTGTAAAGTAAAGCTGCGCTTTGTCACCGTTAATTCACGTCGGATTACTGAAAAGGTATTTTGTACATTAATTTAATAGTACAATCAGGTGATCAAGGCGTTCACACTAAATAAAATCAATTGTAATTATGTACACGTCAATAATAATAATAGTGTAAAAAAAAACAGCTGAAAGAATATAACAAAAAAAACCACAGCGCCATCTAGACCCAAGTTAAGCTAGCTAAAGCTTGTGTTATGGGTACTAGATAACTGATACATATACATAGATATATATTTTTTTTGTATTTACATACACATAGAAAACACCCAGACTGATACAAACAATTATACTCATGAATACAAATGTTTGTGCCGTGCGAGGAATCGAACCCGCGACCATCGGTCGTAAAGCGATGTGCTAGACCGCTAGACCACCGAGGTCGACACACGATAACGTCGAAACAAGAGAGTTACACGACACGTTGTTCCGTGTGCTTCTTTTCAGACTACTCTGATGCTGTTGGCCGCAGTTGGCCTGTACAGCTTCTCCGGATGAAGCGAGTAGGGGGCGAGTGCAGATGGCACTCCAAACCCGCGGAAGGACTTATGGAGTGGCTGAAGGCCAAGTCCTGCCTGACGGATACGACTTTAGTCTGAGGGCACCACTAGGGGTACAAACCTCGGCTCAGGCCGTCGTAAGGCCGGCAATGCCAGTCGTGAATGATTGTATTATTATTTTTTGTATTCTCTCTTTTGCACTTTGTTACACGTTTGTTCCGGCTAATCTGAAATGGCTGGACCGAATTTGACGGGACTTTTTTTGGCAGGGCGCTTATGTAATAAGGAGTATCTTAGGCTACTTTTATTTTAGATTTTTATTTGTTATCTTAGAAAAATAAAGTTTAATTCCACGCGGACGAAGTCGCGAGTACAGCTAGTTAATTATAAATCACTGAAGCACGCGCAATTAAAGAAGCGAGAACGCGCGTGCTGGCTGCGCGAGCTGTCTTTCTCAATCTCTCTCTCTACATTAGCGCTAAAGCATCCGCAATTGAAGGAGCGGGAACGCGCGAACTGGCTGCGCGAGCTGTCTTTCTCAATCTCTCTGTCTACATTAGCGCTAAAGCACGCGCAATTGAAGGAGCGAGAACGCGCGAACTGCTGTCTTTCTCAATCTCTCTGTCTACATTAGCGCTAAAGCACGCGCAATTGAAGGAGCGAGAACGCGCGTGCTGGCTGCGCGAGCTGTCTTTCTCAGTCTCTCTGTCTACATTAGCGCTAAAGCACGCGCATTAGAAGGAGCGGGAACGCGCGTGCTGTCTTACTCAATCTCTCTGTCTACATTAGCGCTAAAGCACGCGCAATTGAAGGAGCGGGAACGCGCGTGCTGGCTGCGCGAGCTGTCTTTCTCAATCTCTCTGTCTACATTAGCGCTAAAGCACGCGCAATTGAAGGAGCGAGAACGCGCGTGCTGGCTGCGCGAGCTGTCTTTCTCAATCTCTCTGTCTACATTAGCGCTAAAGCACGCGCAATTGAAGGAGCGGGAACGCGCGTGCTGTCTTACTCAATCTCTCTGTCTACATTAGCGCTAAAGCACGCGCAATTGAAGGAGCGAGAACGCGCGTGCTGGCTGCGCGAGCTGTCTTTCTCAATCTCTCTGTCTACATTAGCGCTAAAGCATGCGCAATTGAAGGGGTGTGAACGCGCGAGCTGACTGCGCGAGCTATCTTTTTCAGTCTTTTTGTCTACATTAGCGCTAAAGCACGCGCAATTGAAGGAGCGGGAATGCGCGTGCTGGCTGCGCGAGTTGTCTTTTTTATTCTCTTTTTCTAAATTTATATACACACTTTCTTTTCTGCATGATAGCCTATTCGGACATGAAAGAGCGTATCTGTAAAGGCAGTTGTAAAGAGTTATTGGTATTTTAGTAAATTTTTAAATATAAGTAAATAAATAATCCTGGACAATTAACACAATCTAGTCCCATGGTCAGCATTGCTTGTGTTATGAGTACTAGACAACAGATGTAAATACTTAGTTTTTTTTTAATGCATGCATAATATACATAGAAAACAACCAGACCGATATAAACAATCATACTCATGAATACATGTACCGCGTGAGGAACCGAATCTGCGACCACGAAAGCGGTATGCCAAACTGCTAAACCACCGAAATCGTCTCTATAGAATGCGACTTTACAGATCGAATTGAGAGTTATCACTCTCCGGATTATTATTAGAAATGTCTACAAAAGTGAAGTCGCTGGTACAAACTAGTTACAAAAACGAATAATGTTTGGAATCTGTTGAAGTTATTTCATTACCACGTCCGCCCGTTTCTTACCAATTAAGTCGTAACTAATTGTAATTGGCGACGTTTGTGAAATGTAGCGCAGCTATTTTAGCGTTCAATTGAAATTTCAGCTGCACCGGCGACTCGGATAGTTCGGAAATTTCTACACGTACTACGTACCGTGTCGGTTATTACTGGTGACTACGAGCTTTAGATAGATAGATAGATTTCGTAGGTAGACTATGTCCTTGTTACTTCCGATCCTAGATTATGTGGACTCCTGCTATGTAAATCTCACTGAAGAACAATTAAATAAACTTGAGCGACTCCAAAACATGTCAATACAATTTATATTTGGTCTCCGTAAGTATGACCACATTTCCAATTTTCGCAATCAACTCAAGTAGCTTCCCATTCATCTTCGCAGGAATTTTCACTTGCTATGCCTTCTTTACACCATTCTTTACCATCCCTCTACTCCAGAACACTCGGGGATTTAGTGTGAAATAAAAAAAACTATTTTTTTATTTCACACTAAATCCTCGGGTTCTGCTTTGCGTAGCACCAGAAGCCTTTGTCTGACGATTCCTGCTCACTCCTCCACATATTATTCCAACTCTTTCACTGTCCAAGCCATTCGCCTTTGGAACTCTCTACCGCTCTCCATTCGATCCGCTCAATCTCATGCAATATTTAAAAATCGTCTAAGGTATCATTATCTGTCCCTATAGCTCATTTTTCCTATTTAACTCTGAAATCTTCCAATATGTTATATATATGTATGTATATGTATATATATGTATGTCTATTAATTCGATTAATATAATCATAGTGTCTTGTATGGTATGGACATGTAATGCGTAGGAACGAGGATAATATTTTAAGAAAGGTGTTACAAATGAATGTGGATGGTTATAAGGGTAGAGGAAGGCCGTAAAAGAGTTGGATGGACTGTGTGAAAGATGATATGGTAAGAAAGGAAGTAACGAGATGACTGCGAACAGGGATGAATGGAAGCGAAAAACATATTACGACGACCACAAATGAATGGGATAAGGAAGAAGCAGATGATGATGAGTGTCTTGTGTATGCCATCTACCTCTTCTGTGTACGTTAGTCCTATCTTGCAAGTTGATTGATTTTCCATTTATTGTTTTTTTTTGTATTTCTTCTATGTGCACAATAAAGTGTTTATTATGTATAAAAACGTCTGTATTGGCGATTGACCGGCCGATCTTTTTTGATATTTGTTATATACGGGAGACACAAGCAAATACAAAGACGGCCTGTTACGCACTGCGTTATTTATTTAATAGTTAGGCGGAGACAGCTACCTCTATACTACTTATGTAATAATTATACTTATAGTATACACATTGCTGTATCACATGGTCACATAATGCAGAATGAAAAATACAGTCCTCTGCAATTAATAATACAAGGAAAAATCCACGGTTGCCGCAGACCAGGCAGACGGTTCCTGGTTAAAAACCTCAGTGGGTTGGGTTGAGCACCAAGTCTCTTTTCAGGACCGTCGCGGACAAAGCAAAGATCGCCATAATGATCGCCAACCTCCGATAGGAGATGGCACACGGTCCCTGGTTAAAAACCTCAGTGGGTTGGGTTGAGCACCAAGTCTCTTTTCAGGACCGTCGCGGACAAAGCAAAGATCGCCATAATGATCGCCAACCTCCGATAGGAGATGGCACACGGTCCCTGGTTAAAAACCTCAGTGGGTTGGGTTGAGCACCAAGTCTCTTTTCAGGACCGTCGCGGACAAAGCAAAGATCGCCATAATGATCGCCAACCTCCGATAGGAGATGGCACACGGTCCCTGGTTAAAAACCTCAGTGGGTTGGGTTGAGCACCAAGTCTCTTTTCAGGACCGTCGCGGACAAAGCAAAGATCGCTATAATGATCGCCAACCTCCGATAGGAGATGGCACTTAAAGATTTATACGACAATAATATTATTTTTAAACCAGATATTACTCGAGATTTCGTCGTCGTGGAAATTGACTGTTTTTGTTATTAAAATAAATAAATGTTTTGTTTTGTAATAAACATAGTCTAAGTTACTCTGCATTAAAACATTGTTATTGTTACTGGAGTGGGAACACAACTACTATTTTAATAAAAACCAAATACAAGTAAAAATATGTATTCTTCCCAAAAGGGCTTATAGTTAGAAGGAGTGTAACAAAACAATTAGTTAGTCAAAAGTGACATATAAGAAATATAAAGTTTATTAAAAGGAATCGTAATATTAGTATTATTTTTTAACCAAATTTTACTCGCGAATTTGTCGTCATTTATTTTTAAAATAAATAAAAGTAGTCTAAGTTACTCTATATTATATTATATTACTATATATTATAACATTGTTATTATTAGGCCAGCGACTTCAAAGATAGGCAAGACGAAAAAAAAATCATATAATTATTTTTTTTATGTACATACCGTATAATTATTTATTTATTTATTTATTCTTTTGCACACAAAATTGTATACATGGCGGACTTAATGCCTGATGGCATTATCTACCAGTCAACCGACGCGTTGATCAGAGATAGTATAGCGGTGCAATTTTACAAGTATTAAATAGATTAATACAAATTATATCAAAATCAAATGGTGATGGTGGTTTAATATAGTAACTTAATAATTAATAAATATTTGGACGCTTCATGTAAACAGATTTTGTAAGGGCAAGAGTTTCTATGAAATGTAGCGCAGGTATTGCAGAGTTTAATTGAAATTTGAGCTGCACCGTCGACACGGATTGTTGGAAAATTTCTACACGTACCGTACCGGTTATTACTGATATATAAAGCTATTAGTCTAGGAGCTTTAGATATGTATCTACATACCTATAGCTCCTAGACTAATAACGAAATCTATCTAGATTTCGTAGGTAGACTATGTATAAAAACGTCTGTATACCTCTGGTTTTAGTCTATTCTGATTATTACCCCTGACTTGGTCTACGTGGAAATTAACTTTTTTTTAATAGAAATAGAAATAGAAATAATCTTTATTCAAATAAACTCATTACAAGCACTTTTGAATAGTCATATTTTGATTCTACCACTCATTCGGAATGCAGGTTCATCACAAGAAGAATGAGCAAGAAACTTGTGTGTTACTCTTTTGAATAGATGTTTTTTTTATATAATAATTATAGTATGCCTTCGCATGCCTACTTGTTAATACGATAATCAATATAGAAATCGCTACGCACTCATTATTAGTGTAATCAGATAATATTGTTAGTGCTATGGATTTAAAGTTTTTCTATAAAAACATTATTGTCGTTAACGAATTCTTCAATTTTATAGTAAGCTTTTTTGCAAAGGAAGTATTTTATATGACATTTAAATATTTTTTCAGGCAGATTTATAGCAGACTGGTATTTTGTTGTAAAACCTTACGCAATTGCCATAAAACAAATTGCTAACTTTAGTTAAACGACATATGAATAAAAAATATTAGTTGAAAATTAAAAAAATTACTTATTCGTTTTGAAAGTAAACTACTCTAACAACAACCTCGGTGGTCTAGCGGTCTAGCACACCGCTTAACGTCCGAGGGTCGCGGGTTCGATTCCTCGCACGGCACAAACATTTGCATTCATGAGTATGATTGTTTATATCGGTCTGGGTGAAAAAAAAAATATCTATGTACTTGTATCAGTTATCTAGTACCCGTAACACAAGCATTAGCTAGCTTAACTTGGGACTAGATGGCGCTGTGTGAATTGTCCTGAGATTATTATTATTATTATTATATGCTTTAAAACTTCAAACTTTATATTTGTTATCAAAGTTAGCTCTTTAGCGTTGATATCGTAACTGCACACATGAACGAAGTGTGAACTTAGTTTTGAAGTAATACCTTTAAAAATATATTAAAGAACCATTATTGCATTTTAAAAGACCTCTCCAACGGTATCCGGGATAATGGGGTGCATAAAACCGATTCATCCCCCATTTCTATGTTGGTAAACATAATTTTCGTAATTTCATTTCACTTTTATGGCACCTCCCATAACAACACCTGTGTATTAAATTTCATCAGAATTTATGAAAATAAAAATGGCGCGTGTTATAAAGTTGTACGTGACAGAGCAGACACGGACATACAGACAGATGTGCAGGAATTATGAAAGCTCACTAACAGACAAGATGCTGACTAAGGTGAAATTAGTACGATAAAAGCTCACAGTTTAAAGTCTAGCCAGTGAAAGCTCCCGTAACGATGAAACGATGGTAATTAAATATCTACAGCTATTAATTATGAATACAAATTTAAATTTAAATTCAAATTAAAAAATCATTTATTCATGTAGGATATTTTAGCCACTTTATGAACTTTAAATTTTTTATATTATAATTTTTCCTTACCATTTTATTCAGTATATAGATACAATTGAGAAGAACTGGCAAGAAACTCAATTGAATTACTTATTTTTTTAAAAGCCAGTTTATTTATAATGTTTATTTATATAGGTGTCTAAGTCTAATATTAAATGAAAATCCCGTGCATGTACAACTATTGCCATGCACGCTCGTCATTCAAATAATCGTTTAGTGAGCAATAGGCTTTGCTCAGTAAATATGATTTAACAGATGTTTTGAATGTAGATTAATAATAGATACTAGCAATATAATTATCAGTCATTATCAATTTATTTTCATATGTAATTCACGCTGACTGAGACACCAGCTCTTATAATTAAAGTTACTTAAAAATTTAACAATAATGGCTGTTTTATTCCTTTAAAAAAGAGATATACTTCTTCCATATCTGCCATACATTTAATGTAAAAGTACAATATAAACATTGCTTTTGAAACAAATTTCGTAGATGTAAGGGAACAAACGTCAAAAACAAATACTGAGAAAGAAATCTCTAAATGTCCTGACCAATGTGAAATAAGTACGTTTGAAACTCGTTTTATCTATACATCTATACATATAAATAAAATTGGAGTGTTTTTTGTAATATTGAAATAACCGTTTTTACTATATGCATATGAATATAAATACGGTACATACAACAAAATAACATTTACTTGCTCCGGCTAATCTCTGGCTGGACCGATTTTGACGGGACCTTTATTGGTAGGTAGCTGATATAATAAGGAGTAACGTAGGCGACTTTTATTTTAGAAAAATAAGGTAATTCCACACGAACGAAGTAGCGAGCACAGGTAGTAAAGAATATTTTCATTGTGTCAATCAAATGTTTTCTAGTAGTAATGGTGACGAGAAATAAAGACTAAGAAAACCGAAATCTGACCTGATTTAGACTGTTCAATCAATAGGATTCTTGTTTTTAATTATAGTATTTATGTACATAGAGTCGATAGAGATATGACGACCTCGGTGGTGTAGCGGTCTAGCACACCGCTTTAAGTCCGATGGTCGCGGGTTCGATTCCTCGCACGGCACAAACATTGTATTCATGAGTATGATAGTTTGAATCGGTCTGGGTGTTTTCCATGTATAATATGTATGTATATACGAAAAAAAAAAATCTATACAAGCTTTAGGTAGCTTAACGTGGGTCTAGATGGCGCTGTGTGAATTGTCCTGAGATAAAAAAAAAACAGTTAAGGTTGATTCAAATTCAAATTAAAAATATCTTTAATCACGTAGGTCTATTACAGACTCTTATGATATGTTAAATGTACCGTCAGTTCGGAATGATTTCTATTATTGTTATATATATATATATAATAAAGAAAAACATATAAATTTTTACACACATTTCTTATTATCACACTGAAACAGCTTCATTCAGCGTTATGACATTCTACGCAAACACTCTGATTTTCAGTATTACATACTGTACATACTTCAAAACTTTGTAACTTTATAATCTCTAACTTTACCTACACAAGTATCAGGTTTATGTTAACCAGTCGAGTTATTAGCTCTGACGTGACGTTATTTGATAACTATAATCACTCTATTCTCCCAAATTTGAATTTAAATGAATCTGTATTATTTTATACATGTACAACATTTATTTGAAAAGAATACGAGCTGAGTTTGTTGTCAGTTCTTCTAATTTGGATATATATACTGAACTGGACGGTAGAGAAAACTTATAATATAAAAAAAATTACGTTCATAACCGGATTACATATCCTACATGAATTTGAATTTGGATTTGAAATATATACACTTTATTCTTCTGGAACTCTCTATAGTTACTAAGGTAGAAAATATAAAAAGTCGTTCCTCAGTCTTTTACCTATTTCAGTCGCCAAACAGCTTGCATTGTAAGCTGTTTTCAGCTGAAAGGTAAGTTGTATTAACTTACCTTTCAATGAAATTACAGAATAAGGCATTATAGTAGTTACTGAAGTAAAAATTATGAAAAGTCGTTATTAAAAGCCTTACCAATTATATATAATACTAGCTGTACCCGCGACTTCGTCCGCATGGACATTAACTTTATTTTTCTAAAATAAAAGAATATTTCTTAAATAAAAGCCTAAGTTATTCTAAGCCTAAGTTAGTAGCCTAAGTTACTCCTTATTACATCAGCTACCTACTAAAAATGTCCCGTCAAAATCAGTCCAGCCATTTCAGAGATTAGCCGCAACAAATAGACAGACAGACAAAAAATGTAAAAAATGTTATTTTGGTGTATGTACCGTATTTATATTCATATGCATGTAGTAAAAAACGGTTATTTCAATATTACAAACAGACACTCCAATTTTATTTATATGTATATATTATCTTATCTGTGGCTATTTTATCTGCCTAGCAGCTAGCTTCATAAACTGTTTTTCTGAAATGCAGTGAAATTACAGAATAAGGCATAATACCTTAATTACCTACGGAATGGTAATACTTGAGTGGTATCACGGGTATCATATAAGCTGATATGTGTTGTGCTATTTATTCATAGCTGACATTTATTTACCATCCAGTAGGACGAACTAGTTTACCATCCTTACATAAAAAAAAAATACTAAATTACCACAATGGACTGACTGAATTCAACTAATTTTATTCTCATAATGTTCAGCACACCGTCTACTTTCTAATGGTCGCGGGTTTGATTCCTGCACGGTGTAAATTCTTGCAATTTCATTTCTATCCAGAAATATTATTGTTTTTAATACAAACGGTCATAGTCAGGGTATTTTCTATGTACATTGTGTATAAAAAAATATAAGTATTTATATCAGTAATCTAGTTCCCATAACATAAGATCCGCTTAGTTTGGGACTAGATATTACAGTATAGATTGTCCAGGGTCATTTTATCATCCATTTATGACCCATAATAAGAGCACCATCCTATCCTAATCCATTAAAACATAATCATATATTGTTACATTATTACAGGACTAGTTAATACCCGTGATCTTGTTAGTTATGTTCATAATCGTGATATAATATATTTTAGTGTGTTTTATTAAAACCGGTTCAGCCGTTCAGTAGTAATATTACAACAAACAACCAAACACATTTATATATATACTAACTACTCGTCCCTGTTTCCTTTCTTTTGAATCACTCTATCTATTAAAAAACTGCTTCAAAATCCGTTGCGTAGTTTTAAAGATTTAAGCATACATTGGGACGGATAGACGGCGACAGCGATTTTATTTTATACTATGTATAGACAATGATATATATATAAAATATATTTGAATTATCTCTTTCATCTAGCTTCGAAGTTGTAGTGTGAAAAAAAATTACGTCAAACAACCAAAGCAACTTTAGCATACATTTTATGTATATAAAAATATTTAATTTTTCACTTTCACCTAGCTTCGATATTGAAGTGTGAAAAAAACCACCTGAAAATTATAAGTCAATATACAGCGTGTTCCCGATAACACGGCTTTTTGGAAAGTTTTAATTAAACAACATGTTCTAACTCACCTTAGAAAACAATGAAACACAAACACGATTACGAAAATAAATATACAAACACACCCACTGTTTTATATACGTAGCTAATGTATATTAATAATTATTTAGGCCAATTATATGTCACTTCATCACTGTCGAAACGTGCGTCCAAGTTTGCCGAAAGAGTGAGCTGGTGTGTAGCGGTCCACGCGAGACAACGCTCCGAATAAAACTGGCGTAGCCTCGATGTAAGTACGGTCGGGGTAGATTGGGGTAACGTGGCTGTAACGCGGCGGCGTGCCCGCTCACATTGCTAATAAAAAACTAAACAACCTGTATGTACGCAGTTTGAATATTTGTTTCTGTTTATTAATGAAATCGTACATCTGATTTGGTTAGATGATCTAGTGGTCACCAAGTGTCGAAGCTCGATCGTAATTTACCATTCAGTTACTACTCTAGTACGCAGTTTGAATATTTGTTTCTGTTTATTAATGAAATCGTACATCTGATTTGGTTAGATGATCTAGTGGTCACCAAGTGTCGAAGCTCGATCGTAATTTACCATTCAGTTACCCCTTTTTTAACTACTCTAACGCAGCTGGCCTGTACAGCTTCACTGGACGATAGAGGGCGAGTGCAGATGGCACTCCAAACCAAGGAAGGACTTATGGAGCGGCTGTGAAGCGAAGTGCTTCAATGTAAGTTTATATGAATAAACGAAAATCATCTATCAATAATCACTCTATTATATTTTATTCTATTCTAATTGCACTAGGAAGCGTAAGCGTAGCGGTTTCTATGTTCATTATTGCATGCCTCTTACTTGTTATTGTGTAATTATTTATTTAAAATAACAATTATTTAAAACAGCAACACGCAAGTTTCTTACTCATTCTTCTTGTGACGAGTCTGTTTTCCAAATGAGTGGTAGAATAAAAAAAAGATATGACTATTCAAAAGTGCTTGTATTGAGTTTATTTGAATAAAGAATATTTCTATTTCTATTTCTAAATGTCAAACTGAAATTGTACATTTCTGGCAATGAACCAGTATTTCGCTCTATTAGCAACCCCTCTAATTAATGACCTTTGACGTGGTCTGAGTCTAAGATAACGAATGAAACGGTCATAGTCTATCATTTATCTAAATAACAGCAGGCAAAGTCACGTGGTCAGTTTTTTTAATGGATGATAATGGAATGGTGCACCCGCCTGCGCTAACGGTTTACGCTGGCGGGGCACCAGTGGAGGATGATAAGATGAGCATGGTCAGGTCAGGCCATAATGACAAATTCAGCAGGAATTTATCACGATGGTTTCCAGGGGGAACCTCGTGGAGGTCAATCTGACATGGTAGTTTGCTATGGGGTAATCAGTCCACATTACTGATAGTCTACTTTCCCAAATGTTACAGTATAAGACCAATCACCAAATTTTTTTTTATGGATGATAATGGTATGATGTCCCTGAATGGGCTAATGGTTTACGCTGGCGGGGCACCAGTGGAAGATGATAAGATGAGCATAAGGTCAGGTCAGTTAGCCTATCGTAACAAATTCAGCAGGAATTTATCACGATAGTTTCCAGGGGAACCACGTGGAGGTCAAACTGACAAGGTACACCATGTCAGTGGGCTAACTGACCTGACCTCATGCTCATCTTATCGTCCTCCACTGGTGCCCCGCCAGCGTAAACTGTTCGCCCAGGCGGGTGTACCATTACATTATTTACTGTTTGCTAGCAACGGGGCCATCAGTCCACATTACTAACAATGCGGACTGTGGAACTCCTTTCCCCCCTCACCTGATATAATAATAATAATAATAATAATCTTTGAAAGTATTTCGAAAGTATATTCATTTGAAAGTATCTCGACCTGGCTCACGAGGTGACCGAAATGTGGGGGGTGATGTCCACCGAAGTCATTCTAATCGTTATGTCGGTGAACGGTCTTATCCCAACCAGTCTGGAACAACATCTCAGACGGTTGGGATTCCGGGGCGGCTCACTCCCGGGAAAGATGCAGAAAGCGGTGCTCTTAGATTCTGCCCGCATTGTACGCCAGTTTCTCTCCCTGGGGCCCTGAACCCCGGCCGACTGTGCTCCTCTCCATCTCCTCTCCTTAAGAGGGGAGATGAGATAAAAAAATCTTTATTCAATACACATTCTAGATAATATCCCTTTCAGTATATATGTGTAGTCCTGGCTTCTGAACTGCATTAGCTATGACTGTTCCTTCCCAATACATGGCTTTTATTATAGAAGGATGAAAATTAATATAACATGTCGATATAATTGTGTGTACACGCAAGTCTGCGTCTGATGGTATATATGATAAAATATTAATTCTTATATTTTATTTAATGTTGTTATTGTCATATTTTTATATATATTTAAGTTTGTTTTGTCAATTTTTATGTTTGTTTTGTTAGTTGAAGTTTAAAACTTAATATGTTATCGTCGTCGTCGATCTCACATTGTATTTTACTGATAAAGGCTATAACAGAATAGCAGAGAGGGTGGACTCACTGCCCCCACCGAGTGACCGTTTTGTCTCATTCATTAGTTTTTAAATTATATTATTCTATGGGCAATAGTTGTATTGTGTAAAAAGTTTCTGTTTGAGACAAATAAATATTATTATTATTATTATATATATAAACAATATTTTACCAATAGATACATATTTAAAAATGATATGATATGTTATGTTATGTTAATATACATAACATATATATATATATATAATAATATATATGACACATAACATACACAAACTAAACACACAAAAGCAAAACCGGGTCGATCCACTAGTGTATAACAAAGAAAAATCTCTCGGTTAATATAGTAGTTAATTAGTTCGGGACTAGACGAAGATGCGTAAAACTAAAAAATATCTCCATCTAGTTATTTTAACCCAGATGAAATACAACATTAATATTTAAGTTCAAACTAACTGTATAGTTAAAATGAGTTGTGGTACCCCAAATCTAGTTTGTTGCATACCGTTTCTAGTCTATTATTCACATAGTTTTATTAACTAGGTTCTTCGTGATAGTAATTCATTGTGTACGTGTTAAATTATATTCCACTATCTATACTAAACTCCTCTTTTTGCCTCGCACAACCACATTGTTATCACCTTCCAGCAATGGTATTTCCGAACCGATACGATATTGAAACCTTCAAGAAAAGAGCTTATTTCTTTTTACAACATCCTTGCAATTCCCCTGGTGTTGCGGGTGCTTATGGGCGACGGTAATCACTTATCATCAGGCGAGCCGCATGATAGTTTGTCTCCTGCGTTATAAAAAAAAAACTTCAAATTCTGTAGTTTCTGCGTGAAAGACTAACAAAAATCCATCCATTCACAAACTTTCTCATACTATTAGCCGACCAGCGCAACTTCATTGCATCATACTTACCCAATTTACATAATATATTTTTAATTTACAGCCTAAGTGTTATTCTGATGTATGAGCTATATTAATGTAAAGTTTCATCAAAATCTGTTGAGTAGTTTTTGCGTGAAAGAGTAATAAACATCTATTTATGAATCCATACTTATAAACTTTCGCGTAAATAACCTTCGACAATTAACACAGCTTCATCTATTCCACGGTAAGCAGAGCTTGTGTTATGGGTACTAGACAACTGATATAAATACTCAGATTTTTTTGTGAATACATACATAATATACACAGAAAACACCCAGATCGATACAAACAATCATAAATACAAATGTTTGCACCGTGCGAGAAATCGAACCTGCGACCATCGGATGTAAAGCGGTGTTCTACACCACTAAACCACCAAGGTCGTCAATAATATTAGTAATATTTATAAATATATGAACCGTTATGACTATTATACCAGATGAGGTAGACAGAAGCATTGGTAATTCGACGTCCTAGTGATTATGATACTTCCATTGATACTGTGGACTTTAAAAGCTGGTAAAATAGTTTAAAAAATCTGCTAATATTTAATAAAAACAATCTTATTCCATAAAACTGACATAGGCACGTGACACCTCTAGTGTTTGAGGCGTCCATAGGTGACCGTTTACCACATCAGATGGGCCGTATGCTTGTTTGCCACCATCGTAATATAAAAAAATAAACAGTAAAACCTGAACAGATAATAATAATCTCAGGACAATTCACACAGCGCCATCTAGGCCCAAGTTAAGCTAGATAAAGCTTATGTTGGGGCGTGAGTGGGGCAATCTCCTCGTATGTTCCTGCCATTGGGAGGCTTCCCCATCCTCGTGGATATGTCCGCGGGGAACGGTGGCCGAGCTGGTTTGGTTCTGGTACGCCCTGGGCGGGATAGTAGTTCCTTCGGGATATTGCCGCCTGGGGTTGCGGTTGATTGCCAGCTCGATCCCGTGACCCTGGCACTTTGGAGGAGGAATATCGTGGGGTTTTTGGTGAGTAGGAGTCTCACAGTACCCGTCCGTCCAACTCCTGAGACGACCGGGTCTACATGAAAGATTTTCCCCACAAAAAAAAAAATAAAAAAAAAAGATAAACCTTGTGTTATGTGTACTTAGATAACTGATACATATACATGGATTTTGGTATAGATAGACAGATAGATAAATTCTTTATTCACAATTACAAACACATAACACATGAGATACAGAAAAAACACGAATTAATAAAAGAAATGTAGGTGACTTTATGTGCCGCAAAAGTGAAAAGGTAGCCAACTCAGCATAATGCTACAGATAACTCTGCAGCGCTGATATTCTGTTGGCTCCTTACTTATACTATACTTATTACTAAAAAAAATACATAAATATTAAACATCGAGCTCATTGTCAAAATATATAAAGTATGAATAAACTGTAAATTATGTTATTAAACTACTTATACTACATAAATACTATAACAAGGATTACACATATACTGATATGGTGAAAGGCACCGCGAGACTGATGATGACGAAAATGATGGAAGATAATGCTTGCGGACTAAGTTGGGTAATAAAGGTCCGCAGATACGGGACCTCTTAAGGGATTAAAGTAATTTGTTCAATTAGAAGATGTTTTTTTAGTTGTTTTTTTAAATTATCTTAAGTTTTTATAGTGCGAATGAGAGGAGGCAAGTTATTCCAAAACTTGGAGGAGGAGGACAACATATATCTGAAACTGGTATGGATGCGGATAGAAATAATATTAAACAATTAACACAGCGGCAACATAGAAACAATTATACTCATCAAAAGAAACGTTTGTACCATGCGAGGAATCGAACCCGCGACTATCAGAAGTAAGGCGCTGTACTAAACCGCTAGACCAACGACTCGTAATTTTATATGTGGTAATAAGTATCTAGATATTCGAAAAATTGAAAATGTTTTTTTAAGGGACGGAGTATAGTCGATTCCAACCTCAATTGAGAAATTAAATTGAGACAAACTCAATTAGGGTTGCCAACTTTTTTTGACAAAAGAAACGTATAGAGTGGTTTGTATAGGAAAAAAATAAAGTATTAGAAAAAAAAGGATTTATCAAATTCCATGTTTTATTGCTTTAAAAACGTATTTTGTGTGCTTTTAATACTAGAGCTGTGACAAATGTTACAACTCACAATTGACATCTAACATTTGGTTCAGTAATTATAAATCGTTAAGTATCCATAATTTATTTATTTATTTATTTATTCTTTTGCATACAAGAATGTATACATGGCGGACTTAATGCCTGATGGCATTCTCTACCAGTCAACAGTCGCGTTGATCAGGGATAATAGTAAGGCGGTGCAATTTAACAATTAATATATAAAGAAAACAAATATGTATAAATACAGAAAAATAATATTATATGCAAATATATAAACATACTAATATACCCGTACAAAATACATATACAATTACATAAAAATTATTATATATATTATACAATTAATTATTATACAAGTACATAATGAGTATTTTGTTTTGCGCATCACAGTAAAGGTCGAAAATGAAGTATTTTTGCATACTTTATTTGTATGTAAAAGTATAAAGTTTACCAAAAATAAAGTAGGATATGTTATTAGAAAATGGTTGGCAACCCTAGACTCAATATTAAATTATGTTAAACAGATGGTTCATTAGAGTACGGTGGCTGGAGTACGCCTTCTATTATATTTTAGGGTTTCTTTCAGAAATCTTCGTAAAACCGTTGTACAATAAAATAAACATTACAATGATATGAATATATGTACATTCAAATTCAAATTAAAGAATCATTTACTCATTGTAAGCGACGCAATACATATGTATAAATTCAAATTCAAAAATCATTTATACATGTAGGACATTTTAGCCGCTTATGAACGTTACTTGTACGAGACATAAAAACTTCTTTGTATTTATTTTAAACTAGCTGTTCCCGCGACTTCGTCCGCGTGGAATTTAACTTTATTTTTCTAAAATAAAAGAATATTTCTTAAATAAAAATTAGGCTAAGTTACTCCTTATTACTTCAATATCAACCAATAAATATCTGCCAATAAAAGCCCCGTCAAAATCGGTCCAGCCATTTCAGAGAGCCAGAACACCCGAGTATACATCTATACATACAAATAAACTTGAAGTGTCTGTAATATTTAAATAACGGTTATTTACTACATGCATATGATTCCAAATACCGCGGCCAAAGCTAGTATACTTATAAAATGTATTTAAGTGCAATAAAGAGTTTGATTATTCTAGCTTAACTTTCTGAATGAGCGGTAGATCAAAGGAACAATAACTATGACTATTCCAAAGTACTTTAATTAAGTTTATTTGAATAAAGTATTTCTATTCTATTCTATACATGTAGATATTTAATTTTCATAATCGACGACCTCGGTGGTCCAGCGGTCTACACCGCTTTACGACCGATGGTCGCGGGTTCGATTCCTCGCACGGCACAAACATTTGTATTCACGAGTATGATTGTTTGTATCGGTCTGGGTGTTTTCTATATATAATATGTATGTATTTACAAAAAAAAAATATCTATGTATTTGTATCAGTTATCTAGTACCCATAACACAAGCTTTAGCTAGCTTAACTTGGGTCTAGATGGCGCTGTGTGAATTGTCCTGAGATTTTTATTATTATTATTATTATAATAAACGAGATGCAGATCAGAGTAGGTAATAAAAACTTAATATCCGAGAATTCAAAGGTAGGGTAGTTAAAATGAATTACATCTTTTAATTTAATTACAAAGTATTACACTTTTAGTATCAAGTCAAGGCCTGAGAATAATTAATGATAGTTTTTAAATGCCTACTAAAGAAGATTTATAATGACACAGAAGAACTCATTGTGCTAGTATTCTAGTATTTAATTTAAATTTTTTAATAATATAATATAATTAAAATATATATATGTTTAAAATATAAATCTGATATATAATATAATCCTCTTAGTTTAATATAAATTAATAAATACATAAATAACCCTGGACAATTAACACAACGCCATCTAGTCCCACGGTAAACTGGTATTACTGGTACTAGACTACTGATATACATACTTTTTTGTATAAATACATACATAATATACATAGAAAACACCCAGATCGATAAAAACAATCATACATATGAATTTAATTTATATATACTTGCACCGTGCGAGGAATCCAACCCGCGACTATGGGATGTAAAATGGTGTGGTAAACCGCTAAACCACAGAGACCGTCAATCAATAGATACATACTCGAATATAATGGGTATTTACACGATAATATAATCAAACAATTTTATTAAAAACCAATTGAGCCGATGCAAGACTTCCATCTTGACTAAATAAAGAAACAATATTTAATAATATATTATTAAATATTATATTATTAATATATATTGGTTTATAAACCAAATAAGGCAAAGGAAAAGTTTTCATCATTCTAGCTTCAAAAATTACGAATTCCCATATAAACTTGCACACCCTATTTTATTTTACACCCTCAAAGTTAATCTTTTTACGAACGTTGAATGTCATATATAATTACCTAATCAACATCCTAAAAAAGTTTCAAGCTTCTAGCTTTAAAAATGACGGTACATCCATACAACCCTTCATCATCCCTTTCAACCCCTAACAACCCTTTTTTTACATTAAAAAGTAGCCTTTGTCCTTTCTCAAGGTCTGGATTATCTGTGTATTAAATTTCATTTAAATTGGTTCAGTAGTTTTGGTGTGAAAACCAGACGGACAGAGTTACTTTCGCAGTTTTAATATTTGTAAGGATAAATAAATTTCAAGATTTATTAGAGACTAGCTTTTGCCCGTGGCTTCGCTCGCGTTAATTTATCCCTTTAGGGGTGGAATATATCAAAATCCTTTCGTAGGAGATGCCTACGTCATAGTAGCTTTATGCATGCGAAATCTTAGCCCGATCGGTTTAAAATTGACAAAGTTTCATACAAACTTTCATCCCCTATTTTATCCCCTTGGGGGTAGAATTAATCAAAATCCTTTCTTAGCGGATGCTTACGGCTTAATATCTACCTGCATGCCAAATTTCAGCCCGATCCGTCCAGTGGTCTGGGCTGTGCGTTAATAGATCACTATGTCAGTCAGTCACCTTTGAGTTATATATATTTAGATTATATGAGTTTTTTTATTTATTATACCACGTATGTGGGAAACAAGCATACGGCCCATCTGATGGTAAACTCTTATGAGTAGTATTTAATCTATTGGCCGGGAGATAAACAGATAAATAAATCTTTGTTAATACGAAAAAAGGACCAAAACTGCTTGAATGAAACCAAGTGTGAAAGATTACACGTGTGTTTATGTACGTTAAAAATGCTTTTGTTGCTTTGTATTGAAAGCTTACTATTATGTACATAGTCCAATATAATGTAAATGTGATATGTATGTCGCATATATATTTATGTCCATGTTTAAAAACTATTATTACAGATTTTGTTTTCCAATTCCAAAGTGCTTCCAATTCGCTATCTTATATATACAATTATCGTGTATGTGTCAAAAACAAACTCTGAAGAGTTTGAATGTTTTTATTATTATATTTATATTTAATAGTAGTATAGATAATACTAGCTACTCGCCTCAGCTTCACACGGGGGTACATGTATCATATATATAACCCTTCCTATTGGATCACTCTGTCTATTATAGAAACCGCTTCAATATCCATTGCGTAGTTTTAAAGATTTAAGCATACACAGAGACAGCGACTTATACTATGTAGAGAGTAATGATATGATATAATTTCGTGAAGACATAAACCAGTTGGATAGGGATATCTAAGGATATTCCAAGCTTAACCAATTTGGTGGTACACTGTGGAGTCACTGTTTCTGTATTTCAGTCACGCGTCACGTCAAAGACAGAGGTCTAGGGGCGGGCGGTGACCGGAAAATCTCCTCCGATCTGTAACCAGAGAATTATGTCTTTATCAAGACGTGGAAAAGGTCTGGTTGCGGATTTTGTTTTTTTTTTCATTACATAGAGACAAAAGAACTTGCAACACACTTGAAGGTCAGTGATTACCGTCAAAGACAGACGTCTAGGGGCGGGCGGTGACCGGAAAATCTCCTCCGATCTGTAACCAGAGAATTATGACTTTATCAAGACGTGGAAACGGTCTGGTTGCGGATTTTGTTTTTTTTTTCCATTACATAGAGACAAAAGAAATTGCAACACACTTGAGGGTAAGTGATTACCGTCAAAGACAGACGTCTAAGGGCGGGCGGTGACCGGAAAATCTCCTCCGATCTGTAACTACAGAATTATGATTTTATCAAGACGTAGAAATGGTCTGGTTGCGGATTTTGTTTTTTTTTTTATTACGTAGAGACAAAAGAACTTGCAACACACTTGAGGGTAAGTGATTACCGTCAAAGACAGACGTCTAGGGGCGGGCGGTGACCGGAAAATCTCCTCCGATCTGTAACTACAGAATTATGATTTTATCAAGACGTAGAAATGGTCTGGTTGCGGATTTAGTTTTTTTTTTATTACGTAGAGACAAAAGAACTTGCAACACACTTGAGGGTAAGTGATTACCGTCAAAGACAGACGTCTAGGGGCGGGCGGTGACCGGAAAATCTCCTCCGATCTGTAACTAGAGAATTATGACTTTATCAAGACGTGGAAACGGTCTGGTTGCGGATTTTGTTTTTTTTTGTATTGTTTCGGTGTCACCAGAACTTGCAACGCACTTGAGGGTAAGTGATTACCGTCAAAGACAGACGTCTAAGGGCGGGCGGTGACCGGAAAATCTCCTCCGATCTGTAACTACAGAATTATGATTTTATCAAGACGTAGAAATGGTCTGGTTGCGGATTTAGTTTTTTTTTTATACGTAGGGGGCAGAAGAACTTGCAACACACTTGAAGGTCAGTGATTACCGTCAAAGACAGACGTCTAGGGGCGGGCGGTGACCGGAAAACCTCCTCTGATCCGTAACCACAGAATTATGATTTCAGCAAGACGTGCAAACGGTCTGGTTGCGGATTTTGTTTTTTTTTTTATTGTTTAGGTGGCAAAAGAACTTGCAACGCATTTGGAGGTAAGTGATTACCGTCAAAGACAGATGTCTAGGGGCGGGCGGTGACCGGAAAATCTCCTCCGATCTGTAACCAGAGAATTATGACTTTATCAAGACGTGGAAACGGTCTGGTTGCGGATTTAGTTTTTTTTATTACGTAGGGGACAGAAGAACTTGCAACACACTTGAAGGTCAGTGATTACCGTCAAAGACAGACGTCTAGGGGCGGGCGGTGACCGGAAAATCTCCTCCGATCTGTAACTACAGAATTATGATTTTATCAAGACGTGGAAATGGTCTGGTTGCGGATTTAGTTATTTTTTTTTTATTGCATAGACAAAAGAACTTGCAACACGCTTAAAAGTAAGTAATTGAGTACCGAAAACACTAGAGTGAAAATTAATTTAAAGGGTGAAATACAAGAATCCCGCCTTAGGGCGAAAATTTTATTTCAATTTCATGTAGGATTAAAAAATGTCAACTGAAATGTTAAATCTTCTTCCTGACACGATGTCAACTGTTCACAATGACTGGGCTCTGATGGAGTAATCTGGGATGATATGGGACAGTCGACAATAATTCTTTATATTCACACTACCTGTTCCCGCGACTTCGTCCGCGTGGAATTTAACTTTATTTTATAAACTATTTTGTTCGTCTTAATTTATTCGTTCCATTAGGTACTGATAGGTTCAAACTAATATATTTACATCCTGCATCATCCCTTATTTTATCGCAATGGGGGTTGAATTTATCAAAATCCTATTTAAGCGAAAGTCTTCATCATAATAGCTCCAATCTTTCAGTTCAGTCAGTCGAAAATCTAAGAGATACGGCTTGTTAAATCACAGCCGTATCTAGACATATATGTGATCTGTGGTAAACTATGGTTTAAAAAACTAGTTTACTGTCTCAAGGATAATCAGTCAACGCAAGTACCGTCACCATGACACTGCATTTAACGTTTCAATATAGCTGAAATTTGAAAATGTCTTCAGTATTCTGTTATCTGGACAATTTACACAGCGCCATCTAGTACCAAGCTAAGAATAGTTTATATTATCTGTACCTAGTAGTAGTGGAGTGTCTGTTTGTAATATTGAATTAATCCTTTTTACTACATGCACAAAAATTAATATAAATACCGTACATATACCAATATAACAATTTTTATCTGTCTGTCTGTCTATTTATTCTGGCTAATCACTGAAATGACTGGTTCGATTTTAACGCGACTTTTTTTGGCAGGTAGCTGATATCACAAGGAGTAACGTAGGCTATTTTTATTTTAGAAAAATAAAGTTGAATTCCACGCGGAAGAAGTCGCGGGAATAGCTAGTATAATATATAATGATAGGATGAGGGGATTGTACCATGGTACCATGTTAGATCTACTTACACGCCATATATTTGACATTATTTTAGTTTTTGTTAATTTCATTCTTAGAGACGCCTTATCACTTTCCTCCGCTAGCTGTTGTAACATTGTTTGTAAGCTTTCCGGAGTGAAAATAAAAGAAAGTCATATGCAAAACGCAGGCTGTGATACTTCCAATATATTTTTATCTCATTTGGTACATACAAACAATTTTTGAATCAACAATCACTCTATTCTCCCAAAATTGAATTTAAAAATGAATCTGCATTATTGTAAACATGTACAACATTTATTTGAAAAGAAGAAGCTGAGTTTCTTGTCAGGTCTAATCTCGAAATCATTCCGAACTGACGGTAGATTTGACATATCACAAGAGTCTGTAAGACTTACATGAATAAAGATATTTTGAATTTGAATTTATATAGGTATATGTCTATTGGACGGCGCGCATGTGGAAACACTTTTAAGAAATAAAAAAACAAATCACATATCATAAGAGTCTGTAAGACCTACATGAATAAAGATATTTTGAATTTGAATTTATATAGGTATCTGTCTATTGGACGCCGCGCATGTGTAAACACTTTTATGAAATAAAAAAAATAATCACATATCATAAGAGTCTGTAAGACCTACATGAATAAAGATATTTTGAATTTGAATTTATATAGGTATCTATTGGACGCCGCCCGTGTGTAAACACTTTTATGAAATAAAAAAAAATAAAGCAAATCGATTTAACAACAAAGTACAGTAGCAGATAAAATTTAATTAGCCGTAAAATGTTATTTCTGCAATATCTAATTGAAAACCTCTGTATTAAAAATAATCTACGATGTCTTGTGTAAGAGATAATAATAACTGGCAGTCGTAAAAATGTCGGGGCGAAACAATTTTGTCAGGGCAGGCGTTTTTACTTATTTTTTAACACAATATCACCAGAATTATGGTAATTTCGGGACATTCCCCCTTTATGGCTTTGGAAAAAGTTGATCCGGTAAGTGGCCGACTCTGTTCAACGAATATAATTACAGTTCTAATGTTTCTAGTTATGTTCACGCTATGTGATGGAGGTCTAAAGGGTGGATCGTTTAGAAAAAGTCAATAGGTCTTTTATGGGAATAGGTATAAAAATTTACAATAAGATACCAAAGGATATGTTGGAATTACCATTAAATAAATTCAAAACATCTGTTAAATCATATTTACTGAGCAAGGCCTATTACTCACTAAACGATTACTTGAATGACGAGCGTGCATGGCAATAGTTTTCATGTTCGGGATTTTCATTTAATGTTAGACATAGACACCTACATATATAAATGCATTGTAAATAAACTGGATTTAAAAAAAAAAGTAATTCAATTGAGTTTCTTGCCAGTTCTTCTCAATTGGATCTATATACCGAACTGGACGGTAGGGAAAAAAAATTATAATGTAAAACTTGACGTTCATAAGCGGCTAAAATGTTCTACATGAATAAATGATTTTTGAATTTTGAATTTAGAATTTTGGATAGAGGTATAGTACGTTAAAAAATAGTTGATCAATCATTTCTTCTCATTGAAAGATTATTTTATATGCAAAATAGATGACGTTATATGAATTGTTATTGTTAATATTATAATAATCTTCATTACATAACCTGATCTTAATTAATATGAATATTAAAAAGTTTTTTTTAATTGTCGAATGTAGTTATATAAACGTATTTATTTAAAACAAACTCAAATTTAAACACTTCTGTATAGTCATACAGTCATATGTAGAATATTGCAATGTTTAATTTGTTTTAATTGTAATAAATAAAATATTTAGAATATATTATACGCAGACTTTAATAATGACGCCATGGAATATTCGAGAAGCAAAGCAAGCGAAGCAAAATTGTATATAAAATAACATGGATGTTCTGTGCCTGACGTTACAAATTTGAATTTTTATAATTTTATTTTTAAATATATTAAATGGCTATTTGCGATCTCTTAACACATACTTTTCTTTTAATTGTAATAAATAAAATATTTTGAATATATTATACGCAGACTTTAATAATGACGCCATGGAATATTCGAGAAGCAAAGCAAGCGAAGCAAAATTGTATATAAAATAACATGGATGTTCTGTGCCTGACGTTACAAATTTGAATTTTTATAATTTTATTTTTAAATATATTAAATGGCTATTTGCGATCTCGAACACATACTTTTTTTTTAATTGTAATAAATAAAATATTTAGAATATATTATACGCAGACTTTAATAATGACGCCATGGAATATTCGAGAAGCAAAGCAAGCGAAGCAAAATTGTATATAAAATAACATCGATATTCTGTGCCTGACGTTACAAATTTGAATTTTTATAATTTTATTTTTAAATATATTAAATGGCTATTTGCGATCTCGAACACATACTTTTCTTTTAATTGTAATAAATAAAATATTTAGAATATATTATACGCAGACTTTAATAATGACGCCATGGAATATTCGAGAAGCAAAGCAAGCGAAGCAAAATTGTATATAAAATAACATGGATGTTCTGTGCCTGACGTTACAAATTTGAATTTTTATAATATTATCTTTAAATATATTAAATGGCTATTTGCGATCTCGAACACATACTTTTCTTTTAATTGTAATAAATAAAATATTTAGAATATATTATACGCAGACTTTAATAATGACGCCATGGAATATTCGAGAAGCAAAGCAAGCGAAGCAAAATTGTATATAAAATAACATCGATGTTCTGTGCCTGACGTTACAAATTTGAATTTTTATAATTTTATTTTTAAATATATTAAATGGCTATTTGCGATCTCGAACACATACTTTTCTTTTAATTGTAATAAATAAAATATTTAGAATATATTATATGCAGACCTTAATAATGACGCCATGGAATATTCGAGAAGCAAAGCAAGCGAAGCAAAATTGTATATAAAATAACATGGATGTTCTGTGCCTGACGTTACAAATTTGAATTTTTATAATTTTATTTTTAAATATATTAAATGGCTATTTGCGATCTCGAACACATACTTTTTTTTTAATTGTAATAAATAAAATATTTTTAATATATTATACGCAGATTTTAATAATGACGCCACGGAATGTTCTAGAAGGAGTATCGGAACAGTATTGGAATTATTGTTGTGAGTAATAAGTGCTGCTGAACTGTGAGTACATTATACCTACTTAATTATAGAAGAATACAGATTTATTATAATTATTAATTAATACAAGTACGAAATTTATACTACATAAAATTATTTTATTGGATCCGTTAAACATATTGGTCCTTCGAGCCGGATTATCAATATGTTTAACGGATCCAATAAAATAATTTTATGTAGTATAAATTTCGTACTTGTATTAATTAATAATTATAATAAATCTGTATTCTTCTATAATTAAGTAGGTATAATGTACTCACAGTTCAGCAGCACTTATTACTCACAACAATAATTCCAATACTGTTCCGATATCTTTACGGCACAATTACAATGGCGTCGCTATTTACTCTTTACAAAAAAGGTTTACTTTTGTCGTCAGTCCTCGATACTCCGACTCGTAGGACCAATATGTTTAACGGATCCAATAAAATAATACCACTTCCTTTCATCCACTAGTGTTTAATATTAATTAATTTACAAAATAAAAAATGAATTATTAATACGCCATGTTATGGTATCAAACTTTTGTTACAATAATTTTCAAATTTCGAATTTCGAATCATTGCGTAAATAAAAAATTAAAATATACTTAGATGGCCAAGGAGGTTTTATATTCATACTTAATCATACCGCCCACCAAGGACAATATGGCAATATTATCCTTAATTCCGCCCACCATGAGTATATATGGGACCATAACTACATAACAATAATATAATGTAACTTGGAATTATGTTAAATTATCATAAAATATCTTAACAATAGCTAAACAAATAACAATAAAAGTTACAAGTAGTTCAAATCAAAAAGTTTTAGTACACTTATTTAAGACAGTTAAACTATATTACAATATTTATTTAGTCAATGGTAGGAAACAAAGTTTTGAGACAGTCCTTTTTATTATATTATTTTTACATCGTAAACTGACTACTCGAGTAATACCGTCCAATCCAGGATGCTTTTGAACAACAATACCATAAAGCCATTTTGCAGGAGGAAGATCACTCTCCATTACTAACACAATATCACCTATTGAAGGTTCTGGTGTCTTATGAATCCATTTGTAGCGATGATGAAACTGAGTTAAATATTCACGAGACCATCGTCTCCAGAAATCTTGAACTAATCTCTGAGTAAATTGCCATCTTTTTAACATAGTAATTGATGATTTTTCATAATTAGCATCTGCAGGAAGCAACAAAGGCTCCATTACTAAGAAATGTCCAGGTGTTAGCGGCATCGGATCTTCTATGTTATTAGTAATTTGAGAGATTGGTCTAGAATTGAGGCATGCCTCAATTTGTGTCAGGACAGTGGCCATCTCTTCATATGTCAGTGTTGTGTTGCCGATAATTCTTCTTAAATGATGTTTTGTAGACCTTACTCCTGATTCCCATAACCCTCCAAAGTGAGGGGTATGCGGAAGGATAAAGTGCCAATTGGTTCCATTGTTGGCCAATGCATTTGCAATTTCACTTGTCATAGATGACATTTCCTTGCCATACAGTGTCTTTAGTTCCCGTGATGCCCCAACAAAATTCGTACCATTATCGCTCCACACATCAGCACAATGACCGCGACGAGACACAAAACGTTTGAAAGCAGCTAGAAATCCTTCTGTCGATAAATCGCTCACTGCTTCCAAGTGTATTGCTCTAGTAGACATACATATAAATAAGCATATGTAGCCCTTATAAGAACGATGTCCTCTACCTTTAGAAACACGAAGATTGATTGGACCCGCATAATCTACACCACTTTGATAAAAAGCACGATTGACTGCAGTACGACTTGATGGTAATTGTCCCATGAAAGGATTTTTAATTCGACTTGAAAATCTCACACAACGTACACATTTATGAACATACTGTTTAATTAATCTTTTGGCACCCATAATCCAGAATTTTGAGCGTAAATAATTGAGCATCAACTGAGGACCTCCGTGTAAAGTTTTTTCATGAGTATCTCTCAACAATAATTCGGTAAAATGCGATTTTTGTGGTATAATGTAAGGATGTTTTATATCTTCACTAATCTTAGTACACTGCAACCGACCTCCTACTCTTAAAATTCCTTCTGAATCAATCCATGGACTCAAAGAGGTAAGTACACTTTTTTTATTAATCTTTCCCTTTTCTTTCAGATTTTTCAATTCATCGTAAAGGTAAGTCTCCTGAATTATTTTTATGCATGTTTTTAAACTAATTTCCTTTTCAGTTCTTGATATAAATTCTATTAACACATTTTGTTTACGACAACGATATAAAAATCTTCTACATAGTGCAACAACACGCAACAATCTATTCAATGAAGAAAATCGCAGTATCATTTCATTTTCAACTCTGTTTTCATTTTTATTTGTACAAATATGTGTTAAATGTGTTTTCATCTTCTTTTCTTCTAAATTAGTTTCTCCTACAGGTCTATCAAAATTTATAATTTTATCTTTTAGCCAAGAGGGACCATATTTCCACAGACCTTGATTTTCTAAATCCATCACACCACGAGATGCGCAATCAGCAGGATTATACTTTGAACTAACATGAGCCCATTGACTTGGTTCCAATGAAGTGATTATCTCTGATACACGATTCGCTACAAATGTTTTCCACCTAGTAGGTCTGCTATTAAGCCATGCTAGTACGATGGTTGAATCCGTCCAAGCATATGTGTTTGTCTTATTTAACTTCATAATCTCTGCTACTTCAATTAGTAGACGTGTTAGAAGCACTGCTCCACACAATTCTAAACGCGGAATAGAAATTTGTTTTAAGGGCGCTACTTTGGTTTTTGATGCAATTAACATAACTTTTATTTCACCTTGTCTATTGACTACACGCAGGTATACTACAGCTGCATATGCTTCATTGGATGCGTCGCAGAAACCATGCAGTTCTTGAAGTAGATCATCGCTGTGAGTGTTAATCCATCGTTCAAACTTAATGTCGGTAAGTTTGTGTAGATTTTCTCTGTACAATAGCCACTCATTTAACAGGTGTGTAGGTAATTCATCATCCCAGTTTATACCAGAAAGCCATAATTTTTGAATAAATATTTTTGCTCTGATAACCACTGGAGCTAACCATCCAAGTGGATCAAAAATACGAGAGATGTCAGATATAACATTTCTTTTGGTTACTGGTATCTTCATTTGAGGTAACTGTACAACATATTCGAATTCATCACTACTTCGATTCCAAGTAAGGCCAAGAATTTTCATTATACTATCTACATTTAACTGTATATTTCCTTTCAAAGCTATATTTTCTTCACTAATTTCTTTCAATAATTCTTCACTGTTACTACTCCATTTCTGTAATTCAAATCCTCCTCGCTGTAATAATTCATTCATCTGCTTATAGATTTGTTTGCCTTCTTCGACAGATTCACAACCAGTTAGCATATCATCCATATAAAAATGATTTAGAACTCTTTCTGTAGCTAGAGGATAATTAGCGCCATCATCATATGCTACTTGATGTAAACATCGAACAGCAAGATAAGGTGCGCATGCTGTACCAAAAGTTACTCGTAGTAGTTTTAGATGCTTTAAATCACTTTCCGGATCATCGCGCCAGACTAAACGTTGAAAATTAGTGTGTTTTTTCTCCACCTTTATTTGTCTATACATTTTTACTATGTCAGATACAAGACATATTGGATAATAACGCCAACGCATTAAGAGATGACGCAATTCTGGCTGAAGAGTTGGCCCAATTAATAAATCTTGATTTAATGAGATGCCATTGGTACCAGGACAACTCGCATCGAAGACAACTCTTACCTTTGTGGTAGTTCTATTTTCCCGCACTACTGCTTGGTGTGGTAAATAGACTGCTTCAGGATCGTTATATTGATCTATAGGTATTTCCTCCATATGTCCTAACTCTATATATTCTGATATAACATCAGCATATTTCATTTTTAAATCAGAATCTCTCAGTAATCTTTTTTCCAGATACAAAAACCTTTTTATTGCTATATCTTTAGAATTTCCATATTTACAACTAGGATCATCACTACGGAAAGGCAGATTTACTATGTATCTACCTGAATCATCGCGCTTCGTAGTGTTTGTAAATATCTCCTCACATTTCTTATCTTCGTCAGTTAAATGCTTGTTTGAATCTAAACAAGTATCAGCTTCTAATTCCCAAAATCTCTTTAATAACTCATCTTCATTTACATGAGAAATGTGCATACTTATTGGATTTTTTGTCATTGATGAACCTATATTTACAGAGCCAGAAATTATCCAGCCAAGCGAAGTTCGCTGAGCCATAGGTACACCTGGAGGTCCTTTAATTACACCATCTAACAAAATCTGACTGTAAACATCAGCTCCAAGAAGAATGTCGATTTTGTTTGGTTTCCGAAATGATGGATCTGCTAGTTCTATGTTTGAGAACTCCGACCATAAATCTACAATAATTTGCTTTTCAGGAAGGAATGAAGTTACTTTACTCAAAACAAAAGCCTGTACTTTAAATGTAAAGTTGGAATCAAGAAGTGACTGTAGTGTAACCGAAACCATAGACTTAGAGGTCAACGAATGACCTTGATCACTCCCTAATCCTGTAATAATGCTTTTGTGTGGTACCTTCCTTATATTAAGCAATTGTACTGCAGATTCTGTAATAAAACTAGCTTGAGAACCTGGATCTATTAAACACCGAAGTGTGATACCATTACCTGATTTCGACTGTGCGCTTACTAATGCTGTTGCAAGTAATACTTGACAGTTTGAGGTCGAAAAACAGGCTGTGACACTAGTGGCTTCATCTTGAGACGATGATGATGTGGACGCGTGTGCTACGACGTCTTGTTCAACCGATTGATTAGCAATACCTGTAGTGTCGGTTGAATTATGATTGGTAATATTTTTTGGATGTAGCAACGAATGATGCTTCCGCCTGCATAAACGACAACGAGAAATCTGACGACATGCAAATACCGAGTGCCCTAAACCTAAACAATTAAAACATAAACCCTGAGATTGAACGAAATTACGTCTAGTATCTGTTTCATCATTAGAGAACTTTTTACAATGTGACAAACGATGATTTTCAGAACAGTAAGGACAAATAAGTGTGGCTGTATGATATACTTTAGGATTACTATGAACAATATTACTCTTATGTACTACATTGGACTTAGACAATTTTGGATCTATAAACTCAAATGCTCTAAATCTAGTTTCTATGAAGGCTTGAAATTGTTTCAAAGTAGGTAACTCTTCAGAGAACTCGCTGATTTTTAACTCCCATTGTTTCCGAGATTCTCCGTCTAGTTTTTGGCATAATATATAAATTACAAGCACATCCCATGTACTAGTGTCTATACCCAAATTGTTAAGACCATGAAGACATTCATTAGTAGTGTCTAGCAACTCTTTTAATGCACTGGCTGACTCAGTACCGATGATTTTCTGACTCATAAATCGTTTCATAATACAGTTCGATAAATATTTTTTGTTGTTATATCTTCTCTCCAACTGTTCCCAACAATTTTTATAATTATCATGCGTGATCGGTACATGTCGAAGCAGTTGCTCAGCTTCCCCAATTAATAATCCCTTTAGGTAGTGTAATTTTTGTACTTCATCTAAACGTTTATTGTTGTGTACTAAAGATATAAAGAGGTCTTTGAAGCTAAACCATTCAGAATACTTGCCCGAAAATGGTAAAATAGAAATTTTAGGTAAATTAAAACTACAATCAATATCTTTACTGTCATTATTTTGTCCGGAACAACTTGCATTTTCAATACTATTCTGCTTTAATTTACTCAAACATTCTTTTAGTAGAAATTTATACTCTATATACAACTCTTCAGTGGACTCATAGATGCTATTACTGACATAAGAGCTAGAATTTAAAACTTTTGTGTCTGTACTTTCAATAAGTTGTATATGTTTTGAAGTAAAAGTTTGCCATAATTCTTCTAAAGCTTCTAATCTAGTGTTAATATAATCCAAAGAACGAAGTCTCTCCTTTGGTGACTTTTTAAAATTAGACTTTGCTTTGTTAATTCTCTCATTTAAATCAAGTTGTACTTTTATATATGAATCCATTGCAAATGTAAGAAAGTCACAAAATAATTTTATGTAGTATAAATTTCGTACTTGTATTAATTAATAATTATAATAAATCTGTATTCTTCTATAATTAAGTAGGTATAATGTACTCACAGTTCAGCAGCACTTATTACTCACAACAATAATTCCAATACTGTTCCGATATCTTTACGGCACAATTACAATGGCGTCGCTATTTACTCTTTACAAAAAAGGTTTACTTTTGTCGTCAGTCCTCGATACTCCGACTCGTAGGACCAATATGTTTAACGGATCCAATAAAATAATACCACTTCCTTTCATCCACTAGTGTTTAATATTAATTAATTTACAAAATAAAAAATGAATTATTAATACGCCATGTTATGGTATCAAACTTTTGTTACAATAATTTTCAAATTTCGAATTTCGAATCATTGCGTAAATAAAAATTAAAATATACTTAGATGGCCAAGGAGGTTTTATATTCATACTTAATCAAGGAGTGCAAAATTGTATATAAAATAACATGGATGTTCTGTGCCTGACGTTACAAATTTGAATTTTTATAATTTTATTTTTAAATATATTAAATGGCTATTTGCGATCTCGAACACATACTTTTTTTTTAATCTACATCTCATTCGGAAAGCTGTCTCATCACAAGAAGAATGATCATGATGATCAAGAACGAGCATGACACTTATGTGTTGATTTTTAAATAATCGTAACTTTACATTTTTAAGTTGTAATACGTGAATACAAACTACCAACTAGCACTCATTTATTATAGGCAAAATATTGAATACACAATCAACTGGTTCCAATTATTCATTAGTTAACTAAACACAGTTCAGAAATTGAAGAAATATGAACATTCTCGTGTTATCAAAACAATGTTTGTAGACAGAACACTTCAGCAATTTAATGGGAAATTGAGAATTTCTTCTTTAGCGATTAAATGAACGTCTCTTTCCACTAAATGATTCATTTTGTGAAATAATAGAACCAGAATGGAATCATATAGATTCATTTAACATTATCGTACTCTTCAGTCATACTCGTGAACGGGTGCTGCTTGTGGGGACTGGTCTGTTTGGGTTACGAACTTAGACTATTTGATTTTGCAATAGCATATGCTGGTGGTTACTCTATTCTCCTATAAATTAGAATTTAAAAATGAATCTGTATTATTGTAAACATGTACAACATTTATTTGAGCTGAGTTTCTTGTCAGTTCTTCTAATCTTAAAATCATTCCAAACTGACGGTAGATTTGACATATCATAAGAGTCTGTAATAGACCTACATGAATAAAGCTATATTGAATTTGAATTTCAATTAATTTTGACGGCCTCGCTAGTCTTGCGGTTTTGTTCACTGTCTAACTTCCTAAGGTCGCGGTTCGATTCTTCACAAGATTCAAATATTTGTATTCCTGATTATTATTGATTTTTTTATACTACGACGGTGGTAAATGGTTACCGTGGCCTATGGACGCCTGAGACCCTAGGGGTGTCACGTGCGCGTTGCAGATACTTAAGAAACCTTAATATACCCTTCTCGAAAAACTCCAAGCTGTGCTCTCTGAAGAAAACCACGGAAGGTAGTTGTTACGTGCTATTTTTGATGTATATAAGTATCAACGATAGTCATTGACTATCAGAATATTTAATTATTACATGTCAATATAAAAATAAAACATATCGAATTGAAATAACATCTTGATCATCTGGATGAATGGCGGTCTTCCACAGTGCGGTTTTCTAGAAACTTTTTGCCACGCCTAACCACATTATGAAATCATCTTACAGCAATGGTATTTCCGATACGATTTTTTTTTTCATTATATTTGGCACATAACAGTCAATACATATACAAGTAATATAATATAACAATATGTTGATAGAAAAGACCAAACAGTGCCGAAACTTAAACTAAACAAATAAGTAATTATTACAAAACTTGTTGAAAGGATATAAATCTTAGTATACAATATATACAGTTGTCAGTACAGTGTTGTTATATGTGTATGAAAAAATATATGAGAGTGCTTATATATTATTGTGTGTTCGATTTAAAAGTCGTGCAATAACGATATTGAAGCCTTCAAGAAAAGAGCTTATTCCTTCTTAAAAGGCCAACAATGCACTTGCATTTCCCCTGGAGTTGCGAGTGTTCATGGGCGGCGGTAATCACTTACCGTCAGGTGAGCCGCAAGCTCGTTTGTTTTCTATGCTATAAAAAAAAACTCAGGACAAAATTCATACAGCACCATCTATACCCAAGTTAAGCTAGCTAAAGCTTGTCTTATGGGTACTAGATAACTGATACAAATACACAGATATTTTTTTTATTAAATACACACATATTATGTATAGAAAACACCCAGACTATACAAACAATCATACTCATAATTACAAATGTTTGAATCGAACCTGCGACCATCGGACGTAAAACGGTGTGCTAAACCACTACACCACCGAGGTCGTCATATAAAATGCTCATAAGGTACAATTTAGTATACTAACATGGCCAATAAAAGTAGATTTTTTCTTTTATACGACCCATTGTCAATACTAAAAGGAATTTTATAGTCTCTAATTAAAATATAAAGTCCACAAAGAGTTACATAAAAAATCAGAATCACTCTATCTATTAAGAAAACCGCTTCAAAATTCGTTACGTAGTTTGAAAGATTTAAACATAGATACAACAGACGGACGGACAGCGACAGCGACATTGTTTTATACTATGTAATGATTTTCTCTTACCTTTAAAGGGTAACCAGATCGAACACTTTGGTAACAATATTTAATAAGGATAACTGACTGTTTGCATTATAATACGTTAATAAGTAGGTGTTTTTTTTATTTTATTACTTAGTAAAGTAAATGTTATAGAATAGAATAGAATAGACTAGAATAGAAAATCATTTATTCAAATAAACTTAATTTAAACATTTTTGAATAGTCAACATTTTTTTAAATCTACCGCTTATAAACTGTCTCATCACAAGAAGAATAAGCAAGAAACTTGTGTGTTTTTTTAAACAATTTTAAGTTCACATTTTACAAGTCGAAACGTGTGAATACAAACTACCAACCAGTTATATACTCACTTATCAGGCAATAAAAGTTAGTAAAAAACAGGTGTAAAATGGAATATGGTACGTGGACTGACAACAGTGAAGATGAATGTGCACGGAACGAGATCAAAAGACGCGAATTGTTACATTCTATCCGAAACAGCATCGGCCTCTGTAATAGTATTCTCAATAACCCATTAATAGAAGAGGCCATCAAAATTATCAATGTAGTCAAAGTTGGCATTAAAGAAATAAATATCACAGTACTTTATTAATTATGTTACAAAAACCATTTTATTTACATAACTTAATTTTACAACTTCATACATAATTTAAGAGCTACGCTCTTGTCGGTGGAGCTCTTGCCACTTTCTGCTATCTTCCATCATGCTCTTTAATTCTTGATGACGATTCTTTAATGAAAATATTGTTAGCATTTAATACCTAAAGAATCTACGCTACAATTTAAATTTATTACTAGTATTTACATAACCTAATTGTACAACTATGAACCTAAAATTAAAAAGCTTAAAAAAAATATAATATGATGACTAAAATATATTATTAAAAGGGGTACCTTTAGGCAACGTTCCGAAGATACTGGCAGCGTTCCCTCTTTGAATAGCTAGACTAATTCTTTATCCAAGGTAGCTGCCAGCTCTTTGGTCTACTGTGATGTCGACTAACCTTTTCGTTATTTCTTTGAAAAGTCTTACAGCGCTAGGACCCCACGGACCAAGGGTCTCGACACCGAATGGGACAAATTCATATTCGGAGCCTAGACCCCTTTACTTACATATTTTGGCTTTTTCAGCCGCTTGACATGCCGCACCAGCTCTGTTGTTAGTTCCATGTAGATGGGATGGGGCCAGCGTGTCTGTACAGGTTGCATCCCATTCTTTAATTGTACAACTAAGAACCTAAAATTAAATAGCTTAAAAAATATAATATAATAACTAAAATCTATTATTGAAATTGTAAATATAATTAATTTAAATAAATTCTCATTCATAAAATTAAATTAAATAGTTGGTGAATTCAAAATTCAATTTCTTTAATCAAGTTCTTTAAATGGCACTATATGTATAGTAATATATGTATGTTCTTGTTTTTTTTTTCTTATTGTTGAATTTTTTTAATAAATTGTATTTTTATCATTAATGGATTACCTTACGAAATACTTGTTGTCAATTAATATGTATTAATTATAACTAAAATATATTTAATTAAGAAATAAATGTATCATAATTTAGATATTATGTATTGTTGCACCGATAGGGGTGACATATTCTCCCGTATAAAGCCTCAATAGTTAAAGGAATAAAAAAAATGGAATAACGTGTGTCGCAGTGTAGACAGGCCATTTCTCGTAAGACAGCAGCTCGCCTTTGTAAGGGCCCTCAATTGAAATACTTTTATCGATCCAAGTTTATCAGAAATCGCAAACTGTGCAGCCCGTATCAGGAACAGGGTCTCGTTGAATTGGTTTTATGTAACTGAATATTTTTAGTTCAGGAAGAACAATATTTTATAACTTTCTTGTTTGAGAGCTGATTGTAGTGAATGGCTACGGTGGTCTAGTATAGCCGCTTTATCTCCCATGGTTGCGGGTTCGATTTCCGTAGGGTACAAATAATTTATTCATGAGTATGATTGTTTGTTTTGGTCTGGGTGTTTTCTATTTATTGTATGTCATATGTGTATGTCATAGAATATAATAGAAAATCGTTTATTCAAATAAAGTTACATTGAAGCACTTTTGAATAGTCATCACATTTTTTTTAATCTACCGCTCATTCGGAAAGCTGTCTCATCACAAGAAGAACGAGCAAGAAACTTGCGTGCTGCTCTTTTAAATAATTTTTTTCTTACTTTACATTTTAAGTTTAAATATGTGAATACAAACTACCGATTAGCACTAATTCAATTAAATAATCAAATAGAAAAAATATTGTATACACAACAACTGGTTAAACAATTAATAAGAGGAAATCAGTCATAGTGATTAGAGCAGACCAGTCCCTACAAACAGCACCCGTTCACGAGTATGACGGATGAGTCATAAAAAAAAATAGTATAACTATTTATATCAGTTGTCTAGCAAAATTAAAATAAGCTCCACTTAGCTCGGGACTTGCGTTATTAGTTCCTTTACGGTTTATATATATAAACGTTAAACGAGTACTAAGTCGAGGATTAATCAAATACTATATACATATTTATCTCACTGAAAACCAGCGACTTATTCATAGACAATATGTCATAAAGCTTGAGTTTAATTATATATATATATATATATTATATAAACTACTATTATTTTTATACAATCTTTGATCGCCTATTTTAAAAAAAAAATTTTTTGGCTCCTTGACTAACATTTTTACAAATTTATTTATATTTAATTAACAATCCAAAAAATAATTTTCTAGCATACAACCTTTCATCTTCGCATTAAACTATGTCCTTTTTCAGGGTCTAAACTACCTGTATGCCAAATTTGAAACGGATCAGTAATTGTGTCGCGACAGACAGAAAGAGTTACTTTAATTATACTAACAAAATAATTCAGTCGTAGCGCCTATAAGAGACCCGATCCGTAAATGAAATTGGTCCGGTCCGTATTTGTTCCAGTTATTTTACATTTCGCGCGACCGTCTACGAAATATGAACAAATGACCCAATGACTTTGCATTTTAACCGAACGAGGATGGGCTGCGGGCGGTCATGTACCGCCCTGTTGACATCTGCCCGACCGCGGCAGTAAACATGACCGAACCGGACTCACAGATATATATTCTAATATTATAAAGATGTAGAGTACATTTTGTTTTCTTATAAAGTGCACAGACTATAATACAATATACATATATACACACACTCACACACTGACACCCTAATACTACAAGTAACTGATGGTCTGTTAAGTTTATTCGTTCTATTTTGATTCTCAATAAAAAGATAGAGTACATTTTGTTATCTTATAAAGTGCACACACACACATACACGCACACACACATACACACACACACACACACACATACACGCACACACACATACACACGCACTTTTATACACTCACACTCACACTACAAGTAACTGATGGTCTGTTAAGTATATACATATTTTGATTATCTTTTTATTATGTTTTCAATCAAATGTAATTTTAAGAGGAGGTAACTGATACCTAAATTAGGTTTCTACTTAACTTAGATACCAGGGTATAATGTAAAATGAAAATTATTATCACCGTTGTCTCATTTTTCGGTTTTTGGTGTTTTTTTATGCTTTTATTATTTGTAATTCACCACGCTCTTGTCGGTTGCTCTTGGTATTTTCTACGCTCTTCCATCATGGTCTTTACATGTTGATAGGACACGACTCTAATTTTGTCTTTAATTTGCTTGATGTAACTGTGATGTAGCAGATTACACAAAGACCACAATAAAAAGATGCTACATAAATATAGCTTACCAACGTTCCATTCCATTAATATCCCTTCAGCCTTCGTCGTGAATAGGTAACATATGGACAGACAGACAGACTTTCGCATTTATAATATTGTTATTGTATATTTTTTCTTTTTTTAAAGTTGTCATTGTTAAATAGTTTATTATACTTGAAAATTGGTAACATTACAGTGCACCTAGGAGGTGTTTATTTTTTATCTTAGATAAAATAAAAAATCTATCTATATAATTATATATAGATAGATTTTTTTTATTGATATATAACACATAGTATTAATGCAAATAAAGTTTTATCTATCTATTTATTTTGTGAGATACTAAATATAGTGCAGTATCGCCAACCTTAAACCACGTAACCTCGTACAAAGAAAAATCTGATATAACCTCGTACATTACATCAATTTGGTGCTCTAAAATCTATACATCATAGTATTAATGCAAATAAATTTTCATATATTTTTAGAGATACTAAATATATTGCAAGCTTGCTAACATTAAAACACTTAACCTAGTACGAAGAGAATATCTGATTAAACTTCGTACATCATCTCAATTTATCTTTTGTCCGATTGAACATCGTATTTTGACCGATATTCGATATTCAAAATCTCGTACACACTTGTACAAGTACGTAAATGACTTCGTAATGGAAATAAATTCTCGTATTTTTGTGTGAGAATGCTCATAATAATAATAATCTCAGGACAATTCACACAGCGCCATCTAGACCTAAGTTAAGCTAGCTAAAGCTTGTATTATGGGTACTAGATAACTGATACAAATACATAGGTAATTTTTTTCGTAAATACATACATAATATACATAGAAAACACCCAGACCGATAGAGACAATAATACTTATGAATACGAATGTTTGTGCCGTGCAAGGAATCGAACCCGCGACCATCGCTAGACCACTCATAAATATGATATCCCTGGTTTATTTGTCTACTTTTTTCAGCCAGTAAATAATAAAGAGGTCGAAAATAATTTTACTCAGCTCTGATCCTATCCTATCCACCCTGCTGTTCAAGCTACGAGCATTTCACTATATCCGTGCTCTGTAGTTGACATTTCTATTATTTCCCACAGATAACAGGCTCCAGTTTGTTTGACATTTAAATAGGCACTCGTATGTTACATGAAACGTATAAAAACCACGTAACCTAGACGTTATTGCCCCGACTTAAAGACCATCAGTTACGTCATATAAATCTGAGAAATTGTTATACGATTGTCACGGCTGGCATTTTAATAATGAAGTTTTTGTTTTTAATTACTACTATTCAGACGCGATTGCACTAATTTGTGGCCCCAATTGTATTTTGATATTGCAACACTGAAATGTCGGTATTTCAGCGGGCCATAGATAACATGTTAACCGTTACATGTTCATATTCGAAATTCATTGTAAACCACTATTAAATTAAAAAACTAGCCTGGAATCAAAATTCAAAATATCTTTATTCATGTAGGTCTATTACAGACTCTTATGATATGTCAAATCTACCGTCAGTTCGGAATGATATCGAGATGAGAAGAACTGACAAGAAACTCGGCTCGTATTTTTTTCAAATAATAGTGGAACATGTTTATAATAATATACAGTCATTAAAATTCAAATTTGGGAGAATAGAGTGACCACCAGCATATGCTATCGCAAAGAAAAATAAATTTTTATCAGTGTACGCAACCAGTCCCCACAAGCAGCACCCGTTCACGAGTATGACGTATGAGCCAGCCATCATTGTACTCAACCATATTTGAGGGAGCACATCGACCCGGCCCACCACGCCGCCACAAGTTTGAACTTTATAGCGAGCATGACTGTTTCAGGTTACTCCACTACGTCAATTATATTATTTACAGCATAGGCTGTACCGATCACAGTTTTCACCCATTACAATATTTAATTTACAATATGCCATTACAAAATTTTTATTTATTTAGAGGATAGGGTCCAAACTGTAGATATTGACGGTATAAAATCTAAGGGAGCTAATATTGGGATGGGCGTTCCACAAGGGTCAATCTTAGGCCCCTTTCTCTTTTTAATTTACATAAATGACCTTCCCTTTATGGTAGAGAAAATTGCAGATATAGTGCTGTTTGCGGATGATACTTCGTTAGTGTTTAAAATTGGACGTCAAACTAATCAATTAGACGATGTAAATTGTGCTATGTCTGCTATATTAAATTGGTTTACATGTAATAACCTATTATTAAATTCCAGCAAAACAAAGTGTATAAAATTTACACTTCCTAATGTAAGACCAATAAATACACAGTTATTGCTTAATGACGAAATAGTAAATTTTGTTAATGATACAGTTTTTTTAGGTATAACAGTGGACTCGAAATTACAATGGGGGCCCCATATTTCAAAATTGGCCAATAGACTCAGTTCAGCTGCATATGCAATTAGAAGAATTAGGCAATTAACAGACGTGGCGACGGCTAAACTTGTATACTTTAGTTATTTCCATAGCATTATGTCATATGGTATACTACTGTGGGGTAAAGCAGCCGATATAAATACTATATTTATTTTACAAAAGAGAGCCATACGTTCTATTTATGGTATGGGTTCAAGAGAGTCATTACGTCAGTGTTTTAAAGATTCAAATATCCTCACCGTTACTTCACAATACATTTATGAGAATATCATGTATACACGGAAGAATTTAGACAGTTTTAGAAAACTTAAAGACTGTACAAATAGAAACTTACGCAATAAAAATAAGCTAATTTTACCTAAATGCCGCCTGCACAAAGTCAGTAATTCATTCTATGGTAATTGCGTAAGATTTTATAATAAACTGCCAGAATCTGCACTAAATCTGACAGAGAGGCAATTCAAATCTTATATTAAACAATTTTTATGTAAGAAAGCCTATTACAGGATAGACGAATTCATAGAAGACAACATATCAAGTAAATAATTAGTTTATTAGCATACAACGTTATAATTTGTTTATCTCATTGCTTTCTTGATTCAATTATTTTAGAAATATGAAAGCGTAGCGGGTTTTGTATTAATTGCCGCATGCATTCTTATGTGAAATGTGAATACTATAAACATCAGATGGCAATTGTGAGTAGCTATGACGTGGTCTGGTGTTTTGAGTAGTCATGCTCACTAAAATGTCCAGACTTGTGGCGGCGTGGTGGGCCGGGTCATTGGGCTCCCTAAATATGGTCGAGCGCAGTGATGGCTGGCTCATCCGTCATACTCGTGAACGGGTGCTGCTTGTAGGGACTGGTCTGCTCTAATCACTATGACTGATTTCCTCTTATTAATTGTTTAACCAGTTGGTTATGTATTCAATATTTTTTTCCTTTTTGAGTATTTAATTGAATTAGTGCTAATCGGTGGTTTGTATTCACACTTAAACTTAAATTGTAAGTAAGAATAAATTATTTAAAAGAGCAACACACAAGTTTCTTGCTTGTTCTTCTTGTGATGAGACAGCATTCCGAATGAGCGGTAGATTAAAAAAAAAAAAAATGTTATGACTAATCAAAAGCGATTAAATTAAATTAATTTGAATAAAACGATTTTCTATTCTATTCTATTCTATTCTATAATAAGTTTCTTTAGTGTTTATTACATTATCCATGTCAATGGGAAAAATTATATGCCTCATAACAAAAGTTAAAATTGTAATTAAGTCCACACATTGTAGTCATTTAAGTAGTCGTTTATTTTATAATAAGCTTTAGAGCAAAGTGTTTTTTTTACATGTATCTTAAATTTGGCTTCACTTAAATTTAAAACACTATCTGGCAATTTATTATAAAAACGTATACAATGTCCCATGAAAGATGTACTTACTTTTTTGAGACGATAACTAGGCATATTTAATTTATTTTTATTCCTTGTATTAAATGCGTTTAGATCTCCGAGTTTAATTACAACATCAAGTTCCTCTTCTAAATAAATAGCGTAAACAACTACTTTTTGCATATAACCCACTGTTTACGCCGTAAACGTATTTATATTTTAATATAAATACATTTAAATATATATAAACAAATATTTAAAAAATTTAATATTTAATTGTTACCTATTTCCTTACGCATCGATAGTGGGGGCTTTTTTTTTATGGATCGACTATGGTTGATTAAGGCCGACAACGTACTTGCAATTCCCCTGGTGTAGCGGGTGCTCATAGGCGGCAGTAATCACTTACCATCAGGTGAGCCGCGTGCTCGTTTATCCCCTATGTTATATAAAAAAAATATATAATTATGAAAGGACGGCTTTTATAAAGGAATAGTATAATTGTACGCATTATTCTCATCATCATCTGCTTCTTCCTTATCCCATTTATTTGTGGTCGGCGTAATATATTTTTCTCTTCCATTCATCCCCGTTCGCAGTCATCAACTTATTTACTCCCTTTCTTACCACATCATTTTTTTCCTTGAAAATTAAAGTTGCCCTGTATAATTCCACGTTATTCGACTATGCCTCTGTCTACTTCATCTTACATAACAGTCTTGCCAGTATGGGAAGTTAATTTTTATCTTAAAAAGGAAAGTTGCTCTGTTTAATTAAGTGAAAAAAAATATTTTTTCCTTGAAAATGAAAGTTAACCTGTACAATTATGTGAAGAAAATTATTTATTCCTTAAAAATGAATGTTAACCTGTACAATTATGTGAAGAAAATTATTTATTCCTTAAAAATGAATGTTAACCTGTACAATTATGTGAAGAAAATTATTTATTCCTTAAAAATGAAAGTTAACCTGTACAATTATGTGAAGATTATTATTTTTCCCTTAAAAATGAAAATTAACCTGTACAATTATGTGAAAAATATTATTTATTCCTTAAAAATGAAAGTTAACCTGTACAATTATGTGAAGAAAATTATTTATTCCTTAAAAATGAAAGTTAACCTGTACAATTATGTGAAGAAAATTATTTATTCCTTAAAAATGAAAGTTAACCTGTACAATTATGTGAAGAAAATTATTTATTCCTTGAAAATAAAAGTTGCCCTGTATAATTGTACCATATTCGACAATGCCACTGTCTACCCCGTCTCAGTTAACAGTCGTGGCGCTATGGGAAGTTATTTTTTCCCTTGAAAATGAAAGTTGCCCTTTATAATTGCACGTCACTTCCTGGCCAAAGGGTCTCGATTGATCATTTTTATCGGCGTTTTTATCGACGCTGAAGTCAAACTCATTACTCAACGTCAGTCCACAGTCCAATGCAATGTGCACTGTAATTTGTAACAATATCATTACTGTATTAGTTTATAGTATTCACGTTTTGTTTACGCAGTATTATAGGCTATATATTATTTACATTGTTAACCAGGTCTTAACATCATCGGCTTACTTCCGATGGTCGCGGGTTCGATTAACTGGAATTACCCTTAAATAAACTCAAATCATCTATTAAATCATATTTACTAAGTAAAGTCTATTACTCATTTAGTATTATATATATTTGTATATAGTATATATATTAGTATATAGTATAGTATGACCCGTCAGCTTTCCTGTTCCTATTACACAAAAAAAAAGTATTTGTACATAAAACAAACATAATTTATTGCAGCGGAGCACGATTATTTATGTAGTCATTCGAATAAATTACGAAACCAAATCGAGTGGTCTCCAACTGACATCACTAATTAAAAGTTCGGGTTGAGGAGTGTCTTCAAGTCAAGATCCGTCGTAATTAAAGTAAACAATGAACCCAGAATATTCTCGCCCTTTTGTTGGCAATATAACGAATTCCACGACACCTGTTTTTCTAGCATCCCTAAGAATAATTTCCTTTAAAAAATACATGGTTAGTACTGTTGCAAACTCTTTCCACATTTTTATGTGTTTATTTTTCTACAATTTTAAATAATAATCATCATCCACAGGTATCATACCTAATCACTTACATCATAGTCTCAAACACTAAATTTAGAATAATCACTTTACACCACTCTTGAAAAGGCCGCCATTTTGAATACCTGTAGAATTGTACGGAAAATTTCTGGAAATAGACGTAAATGACAAAGCACCTATCATCTAAGTTAAAAGGTTCACAACATATACATACACACACGCACGTACACACACTGCACTTACTTGGTTTTGGCCCGTAAGTGTGGTATACGCCACAAAGCGTAAAACCCCAGCAAAAAGGCTGAGAAAGCAAAACATACAAATAATAATAATAATAGAAATCATTCCAATCATTATGTCGGTGAACGGTCTTATCCCAACCAATCTGGAACATCATCTCAGACGGTTGGGATTCCGAGGCGGCTCACTCCCGGGAAAGATGCAGAAAGCGGTGCTCTTAGATGCCCGCATTGTACGCCGGTTTCTCTCCCTGGAGCACTGAACTCCGGCCGACTGTTCTTCTGCCGGGGGTAAGTTGCCATCTCCTCTCCTTAAGAGGGGAGATGGGATTTTTTTTAAGTTTAAGAAATAATAATAAAAAAGCTGTAATACTAACTGTAGAATAGTCCGCAAATTTTTGTAATCATAATCATTTCTTTTATAATTGTCATTGTTTGGTGATATTCACCCGCAATGACAAGTTTAACACCCCATCAAGGGTAGATATATAATATATATACAAAAAAAAAAATAACAATCTCAGGAAAATTCACACAGCGCGATCTACACCCAAGTTAAGGTATTTAAAGCTTGTGTTATGGGTACTAGATAACTGATACAAATATATAGATATTTTTTTCGTAAATACATACATATTATACATAGAAAACACCCAGACCCATACAAATCGTACTTATGAATACAACTGTTGGTGCCTTGCGAAGAATCGAACCCGCGACCATCGGATGTAAAGCGGTGTGCTAAACCGCTATACCACCGAGGTCGTCCAAATAAATGTATTTATTTTATAGAATTGACATATTTTTATTGCCACTTTTGCCTTGTTCCTGTTTATACCTTCATTATAAGTATTCACCATTTTCTATCCATTGTTTGATTTATATAAAGCATACAGTCCAATCGTTCTATCGTCCTTAAGTATTATTTCTGAAAATGGAAAGCTACTGCATTCATTTTTTTTTAATATTTACCGTGGTCGCTTCATTTGTACCATTAGTAAATTCAAATTAAAATTTATTCATGTAAGACATTTTAGCCGCTTATGAACGTAAAATTTTTACATTATAATTTTAATTTTTTCCCTACCATCCAGTTCCGTATATAGATCCAATCGAGAAGAACTGGTAAGAAACTCAATATTCAATTGAGTTTCTTACTAGTTATTATTAGTATACCGAACTGGATGGTAGGGAAAAAATTAAAATTATAATGTAAAAATTTAACGTTCATAAGCGGCTAAAATAATAGAAAAACATAGAAAATAGAAAATCATTTATTCAAATAAACTTACATTGAAGCACTTTTGAATAGTCATAACATTTTTTTTTTTTAATCTACCGCTCATTCGGAATGCTGTCTCATCACAAGAAGAACAAGCAAGAAACTTGTGTGTTGCTCTTTTAAATAATTTATTCTTACTTACAATTTTAGTTTAAGTGTGTGAATACAAACCACCGATTAGCACTAATTCAATTAAATACTCAAAAAGAAAAAATGTCTTACATGAATAAATTTGAATTTGAATTTTGAATACGTTTTTTTAAATGCCAGTTTATTTACAATGTATATTTATATAGGCGTCTATGTCTAACATTAAATGAAAATCCCGTGCATGAACAACTATTGCCATGCACGCTCGTCATTCAAGTAATCATTTTCTGAGTGGCTTTGCTAAATAATAATAATAATGGCCTATGCGTATATTATAGATGATTTATAGCGTAATGGTCAGTGAACAGCTCTTTTTGTAGCTGTATAAACCGATACGAGAACGGCATGGACTATCACAGGCCCGACAAGGGAAACTATTGGCAGTAGTCTGCTTGTCATCTTGCTCAATAAATATAACAAATAATACTCAATAACGTTTGTACAGTAACTACCATGTAGCTTGCTTTGTTAGTCTAGTTAAGGCGTTAAACGTTTGAGTTTCTTACCAGTTCTTCTCAGCTCGAAAGCACTCCGAACTGACAGATTTATAACAGATTTGAATTAGTGCTAATTGGTGGTTTGCTACACACTTGAACTTAAAAATGTAAAGTAATAATAAAATTATTTAAAAGAGCAACACGCAAGTTTCTTGCTCGTTCTTCTTGTGATGAGACAGCTGTCCGAACGAGCGGTAGATTAAAAAATGTAATGACTATTCAAAAGTGCTTCAATGTAAGTTTATTTGAATAAATGATTTTCTATTCTATTCTATTCTATTTGACAAATCATAAGAGTCTATAACAGACGTACATGAATAAAGATATTTTTAACTAAAAGCAACACATCTTAGCTTTACAGAATGACGTCATATCCGTGGTGCTGTTCATGTATATAGGTAACAGTTACCACTTACCATCAATTTGTTTGTCGTAACAAATTTTTACTTGTACCTCCTTGCTTTGTATTTCAACGCTATATATGCAATATGCATATACAGTAGTCAACTACAGCTTGTAAAGTAAGCTACTGCCGTCAGAATTCAGCCACAGACTTGGACGACTAAAGTAAGCTGCTGACTTCGGCCACACAGACTCTGACAACTTTGGTCAAAGTTTCTGCGGAATATTAACTTACGCCTGACTCGCAAGTTTCAAGAACTGCTCGGAGTTTCCCTATCTACCACACGATGGACCTAGTACCTACACGGTTCTTCTTTTTTGGTTCAATGACAACTATCTGCAGTATTATGTTTGGGAATTTATCCCAAAATATTATGTTTGGGATAAATTCCCAAACATAATACTGCATTTTTTGGCGTAGAACCGCCAGTGAAATATTTACTGTGAAAGGTCTTCCTATTAATTGAGATGTGTTTATGGTTTGTGTTGCCATTGTGGTAAGTGGTATTGACCAGCGTAGTGTATTCTTCTATAGAAGAATACACATATAGATAGATAGATAGATATATAGGTAAATGCTTTATTCAACAATTACAAACGCATATGAGATACATTTTATAAATATAAATAAAGTTTACAAATTAAAAAATGGAGGTGGCTTTATGTGTCGCAATGATGAAGAGGCAAAAACTCAGATGAAGCTACAGATAAGTCTGCAGCGCTGATATTCTGTTGGCTCCTATAATTAAATACATACTTACATACATATCGCACACTTATTATAATATTGGCTTAACTAAAAAATTTCAAATTTTGGAAAGTACACTTTAACATTGTGGAATTAAAGTCTAATTTCAACATTTAAAATTTTTGAATTACATCAGTATTATACTAGATATGTGATATATACGTGGATGTTTATATATTAACATTACATAGGAGAACTTTCACATTTACTAATAACTAGCTGTTCCCGCGACTTCGTCCGCGTGGAATTTAACTTTATTTTTCTAAAATAAATCTAGCCTAAGTTACTCCTTATTACATAAGATACCTGCCAAAAAAAGTCCCGTCAAAATCGGTCCAGCCATTTCAGAGATTAGCCGGAACAAACAGACCGACAGACAGGCAGACAAAAATGTTATTTTGGTGTATGTACCATATTTATATTCATGTAGTATGCATGTAGTAAAAAACGGTTATTTCAATATTACAAACAGACAGTCTAATTTTATTTATATATATATAGATATGAATATCTGTCCGTCATAGGCTACTAGGCCAGTGTCTACCCATAGGGTAGTTTTAGCATTCTGTGGAGCTATAGGTATAGACCTACAGCTCCACAGAATGCTAAAAATTTCGTCTCTCGTTCTATACCCGAACTGTAATATCAAAGTAAATTCGTCTCTAGTATTTTCAATATGAAGGGATAACTGTTACTTTGTAATTGAAAGAACTCGTTAGGGTTGCCAAACTTGAAATTTGTTGCCAATTTTCTTTATCTACTTTGTTCGTAAGAAAATAAAAAATAATCAATGAAATGAAAAATCTCGACTTTAGTTCAATTTGTTTATTATATAGATATATATATATATATCAATTATTGTCATATTATGAATGAAGGAGAAAGGAAGGGGAGGGAGGGAATTGTATCAAAATGTTAGATGTAGTGATCGAATCAGAAATGAGGAGATCTGCAGAAGAATCAGAGTGGTCGACATAGCCCGAAGAATTGCGAAACTGAAGTGACAATGGGCAGGGCACATAGCTCGTAGGACAGATGGCCGTTGGGGCAGTAAAGTCCTCGATCGACCACAGACCGGGAAGACGCAGCGGGGAAGGCCTCCATCGGACCGACGATCTGGTCAGATGCTGTAAGGCATCCGATCGTCGTGGAGATCTTTGGGGGAGGCCTTTGTTCAGCAGTAGACGTCTGAGATGATGATTCATAAATTTCCGTAGGTTATAACCTCGTATGATATTCTAAAAATAAGATGACTTCGTACAGACTAAAAATCTCGTACACGTAAGAGGATTCTCGTACAGTTGACAACCCTGGAGCCCATTAAAACAATCGTAATGTCGACACCAATTTACTATTGTCATCAAGTAAAACGTCAACCATTTGTATAAACTGCAGTTTGCTGTTTCAGCGATCCATTTTAATGAGGCGTGGGCAGGTCCTTTCGTTGTTTTATATGGATTTTTTATATAAAGTGATTTGGGTGGACATTGTCTCGTATTTTATTTATTTAGTTAGGAACGCCACGGCTAACTATAGATATATTGAATCTATATAAAAAAACAATAAGCCACTGACAGGCTTTCACAAATAACAACAGACTAATCGTCTTAAATTATTGCCCTTATGTGATCTACTTACTGGATGAAGAGTTGTGACTCGTTAAGAGAGAAATTTAAAGAGGCAAATATTCTCACCGATATATATATATATATTATCTATCTTATATAGAAGATACCTTGCCAACAAACAGTTCTGCAGTTTGGCGAGTCAATATATAAAAATAACTGTAGTTTTCTTTATTAAATATTTTTTTTTCGTGGCTTGAACATGTTACTATTTAGTTTTACAACCACGACCCGACACGATAACATCCGTTTAAAATATAATTGTTTTAAATATTCCAGTTTTTAAACTAAATGCAAATATATGCAAATTACTGCATGGGAAATTCTCTTTTGTAATTTGGCTAGAGTTGGCTAATACCCATTTTTGAGCTAAAAACTAGTCTCTGGGATTCGGCTAATGAATATAATGACGATCTCGGTGGTCCAGCGGTTAAACACGGAACTTCGTTCTATAACTGTTGCGGGTTCAATTCATTGTTATAAAAAACTATGTTTTGTAATTCGCAAATAAAGAATTTGATTTGAAACAAATCGTCACTTTTTTTTCTGTGTGTCTACCCTGCAATCAAATTCAAATTCAAATTTAAAAATCATTTATTCATGTAGAACATTTTAGCCGCTTATGAACGTCATATTTTTACATTCTAATTTTATTTTTTTTCCCTACCGTCCAGTTCGGTATATATATCCAATTGAGAAGAACTGGCAAGAAACTCAATTGAATTACTTTTTTTTTTAAAGCCAGTTTATTTACAATGTATATTTATATAGGTGTCAATGTCTAACATTAAATGAAAATTCAGTGTATGAACAACTATTGCCATGCACGCTCGTCATTCAAGTAATCGTTTAGTGAGTAATAGGCTTTGCTCAGTAAATATGATTTAACAGATGTTTTGAATTTATTTAAGGGTAATTCCAACATATCCTTTGGTATCTTATTGTATTTTTATAAAAAAAGACCTATTAACTTTTTCTAAACGATACTTGGGGACAGCAAGTTTGTCTTTAAATCTAGTATTAATATTATGAATATTGCTGTTTTTTGGAATCAGTCGAAGATTATGAACAGATGTGGTAAAGGTTACGTCGCTGGTAGAGTGTGATCCTCAGTGGAATCACGGTCCCTTTTGGTGGTCCTGATCAGTAATCGGGTTCGAGTAGCCTACGCCTTTTAATCCGACATAGGTATGTGGTCAGGGACTCACAGTTGACCAGCACATTAGGATGGCTTACTAGGCGTATCTTGTACTTTTTTTATGGAAGACTAGGTATTCCCGCGACTTCTTCCGCGTGGAATTTAACTGTATTTTTTTTAAATAAAAGTAGCCTAAGTTACTCCTTATTACATCAGCTACCGGCCAAGAAAGTCCTGTCAAAGTCGGTCCAGCCATTTCCGACATTAGCTGGAACAAACAGACAGGCAAAAATTGTAAAAAATGTTATTTTGATGTACGGTTTTTTTTTTGTGTAATGTTATTTTGTGTAAAAAACGGTTATTTCAATACTACAAACAGATACTCCAATTTTATTTATATGTATAGGTTACCACTTACTAAGAGGCACTGTCAAATTGTTTGCCATTCTATTTACAAAAAAAAAAATGATAATTATATAATAGCCAATTTTATTATGTATAGGTTACCACTTACTAAGAGGCACTGTCAAATTGTTTGCCATTCTATTTACAAAAAAAAAAATGATAATTATATAATAGCCAATTTTATTATGTATAGGTTACCACTTACTAAGAGGTACTGTCAAATTGTTTGCCATTCTATTTACAAAAAAAAAATGATAATTATATAATGGCAAATTATTCAATGTTAGAATCGCCACTAGAAAATTCTTTCGAGAGGTACATTCGAGATGTTAATCATTTAACATGTCGAGCTGTCGCGTCTAAAGAGCTATTTACATAGAATTCAATTTAAATTCCACACAAAACTGGTTACATGTCAATTAACTGTCTCTCTAAACCCGTCTACACACGGCCCTAATTTAGGTCTGGAAGAATAATAATAATACTGATGCCCCAGTGAACGAAACACCGGTTATAATCCGCGATTTTTTTTTAAGGTATGATAATGGAATCGTGCACCCGCCTGCGCTAACGGGGCACCAGTGGAAAATGATAAAATGAGCATGAGGTCAGGTCAATAGCCCATCGTGACAAATTCACCAGGAATTTATACTATGGTTTCCAGGGGAAACCGCGTGAAGGTCAACCTGACATGGTACATTGCTAGCAATGGGATCATCAGTCCAAATTACTAACAACAATCCCCCATAATCCGAGATTTTTTTTGTGGACGATAATGGTATGGAGCACCCGCCTGCGCTAATGGTTTACGCTGGCGGGGCACCAGTGGAGGATGATAAGATGAGCATGAAGTCAGGTCAGTTAGCCCATCGTGACTAATTCACCAGGAATTAAACACGATGGTTTCCAGGGGAAACCACGTGGAGGTCAACCTGACCTGAGCAATGTACCATTGCTAGCAATGGGGTTATCAGTCCAAATTATTAACAATTCCCGATAATCCGCGATTGAATCGCGGTTTTCCTACACGGGCAGTCTAGGAGGCAAAATTGACATCCACCGTGGGCGTTTTCCGCTCTGCTCAGCTTGGGATTAGATGTTTTTGTGTTAACGCTCTCCCTGCCAGCAATGTATAACATGGTTCCAGTTCAGCAAAGTATGAAGTTCGTCGGCGGGTGGCAACAAATCTGCTGCGGTAGGCAGTCACTTATAATGAAAAAATATTACAGCAGGCCAGCAGCGGGGTCCTCCATACGCTAGTTAATAATGCTTTGAGCATTTAAATTATTAACCGGGTCTTAACACGAATAATTTTATAGCAAATAAAGGTATTTACCTCTCTCGACGTTTCGACTAGGTTGCACTAGCCGTGGTCACGAGCTGACTGGAGTAACAGCGATGTCAATGTAGATAGGTGAAATTCAAAACATCCCAATTTCAACAGAGAGGATGGCTTAAAATTATCATCTGCGTGGAATCCAGTCATAAATAAATTCAAGCAAAGTTCAGTAGCATCAACAGTCGATAAGTGTACGGATACCGTGAGTGCAGTGTGTCGCGAACTTTCGTTAAACAATCTAGTGACGGTAGATGAAGAAAAAACTGCTGTCACCTATCTACATTGACATCGCTGTTACTCCAGTCAGCTAGTGACCACGGCTAGTGCAACCTAGTCGAAACGTCGAGAGAGAAAAATACCTTTATTTGCCATAAAATTATTCGTGTTAAGACCCGGTTAATAATTTAAATAATGCTTTGAGCACGCTGTTGGAAACTGACAATATCTATAGCTGGCGTCACTGGCAAATTCTAGAAAATTACAAGCGGCGTAATGGACAAAATGTTTTGGGAGCGGCTGGAACCGCGTGATATGACAGTAATGGGGTCAAGAGTCCACATTACTAACAATACCATCCCCCCCCCCAGGTATTAGAATGAACATAGGTTAATTTTTATTATTGTAATGATACTTATTTAATGGATTCAAAGCGAGCAAGGACGCGGGTAATAGCTAGTAGGTTATAAATGTCACGTGGGAGATATCACGGGCACACACGACGGTGTATCACGGGTGGCGGAGATCAAGATTATCAGAAGGATTCTTCTAAGAGGCTTCAACAATATTTGTTCTCTTCTCCTATGAAGAGGTCAAAGGGGGCGAAGATGTTACTACGCAGTGTATGATGCCGGTGGATATTTTTTACTACAAGGCGAATCATATATATATTTTTGTGTATCATCATCATCATCGCATGCCCGGAAGACGTCCACTGCTGGACATATTTCATTGTCAGATTATTGTCATATATTTATGAGTATGGTATAAATTTGTATATTTTTGTGTATATTTGTAGGAATATTTATGTATTTACATGTGTCTATATATATATTTATTCATGTATATTCTATAAAATATTATAATATTGTTTGCATCGCCAACAACTTACCTCTGCACAACTCATGGTTGCCTGGTAGAAAATGCCATTAGGTGTTAAGTCCGCCATATGTACTTTTTACCTGTGTATGACGTGCATTAAAGTTATTTAAATAAATAAAAATAAATAAATATCGAGGTACGGGGGCATCGAGGTCGTCGCAACGGCCGGTCGGCGATCACTCTCCAATGCCATCAGGAGCCGCTTCAAGGACGCGCGTCATCACTCTCTTTATTCGATTAAATTATAAATTCATATTAGCAATACATTATATTTAAAGTCCGCTTTTATTAAAGTCCCTTAGGACTTAGATAGAATAATTAGAGATAACAATTTCAGGACCGTGTGTAGACACTTTAATGCGAGCTCGAAAATACTCACACCAACCGTTTGAACCTTTTACTGTACGAGCGATATTTAACAACTTAACACCGACCTCGTACAATGGAAGCAGATAATCCTTTATAGCAATCCAATGAGATTTCAGTGTTTGCTGAGAGGTCATTGTTTTGGGGTGTGACGACGGTTCGACACGGTTTTTTGCAGTGGCAACACCCTTTGTTAAGTGTATTAGACAGTGTTGCCATGCTCCCTTAATAGTATCTGTTCTTATTGCCATATGTAAGAGCTACAGATTAGAATAATAGATAATTGATATCCTCGTTGATTTAGCGGATTATTTTATTTCTGATGGTCGCAGGTTCGATTGCACGGTGAAAACATTTGTATTCATGAGTATGATTGTTTGTATCAGTCTGGGTGTATTCTATGTGTATTATGTATGTACTTAAAAAAACCGAGATAGGGGTAAACATGAGCAATGAACAATTTTAATACCATCATCAGGCACACAGCATCACACCTTTTATTGGTATGCATGAAAAAATTACAGTACTCTCTATAATACAAATTAGACCATACACACAAATACACATACACATCCATACATACATACATATTCCTATCATCATCATCATCATTTTTAAACGTGAATTATATAAATAAAATTGAATTATATAAATGAACTAGCATCTCGCCCCGGCTTTGCACGGGTATACATGTATTATATATATATATATATATATATATATATATATATATATAAACCTTCCTCTAGAATCACTCTATCTATTAAATAAAACCGCTTCAAAATCCGTAGCATAGTTTTAAAGATTGAAGCATACATAGGAACGGACAAACAGCGACAGCGACTTTGTTTTATACTATGTAATAATGATAGTGCAATAAAGAATAAATAAATATATAAATCCAAGGCACTATTACACCGAAATCTCTCCGCAGGCTTTTAAACTGTGGAATCAAGTAAATGGCGTTACATTTGGAGGCGCGAGTTGTTAAAGTGTTTATTATAATGATGAAGTTTGTACAGGAACGACGCCGAATTGTAAGGCTCGAGTGATGTTGGAAAAATTAACGTGGCGTTATCAAAGTGAAACACTCTAATGGTGGGCAATCGCAAACAAACATAAAACCTTAAGGTTATATTTTTTACAAGCTGTGGCTACAGTGTCAACTGCATGAAACTTTTAGCCTATATGCCCTCATGTATGAGCTACAAGCTGTATTAAATTTCAATAAAAAATATAGCCTATATGTTAGTCTAATGCATAAGCTATATTATAGTAAAGTTTCATCAAAATCCGTTCAGTAGTTTTTGCGTGAAAGAGTAACAAACATCCATACTCACAAACTTTCGCGTTTATAATATTATTAAGATAAATACAACGTTGATTAGATTAAAGTACAAAATTACAAAATTGATACATCATTTGATTTCAACGAATACTTTAGAAAATATCTTAGTTTTAATAAACGGAGAACCATAGATATTAGGTTCTTTCGAAGCCGTGGCGAGTTGATAGTTACACAATATTTGTTAAAAATAAAATTCAGAAGACTAAAAATCGTCATTTCGCTGTGTGTTTCAAATCTCTGTCGTTTACGCGTCAGGCAAAGTCCGTCTCAAAAAGAGAGGAGTGGTGCTAGTTACAGAATATTTGTGAAAAAAAAATCAGGGGACTAAACATGTCTCTACTTTATATTTAGCTCTGACTAAACATTTCTCTATTTTATGTTTCGCCCTGTGTTTCAAATCTCTGACGTTTACGCGTCAGGCAAAGTCCGCCTCAAAACAAAGTATGTTGATTAGATTAAAGTACAAATTTTTTAGTTTTACTAAAATAACCTCAAATATTGAGTTCTTTCGAAGCCAGGGCGGACTACTAGTTAAACAATATTTGTGAAAAAAAAATCGGAAGACTAAAAATTTGGTACATTTTGCTCTTGGTTTCAAATCTCTGACGTTTACGCGTCAGGCAAAGTCCGCCTCAAAAAGAGAGAGGAGTAGTGCTAATTACAGAATATTTGTGAAAAAAAAATCAGGGGACTAAACATTTCTCTACTTTATATTTAGTTCTGTGTTTCAAATATCTGTCGTTTATGTGTCAGGCTAAGTCCGCCTCAAATCAAAGTATGTTGATTCAAATATTGAGTTCTTTCGAAGCCAGGGCAGAATGCTAGTTACACAATATTTTTTTTAAAAAAATCGGAAGACTAAAAATTTGGCACATTTTGCTCTTGGTTTCAAATCTCTGTCGTTATACACGTCAGGCAAAGTCCGCCTCAAAACAAAGTATGTTGATTAGATTAAAGTACAAAATTATTAGTTTTACTAAAAGAACCTCAAATATTGAGTTCTTTCGAAGCCAGGGCAGACTGCTAGTTACACAATATTTGTTAAAAAAAAATCGGACGACTAAAAATTTGGCACATTTTGCTCTTAGTTTCAAATCTCTGTCTTTGTACGCGTTAGGCAAAGTCCGCCTCAAAACAAAGTATGTTGATTAGATTAAAGTACAAAATTATTAGTTTTACTAAAAGAACCTCAAATATTGAGTTCTTACGAAGCCAGGGCAGACTGCTACTTATACAATATTGTGGAAAAAAAATCGGAAGACTAAAAATTTGCTACATTTTGCTCTTGGTTACAAATCTCTGTCTTTATACGCGTCAGGCAAAGTCCGCCTCAAAACAAAGTATGTTGATTAGATTAAAGTACAAAATTATTAGTTTTACTAAAATAACCTCAAATATTGAGTTCTTACGAAGCCAGGGCAGACTGCTAGTTACACAATATTTGTGACAAAAAAATCGGAAGACTAAAAATTTGGTACATTTTGCTCTTGGTTACAAATCTCTGTCGTTGTACGCGTCAGGCAAAGTCCGCCTCGAAACAAAGTATGTTGATTAGATTAAAGTAAAAAGAGGTAGGCACATTTTAATGAGACACCGTTGATAGCACTTTGCGGACCCTTTTCGTGGTTTAGGCTGACTGCAGACTTGAATACGGCTTATTTTTTTAAGTCCATAGATAAAATATTTTTACACAGACTACAATTATTCTTTAAATGCACAGATTATGGCTACAACTTAGTCTTTAAGTGCACAGATAAAATATAATTCATTACAGTTATCATTCTGAATTATTTGTATAGTTACTTCTATTATAAAAAACAAGGCATATTCGTTGGTTTTGAAGAAATTTTAAAAAAGGTGGAGGTGATGACTTTATAGGAATAATTTTATTCAACTATATGTATATTAGAACTTGTTTTTTTTCTAGCTGCTCTAATGATGTTAGCCGCAGCTGGCCTTTACAACTTCACCGGACGGTCACCGGACAGTATGCAGAGGACGAGTGCATATAGCATCCCAAACTCCAGAAGGACATCTGTTGCGGCTGAAATCCCTAAAAATCCCAGATAAAAAAAGTTTCAAGTGCTAATGCATTTGAAACTTTTTTCTATGTGTACCAATTTTAACAGTTTTTTAGAAAGTTTTTGCGTTATATTTATAAATGCGATTAATGTTGGTTTGTGTCGAGGTCTGAATAGGATATTACATTAGAGTTGCTTTATTTCACTATAGAAATAAATAGATTAGCTAACTAGAAGTTACTTTTTTATTATAGGATACAGAATATCAGTATAGAATACCTTATGTATGGTATTCGGTGGTAATAAATTCATCACCTACTCTTCACCCCACGTTACAGTCGCTGGTTCAGGGCGTTTACAAATATACCTCAGCCGATACTTATAATCTAATCACTTTTGTGTACACGAAATAATAAATAAAATATAAAATTGTCCCTATACTCACCCCAAATACACCAAAAATCCAATTTGCACCAAGTTTTTATTATGACCGCCATAACCGCTGTTCGTTCCCGCGATCGAATCTGTCACTAGTGTTGCGCGCCGCGTCCGCCAGAGGGCAGGATTTTTTCATATCCCCAACATTAAGACTTTCATCATCATCATCATCTGCTTCTTCCTTATCCCATTTATTTGGGGTCGGCGTAATATGTTTTTCGCTTCCATTCATCCCTGTTCGCAGTCATCGCGTTATTTACTTCCTTTCTTACCATATCATCTATATCATCTTCACACAGTCCATCCATCTCTTTTTCGGCCTTCCTTACACAATATATATTCATTTGTAACATCTTCTTTATTATCCTCGTTCCTACGCATTACATGTCCATACCATGATAGACGATTACTCTTCAACCTCTCTGACACCGGTGCCACTTTCATACTATGCCAACATTAAGACTTTATAGGGACGTATATATACATTTATAGTGTAGGTGTATTGTGGTATGTTGAAGTTCCCCAAACATGACAATAATTGGAAATTACACAATATATATTAGAACTGGTCTTTTTTATATCCCTGCCCTGAATTAGAACTTGAGAACTTCTCTTAAGAGACATCTTATGAACTATTTTAGTCTGCGTTTTTTTGCTCCAAGCTTATTTACATTATTTTTCTTTTCCTTTCTGGTGTGTGTATGTGTATGTATGTATGTATGTATATATATATATATATATATATATATATATATTTGTGTATTTTCTGTATATGTCATTGTGACGCGTATTATTTATTGTACCTATTTCCACCACTGCGTTTGTAACTCAAAGGTTGATAAGAAATCCCTCTTCTGGGATAACTTCGCCATTGTACGCATGTATAAAGTCAATTTTTTTTATTTATATATTATTGTACAAAAAGTATTACAAACAAACTGCAGACCGCAGCTGTCTTTTCACATCAACATTAATTTAAACACGCGGAAGGACTTATAGACCGGCTGATATCCCTAATAATAATAATAATAATAAATATTTTTAATAAAGACATTTTCATGTAATCTGCTGTTTATTTTCCATGTTATTTTTATAAGTTGAAGCGGTTTGTGTCGAGAATTGAATTTTAAAGCATTACAGTAGGTTTGTATCACTATAAAAATAGATTAACTAACTAAAAGATTTTTTTTTATTATATATAGGATAAAGAATATTAGCACTTCAGGAGTGTTGTAACATCAACATTAATTTAAAATTAAATTGTTATTAATAGAAATAGAAATAGAAATAGAAATAGAAATAATCTTTATTAAAATAAACTCATTACAAGCACTTTTGAATAGTCATATTTTGATTCTACCACTCATTCGGAATGCAGATTCATCACAAGAAGAATGAGCAAGAAACTTGTGTGTTGCTCTTTTTAATAGATGTTTTTTTTAAGCTTCTATTGTCAAAGACTAAATGTAAGAGTATGTATATATGTGTGTGCGTCTGTAAATAATTTATCTACTTAACTAATGTTATCTGATAGATAGATAGATAGAATTTTTATTCGTATTGAAATATTACGAACTGCATTATTATTTTCATCGAAATACCGTGATACAATTACCTAATATTGAAGAACGTTTACCTGAGTCTAAAGATAGAGCGGATACAAATTATTCTGTGTGCGGTCTGCCTAAGTCTAGATTTAATTTAGACGAAAGTGTCAGGTGCGAATTTAAACGCCCACGCAAACCTAAAATAAACCCCGTTTAGTATCACTGAGGTTTTGGTCTTGAACAAATGTAAAACTGCTGAACGAGGCGGCTCTGTTTAGCCTGGACATTCAATTTGTCACAATTGTATTTGTATACAAATTGCTTGAGTCTAATTTTAATAGAACTCCCATAATTTTATACTTTTGAAAGTAGATTTCAAAAAGGTGTTTAGAGTATTAGATATATTTTTTTTTTATTTATAAAAACTTCATGCACAAATATAAAACAAAATAAATGTGCATATGGCGGACTTAACAGCATAAGGCATTTTCTCCCAGTCGACCATAGGGCAAACAGAGATTAGTGGGCGGTGCATTTAAGTAAATAATAACATGAAATAAATAATAAAAGGAGAAAGGTACAATTACAATAAAATTCATAAAGATATATATAGTATATATATTTAGAGTATTAGATGTATAAGATATATAAGTAGTAGATATATTTTAGACATCTCAATATACAAAGTCACGTGATAAGCGATAAATAAAAAATATAAATTCAGTTTTATCAGCTTGCCTCGTATGCTGTTTGGAGTGGAGGGTGAGATTGGGTAGTGAAATAAAAGGATAATAATAATCTTAGGACAATTCACACAGCGCCATCTAGACCCAAGTTAAGCTAGCTAAAGCTTGTGTTATAGGTACTAGATAACTGATACAAATACATACTTTTTTTTTCGTAACATACATATTATACATAGAAAACACCCAGACCGATATAAACAATCATACTACATGAATACAAATGTTTGTGCCGTGCGGGGAATCGAACCCGCGATCATCGGATGTAAGGCAGTGTGCTCAACCGCTAGACCACCAAGGCCGTCTAAGGATGGAGGAGTCCTTAGACGGTCTTGGTGTACTAGCTGTTGATCAGAATAATATTAAGAAGTCATAGTTGTTAAAGCATGACTTCTTAATCTTATTCTGATTTAGGAACAATATTATTGTAAAGTTTCATCAAAATCTGTTTATTACTTTTTACGTGAAATAGTAACAAACATCCATCCATCCATATTCACAAACTGTCGCGTTTATAATATTAATAAGATTTCAATTCGAATCAGTAGTTCCGGAGATTAGTGCGTTCAAACAAACAAAGTCCTCAGCTTTATAATATTAGTCTTCTTCTTTGTCCACCCATGTTCTCAGTTTATCTGGGGTCGGGTCTCCCTGTACATCTGCGCCAGAGAACTCTATTCTAGGTTGTCTGTATATTAAGATTATCCTGGTCCATCTGCTTCTTAATATTATACCGCCAAGTGGCGCGTGGCCCCTACCTCTGGTCCAGTTTGGATCTTGAGCACTTTTTTAACTACGTAGTCGTCTGCGTGTCTTTGAATATGGCCATACCAGCGTAAGCGACTTTCTCCCACTTTCTCCACGATACGAGCTACTCTGAAGGAACCTCTAAAGTACTTTATAATATTAGTATAAATTTAAAATCTTTCCTCCACATTAATTAAAAATAGATTTATACGTACTTCTAAGCAGTCCACTGAATAAAGATTTTATACATCTATTTAAAATCTTTCCTAGACATTATTAATATAATATAAGATATTGTTCTGTGCGCAATAAGTTTATTGACTGGAATTACCCTTAAATAAATTCAAAACATCTGTTAAATCATATTTACTGAGCAAAGTCTTACTCACTAAACAATTACTTGAATGACGAGCGTGCATGGCAATAGTTGTTCATGCACTGAATTTTCATTTAATGCTAGACATAGACACCTATATAAATATACATTGTAAATAAACTGGCTTTAAAAAGAAAAGTAATTCAATTGAGTTTCTTGCCAATTCTTCTCAATTGGATCTATATATCGAACTGGAATCAAAAACTTAGCTGGAAAGATAAAATAAGGAATGAAGAAGTGCTTGAGAGGATTAAAGAAAAGAGACGGATCATAGACATTATTGAGAATAGGCGGGGGAAAATGTTGGGGCACTTGATACGACACGACGAACTAATTAACAATATTATTGAAGAAAAAATAGATGGAAACAGAGGAAGGGGAAGACACAGTTACATCAAGGAAGTTAAAGAAAAAGTTAGAGTCGTATCGTATCAACAGCTAAAAGAACTGATGGAAGATCGTGGAAGGTGGCGGGAGCTCCACCGACACAGCTCTTAAATTATGAATGAATGAACCGAACTGGACGGTAGGGAAAAAATTAAAATTAGAATGTAAAAATTTGACGTTCATAAGCGGCTAAAATGTCCTACATGAATAAATGATTTTTTGAATTTGAATTTGACTAACATAGTTAAGAAAAAAATTGTCGCTAAAAAAACCTCTAATAAATAATAAAATAAATATTATTTTTTATTTATTAAAGGTAAACGGGCGAACAGTTGCGCAATTAACTTGTTTCCAATTACATAAAAAAGTTATATAGATTATTTATAAGTATTTTGTAATAACGTACATAGATACTCATTATTGTATTGTACTACACATTATACAGAAATGAAATGACATGTAATAGACCACATAGAGAATGTATCCGGCGGCCTTATCGCTGAAAGCTATCCTTTTATGAGGGTAAATTATTATATATGATTTATTTTTGTTGTTTAACTATAATTGTACTTAACAAGATATGGGGCGGTGATTTATGTGAAGACTTTAATCCCAAATTAAAACCATAAGTGTGAAGGATGAAGACGAAGACGAGGAAAGAAAACGACACCGGGATAGTCGTAAAATATCGTGTAATAATGAATGTTCTTATATGTATGTCATATAAAAACAATATAATATTATAAAAAACATAGATACTTAAGAAGGTATAATATTAGTTCGCAACAATAAGATTAGAAGAAAAAAATCAGATTCGAGAAGACAAATTCACAAGTAGTCCCAAGGCAAGCAGAGCTTTGTTATGGGTGCTAGACAAGTAATTGAAATCATGGTACAGTGCTAGCAATTTACCATGTCAAGTCCACGCGGCTCTCCCTGGAAACCATCGTGATAAATTCCAAGTGAATTTATTGTGATGTGCTAACTGACCTGACCTCATGCTCATCTTATCATCCTCCAATGGTCAGCCAGCGTAAACCGTTAGCGCAGGTGGGTGCACCATATCATTATCACCCATAGAAAATGTGATTGGTCTTATACTGTAACATTTGGGAAAGAAGACTGTCAGTAATGTGGACTGATGACCCTATAGCAAGCTATCATGTCAGATTGACCTCCACGCGATTCCCCCTGGAAACCATTGTGATAAATTCCGAGTGAATTTATCACGATGTGCTAACTGACCTGACCTCATGTTCATCTTATCATCCTCAACTGGTACCCCGCCAGCGTAAACCGTTAGCGTAGGTGGGTGCACCATTCCATTATCATATACAAAAAAAAGTCCCGGTGCTCGGAGTTTCCCTCTCTGCCACACAATAGACTCGGCATCCGCACAGCATCCATGGAATGCTAAGACGTTCGTCTTAAATCTATTTTTAAATTAATTTATAGGAAATATTTTAAATAGATGTATAAAATCTTTATTCATATCAGATATATAGATAACATCTTTATTCAGTGGACTGCTTAGAAGTACGTATAAATCTATTTTTAATTAATGTGGAGGAAAGATTTTAAATTTATACTAATATTATAAAGTACTTTAGAGGTTCCTTCAGAGTACCTTGTATCGTGGAGGAAGGGAAAGAAAGTCGCTTACGCTGGTATGGCCATATTCAAAGACACGCAGACGGCTGCGTGGTTAAAAAAGTGCTCAAGATCCAAACTGGACCAGAGGTAGGGGCCACGCTCCACTTGGCGGTATAATATTAAGAAGCAGATGGACCAGGACAATCTTAATATACAGACAACCTAGAACAGAGTTCTCTGGCGCAGATGTACAGGGAGAGCCGACCCCAGATAAACTGGGAACATGGGTGGACAAAGAAGAAGACTAATATTATAAAGCTGAGGATTTGTTTGTTTGAACGCACTAATCTCTGGAACTACTGGTTCGAATTGAAAAATTCTTTCTGTGCTGGATAGTCCATTTGTCGAGGAAGGCGATAAGCTATGTAACATTACGTTACTAAAAGTGTTGCAAAAACGGGAAAAATTATTCATATTTGAGGGCTGTTGCAATTCCGTTGCATGCGCTGCGTAAACGGTTCAAGTTGCCACACGCGAGCGAAGTCGCGGGCACAGCTAGTACAGGGAAAAAATGTTTATTCATATAAGATATATAAATACCAAATATCTTTATTAAGGAAGACAACATTTATGTTACACTAGCTGTTCCCGCGACTTCGTCCGCGTGGAATTTAATTTTTCTAAAATAAATGTAGCCTAAAGAACTAAAAATTATTTTGTTCGTCTTCATTTATTTATTCCATTAGGTAATGATAGGTTCAAACTAATACATTTACATACTCCATCATGCCTTATTTTATCCCCATGGGGGTTGAATTTATCAAAATCCTATTTAAGCGAAAGTCTTCATCATTGTAGCTCCAATCTTTAATTTCAGTTCAATCAGTCGATAATCTAAGAAGATTTATGCAAACTTTCATCCCCTACTTTTTACCTTAGGGGTGGAATTTGGGGATACCTACGTCATAGTAGCTTTATGCATGCAAAGTCTCAACCCGATCGGTTTAAAATTGACAAAGTTTCATACAAACTTTCATCCCTTATTTTATCCCCTTGCTTAAAGAATTAGTCAAACTCCTTTCTCAGCGGATGCCTTTGTCATAACATCTACCTGCATGCCAAACTTCAGCCCGATCCATCCAGACATTTGGGCTGTGCGTTGATAGATCACTATGTCAGTCACCTTTGAGTTATATATATTTAGATAGACAGATGGACTAACCCGATTAAAAAAGGCAAGTGTCATGGCTAATCTATAATATATATATACATATATATGAACAAGTTTAAAAAGCGGCGGATGTACATCACATTTGGGAAGCGAAGCAGTATACGAAGGGTCTGTAACAGCCCGAGAGCCTAAAATGTCAGCGATTTGGCTACTTATTCGATAAAAATTGATAGTAAGGGTTTATTGTTACAGTCTCTATGATCTAGTGGTTGAGCATACCCCTCAGATGATCGAGGGTTCGACTCCTCGTACCGTACAATAATTTGTAATCATAGATAATGATATTTGTGGAGAGTGTTTTTTATGTATATTATTTAGAACTTAACTTAGGACTAGATGACGCTATGTGAATTGTCCTGAGATATTATTTATTTTTTACATATGACATAGTCAATCATAGGTGCTGCAGAGAATAATTGTTTGGCAGTACATATATAAATAAATAATATAACGGACAGTACACATATATATACGAATTAATACCTACATATACCTACATACATAATAAATTTAAGCATTTTACTATAAAGAATACTATATGTAATGTTGCTATCATGTTTGTGAGGAGAAATAAATGAATAATATGATTATTAATATTATTATTATATACACACACATAAACACATATCTAATAATAAAATGTCATATACAGTCACAAATTATAGAAGAACAAAATATAAAAAATGAGTAAAACAGGACACAGAAAAAAGGTTGCAAGATCAGATAATGAATATTATTATTATTACTAGCTAGTCGCCCCGGCTTCGCACGGACATGTATTATACATACAAACCTCTAGAATCACTATATCTATTTAAAAAACCACTTCAAAATCCGTTGCGTAGTTTTAAAGATTTAAGCATACATAGGGACGGACGGACAACGACAGCGACTTTGTTTTATACCATGTATGTAATGAAATATGGTCGACCGCAGTGATGGCTGGCTCATCCGTCATACTTGTGAACGAGTGCTGCTTGTAGGGACTGATCTGCTCTTATCACTACGACTGATTTAATCTTATTGTGTTTTTATATTTGAGCCTAAATAAATTAGTGCTGGTTGGTAGTTTGTATTCACACGTTTCGACTTGTAAATGTGAACTTACAAGGATCGTTTAAAAGAGCAACACACAAGTTTCTTGCTTATTCTTCTTGTGATGAGACAGCTTTCCGAATAAGCGGTAGATTTAAAAAAATGTTGACTATTCAAAAGTGCTTAAATTAAGTTTATTTGAATAAATGATTTTCTATTCTATTCTATTCTATTATAACACTGCTGTGCAGTCTATATTATTACTAACATTTAATAAAATAATAATTTCATTAGAATAGTATGAAAAATAATATTTGAATGCACAAGACGGTACGACTTGTGGTCGGTCCGTTTTCTCTGTCTACTGTGAAAGGAAAACGTAGTATATTTCTAAGATAATTACAATTAGTTTCTCTTAATTACGTTTTCATTACCTACCCTCCTTCCCTCTGTTTCCTTTTCCGGTATTTTATAGAAGCAATAAAAAAAAGTATGTTTTTCACAAGTTCTTTTTAAGAAACATCGATAATGTTATCGTATTTTACAAAATTAAAAATGGCAATTAAAGTGACAACAGTCTTCAAAGGAGTTTAAAGAACTGAGATCTTATATATATTTTTTTAATCTTAGGACAATGACACACAGTCTTCAAGTTTAGCTAGCTAAAGCTTGTGTTATGGATACTATACAACTGATACAAATACATATGTATATTATTGTTAGATTATAATAGTTTCTAATAAATATACAGAGTTGTATAGTAGATATATTTATAATAATGGAATATTAACACAACTATGTGCTGATTAATAATGAATTGTTTAATTACAAGTAGAAGTAATGATATTGATATCGATTAGTTTCATAATTTTTATTAAAATAGTGACAAAACTGATCTGTAAACGATGTTAGAGATAATTACTCTTTCAATTCTGTTAAAATTAGTGTTACAGATAATGCTAGAAAACCCATTTAGCTATTAAAGTGTACAACAATCTTTCAAAGGAGATTAGAGAACTGAGATCTTATATATTTTTTTTTATCTCAACATACACAGCGCCATCTAGACCCAAGATATATTTTTTCTAGATACGGATACAAATAATTGGATATATTTTTTCGTATATACATACATATTATATACATAGATATATATTATTCAAAGCAAACTAAAAAATTGGCTGTCTGTTGCTATTTTTATAGTGTTCAAGAATATTTGACTAAAATGAATACTTTTATATAATTTTCATGCCTGTTGTAAATAGATAGATAAATAGATAGATATATCGTTTATTTGTTTGTTACTACACAATATTGGTGATCAATAATGTTTCATGTAACATCTTATCTACTGTACTAATATTTTATTACAGTGGACCCGCCGTAATCCGGCCCCTGTCTTATCCGGCCCCCCTTGTAATCCGACATGGTCTATTATTTATTACTGAATATTTTTTTGACAATATAGTTGAGAGTGCATATACCTACATACATACATATATATATAACATAGAATCTTATCACTGGATCTGTAATTTGTCGGATTACAAAATACTCTTTACTAAAAAATTCCGGACTATAGGGGACCCTTAGGCAGCACTCTATAATCCGACAAATTCGATGGTCCGACACTGCCCTGCAAAACGTTTGTCGGATAATGGGGGGTCCACTATAATTTCATTTCATATTTGTCAAATATAATCAAGCGGTTTCAGCAATTTCAGTATGTTGAAGCGCTTCCTGGGCATTTCTATCCCGAGATATTTTCCTTCGACTAGACTGTCATCACAGATCACGATTCAGGCAAGGTAAGGAGTTACGAGCGTACCTGGATCTTCTAAGGCGGCTGCTGCAGGGACCGATAAACTGATCAGCACACACGCGCGGCGGAATTCGTGTATATACACCTTGAATATCTTTTTTTTCCTCGACTGGCAACATTACCGATAACTGTCTTTGTCAGCTGGCCCTAATAATTAAATACTTTTATCTAATTTATTACTCAATTTTTTTAGTGTAATTGATATAATTAGTGAGTTTAAGCTATAAAAAGTATCGATTGTTGTTTGTGTTCATTTTTATATAGTATTTGTGTACAAAAATCGACACATAAATATTTCTTACCGGTCAACTGTCAAAGTTCGTAATAAACTTATATTTACATCAATCTTGTACATGTTATCGCGTAATTCAATTTAAATTATTATAACATTCCTTTATTATTACTTATTTTGTGTTACATGTTAATATTGTGGTAATTTCAAAAGTGAATTCAAGTTGTGCGTCGAGGAAAAAAAATAATTACCCACTAACCAAATATTGTAAGTACTAACTGAAATATAATTAATTCTTACATTAAAATACACAACAAGAGAGTGAAACTTTCACTAATTTAAATAGTTATTTATATATATTTCAATAACAATACTGAATCTTCTAGAATTGGTTGTTTTTAATTCTATTATTTGAGCTTGTGTAATACCCCAAGAAACCCATTCTTACAAGTAATAATATTTAGTATTGTTATTTATAATTAACAAATTTACTAAAATTACTTACATATTACATATTACATAGGTATTATATATTTATAAATAAATAAATTGTAAGGAAATAGCACACATTCTAAATTCCATTAAGTTCCTTTATATTTAAATTAATTACTCAGCATATTTAATAATGATGTCCCGAAGAGCCTGTGATCTTGATGCTAAACTTAAGGTGGCACTCGTTGAATTAAAGAAAACCCAAGACTTGAATAAAGTGTTGTTACAGGAACGGGATGATAGTGAAATAGAGATGAAATCTCTATTTGACAAATATGTGGCCCTGAAGGGGGAACATGTAGACATTAATGTGTTCTGTGAGGACCTACGCGTTGACAGGGATAGACTTCAGGAACTTGTTAATGAATATGATCACTGCAGGGACACATATGAGTCAAATTTACAGCGTATCACTCACCTCGAGAGACACCTTGAGGAAGCACAAGCACATAGTGAATCTATGTTGGAACACAAACGGGTGAGTAGCTATAATAACACCTTAGATCTGTATACAGAATTGGTAAATGTCACTTGTGATCAAAAGTCTACTCAGCCGTTGGTGACCATAGATTTAACTAATACACCCAGCTCAAATAGTTGTATTAGTAAATTTAATAGTGTCAATAAATTAAAAAATATATAAAAATAAACAAATTTATTAAAAAGTCAGAAAAGTTAGTGAGAACTCATACTAAATGTTTAAAATCTATAAATATTAGAAGACAAAAATTAGACCTGTTACAAGAACTTCAAAATTGTAAAACAAATTTACATGATAAGGATTTAGAACAAAATAAATTAAAGAGTAAAATTCAAGAGTTAGAATCTTCATTATCTAATTTAACAAAAAATATGAGTGTGCTCAACTTGAAATTAATAATTATAGTAAATCGCTGGATAAATTAATAGAGTTGGGAAATTACAACATGGAGCGGTTTACCTCATTGACAGAGAAATGTTGTTGTGAGACACCTGAATCTCCTAAATCTTGTCAGTATAGCCCTAATGGAAATAACAATAAGTCAATCACATCGGTTTTGACTGAGTCAATCACTCCTTGTTCTAGTTTACTCAATTCTAACTTGTCTTTAAAAACTGATAATTGTAATGTTGCACCAGTACGAAGGACAATTATTTATTCAGATGAATATGGTAAGGGTCTGGGCCGTTCATTATCAGAAAGTCTATATCAACATGTCATAAATAATTGTCTTCCTGGTGCTTCATTGCCTAATATTTTAAATAAGGTGGTTAATGGTAGGTATGATAAGTTAACCACATTAGTCATTGCTTTAGGCAACTGTTTATATGTAAAAAAGTCATGTAATTAAACTTGTAAACTCTTTGCTTAATATTGCTGAGCTGGGCATAGGTAAAATAATATTATGTGCATTTCCTTACTGTCGTTCTCTGACCATTGAACAAAATAAGTTCATATATTATATTAATAATTTAATTTATAATATGACATGTCGTCATAATGACTTTTTATTTTTTGATAGTAACAAATTTGTTACAAACTTTTTTATGACTGGAGATAGATTTTATCTGCATAAAAAACAAATAAGAAATATAGCTAGTTTACTAGCTTATAATATAAATGACCCCATTATAAGTAATATAATGGGTTGCATTAATCCAATTAGTAGTACTTGTACTAATGTTAATACTAAACATACTGAAAATATTGACATAAATATTGATTCTAGTAAGAATCCTTTTATTTACAAAAATTTAAATATGACTGCAGATTTAAACTGCTGAAAAAGACAAAGGGAAAGCTATCAGAATTGAAAATTGTTCACCAGAACATACAAAGTTTTCTCGGCTGTGAATTAATTATTCAATTGTTTTTAGAAAAAAATAATATAGATGTTCTATGTTTAACTGAACATTGGCTCAAAGTGAGCAATATGATGTTCAGCTTAAACAATTATAATATTGTCAGCTGCTTTAATAGAAAAATAGTAAATAGAGGAGGTTCTATGATATTGGTGAAAAATAATATAAAAGTAAAAGAACGTAGTGATATTGGCAATCTTTCTGTTGAATGTTGTATTGAAATTTCCTGTGTGGAACTAGACAATTATATAGTTATATGTGTTTATAGACCTCCAAATAGTGATTATAATTTATTTGAAGAGGTAATGGAGGATATTTTAAAAAGAGTATTTAATATTAACAAAAAAATTATAGTGTGTGGTGATTTCAATGTTGACATTTTATCACATAATACCACAAAAACTAAATTAATGAGTTTATTTCAATCCTTTGACTTGAGTAATGTCTTCCACGAACCCACTCGTATCACTGCCACGTCTGCTACTTGCTTGGATAACATATTTAGCAACAGTGAGTATTTAGATAAAATAATAATAAACAACCTTCCTTCTGATCACTGTGGTCAAATAGTTATTTTTCCAAATCACTTAAACAAAATTGGGAAAATTAATTTATTAAAAAGAGACTTGACTAGTTATAAGATAAATAAATTTAAAATATCAGTTCGTAGTAAATTAGATTTTTATCTTCCATCTAATGAACCTAACAAACTTTATACAGATTTCTTCAATATTGTTTCTAACGAATATAATAAGGCTTTTAACAAAAAAACTATCAGTATTATTAACAAAACAAAATTTTCAGAATGGGCTACAAAGGGAATTCTTAAAAGTAGAAATATATTATTTGATTTATATGCTCAAAAAAAATACCGTTTCGATAGTACATTCGTAAATTATGTAAAAAGATACTCAAAAACTTTTAAAAAGGTCTGTAATGTAGCAAAGTCTAATTATCTAAATAAAAAAATTAAAGAGTCCAAGGATAAGATAAGGACAGTGTGGAATATTATTAACAAAGAAACTGGCAAAGTTAAAAGTCCATATAACGATTTTACGCTAAATTATAATGATAAACTAGTAACGTCCACAAAAGAAATTGTCAATATTTTTGAAAATTTTTTCGCTAATATTCCAACTGATATTACTTCCTCTTTGGACTCTTCTGGTACAGCTAAATCATTCCTTATTGATAATGTTGTTTCTTGTCCGGTTACATTTAAATTTACATTTATTGACATTGCTACAATTACTAAAACATTTAAACAATTAAATTTAAAAAATACTGAAGACCATTGGGGCATGTCTGTTAAAGTTATTAACACCGCTATAGATGTTATTGCTCCATATTTAGTAATTATTTTCAATAAATGTATTTCTGACGGTGTTTTTCCCAATTTAATGAAACATAGCAAAATAACTCCACTCTTTAAGTCAGGAGAAAAAACTGTGGTAGGTAATTATAGGCCTATATCTATCTTACCAGTATTGAGTAAAGTGTTTGAAAAAATTATGCTCAATCAAATGCTACAACACTTTAAAGTAAATAAACTGCTTCACAGTCGACAATTTGGTTTCACGGCCGGTAAATCAACTACTGATGCCGGTGTAGCTCTCATTAAATATATATTTGATTCTTGGGAGAGGTCTCAGGATGCAGTCGGTGTATTTTGCGATCTTTCAAAAGCATTTGATTGCGTTGAACATGAAACACTTTTGCTCAAACTTGAACATTACGGTATTAGATATGAAGCACAAAGCATGATGAAATCCTATCTAAATAATAGAATGCAAGTTGTCGAAATAAATGGTGTAAGGTCTGAAGGAACTAGTATTAAAATGGGTGTTCCTCAGGGCTCTATTTTAGGTCCTTTCTTATTTTTAGTTTACATAAATGATCTTCCTTATATGGTAGAAAAGATAGCTGACATAGTTCTGTTTGCTGATGATACTTCATTAGTATTCAAAGTCAATCGACATATTGATGATTTGGACGAAGTAAACGGTGCTCTTTCTTATGTTTTAAAATGGTTTACGGCCAATAATATGTTACTAAATGCAAATAAAACTAAATGTATCAAATTTACTCTCCCCACTGTAAGGCCGGTAGATTCAAAAATCATGTTGGACAATAAACCTATTAATTTTGTGGATGATACTGTATTTCTAGGTATCACATTAGATTCCAAGTTGCAATGGGGTGCCCATATTACTAAATTAGCGAGTCGACTTAGTTCTGCCGCTTATGCGGTAAGAAGAATTAGACAATTAACAGACGTGGCAACGGCTAAACTTGTGTACTTTAGCTATTTCCATAGCATTATGTCGTATGGTATTTTGTTATGGGGCAAAGCAGCTGATATAAATACAATATTTATTTTACAAAAGAGGGCCATTCGCTCCATTTATAGCATGGGTTCCAGGGAGTCTTTGCGAGAGTGCTTTAAGGAATCAAATATCCTCACCGTTGCTTCTCAATATATTTATGAAAACATCATGTATGCCAGGAAGAATATAGACAGTTTCAAAAGAGTTAGTGATTGCACTAATAAAAGCTTACGTAACAATAACAAACTGATTTTACCTAAATGTCGTTTGGCTAAAGTTAGTAATTCGTTTTATGGCAATTGCGTAAGGTTTTACAATAAAATACCAGAGTCTGTTATAAATCTGCCAGAAAAAAGATTTAAATGTCAAATAAAACACTTCCTTTGCAAAAAAGCTTACTATAAAATTGAAGAATTCGTTAACGATAATAATGTTTTTGTAGAAAAATTTTAAATACATAGCACTGACAATATTATCTGATTACACTAATAATGAGTGCGTAGCGATTTCTATGTTGATTGTCGCATGCCTCTTACTTGTTACACTGTAATTATTTATATAAAAAAAACATCTATCAAAAAGAGCAACACACAAGTTTCTTGCTCATTCTTCTTGTGATGAATCTGCATTCCGAATGAGTGGTAGAATCAAAATATGACTATTCAAAAGTGCTTGTAATGAGTTTATTTGAATAAAGATTATTTCTATTTCTATTTCTATTTCTATTTTGTATTTTTTTTATTTACTGTTTATTTATTGTATTCAATGTGCACAATAAAGAGTTTATTATTATTATTATTACATGCGAAAACAACTCTGTCTGTCTGTCACGCTTGCACACTAAATCCTTTCTTAGGGGATGCCTACGTCATAGTAACTTTATGCATGCAAAGTCTCAGCCCGATCTGTTTGAAATTGACGAAGTTTCATACTAATTTTCATCCCCTATTTTATCCCCTTAGGGGTAGAATTAATCAAAATCCTTTCTTAGCGAATGCCTACGTCATAACATCTACCTGCATGCCAAATTTCAGCCCGATCCGTCCAGTGGTTTGGGCTGTGCGTTGATAGATCACTATGTCAGTAAGTCAGTCACCTTTGAGTTATATATGTATATTTAAGAAAATAAAATACACAAATATTAGCGTCTATGTATATAAAGAGTTTTATCAGTTTTGGCTACATACAAGAATCTCGGACAAGTTGTAAACTTACAATATCATATACTACTGTATGTACAGCAGAGCAACAAAAAAGTCGAGACGGAACAAGCAATACATACAATCAAAATGATTGCGTAGCATTGCATTTGAAAAGAATACGAGCTAAGTTTCTTGTCAGTTCATCTCATCTCGAAATCATTCCGAACTGACGGTAAATTTGACATATCATAAGACAAATCGTAACAGACCTACATGAAAAGATAATTTAAATTCTGAATTGCTTTCTATACGTGACTTAGAAAAACGTTGCTATTTTTTATTACACAAGATTCGTTTGGTAAATAAAGTAAAAATCTGTAGATACGCTAATTAATATTTTATTGAATAATATCCTTTATTTTGTGCAGTGATGGCTGCCTCATCCGTCATACTCGTGAACGGGTGCTGCTTGTTGCTGGTCTGCTCTTATCACTATGACTGATTTAATCTTATTGTATTTTTATATTTGAGCCTAAATATATTACTGCTGGTTGGTAGTTTGTATAACTTACAAGGATTGTTTAAAAAAGCAACACACAAGTCTCTTGCTCATTCTTCTTGTGATGAGACAGCTTTCCAAATGAGCGGTAGATTAAAGAAAAATTGTTATGACTATTCAAAAGTGCTTCTATTAAGTTTATTTGAATAAATGATTTTCTATTCTATTATTTATAAACTAGTTCTTCCCGCAACTTCGTCCGTGTGGAACTAACTTAACTCTATTTTTCTAAAATAAAGTAGCCTATGTTACTCCTTATTACATCAGTTACCTGCCAATAAAAGTCTCGTCAAAATCGGTTGAGCCATTTAAGAGATTAGCCGGAACGAACAGACCGACAGACAGACAGACAAAAATTATAAAAAATGTTATAATGGTGTTTAATAATAATAACCGTATTTAAATTCATATGCATGTAGTAAAAAACGCTTATTTCAATATTATAAACAGACACTCCAATTTTATTTATATGTATAGATGAGGCAATATAAAAACTGAAGTTTCATTTTGATATGTAGTATAAGTCATTGCATTAGTTTACTAAGACTTACTTGTAATAATTTGGATTCATATTACTTTAAAAACATATTTTTTTGTAAATCTGAGTAATGTAATAATTGTATAATGTTGTTAAAATGAGTGTATTGTTTGGGCGTGATGTTACGGTTACTTTTAATATTTATGTTTTAAGTTGGTGTTCCGTCTAGACGTGTTTGTTGGTCTGCACCTTATATTGTACGAGTATATACAGAGGCGAGGTAATCCAGACTCAAAGGGATTCAACACAGAACTAAACCTGTATGGAATGAACGTATACTTCTATTGTTTTAGCCTCGTTTTTATAAATTTTCATTAATCTATACATATAAATAATTGGAGTGTCTGTTTGTAATATTAAAGTAACCGTTTTTTACTACATGCATATGAATATAAATACGGGCATACACTAAAATATCATTTTTTCTGTCTGTTTGTTCCGGCTAATCTCTCAAATGGCTTGACCGATTTTGACGGGACTTTTATTGGCAGATAGCTGATGTAATAAGGAGTATCTTAGGCTACTTTTATTTAAGAAAAATAATGTTAAATACCACGCGAACGAAGTTAAGAATAAAAGTAGCCTAAGTTACTCCTTATTACATCAGCTAGTATATATAGCAGATAGTATATATTTTATAAAATACAGATATATCCCGTGTTAAAATTATATTGATATGGTATGAGTTTGTTTTTAGAAAGATCAAACGCTCAAAAGATTAATTTTATGCAATGAATGAACAGAATCTGTTTTAATAGAGAAGAAATGATAAATAAATAACCCTGGACAATTAACACAGAATAGAATAGAATTTAGAATAGAATTTTTTTTATTAACTCGTTTTTACAGTAATAACATAAGAAATACAAGAATAATTTACACATTAAAAAACGGAGTCAATGTGGACCACAACTCAGCATAATGCTGGAAATAGTTTCCAGCGCTGATTTTCAGTTGGGTCCCCAGTACGGACGCGCAATTATTACAATTAAAAAATACGTATACATTAACTTAATAAATCAGATACTATGCAATTAAAATAAAAATAATAATATCAAGAGAAAAGTATATAAATAATAAAAAGTAAAATTATATATTAATAATCTTAAATAATAATCCTAAAACATTATATACGTAATGGATAAAAGAAAAAATAAACAATTTTAAAGAAATAAAAAAGAAATAAAAAAAAAAATATACCCACAGTGATGCGTACGGTGCATTTTATGTATTCTAATAACGGTATCGTAGTATTAAAATAAAAATATCCATAACACTTGCTCTCTAGTACCAGCAAATAGTTTCAGCCAAGGAAAATGTCGCCACCCACGCGCCTTTAGTGAATCCTTTATCGTTATTATCAATTATTTTTTTGAACTTGTAGCAAATGTTCTTTAAAATGCTTTCGGAAAGTATATTTTGTTTTATTATGTTTGTTCACAGCGCCATCTAGTCCCACGGTAAATAGAGCTTGTGTTAATGTAATGTAATGTAATAATAATCTCAGGACAATTTACACAGCGCCATCTAGACCTAAGTTAAGCTAGCTAAAGTGTGTGTGTTATGGGTACTAGACAACTCATACAAATACTTAGACATTTTTTTGTAAACACATAAATACCCATAGAAAACACCTAAATCGATACAAACAATCATACTCATGAATACAAATGTTTGCACCGTGCGAAGAACCGAACCCGCGATCAACTTACAGTATATAACTGTACAGTATATATAAAGCACTGAATTATATATCTACAGATATATATACCTAAGAATCGTCTACAGCAGTATAGCGAAGGCAACATTTTTTTTAAATTTGTTGATAAATATGGCGGCTCATCTCTTGTTTGTATATCTGTGTGATCTCCGGCATGACACATAGTGCACGTGAGCTCCGCGGGCTTGTCTTTGAGACACTTGTATGTACGAGTACGGCGAGCCACAAGGGTCCCGCCTTATGCCAACGTCAACTGTCAACTTCTAACATTGAAAACGTGATATTCTTCAAAGACTACCTCGGTGGTCTAGCGTTAACACACCGCTTCACTTCCGATGGTCGCGAGTTCGATCTTCGCGGTGCATTTGTATTCATGAGTATGATTGTTTGTATCGTTTGGGTGTTTTCTATGTATCAAAAATAATATATCTATGTATTTGTATCAGTTGTCTAGTACCCATAACATAAGCTTTAGCTAGATTAACTTAGGTTTAGATGACGCTGTGTGAATTGTCCTGAGTTTATTATTATTTGTATGTTTCGCTTTCTCAGCCTTTTTACTGGGGTTTTACGCTTTATGGCGTATACCACATTTACGGGCCAAAACCAAGTAACTGCAGTGTGTGTGTGTGTGTGCATGTATGCGCGTGTATGTGTATATATTGTGAATCTTTTAATTTAGGTGATAGGTGTTTTGTCATTTACGTCTATTTCCAGAAATTTTCGTACAGTTCTACAGGTATTCAAAATGGCGGCCTTACGGATGGTAGTGTATAGTGATTTTTCTAAATTAGAATAGAATAGAATAGAATAGAATAGAATAGAATAGAAAATCATTTATTCAAATAAACTTACATTGAAGCACTTTTGAATAGTCATTACATTTTTTAATCTACCGCTCGTTCGGAAAGCTGTCTCATCACAAGAAGAACGAGCAAGAAACTTGCGTGTTGCTCTTTTAAATAATTTTATTATTACTTTACATTTTTAAGTGTGTGAATACAAACCACCAATTAGCACTAATTCTATTAAATACTCAAATAGAAAAAAATATTGAATATATAACCCACTGGTTAAACAATTAATAAGAGGAAATCAGTCATAGTGATTAGAGCAGACCAGTCCCTACAAGCAGCACCCGTTCACGAGTATGACGGATGAGCCAGCCATCACTGCGCTCGACCATATTTTAGGGAGCCCAATGACCCGACCCACCACGCCGCCACAAGTCTGGACATTTTAGTGAGCATGACTACTCAAAACACTAGACCACGTCAAAGCTACTTACAAAGCTACTTGACGTTTAATTGTTAAACGAGTTTAATTGTTTGAGACTGTGATGTAAGTGATTAGGTATGATATCTGTGGATGAGAGAACTATCGATATTGTATAAACTCCTTCCTGTTTCCAGATTCTTATTACTTCTTCCTTTAGGTCTGCATATTTTTTTTTTCAGCAATTGTTTTGTGGAGGTTGTGTGTATTAGGAACTGCAATGTCTATCAAGTAAGTTTTTTTATTTATTTTATCTTGTAGTACTATGTCTGGTCTGTTGTAATGAATAGTCTTATCTGTAGGTAGGTATAGCTCGATCGTAATAAAGTTTATGCGTTGTATTTTCTAATACGGTTTTTGGTCTATATTTGTAATATGGAGTTTTAATATCTTGTATTAAAGTCTATTATTTATTATTATTGAAATAGAAATAATCTTTATTCAAATAAACTTAATATAAGCACTTTTGAATAGTCAAGTTTTTTTTTATTCTACCACTTATTCGGAATGCAGATTCATCACAAGAAGAATAAGCAAGAAACTTGTGTGTTGCTCTTTTAAATAAATATTTATTTAATTATATTTAATTGACAACAAGGATTAGGCATGCGACAACATAGAAACCGCTACGCACTTAATCCCTGTTTAATTATTATTATTATTATTATAGGAACTACTAGCTCCACAGGTCACCCTGGAAACTATTGCCATTAATTTCTCTTCTATCAAGTCACGATTTGTCCTGATTTCGCTCATACGTCGACATAGAATAGAATAGAAATAGAAATAATCTTTATTCAAATAAACTCATTACAAGCACTTTTGAATGGTCATATTTTGATTCTACCACTCATTCGAAACGGAGATTTATCAAAACCAGAATGAGAAACTTGTGTGTTGCTCTTTTAAATAATTTTATTCTTATTTACGTTTTAAAGTTTAAGTGTGTGAATACAAACTACCGATTAACACTAATTCAATTAAAAACTCAAATAGAAAAAATATTTAATATACAACCAACTGGTAGCTCTTTTTAATAGAAACATCTATATTTATATAAATAATTGCACAATAACAAGTAAGAGGCATGCGATGATCAACATAGGAACCGCTACGCACTTATTCTTAGTGCAATCAGATAATATTGTCAGCGCTATGGATTTTAAGTTTTTTAGAACTTTCATCTCCACATTTTAATCTCTGAATCCACATGCAGCCTGGAAAGGTGAGTGACTTCTGAGATACACTCTAATTCTATACTAGTTCAAGTGGCACGATTACATTTGTATGTTCAAATAGGTTGTGTAACATATTTAAAGTTGTAAATAAATGTTTTGTATTAACTTTTATTTACAACTTTAAATATGTAACACAACCTATATATATGACTGCAGTAAATATTATTATTATCTATACATATAAATAAAATTGGAGTGTCTGTTTGTAATATTGAAATAATCGTTTTTTACTACATGCAGATGAATATAAATACGGTACATACTAAAATAACATTTTTTAGACATTTTTCTGTCTGTCTGTCTGTTTGTTCCGGCTAAACTCGGAAATGGCTGGACCGATTTTGATGGGACTTTTTTTGGCAGATAGCTGATGTAATAAGGAGTTACGGATTACGAAGTAGCGGGAACAGCTAGTTATTATTATATACTTGTATAGTTTATCTCTATTGTATTCTGTGGTATAATAATAGAGCAGCCTACCATAGACGGTAATAAGAATAAGGCGAAAAAAAACATGAAACGCAAGCACATTAGCGTGTAATGGATGCTCGGAAATACAAATCATTAGCACTCACATACACAGAGCAATCTTAGAATTTACCTCATATTACTCTTTGTGGGAATATCGTATAATTTCATTTCGCTTTTTCCCACTGCTAAAGCTTTCTTTTAAATAAAAAGCTTTTTCATAAAATACTAGCTTGCCCGCGCAAATTCGTCTGCCTTTTACTTACTTGACATAGCTATAGCTACCCACCCCGTCTTCCCACGGGTGTACATACACTCGTATATATACACAAGTGATTGAAGAGGAACGTTTATATGTATGTATTTTTTTTGTATATGATAATGGAATGGTGCTCTCGCCTGCGCTGACGGTTTACGCTGGCGGGGCACCAGTGGAGGATGATAAGATGAGCATGAGGTCAGATCAGTTAGCCCATCGTGACAAATTCACCAGGAATTTATCATGATGGTTTCGAAGGGGAACGCGTGGAGGTCGACCTAACATGGTACATTGCTAGCAATGGGAGTTACTAGTTCCCATAATTAGCAATCACCTTCCCACATATATATATTGCATTTGTATATATTCTTTATGTTCCTGGAGAAATACAACCCCGGATTCTTCAAGTCTATGGTGAATAGATATCTTCTGGGTAAGCGCGCTACATCCTAGGTCTTACCATCATTTACCATCAGATGAGGTAAGACCAAGCATACCCATTAATGATAATAAAACAAAATTCTAAGTGTTTGTATAGTTTAGTTTGTGAAGACACGATCGGTGAGAGTAGGGTGTAGGAACTAGTGTATTCGTCTGTTACATCTTGATCTACTCTAATTCTACACTAGTTATTGAGACTATTTATATTAAACACTAGCTGTACATGCGAATTCGTTCGCGTGGTACTTAGCTTTATTTTTCTAAAAAAAATTTACATAGTATAAAACAAAGTCGCTGTCGTCGTCTGTCCCTATGTATCCTTAAATCTTTAAAACTACGCAACGGATTTTAAAACGGTATTTGTAATACACAGAGTGATTCAAGAGGAAGGTTTATATGTATAGTACATACATATAAATTGGTTTACATATATTAAATTGGTTTACATGTAATACATTATTAAATTCCAGTGTATAAAATTTACACTTCCTAATGTAAGACCAATAAATACACAGCTTAATGACGAAATAGTAAATTTTGTTAATGATACAGTTTTTTTAGGTATAACAGTGGACTCGAAATTACAATGGGGGCCCCATATTTCAAAATTGGCCAATAGACTCAGTTCAGCTGCATATGCAATTAGAAGAATTAGGCAATTAACAGAAGTAAAACCATAGCATTATGTCATATGGTATACTACTATGGGGTAAGCAGCCGATATAAATACTATATTTATTTTACAAAAGAGAGCCATGCGTTCTATTTATGGTATGGGTTCAAGAGGGTCATTACGTCAAAACTCAAATATCCTCACCGTTACTTCACAATACATTTATGAGGATCATTATACGCGGAAGAATTTAGACAGTTTTAGAAAACTTAAAGACTGTATAGAAACTTGCAATAAAAATAAGCACCTAAATGCCGCCTGCACAAAGTCAGTAATTCATTCTATGGTAATTGCGTAGATTTTATAATAAACTGCCAGAATCTGCACTAAATCTGACAGAGAGGCAATTCAAATCTTATATTAAACAATTTTTATGTAAGAAAGCCTATTACAGGATAGACGAATTCATAGAAGACAACATATCAAGTAAATAATTAGTTTATTAGCATACAACGTTATAATTTGTTTATCTCATTGCTTTCTTGATTCAATTATTTTAGAAATATGAAAGCGTAGCGGGTTTTATATTAATTGCCGCATGCATTCTTATGTGAAATGTGAATACTATAAACATCAGATGGCAATTGTGAGTAGCTATGACGTGGTAGAGTGTCTTGAGTAGTCATGCTAAAATGTCCAGACTTGTGGCGGCGTGGTGGGCCGGGTCATTGGGCTCCCTAAAAATATGGTCGATATACTGGTCTGCTCTAATCACTATGACTGATTTCCTCTTATTAATTGTTTAACCATCATATTTTTTCTTTTTGATATTTAATTGAATTAGTTCGGTGGTTTGTATTCACACACTTAAACTTAAATTGTAAGTAAGAATAAATTATTTAAAAGAGCAACACACAAGTTTCTTGCTTGTTCTTCTTGTGATGAGACAGCATTCCGAATGAGCGGTAGATTAAAAAAAAAAAAAATGTTATGACTATTCAAAAGTGCTTCAATGTATCTATTCTATTCTCCTACTAATTATGGTGTAACTCCCATTGCTAGCAATGTACCATGTTAAACCTCCACGTGGTTCCCCCTGGAGATAAATTCGCCTGGCATCCTCCACTGGTGCCCCGCTAGCGTAACATTTCATTATCATCATCTATAATCATCTATAAAAATATTATATATATATATATATAATATATAAACAATTGTAAATCAAGCGTTCTTGATTAGTCAAATCAACGAAATCACTTGAGCTTGATGAAATCTTCATCTCTGATCGGATCTCAGCTAAGCAACCTTAACGCTAAACTTCGGCCCTCTTTGTGTACAAGTTGCGCCAACTTGGGCCTGATGAGAGTTTTAATTGTTCGAGCCTCAAGTTTTGAAGGCCGGATGAGTTTAACTTCAAAAATATGTTACCAATTTTCCACTGCCATGCACTGAGGTCGTCATTCAAACATCATTGCCTAGTATAAAACAATGTCACTGTCGCTGTCTGTCCGTCTCTATGTATGCTTAAATCTTTAAAACGATGCAACCGATTTTGAAGCGGTTTTTTTTAATAGATAGAGTGATTTAAGAGGACGGTTTATGTATATACATATACAACCTCGCGAAGCCAGGGCAAGTAGCTAGTTTTATAATAATAATAATATCTGAGGACAATTCACACAGCGCCATCTAGTTAAGTCAAGCTAAGAGAGAGCTTGTGTTGTGGGTATTACGACTTTTATTCGGTACTTATAAAAAAAATAAGATTTCTATCTGAAATTAGCAAAAGTAGACAGTGCTAACTTTTGCTAATTTCTGAAACGCTGGACCAATTCTGATATGACTCTCATTCACAGATAGTACTTTTATTTTAGAAACTTTATTCCTACTTAACTAAGGTGTAGTTATTCGGAATGACACCACATGAGGAGTGTTATCGACGCTTGGTGACATAAAGACTGCCACGCTGTTCATATATATATACACATATAAATAAAATTGGAATGTCTGTTTGTAATATTGAAATAACTGTTTTTTACTACATGCATATGAATATAATATGAACTACTTTCATGATAATAAATATATGAATATAACACGTATATATATATATATATATATAATTATTTAAAAGAGCAACACGCAAGTTTCTTGCAAGCTTTCCGAATGAGCGGTAGATTGAAAAAATGTTATGACTTTCAAAAGTGCTTCAATGTAAGTTTATTTGGATAAATGATTTTCTATTCTTATTCTATGCACCAAAACAACATTTATTACAATTTTTGTCTGTTTGTTCCGGCTAATCTCTAAAATGGTGATGGCTCAATTTTGATGGGACTTTTATTGGCAGGTAGCTGATTTAATAAAGAGTAACTTAGGCTACTTTTATTTTAGAAAAATTAATTTAAATTCCAAGTCGATTTCAGTAATGCTCTTAACATACAAAGCGTCTGCTTTTACACATTAATTTAGTTACACACTTCACACAACTCCATCGGACAGTTAGTGGCAGTTTATATAAAATTTACGCGTGCAATTTAACTTGTGACGACACATGGTAACTATAGAGTATGTACTTCCTAAATTACTCTCCGGCCTTTGTGAATAGCAGTTTAGCAATATAGTTCTCTATTTACAAATTGCATTTGGTTTTTACATTCCCCCAATTCCCCTGGTGTTGCGGGTGCTCAGGGGCGGCGGTAATCACTTACCATCAGGTGAGCCGCTTATTACATTATTAAAAATTGTATCTATATCTATTATCATATACGAAATATACTGTAGCCTTCGCAAGTTCTAAACCTGTTACTTGTTAGTTCCTATTTTATTATTAGTAGTAACTAGCCATCGAAAGTAATAATTGGTATATGAGAGCTAGCCAAGTCAGACCTTAGGCTACAGTATATTATCTCAAGTTATAAGAAGAAATGATATTTTATATTGTTATAAATACATTTCAGGACAGAATTTTCCATTGAACTTGGCACCCATTTAGATCTCACTTCTTTTGTCGTAGAAGTCAACAGTCAAGGCATAATATTGAACTTCAATATTATGATATATGGTTATCATTTCACATTTATGTTTTTGATTAATTGTTACTGAAATCTTGTGTCAAACAATAATTTTCTTCAGTGATGATAAATACATAAACTATGATGTTAAATTACAATTTTATCCACTACTAGCTTTTGCCCGTTAATTTATACCCTTAGGGTTGGAATTTATCTTATATAAAATTCTTTCTTAGGTGATGCCTACGTCATAGTATATGCATTCTCAGTCCGATCGGTTTAAAATTGACAAACTTTCATCCCCTATTTTATGCCCTTGAGGGGTAGAATTAATCAAAATCCTTTCTTATATGCCTACGTCATAACATCTACCTGCATGCCAAATTTCAGCCCGATCCATCCAGTGGTTTGGGCTGTGCGTTGATAGATCACTATGTCAGTACCTTTGAGTTATATATATTTAGATTATGAACTCAAATTCAAAATATCTTTATCCCTGCAGGTCTATTACAGATTCTTGATAAATATCGTCAGTTCGGATTGATTTCAAGACGAGAATTACTGACAAGAAACTCAACTCGTATTCCTTTCAAATAAATGTTGTACATGTTTACAATAATTGAGATTCATTTTTTAATTCAATTTTTGGGAGAATGAAAGTGACTTGACCACTGATTAGACTATTTACTTTTGCAATAGCATATGCGCAAATAGCATAATCATACCGTAACCAAATAGGTACACTAATTATTTTAATTATGTGATCCTTTAATATTACGTGCGTAGTCGACCGTACTGACTACAAGCAGGTTCGGAGTTGGTCGATGTAGCGTCGAGACGCTTCCTTCAAAACTGCTTGATGGAGAGCAGATTAAGATCGCGGTGGAGATCTACACTACGAACGAACCACGGCGCAGCAGTGGCTCGACGCAGAAATCTACTTTGTATGATTTGTAGTCTACTGATTAGATAGTAGGGTATGTGGCCGAATACGGGACTGGCGTATGTCATGATGACGGATGCCTTGTATAATGTCAGCTTTTCCAGTAGACAACGTGTAATAGACAATTTATATATAATTAAACACAGATTTTTTGATGTAATTGAAAACAAGAAATCTACTAGATAGTAAATAACCGACGCCTAACATATATGATCTATTAAATCCGTGTGCAGGATTACAATATAAAAATCCCAGAAAAACTCGCCCAGAATAGAGAACTTCCATCATTTCGTAGTTGATTTAAAAGGGACCACAACGCCTCAATAAATCATGGCTTTAGACTATCCAAAGCAAATAAATTGGAACAATTCAGTGCCGCAGCGGGACAAGCGAAGCCTTCGAAATAACAAAGAGGAGCGAGGGTGCAAATAGCTTACGCAAATAGGGGCGAAAAAGTCGCAGCCGACGGGCGCGGCGCGGCGGCCCGAACCTACGACCGTACGTAAACAATCGCTCGCGTGTTATTCCCAATAACTGTTTCTCTTGGGGCTTACAACATATTGACTTTTTTAAGGATGGTCCTGTATATACATACTAGCCGTTTCCGACTACGACTTCGTCCGTGTGTTATAGTGACCTCGACCAAACAAAGAAAAATATTCAATAATAAAAAAAGCAAATAAAATTAACGATTTTCTATACAAACTTTAATGCCCTTTAGGTTAAAATTTTTACCCCCTTAAGGGTAACATTTTTACAAACTTTGAATATCATATTTACTTGTATTTGATTAACATACTCGACAATAAGTATCAAGCTTCTAGCTTCAAAAATGAAGATTCTTCGTTACAACCTTTCATCCTCCCTTTCAAAACCTTACAACCCTTTTTTGGCATTAAAAAGTAGCCTATGTCCTTTCTCAGGGTCTAGACTATCTGTGTAGTAAATTTCATTTAAATCGGTTCAGTAGTTTTGACTTGAAAGCGAGACAGACAGAGTTACTTTCGCATTTATATATTTAGTCATGTGTCACTTGTGTGCCGGTGTATGTACCTGTACAAATATATAATATTGTATATATTTATTTAGTTTAGCCAAATTTCTAGGTTTTTCTTAAATGTCCATAATTTTCAAACTGCATCAATGGATAGATATTTTTTCTGATTTTTCTCATGATGGTTATGATCAAACCTGTCATCCCTTTCGGCTTGACATTGAGTTATGTGACACCCTGTGTAACAACCCTTATCACTTAGGGGTATGCAAAATAGGTTATAGCTGATTCTCAGACCTACTGTATATGCATATACAATTTCATGAAAATCGATCAAGCAATGTCGGAGCAGAATGCTAACTAACGTCGTTCAATAGGTCTGAGAATCGATTACTATCTATTTTTCATACACCATATAATTTTCATTTCACCAGGGCTGTCCACCCCTAACAGTTTTTTTAATTCTTTTGACAATTTTTTTTTTTATTTTATAATGTAGCATTAAAAATACAGCCTTACATTTTCACCCTTCTGTCACCAATCCGTAGTTTTTAACAGCGATTTTAATTTATATGGCAAAACAACATTTGCGAGATCAGTCATTTATGTATATATTATGTTTATTACATTAAGCATATATTATGTAGATCATTTTGCTGATACTTGCTTTATTTAATTAATTTTCATACCTGGAATGATAATGTTTGAGTTTAGGAATAATGTCCGTGGTGCTGTTCCTATTATATACTAGCTGTACCCGCGACTTTGTCCGCGTGGGATTTAACTTTAATTTCTAAAATAAAAGTAGCCTAATTTACTCCTTATTACATCAGCTATCTGCCAAGAAAAGTCCTGTCAAACTCGGTCCAGCCATTTCAGAGATTAGTCGGAACAAACAGACAGACAGATAAAAATTGTAAAAAATGTTATTTTGGTGTATGTACCGTATTCATATTCATATGCATGTAGTAAAAAACGGTTATTTCCATATTACAAACAGACACTAAAATTTTATATGTATTACATCCATACATATAAAATTGGAGTGTCTGTTTGTACCTTACCATTTACTATCACCTTATTTGCGATTACACTAAATTTATAAAAAACACTCGCACCTCAAATCATTAAAATTCTGTTTGGAGCATTGTTTTTATAGCTTGTACTTACCTATTGAGAGCGTTAAGTATTCTATTACAGATCTCAGTCCTATTATCGTAAAGTTAAAAGGAGAATTTGCTTGAGCTGCGGTTTTGTGAACATCAAGAATCTATTAACCTCGGAATTTGGAGCGATGGCTCCAGGTAGAGCTATTTTTGTCTACGTGTACTTTCCTTTATGTGTTTCGAGTGTTTTTTATATACTACTTTTTGTGACAGTACAGTATACGGTAGCCCATTGTAAGAAGCATTAATTATGGTGACGACTTAGTGTTTGAAGCCAGCTACCGGAAGAGAAACCCCAAGTAACGCCCGTGACTGGTGACACGGGTGTAGGTTTAAAAGGCCCTTTTAAAATGCATTATCACTCACCTTCACTACTTGCAGCTTCCCTCCAGGCCCAACTAAGACCGAAATAAACCCATTTCTAATACAATTCATTTTAGTATCCAAAACACAACCAGAACACCCTGCGCTCGTCTTTTTTTTCGGACTACTCTAATGCTGTTGGCCGCAGCTGGCCTTTACAGCTTCACCGGACGTTAGGGGGCGAGTGCAGATGGCACTCCAAACCAAGGAAGGACTTATGGAGCGGCTGAAGGCCAACTCCCGCCTGACGGATACGACTTTAGTCTGAGGGCACCGCTAGGGGTTCGAACCTCGGCTCAGGCCGTCGTAACATCGGTCCCCGTTTAGATTGGACGGGGCATCGATTGGAGGGGCGACAGGGGGCGACGGTGTGGAGCGCACGGGCGCGCGCAGGCGGCCGATTGAATACGCAATATGGTGTGTATGGGGTCGTCGTCTTCGCCGGCGAGGACGGTGTCTTGACTGTCTTAAAAGAGTGGTCGGGAAGGAACGGGTGTACGGGTGTACACCCCTTAAGGGTAAGTAAGTACGGGTCTACGTAAAAGTGTACTACATATTTTGTCAACATTTCTATTTACACAAAATCCTAAATATGTAATGAAATGGTGCACCGCCAGCGTATATCGTTAGCCTAGACTACTAGGGCGAAGGTGATTATTAGTTATATAGAGTAATAACTCCGTTGCGAGCTATATACCATGTCAGGTTGACATCCGCGGTTCTCCTTAGAAACCATCATGTTAAATTCCTAATGCATTTGCCACGCTGGCTAAATACTTTCTACAGTCTATATCTGGTTCTAGAGACATAAAGTCGGATCATTAATGTCATTATCATTATCAATTGCGTCTTCTCCGACATTAACTCGAGCCACTCGTGATTTTATTTTCAAAATTTTTCTGCCCCATCCCAGTGAAAGTTCGCGGCTTGTTAATTGAGTAAATTTAAATGACATTATGCAGATTCGTGGGTTGGGTCCTTTCAGTTTCGAGTTGTGTATAATTTGTCAAAAATAATGCTCGGGCGACAGTGGCGGAGATCGTATTTTAGGGTCACATTTCATAACGACCTTATGTGCCTATTTTATAGATCAAAGGAATACTGGACGTCAACTCAAAAATACCCTGGCGGTGTAGCGGTTTAATACTCTGTTTCACGGCTTAATAGTCGCAGATTCGATCTAAGTACGATACAGTTGTTTGTGTACATGAGTATGACAGTTTGTTCTGATCTAATTGTGTAATGTATATGTAAATATCTATTTTTATATATCTTCTAAATATATATAACTCAAAAGTGACTGACATAGTGATCTATCAACGCACAGCCCAAACCACTGGACGGATCGGGCTGAAATTTGACATGCAGGTAGATGTTATGACGTAGGCATCCGCTAAGAAAAGATTTTTATTCATTCTACCCACAAGGGTATAAAATAGGGGATGAAAATTCGTATGAAACTTTGTAAATTTTAAACCGATCGGGCTGAAACTTTGCATGCATAAAGCTACTATAACGTAGGCATTCCCTAAGAAAGGATTTTGATAAATTCCACCCCTAAGAGGATAAATTAACGCGAGCGAAGCCGCGGGCAAAAGCTAGTAGACTTGTATAAATACATTTGTTTCTTGTGTATAATTTACATAAATAAAAGAAGAGCAACACATAAGTTTCTTGCTCTTTCTTCTTGTGATGAATCTGCATTCCGAATGAGTGGTAGAATCAAAATATGACTATTCAAAAGTGCTTGTAATGAGTTTATTTGAATAAAGATTATTTCTATTTCTATTACTAATTACAAGGTAGTTTAGTTTTGAACAGGACTCCGGCTCATAGCCGTGGTATTTGAATTAACTTTACTTGATTTGTAAATCTAATAAACCAAACACTAAATTTGAAATTTATTTATTTCATTAATTAACACAATAAAGCTTACCATACATGAGTAGACAAAAGTTAGTGAAAATATCACTAAAATTTAAATAAAATTGTACTGTACTTTACAAACAAACAGATAAATATTCTCTCTAAAACATATATTGTTTTTAGTTTTTTTTTTTAATATCAAAACAGACAGCGATTACATATAGATTTTTGTTGTGCAGGTATAAAACATACAATAATATCATCGCACTATCCATTCTCAGTTTTCTAAGTAAATATAAATTTTGAGAACATATTTATTTTCTTTAAGAGTTGAGGTTTAGTTGACAATGTTGTAACTAAATCTCGAATAGCATAGTACCTATTGTTAGAGTTCACATTAATATTGTAGAAAAATCCTATATTTTAAAATGATATTAAAACAAGGTAGTCTCTGTTTAGTACTAATGACGTATTATTATATAAGTACTACTATAAATACGGAGGTCGGTAGTTGAATAATCCTCTTTCGTTGCGTGAGCCGCGGCATTCAGTCGACGAGCGCAGAGCGTGCCGGTTGTGTTTTGTATATTAAAGTGAATTATATTAAGAATGGGTTTATCCCGGTCTTAGTTGGGCCTGGAGGGAAGCTGCCATTTCAGATATTATCCGGAACAAACAGATAGACAGATAGAAAAAATTGTAAAAAATGTTATTTTGGTGTATGTACCGTATTTATATTCATATGCATGTAGTAAAAAACGGTTATTTCAATATTACAAACAGACACTTCAATGTTATTTATATGTATAGATGTAGACAATAGATTTATCTCGACACCCGGCCACATAATCACTGTGTTGTACCATTGAAATTGTCGCCAATCAGCCCGTGTGGAATTACACAGGTCAGCCACCTTCTCAAGTTCTGAATTCGGGGTCGAGAGACAATATTCGGAACATTAATCTGTCCTTGTTACACAAGACAGTTATGTGTGGGTTTGAAATATTGAATCAGATAATTAGTTATTAGTTATATCCCGTTGCAATATTCGCGTGAATATAATTTTTTTGGCAGGTAGCTGATGTAACTTAGGCTACATTAATTTTATAAAAACTATTTTATTAAAAAAAAATAGAGTTAAATTCCACGCGGACGAAGTCGCGGGTGCAGCTAGTAAATACATGTAATTTAAAAAGTTAGTAAATAAATTTTACCAGTTACTTTTAACTTTTCGTGTTTAATATACATTATTTAAATTATTGACCGGGTCTTAACACGAATAATTTTATACATGGCAAATAAAGGTCTCTCCTCTCTCGACTCAATAGATAGAGTGATTCAAGAGGAAAGTTTATATATAAAACATATAGCTCAGGACAATTCACACAGCGCCATCTAGTCTCAAACTAAGCAGAGCTTGTGTTGTGGGTACTACTTTTATTCGGTACTAATAAAAAAAATATATATTTATAAATGTTCAAATAATCTTAGACTGGCAAATATAATGGGGCTGCAACTCACCGGAAGTTGAGTGGGAACCGTCGTGTGTATATATATATATAGCTATAGTTTACTAGCTGTGCCCGCGACTTCGTCCGCGTGTTATTGTGACCTCGACCAAACGAAGGAAATATATTCATCTATATATTTTACAAACTTTGAATGTCATATTTATTAGTATTTAATCAACAGCCTCAAACATAAGTTTCAAACTTCTAGCTTCAAAAATGACTATTCTTCTATACAACCTTTCATCCCCTATTAACCCCTTACAGCCCTTTTTTCGCATTAAAAAGTAGCCTATGTTATTTCTCAAACGTGCTCAAAATTTAGAAATAAAAAAAATTATCTGTGTACCAAATTTCATTTAAATCAGTTCAGAAGTTTTAGTATGAAAGCGAGACGGACAGATTTACTTTCGCATTTATAATATTAGTAGAGACATAGATAAAGAGTGCAGAATAACAGATATTATGTGCGTAGCGGTTTCTACGTTGATTGTCGCATGCCTAATCCTTGTTAATGTAAATCTACCTAAAACAATATTTATTTAATAGAGAGCAACACACAAGTATGTTGTTCATTCTTCTTGTGATGCGTCTACGTACCGAATGAGTAGTAGTGGTAGAATAAAAAAATGTGACTATTCAAAAGTGCTTATGTTAAGTTTATTTGAGGTTGTGAAGTTAAAGATTATTTCTATTTCTAACTATTTGTAATTAAGCCTTTTTATGTATTTTTATTTATCTATCTATCTAATGTAACAGACAACAACGACTTAGATGATCTAGACAAGAAAAAATTAAATGTATATAAATGTTTTTTTTTTCAGGACACTTTACACAACGCCATCTAGTCCCAAGTTAAACTAGCTAAAGCTTGTGTTACGGGTACTAGACAACTGATACAAGTTTTTTTTTGTAAATATATACATATTATACATAGTAAACAACCAGGCCGATACAAACAATCATACTCATGAATACAAATGTTTGTGCCGCGCGAGGAATCGAACCCGCGACCATCGGACGTAAAGCGGTGTGTTAGACCGCTAGACCACCGAGGTCGTCATGTATAAAAATCTTCTGTATTTGATGTAGTTTATATTTATTTGTCAGTGTGATTTTAGTGGAATAATCCTTTATTTCGCCCTTTAGGCTGTATACCGCGGGCACATAACAAAATCTCGAGCAAATATTGTTTCTTACGCTTTATAAATGTCACATCTGTTTACTGTAAGCTCCTGACAATCAAATGGGGTTACAACGTCGAGATTTTCATATTTGTCTTCTGTTTATTTCGTTACTGATATTGTATTTCTTATACACTATATTATATACAAATATATATTTATATATTATACAACGGACTGTGTTCTGAGGAACTGTTCGACGTGATGCCTACGGCCACCTTTTACCATCACACCGCTCGCTATTTTTTCATGGTCTGGCTCATTTTTTTTTTACATAATTTATTTATTTTTATTTTTTAATTATGTGTCAATAAAAATACATACAACCCTGAACTTTCACCTTTCTACTATCAACCCCTATTTTTTAATAGCGATTTTAATTTATATTGCAAAACAATGTTTGTTGGGTCAGCTGGTATAATATATATGTATAGCAATACAGTCCTATTTAATATTACTTATTCAAAGCAACCTAGTATTCATAGTTAAGTGGCTTAATTAGTATTTCTGTTAAAGTAAATTAGCACTGAATTCGACAGTTGAAATCCTCTACAATTCTAGAGGCACGTGTATTATTTTATTATTATTGGAGCACTCCCAAAGATTGGCTGGCTCACAATGTAAATGACACTAAGCCCGCGCTTCGTACCTAATTTCAATAAGGTTTAAATAAATAAATAAATTATTGTTCTACCTACATATATATATTGACGGCCTCGGTGGTTTATCGGTTTATCACAGCGACTTATTTCCAATGCTCGCGGGTTCGATTCCTCGCACGCCTCAAACATTTGTATTCATGAGTGGTATTGTTTGTGTCGAGTATGTGTGTCTCATACACACATACTCGACACATATTATTTTGGGTGTTTTCTACGTATTTACGAAAAAAATATATCTATGTATTTCTCTATCACTTATCTAGTACCCATAACACAAGCTTTAGCTAGCTTAACTTGGGTCTAGATGGCGCTGTGTGAAAAATAGAAAAAAAAAATTGCTAGCAATGGAGTCAACAATCTACATTACTAACAATCCATAAAACTGACTGAAGGAATTATGATGGTGAATGGTGCATCCGCCTGCGCAAAGGTTTACGCTACCGGGACACCAGTGGAGGATGATAAGATGCGCATGAGGATAGGTCAGTTAGCCCATCGTGACAAATTCACCGTGAATTTATTACGATGGTTTCCAGGGGAACGTGGAGGTGACCTGACATGGTACATTGCTGGCTATAACATCATCAATCCACATTACTAACTATCACCTTTCCCATGCGTAATACGTTCTTAAATAAAAGTCAACATATATTGAGGAGAATAATATATATGGAGAAATGAGGGATAGCGGATAAGGAAGTGGGCTGTATGGAATGAAATAAGGGGGTGCACAGTACGTACCTGCGACTGTAGAGCGGGTGTATTCTTGCACAGCTGCTGCACTCGATGAATACTATATTTAACACAGGCACGTACAAAGTTACTTAATTTTAATGTCAATATTATATTAATTAATTTAAAGCGGAGCGGTCGGGACGAGATGTCACTATTCACGTTAGTAGACGAGGTCGTCGGGCGACCTCAGGTGACATACTGTGCGCGGGAAAGGGATTAGGATATGGGGAATAATACCATACCACTTGATATGTTTATAAATGGCGCGAACTATATAGGTGACTCTTATTAGCCAATATAGGTTTACATAAATTTAGATAAATATGTCCACAAAATGGGCGGCGAGATAATTAATTCTATGAGAGTTTTCAATAATTTTATTTGTTTAATCGTTCGATCACTGCCGATAGATGGCGATCTACAAATATATATACGAAGTCGCGAGCACCACTAGTTTAACGGTTGTCAACCTCCCCACAGGCCCACCCGTTCCGCCCCGACCACACTTTTACACACACACACGACACCGTCCTCGCCGGTGAAGACGACGACCCTAAACATACCATATCGCGCAATCCAGGCGCCTGCGCGCGCCCAGACACTCCACACCTGCGCTCTCGGTCGCCTTTTCGATCGATCCCCCGTTCAATTCAAACGGGGATCGAAATTACGACGGCCTGAACCGAGGTTCGAACCCCTAGTGGTTGTGGCCTTCAGACTAAAGTCGTATCCGTCAGGCAAGAGTTGGCCTTCAGCCGCTCCATAAGTCCTTCCGCGGGTTTGGAGTGCCATCTGTACTCGCCCCTAAAGTCCGGTGAAGCTGTAAAGGTTAGCTGCGGCCAACAGCTGGCCTTTTCAGCTGGCTGGCTTTCTTTTTAAAAAACACTAGTTTAGTGTTACAAAGTTACTCAGATTGAATGTTTATTCTCCGTTTGAAAATACTCAAATCCTCCAAATTATCGAGGTTTATTGAGGTTGCGAAACAGGACCCCGGTATCTGTTACTGTGTTAAAGATATTAGTTTTGGTACTAATTCACTTAGCTTGAGTGTTTTAGGCTGGATTTCACCAAAGAAACTGATCGCGTTTAGTTCGAACTAAAACGTTTAAACGTGTTCAAAGCTTCATTTTGCATTTCACCATTACAAATTTCGCCAAACACGTTTATAATGAACGCCCGATTTCCTACGGTTAACTCTTTAAACGTATTTCAAACAGCTGTTTGTTGTCAAACAGTCATCAATAAAATTTTTGACAATATAATATCGGGAATAAATTAAATTACCAGTAAAGTATTATAAAAAAAATCCTCAATAAAGTAATATTTTACCTTGTTTATAGGTAAAGGTTGTTGTTATATATTTTGTAGTCATAAGTACTTATTAAATTAAAAGCTAAAAAAACTTATCCTAATTATCACATGACTGAATTACAAATATATCTTAGAATTATTTTATTTAAATGACCCATTGCATCAATTTATGAGCGTGTAACACTGAACGAATGAAAATCTAAACTTCATTTTGGTAAACGCGATCTATATAACGCTGGTGAATTCCATTTAAAGTAAAACGAGATCAACGTCGTTCTTTTTTTCGAGTTTACGCTGAACCTCGATATGATTTGTGAAATCCAGCCTTAGTTGCTTAAGACACTTCGTAATAGAATTTACATCTCGACGGGACTAATTTCTAAAATACAAATAAATATAACTTTATCCATAAACTTCCAGATGGGGTGGTCAGCGTTATTATCGACCGTGGATGTCGTGGTGAACCCAACAATTGCCATATATAACATTTCTTTTTTTTTTATAGCATAGAGGATAAACAAGCTTGCAGCTCATCTGATGGTAAGTGATTTACAAGTGCGTTGCTGGCTTTGTAAGAAGGAATAAGTTCCAAGAAACGAGGTTCACTATGTGGTTGGTTGTATGTGGCGTGGCAAAAACTTTATGGAAAAACAGTGTGCTATTTCAGAATCTTTTTGCCGCACAACCACATTATGAATTTGTCAATCAATTTGTGGTAGAAAAAATATAAATAAAAAACAAAAGCCTAAAAATACAAAATTAAAATTTCGTCGTTCTAGCTTTAAAAATGAAGAATAGATGATGAATATGATGATGATGATGTATAAATCCATATAAACCTTCATCTCCCCTTACAACCCTTTTTTCGCATTAAAAAGTAGCCTATGTCCTTTCACAGGGTTTAGACAGTGTGCCAAATTTCATTTAAATCGGTTCAGTAGTTTTGGCGTGAAACCGAGACAGACAAAAAAATTCAAAATTCTTTATTTAGGTACCTAACACAATATTTACTACATTCTACATACAGTTGCTGAAGACTCCTTTTAAGCATAAAGATGCTGGTGCCTGGAGGCTCCACTCCACTCCCTCACCACTCTCACATTATTCACTATGCCCTTTTTTTATGACTAGCTGCACCGCGACCTCGTCGGCTTGGAATTTAACTTTTACTATGATAAAAGTAGTTTAAGTTACCCCTTATTACATCAGCTACCAGCCAAAAAAAGTCCCGTCAAAATCGTAAGTCCAAGTTACTTTAGCATTCATAATATTTATAAATTTAATTTCGTTAATTTTACCTAATTATTTAAATACATTGTAGAGATTAATATAAAAATATAAACTGTGATTTGCCTGTGTTTGCAACAGTGAGTGCACTCCGTCGTTAATAATGAAATCAATTTAGCAATGTTCATGTGTCTAGTTTATTATAGAACCGGTTCACTTGCATTTTAAATGTGTCGTTGTCAGGAATAAATTGAATGTAGCAAAGTTTGCTTTGTTCAAATTATCTGCATGAATACACGGGACAAACTAGTGAGATTGAAATTTTCGTTTATTATTGACTGTTCGTATCTCAGCTTATACGTTACTAAGTTGCTAAGCATTGGGAAATTAAATATTTTCTTTGTATCTAAAAAGATTTTATTCAAAAGTCACCACTCTGGGCAGGCAGATTTTTTATGTGGGTAATGAAATCGTATACAAAAACTGTGTCTCTGTATTGTTATCAGTTGTCTAAAATCCATTACACAAGCTCTGGTTAGTTTGGGTATGTAATATGTTATGATATCTGTGGTTTGGGACTAGATGGCGCTGTATGAATGGTCCTAACATTTAGTTTGACAAGTGAAATATGTGAGACTGGGGTACACAGCCTACCTCGTTAAAGTTTCGGTCAGAGCAGCTTCTTCCTGCGTACATTTAGATTATGGAATGAACTACCTGCTTAAGTTCTCTCAGGAGACTACAGCATGGGGTTTTTGAAGAAGGGTATGTTATGGTTTCTTAAGGGTCAACAACGCTCACGTTAGGTTAGGTTTTTTTTTACGGATGATAATGGTATGGTGCACCCGCCTGCGCTAACGGTGTACGCTGGCGGAGCACCAGTGGAGGATGATAAGATGAATATGAGGTCAGGTCAGTTAGCCCATCGTGACAAATTCACAGGGTATTTATCACGATGGTTTCCAGGGGAACCGCGTGGAGGTCGACCTGACATGGTACATTGCTAACAATGGGGTCATTAGTCCACATTACTAACAATCCCCTTCCCTCCCCGCTAGGTTAGGTTAGGTGCACGGCTGGGGCTCAGTGTGGGCATCGAATCCATACTTGACCCTAGGGTGGAGGATTGTTAGGGCAATCCGAAGCTCACCGGGGAGGCATTAGGGTCTGGGAGGTGGCGTGCAGAGACTGTTCCCTGCACGCCTAGATGGAAGGTCCCATCGATGGGAACCATGCCGGTGGTCTTGGAGAATGCCTTGTGCGATCCCATGGCCACGGCGATTATGTCGAGGAGGAACAGTCGTCAGGTTTTTAGCAGGTAGGAGTCCGGCAGTAGACATTCTTCCATAAGGGAATGGTTCTCCATGATGGATTTTAAAAAACAAAAAAAAAAAGGTGCACGGCTGGGGCAGGGGCGTGTGTCGGGCAATCTCCTCGTATGTTCCTGCCATTAGGAGGCTTCCCTATCCTCGTGGATACGTCCGCGGGGAACGGTGGCCGAGCAATGGTTTGGTTCTGATACGCCCGGCTGATACGTTCTGACTGCCAGCTCGATTTCGTGAGCTTGGCACTATGGCGGCGAGGCGGAGGAATATCGTTGGGTTTATGGTGAGTAGGAGTCCCACAGTACCCGTCCGTCGAACCACTGAGACGGCCGGGTCTCGACGAGACGAGGGATTTTCCCCACGTAAAAAAAAAACAAAACAAATAGGTTAGGTGCACGGCAGCGACACCCCTGGTGTCTCGGCCGTCCATAGTCTACGGTAACCATTTACCATCAAATAAGCCGTATGCTTGTTAGCCACCATAGTAGTGTAAAACACAATCTTACAAAGTTTCATTTGTTGTCATTAGGTTCCCGTTATTTAGGTTTGACGGTTGTAACTGTCGAAATATCGGGAACGCAATAATCATAAACCTTGGTAGGATCCCGCGATTCTCTTAATTAGAGATATAATTATTAATCACGTAATTGCAAACTGAAATATTCAAATTACTGAGTAATAAAGTACAGATTCAAGCGGTACTTACGATGTTTCCTTCGATAAAGTAAATAACTGGAGTCGCGGTATGTGTGAACTCGCTACAAACTAATTAGAACAAACTGTCTATTTGCTAATGTACAAAGTTATTTGGTTGGCTTTAGATCAGAAGGAGGTAATTGAGACACTCGCTCGTGAGTACGTGCCTGCACACGTACTCACGAGCGAGTTGCTGCTGTGTATTATAACAGATTTAGCTCTGTACACGATTATAATGCAATGACAAACAAGCTAACGGTCAGAGCTACTATTGAACACAAAGCGAGCTGCTTGATGGCACCAGAATATACAAACGTTAGATGGAGGTATTCACGCAAATGAGTTTGTATAAAATCCACTTCTCGCGTACACTTAATTTATGGAACAACCTGCCGAGGTTTTCTCGAGAGACTACAGCATGGAGTTTTTCAAGAAGGTTATATTAAAGTTTCTTTAGAATCTGCAACGGTCTACTCCTGGTGTTTCAGGTGTCTATAGGTTACGGTGACGGTTTACCGTCAGATGGGCCGTATGCTTGTTTGCCACCATCGCAGTATAAAAAAAGAAACCTGTACATGTGGGCTAATTAAAATGTCATCCATATAGACGTACTACACTATAAATCTTAGGAGCGACTGCTAAAATTTCATATCATCTGTATTATCTTTGTTTTTTTTAACTATTTAGAAAGATTAGAGTAAAGGAACCAAATTGGTATACTGCTTTACATTCCACCATAGGTTTAAATATTATACGAAATAAAATTATAAGTAACTAGCTGTCCCGGCAAACGTTGTTTTGCCTTAAAATAAAAAAAAAATAGGGGAGAACTACCCCTAACATATAGGGGGATGAAAAATAATGATGATGTTGGCCGATTCTCAGACCTACTCAATACGCTCACAAAATTTCATGAGAATCGGTCAAGCCGTTTCGGAGGAGTATGGGAACGAAAACTGTGACACGAGAATTTTATATATAAGATAAGTGAGAAACTAATGTATTATGGATATTAAAAATATTACCAATCCTATTGTTGTTTAGTTAACACAAACTTTGGTTTATTCGTACATTCACAGAGTGGCGACGATTAATGAATAGGAAGGTAATTAGGAATAAGCTGTGCTAAATTAAAATCATTATTCAATATTTTTATTAAACTTTTCGTACAGATTATGATTCATGTCTAAAACGTGTTCTGTATTTTTAATGTTTAATATTATTTATTCTAATAATATTGTTAGCACCATTTTGTTTTATTCTAATAAAAAACATTATTATTGTTCATAAACTCTGCAATTTTATAATAACCTTTTTTATTTTTCAAGAATGTACTATTATTAATCCAATCTTAACACGATTAATTTTAAGGTAAATAAAGGTATTCACCTCTCTCGACCTCGTGTTAAACCTGATTAATTACATTATCAACGTGTATTAAACACGAAAGTTTAAAAATAACAATATTAGATAAAGATCTCTTATAATTAGAGACATGTGCTCAGCTGTGCAATGACCCTGGGTTGTCTGTTGTATCTGATAACACCGTTCTCTTGTCGGTGGAGCTCCCGCCAACTTCCACGATCTTCTATCAGTCTTTTTAGCTGTCGATACGACACGACTCCAACTTTTTCTTTAACTTGCTTGATATAGCTGTGTCTCGGTCTTCCCCTTCCTCTCTTTCCATCTATTTTTCCTTCTATAATGTTATTAATTAGTTCGTCGTGTCGTATCAAGTGCCTCAACATTTCCCCCTCCTATTCTCAACAATATCTATGATCTGTCTGTTTTCTTAACCCTTTCAAGCAATAACATAACACCGGTTTTCCTAAATACCTAGAGCGTCACAATGTATGTAAATTATATTTTCACCGAATGGCATGTCAATTTGTTTAACCTTTCCAATCAGACACATAAAAAGTCCTTTGAGTTAAACTCAGTACTGTCTCAAAAAGTTCCTACAAATGGAAGAAAGAATAATCAATGTGGTAAGGTCACTTAGCACCGGTGGTGGGAGACGAGACGAGAGGAATCGACTTTGACCATACGTAACGAAATCAGGGCGGAACGGCGGCGCGGCGGCGCGCGGAGCCTCAAAGGAACGCGCCCCGTGATACGGAATGAGATTAAAGTGTTAAATTCCAAGCGCAGCTTTTAATGGGATACAAAAGAGGCTCTGACCTCCTGCTGAATATTACATTTTCAATTCTGTTCCCTCGCCGGGAAAGTTTGAAACCTTGTAATTTTACTCACGCCATAACAATTTAGTATTCAAATTTGTTTGTACTGGATAATTAAAGCATATCTGCATGACACGTGGTACAGGAAATGCGCAGCGACTCGCCGACTTTAGATTTTAATCTCTCATGAACGTTTATAAAAAAAGTAGTCTCTAGTTTATATCTTACCTAGCACAATACACGCGACTTCTTCCACGTGGAATTTAACTTTATTTTTCTAAAATAAAAGTAGCCTAAGTTACTCCTTATTACATTAGCTATATTGCCAAAAGCCATTTCAGAGATTTGCCGGAACAAACAGACAGACAGACAAACAAAAAATTGTAAATAATGTTTTTTGGTGTATGTACCCTATTAATATTCACATGCATGTAGTAAAAACGGTTATTTCTATATTACAAACAGACACTCCAATTTATTTATATGTATAGATAAAACAACAATTTAAGGTTCATGTGAGAACAACGATATCTGGTGATTATTTTAGAATAATAAAATAGATAGAGTTTAAGTAGATACAAAATGTATTTCCAAAACGCAGTTCGATAGCAAAAATAGGTTCATTGTTTACTGTAAGTATAATACAGATATATTATATGTGTATATTATGTTAACTTGCCTATTTGGCAGTTTGTACTACAATACTCTTAAAAATGTAATTCTTAACAACATTCATTTAAAGATCAACACACAAGTTTCTTGCTCATTCTTCTTGTGATGAATCTGCGTTCGGAATGAGCGGTAAAATAAAAAAAATGTGATTCAAAAGTGCATGAAAAAATGTACATACAACCTTAATCTGAACCGCTGTACGTGCGTGTGTGCGCCCCTATACCGTCCCCCGCCCCGCCACCCTCACCCCTCACCCCTCTCCCCTCACCCCTTGCCAGTTCTAATATTTGTGCGGACACGTTACACGATTCTTATTTTATGCCCCGGTTCTGATATTATAACCAAAGGACGAACATAAATCTGGGACTGTCGCGGAATGTTAAAACAAAAGAAACCCCAAAACAACAACCGACAAATACGATATCAATTTCCTTTACGCAAATTCCTTGAATGTTAAGCTTATGTTTCGGACCCACAATGTTCTTGGTTTACGACAGTATTTTTCATTTGATTCAATTTCGTCTTAAGAATATGAAAGTTTATTTTTCAGACTACTCTAGTACTGTTGGCCGCAGCTGACCTCTACCAGATTCACAGGGCGATAGGGAATGAGTGCAGATGGCACTCCAATCAAAGGAAGGACTGACGGAGCGGCTGAAGGCCAACTCCCGCCTGAAAGATATGACATTAGTCTGAGGGCACCGCTAGGGGTTCGAACCTCGGCTCAGGCCGTCGTAAGATTGATCCCCGTTTGTATTAGACGGGGATCGATTTAAAATGATATACACTCTTGAGAGATAATTAAATACAAACACATAGGGAGAGATTTAGGCTGATCCAGTGAACAAGATCACAAAGGTAGCCTACGCCAATCAATGAAGTTAAGGTACATGGATGGGTAACCGACATTCATTACCTTAGAGTTAGACCATATCATGAGGTACTACGGTGTGAAATGAGAACCTTCAACATTTTGTCTTCAAAATATCAATTTTCAATATAACACAATGATTTTTTTTATCAAAGTTTTATAACCGGCTGAAATCTATACATATAAATAAAATTGGAGTGTCTGTTTGTAATATTGAAATAACCGTTTTTTACTACATACGTATGAATATAAAAACGGTACATACACCAAAATAACATTTTTTATAATTTTGTCTGTCTGTTTGTTTGTTGTGGCTAATCTCTGAAATGGCTGGACCGATTTTGACGGGACTTTTTTTGGCAGGTAGCTGATGTAATTAGAAGTAACTAAGGCTTCTTTTTTTTAACTTCCACGCGGACGAAGTCGCGTGTGCAGCTAGTAAACATATATAAATCTGATAGATTGTTAATGGATTTACATTAACAATATGACGAAGACCAGCACTTGCATTAACAAATATTTACAAATAGATATGCATCAAATGTATGGTATATCGTTTATTTCAGCCGTTTATGAAGCTTCGATCGAAAAATTCATTGTGTCATATTGGAAGTTATTATTTTAATAAAATGCAGTTGTGTGTCTACAACACGATTTATATTTTCCCTGAATCGTCCACTCAACTGACTGACGATGGTCATCGCACATTCGCAGCGCTCTGTTCAATTCTCTGTTCGGTCACACTGGTTTGTTTGTGAACAATTTTGACGTCTCCTTTTTATTGGATTAACAATCCAAACAATAAACCCTGTATACCGACTGAATACTGGACTTAATATTGTTAAAAACTGCAATCACTATTGCAGATGTATGATGTTATTTGATTTGAAAAAAAATGTGAACTGGAAACAGTGTTTGAATAAGATTTTTTTGCACTTCAACAATCAATCAATTCAACGGTTGATTGGTGTACTCGTATAAATAAACGACCCTGGACAATTAACACAGCGCCATCTAGTCCCACGGTAGGTAGAGCTTGTGTTATGGGTACTAGATAACTGATATAAATACATAGATATTTTTTGTAAATAATTTTAATACATAATGTGTGTACTATCCTTTTGTTCTTTTGAAAATAAAACTAATATTTTGTACTAATGCTAAGAATAGAATAGAATAGAATAGAAAATCATTCAAATAAACTTACATTGAAGCACTTTTTGAATAGTCATTACATTTTTAATCTACCGCTCATTCGGAAAACTGTCTCATCACAAGAAGAACGAGCAAGAAACTTGCGTGTTGCTCTTTTAAATAATTTTATTATTACTTTTATTAGCACTAATTCAATTAAATACTCAAATAGAAAATATATTGAATATATAACCAACTGGTTAAACAATTAATAAGAGGAAATCAGTCATAGTGATTAGAGTAGACCAGTCCCTACAAGCAGCACCCGTTCACGAGTATGACGGATGAGCCAGCCATCACTGCGCTCGACCATACTTTAGGGAGCCCAATGGCCCGGCCCACCATGGGGGGAAAATAAAAAGAAATTTGTATTTTCCCTCCAAATGATATGCCTCAGAATGACAAATTTAAAATTAGTATTCTGTGTTCTTTTTTAAAAGTTATATAATATATCAAAATGAGTTTGCATACATTTATAAGTAACACCTAACGTCATAGACACATGACATACATAGAAAACACCCAGACTAATACAAACAATTATATGTATATATAGTACTGTATACATAAAAATATATAACGCATTTTTTTTGTAATTATGATTTTTCTGATTTACTACCTTTATCTTATATCTATAAAACAAAAAAACTTTGTATTACAATCTATTTATTTTTCTAATTAACTGTCTGATGATGGAAACATCAATAGCAAACTAAATACTTCCGCGAGAAAATGGTAACTTGTGTCTTTGCATTTACGTTAAATATAAATATACTTCTCGAAATGTGTGGCAGCGCTGTGTTCAAGTGAATACAAATAAACATGAACTGTACAGTCGACCACGACTCTAACTCTACCTCGACTAATAGAAACGGAACATTTTACAATATTGCCCTGACATGGTTGGTGATTTTTTATGAATATAAAAATATCTGTAAATAAATTATAGGGAAGTATTCAGAGCACAGTAATGTATCCTTAATCAGAAATGATTGATTGATCGAGTTATAGAATAGTATATTTCTTTTGAAATAACTATCATTTAAAACAGTCCATTATACCACACAACATTACGTATTCTGAAATTGTTTTTAAACTTTCATGTTTAATATACATTAACAAGCTTTTGCCCGCGACTTCACTTGTGTTATGTATCCCCTTAGGGTTGGAATTTATCAAAATCCTTTCTAAGGTGATACCTACGTCATAGTAGCTTTATGCTGCAAAATCTCAGCCCGATTGGTTTAAAATTGGCAAAGTTTCATACAAACTTTCTCCTATTTATTTTAATCCAAAAATCCTTTTCTTGAAGGATGCACATTACATAACATCTGCCTGCATGCCAATTTCAGCCAAATTCATTAAACGGTTTGGGCCTTCTTGTTAATCAATCTATTTAGATAAAATTATTCGTGTTAAGACTAAATAATGAATATATACAAGGTACATTTATTGTAATACAATTTTATAACATAAAAATAAAATTTGTTAATTTTGTTGAATATTGTAATGTCTCACCCTCCCCGAGGGGTACATCTGGCAATCAATATAAAAATCTGAAGAGACGAACTTTGCAAATCTATATTCGAGCTTTGAAAAGCGCCTCGTTCTCCATATCAGACAATAGACAGACTCATCGAAATACTAAGCTGATAAATATGAAAAAATGTTGAACAGGCAACCTCTGCTCGATATTTATTTTTAGTTGTCCACCTCGCCGTGCTACCCTTTAGTGCCGAATGTCGTTCACTTTCATGATGCTACACTAACATTATAACCATTGACAGACATCTATATATCTATATTACCAATATACTTCACAGCTTCGTCCCGCGGCCAACGTGACCTTGACAAATATAGAAAAATATTTGATATTTAAGCAAAAATTGCAAGAAAAAGATTCCTTCAAAAATTACGATTTTTTATACAAACTTTCATCCCCTTCAGTGTAACATTTTACAAATTAGTCATATTTATATATATTATTTAATGAACAGCCTAAAAATAAGATTCAAAATTCTAATTATT